>NW_028262369.1:56736434-57361434 GCF_047370975.1 Nipponia nippon
AACTGCTGAGACTGTCTTCAGTTCAGCAGCCCAGGCAGATTGGATTGGACTTTGGGAGGCTGTAGAAAGAGACAGCGGCAGCGTTTGTGGGGCTGTGAATGGGGTTGCGTGGCTACTTGAAGAGCAGCAAGAGCTTTTGGTCGTGGCAGCTTTGGGGTGGGAGGAATCCCTGGACGTTCGCAACTGCTGAGCCTGGCTCCGGCTCTACTAAGCAGCCCAGGCAGATTGGATTGGACTTTGGGAGGCTGTAGAAAGAGACAGCGGCAGCGTTTGTGGGGCTGTGAATGGGGTTGCGTGGCTACTTGAAGAGCAGCAAGAGCTTTTGGTCGTGGCACCTTTATGGTGGGAGGAATCCCTGGACTTTCGCAACTGCTCAGCTGGGCTCCAGCTCTAGTCAGCAGCCCAGGCAGATAGGATTGGACTTTGGGAGGCTGTAGAAAGAGACAGCGGCAGCGTTTGTGGGGCTGTGAATGGGGTTGCGTGGCTACTTGAAGAGCAGCAAGAGCTTTTGGTCGTGGCAGCTTTGGGGTGGGAGGAATCCCTGGACGTTCCCAACTGCTGAGCCTGGCTCCGGCTCTACTAAGAGCCCAGGCAGATTGGATTGGACTTTGGGAGGCTGTAGAAAGAGACAGCGGCAGCGTTTGTGGGGCTGTGAATGGGGTTGCATGGCTACTTGAGGAGAAGCAAGAGCTTTGGGTCATGGCAGCTTTGGGGTGGGAGGAATCCCTAGACGTTCCCAATTGCTGAGCCTGGCTCCAGCGCTACTCAGCAGCCCAGGCAGATAGGATTGGACTTTGGGAGGCTGTAGAAAGAGACAGCGGCAGCGTTTGTGGGGCTGTGAATGGAGTAGCGTGGCTACTTGAAGAGCAGCAAGAGCTTTTGGTCGTGGCACCTTTGGGGTGGGAGGAATCCCTGGACGTTCGCAACTGCTGAGACTGTCTTCAGTTCAGCAGCCCAGGCAGATTGGATTGGACTTTGGGAGGCTGTAGAAAGAGACAGCGGCAGCGTTTGTGGGGCTGTGAATGGGGATGCGTGGCTACTTGAAGAGCAGCAAGAGCTTTTGGTCATGGCAGCTTTGGGGTGGGAGGAATCCCTAGACGTTTCCAATTGCTGAGCCTGGCTCCAGCGCTACTCAGCAGCCCAGGCAGATTGGATTGGACTTTGGGAGGCTGTAGAAAGAGACAGCGGCAGCGTTTGTGGGGCTGTGAATGGGGTTGCGTGGCTACTTGAAGAGCAGCAAGAGCTTTTGGTCGTGGCAGCTTTGGGGTGGGAGGAATCCCTGGACGTTCGCAACTGCTGAGCCTGGCTCCGGCTCTACTCAGCAGCCCAGGCAGATAGGATTGGACTTTGGGAGGCTGTAGAAAGAGACAGCGGCAGCGTTTGTGGGGCTGTGAATGGGGTTGCATGGCTACTTGACGAGCAGCAAGAGCTTTTGGTCGTGGCAGCTTTGGGGTGGGAGGAATCCCTGGACGTTCCCAACTGCTGAGCCTGGCTCCGGCTCTACTAAGCAGCCCAGGCAGATTGGATTGGACTTTGGGAGGCTGTAGAAAGAGACAGCGGCAGCGTTTGTGGGGCTGTGAATGGGGTTGCTTTGCTACTTGAAGAGCAGCAAGAGCTTTTGGTCGTGGCAGCTTTGGGGTGGGAGGAATCCCTGGACGTTCGCAATTGCTGAGCCTGGCTCCAGCTCTACTCAGCAGCCCAGGCAGATTGGATTGGACTTTGGGAGGCTGTAGAAAGAGACAGCGGCAGCGTTTGTGGGGCTGTGAATGGGGTTGCGTGGCTACTTGAAGAGCAGCAAGAGCTTTTGGTCGTGGCAGCTTTGGGGTGGGAGGAATCCCTGGACGTTCGCAACTGCTGAGCCTGGCTCCAGCTCTACTCAGCAGCCCAGGCAGATTGGATTGGACTTTGGGAGGCTGTAGAAAGAGACAGCGGCAGCGTTTGTGGGGCTGTGAATGGGGATGCGTGGCTACTTGAAGAGCAGCAAGAGCTTTTGGTCATGGCAGCTTTGGGGTGGGAGGAATCCCTAGACGTTTCCAATTGCTGAGCCTGGCTCCAGCGCTACTCAGCAGCCCAGGCAGATAGGATTGGACTTTGGGAGGCTGTAGAAAGAGACAGCGGCAGCGTTTGTGGGGCTGTGAATGGGGTGGCGTGGCTACTTGAAGAGCAGCAAGAGCTTTTGGTCGTGGCACCTTTGGGGTGGGAGGAATCCCTGGACGTTCGCAACTGCTGAGCCTGGCTCCAGCGCTACTCAGCAGCCCAGGCAGATTGGATTGGACTTTGGGAGGCTGTAGAAAGAGACAGCGGCAGCGTTTGTGGGGCTGTGAATGGGGTTGCATGGCTACTTGAGGAGAAGCAAGAGCTTTGGGTCATGGCAGCTTTGGGGTGGGAGGAATCCCTAGACGTTCGCAATTGCTGAGCCTGGCTCCAGCGCTACTCAGCAGCCCAGGCAGATAGGATTGGACTTTGGGAGGCTGTAGAAAGAGACAGCGGCAGCGTTTGTGGGGCTGTGAATGGAGTAGCGTGGCTACTTGAAGAGCAGCAAGAGCTTTTGGTCGTGGCACCTTTGGGGTGGGAGGAATCCCTGGACGTTCGCAACTGCTGAGACTGTCTTCAGTTCAGCAGCCCAGGCAGATTGGATTGGACTTTGGGAGGCTGTAGAAAGAGACAGCGGCAGCGTTTGTGGGGCTGTGAATGGGGTTGCTTTGCTACTTGAAGAGCAGCAAGAGCTTTTGGTCGTGGCACCTTTGGGGTGGGAGGAATCCCTGGACGTTCGCAACTTCTGAGCCTGACTTCGGCTCAGCAGCCCAGGCAGGTAGGATTGGACTTTGGGAGGCTGTAGAAAGAGACAGCGGCAGCGTTTGTGGGGCTGTGAATGGGGTTGCGTGGCTACTTGAAGAGCAGCAAGAGCTTTTGGTCGTGGCAGCTTTGGGGTGGGAGGAATCCCTGGACGTTCGCAACTGCTCAGCTGGGCTCCAGCTCTACTCAGCAGCCCAGGCAGATAGGATTGGACTTTGGGAGGCTGTAGAAAGAGACAGCGGCAGCGTTTGTGGGGCTGTGAATGGGGTTGCGTGGCTACTTGAAGAGCAGCAAGAGCTTTTGGTCGTGGCACCTTTGGGGTGGGAGGAATCCCTGGACGTTCGCAATTGCTGAGCCTGGCTCCAGCTCTACTCAGCAGCCCAGGCAGATTGGATTGGACTTTGGGAGGCTGTAGAAAGAGACAGCGGCAGCGTTTGTGGGGCTGTGAATGGGGTTGCGTGGCTACTTGAAGAGCAGCAAGAGCTTTTGGTCATGGCAGCTTTGGGGTGGGAGGAATCCCTAGACGTTCGCAATTGCTGAGCCTGGCTCCAGCGCTACTCAGCAGCCCAGGCAGATAGGATTGGACTTTGGGAGGCTGTAGAAAGAGACAGCGGCAGCGTTTGTGGGGCTGTGAATGGAGTAGCGTGGCTACTTGAAGAGCAGCAAGAGCTTTTGGTCGTGGCAGCTTTGGGGTGGGAGGAATCCCTGGACGTTCGCAACTGCTGAGCCTGGCTCCAGCTCTACTCAGCAGCCCAGGCAGATTGGATTGGACTTTGGGAGGCTGTAGAAAGAGACAGCGGCAGCGTTTGTGGGGCTGTGAATGGGGTTGCATGGCTACTTGAAGAGCAGCAAGAGCTTTTGGTCGTGGCAGCTTTGGGGTGGGAGGAATCCCTGGACGTTCGCAATTGCTGAGCCTGGCTCCGGCTCTACTAAGCAGCCCAGGCAGATAGGATTGGACTTTGGGAGGCTGTAGAAAGAGACAGCGGCAGCGTTTGTGGGGCTGTGAATGGGGTTGCGTGGCTACTTGAAGAGCAGCAAGAGCTTTTGGTCGTGGCACCTTTGGGGTGGGAGGAATCCCTGGACGTTCGCAACTGCTGAGCCTGGCTCCAGCTCTACTCAGCAGCCCAGGCAGATTGGATTGGACTTTGGGAGGCTGTAGAAAGAGACAGCGGCAGCGTTTGTGGGGCTGTGAATGGGGTTGCATGGCTACTTGAAGAGCAGCAAGAGCTTTTGGTCGTGGCAGCTTTGGGGTGGGAGGAATCCCTGGACGTTCCCAACTGCTGAGCCTGGCTCCGGCTCTACTAAGCAGCCCAGGCAGATTGGATTGGACTTTGGGAGGCTGTAGAAAGAGACAGCGGCAGCGTTTGTGGGGCTGTGAATGGGGTTGCGTGGCTACTTGAAGAGCAGCAAGAGCTTTTGGTCGTGGCACCTTTGGGGTGGGAGGAATCCCTGGACGTTCGCAACTGCTGAGCCTGGCTCCAGCTCTACTCAGCAGCCCAGGCAGATTGGATTGGACTTTGGGAGGCTGTAGAAAGAGACAGCGGCAGCGTTTGTGGGGCTGTGAATGGGGTTGCGTGGCTACTTGAAGAGCAGCAAGAGCTTTTGGTCGTGGCAGCTTTGGGGTGGGAGGAATCCCTGGACGTTCGCAACTGCTGAGCCTGGCTCCAGCTCTACTCAGCAGCCCAGGCAGATTGGATTGGACTTTGGGAGGCTGTAGAAAGAGACAGCGGCAGCGTTTGTGGGGCTGTGAATGGGGTTGCGTGGCTACTTGAAGAGCAGCAAGAGCTTTTGGTCGTGGCACCTTTGGGGTGGGAGGAATCCCTGGACGTTCGCAACTGCTGAGCCTGGCTTCAGTTCAGCAGCCCAGGCAGATAGGATTGGACTTTGGGAGGCTGTAGAAAGAGACAGCGGCAGCGTTTGTGGGGCTGTGAATGGGGTTGCGTGGCTACTTGAAGAGCAGCAAGAGCTTTTGGTCGTGGCAGCTTTGGGGTGGGAGGAATCCCTGGACGTTCGCAACTTCTGAGCCTGACTTCGGCTCAGCACCCCAGGCAGATTGGATTGGACTTTGGGAGGCTGTAGAAAGAGACAGCGGCAGCGTTTGTGGGGCTGTGAATGGGGTTGCGTGGCTACTTGAAGAGCAGCAAGAGCTTTTGGTCGTGGCACCTTTATGGTGGGAGGAATCCCTGGACTTTCGCAACTGCTCAGCTGGGCTCCAGCTCTAGTCAGCAGCCCAGGCAGATAGGATTGGACTTTGGGAGGCTGTAGAAAGAGACAGCGGCAGCGTTTGTGGGGCTGTGAATGGGGTTGCATGGCTACTTGAAGAGCAGCAAGAGCTTTTGGTCGTGGCACCTTTGGGGTGGGAGGAATCCCTGGACGTTCGCAACTGCTGAGCCTGGCTCCGGCTCTACTAAGCAGCCCAGGCAGATAGGATTGGACTTTGGGAGGCTGTAGAAAGAGACAGCGGCAGCGTTTGTGGGGCTGTGAATGGGGTTGCGTGGCTACTTGAAGAGCAGCAAGAGCTTTTGGTCGTGGCACCTTTGGGGTGGGAGGAATCCCTGGACGTTCGCAACTGCTGAGCCTGACTTCGGCTCAGCAGCCCAGGCAGATAGGATTGGACTTTGGGAGGCTGTAGAAAGAGACAGCGGCAGCGTTTGTGGGGCTGTGAATGGGGTTGCGTGGCTACTTGAAGAGCAGCAAGAGCTTTTGGTCGTGGCAGCTTTGGGGTGGGAGGAATCCCTAGACGTTCACAATTGATGAGCCTGGCTCCAGCGCTACTCAGCAGCCCAGGCAGATAGGATTGGACTTTGGGAGGCTGTAGAAAGAGACAGCGGCAGCGTTTGTGGGGCTGTGAATGGGGCTGCTTTGCTACTTGAAGAGCAGCAAGAGCTTTTGGTCGTGGCAGCTTTGGGGTGGGAGGAATCCCTGGACGTTCGCAACTGCTGAGCCTGGCTCCAGCGCTACTCAGCAGCCCAGGCAGATTGGATTGGACTTTGGGAGGCTGTAGAAAGAGACAGCGGCAGCGTTTGTGGGGCTGTGAATGGGGTTGCGTGGCTACTTGAAGAGCAGCAAGAGCTTTTGGTCGTGGCAGCTTTGGGGTGGGAGGAATCCCTGGACGTTCGCAACTGCTGAGCCTGGCTCCGGCTCTACTCAGCAGCCCAGGCAGATAGGATTGGACTTTGGGAGGCTGTAGAAAGAGACAGCGGCAGCGTTTGTGGGGCTGTGAATGGGGTTGCGTGGCTACTTGAAGAGCAGCAAGAGCTTTTGGTCGTTTCACCTTTGGGGTGGGAGGAATCCCTGGACGTTCCCAACTGCTGAGCCTGGCTCCGGCTCTACTAAGAGCCCAGGCAGATTGGATTGGACTTTGGGAGGCTGTAGAAAGAGACAGCGGCAGCGTTTGTGGGGCTGTGAATGGGGTTGCGTGGCTACTTGAAGAGCAGCAAGAGCTTTGGGTCATGGCAGCTTTGGGGTGGGAGGAATCCCTAGACGTTCCCAATTGCTGAGCCTGGCTCCAGCGCTACTCAGCAGCCCAGGCAGATTGGATTGGACTTTGGGAGGCTGTAGAAAGAGACAGCGGCAGCGTTTGTGGGGCTGTGAATGGGGTTGCGTGGCTACTTGAAGAGCAGCAAGAGCTTTTGGTCGTGGCAGCTTTGGGGTGGGAGGAATCCCTGGACGTTCGCAATTGCTGAGCCTGGCTCCGGCTCTACTCAGCAGCCCAGGCAGATTGGATTGGACTTTGGGAGGCTGTAGAAAGAGACAGCGGCAGCGTTTGTGGGGCTGTGAATGGGGTTGCGTGGCTACTTGAAGAGCAGCAAGAGCTTTTGGTCATGGCAGCTTTGGGGTGGGAGGAATCCCTAGACGTTCGCAATTGCTGAGCCTGGCTCCAGCGCTACTCAGCAGCCCAGGCAGATAGGATTGGACTTTGGGAGGCTGTAGAAAGAGACAGCGGCAGCGTTTGTGGGGCTGTGAATGGGGTTGCGTGGCTACTTGAAGAGCAGCAAGAGCTTTTGGTCGTGGCACCTTTGGGGTGGGAGGAATCCCTGGACGTTCGCAACTGCTGAGCCGGGCTCCAGCTCTACTCAGCAGCCCAGGCAGATAGGATTGGACTTTGGGAGGCTGTAGAAAGAGACAGCGGCAGCGTTTGTGGGGCTGTGAATGGGGTTGCGTGGCTACTTGAAGAGCAGCAAGAGCTTTTGGTCGTGGCACCTTTGGGGTGGGAGGAATCCCTGGACGTTCGCAACTGCTGAGCCTGGCTCCAGCTCTACTCAGCAGCCCAGGCAGATTGGATTGGACTTTGGGAGGCTGTAGAAAGAGACAGCGGCAGCGTTTGTGGGGCTGTGAATGGGGTTGCGTGGCTACTTGAAGAGCAGCAAGAGCTTTTGGTCGTGGCACCTTTGGGGTGGGAGGAATCCCTGGACGTTCGCAACTGCTGAGCCTGGCTCCAGCGCTACTCAGCAGCCCAGGCAGATTGGATTGGACTTTGGGAGGCTGTAGAAAGAGACAGCGGCAGCGTTTGTGGGGCTGTGAATGGGGTTGCATGGCTACTTGAGGAGAAGCAAGAGCTTTGGGTCATGGCAGCTTTGGGGTGGGAGGAATCCCTAGACGTTCGCAATTGCTGAGCCTGGCTCCAGCGCTACTCAGCAGCCCAGGCAGATAGGATTGGACTTTGGGAGGCTGTAGAAAGAGACAGCGGCAGCGTTTGTGGGGCTGTGAATGGGGTTGCTTTGCTACTTGAAGAGCAGCAAGAGCTTTTGGTCGTGGCACCTTTGGGGTGGGAGGAATCCCTGGACGTTCCCAACTGCTGAGCCTGGCTCCGGCTCTACTCAGCAGCCCAGGCAGATTGGATTGGACTTTGGGAGGCTGTAGAAAGAGACAGCGGCAGCGTTTGTGGGGCTGTGAATGGGGTTGCGTGGCTACTTGAAGAGCAGCAAGAGCTTTTGGTCGTGGCAGCTTTGGGGTTGGAGGAATCCCTGGACGTTCGCAATTGCTGAGACTGTCTCCAGTTCAGCAGCCCAGGCAGATTGGATTGGACTTTGGGAGGCTGTAGAAAGAGACAGCGGCAGCGTTTGTGGGGCTGTGAATGGGGTTGCGTGGCTACTTGAAGAGCAGCAAGAGCTTTTGGTCGTGGCACCTTTGGGGTGGGAGGAATCCCTGGACGTTCGCAACTGCTGAGCCTGGCTCCGGCTCTACTCAGCAGCCCAGGCAGATTGGATTGGACTTTGGGAGGCTGTAGAAAGAGACAGCGGCAGCGTTTGTGGGGCTGTGAATGGGGTTGCATGGCTACTTGAGGAGAAGCAAGAGCTTTGGGTCATGGCAGCTTTGGGGTGGGAGGAATCCCTAGACGTTCGCAATTGCTGAGCCTGGCTCCAGCGCTACTCAGCAGCCCAGGCAGATAGGATTGGACTTTGGGAGGCTGTAGAAAGAGACAGCGGCAGCGTTTGTGGGGCTGTGAATGGGGTTGCATGGCTACTTGAAGAGCAGCAAGAGCTTTTGGTCGTGGCACCTTTGGGGTGGGAGGAATCCCTGGACGTTCGCAACTGCTGAGCCTGGCTCCAGTTCAGCAGCCCAGGCAGATTGGATTGGACTTTGGGAGGCTGTAGAAAGAGACAGCGGCAGCGTTTGTGGGGCTGTGAATGGAGTAGCGTGGCTACTTGAAGAGCAGCAAGAGCTTTTGGTCGTGGCAGCTTTGGGGTGGGAGGAATCCCTGGACGTTCGCAACTGCTGAGACTGTCTTCAGCGCTACTCAGCAGCCCAGGCAGATAGGATTGGACTTTGGGAGGCTGTAGAAAGAGACAGCGGCAGCGTTTGTGGGGCTGTGAATGGGGTTGCTTTGCTACTTGAAGAGCAGCAAGAGCTTTTGGTCGTGGCAGCTTTGGGGTGGGAGGAATCCCTGGACGTTCGCAACTGCTGAGACTGTCTTCAGTTCAGCAGCCCAGGCAGATTGGATTGGACTTTGGGAGGCTGTAGAAAGAGACAGCGGCAGCGTTTGTGGGGCTGTGAATGGGGTTGCGTGGCTACTTGAAGAGCAGCAAGAGCTTTTGGTCGTGGCAGCTTTGGGGTGGGAGGAATCCCTGGACGTTCGCAATTGCTGAGCCTGGCTCCGACTCAGCAGCCCAGGCAGATTGGATTGGACTTTGGGAGGCTGTAGAAAGAGACAGCGGCAGCGTTTGTGGGGCTGTGAATGGGGTTGCGTGGCTACTTGAAGAGCAGCAAGAGCTTTTGGTCGTGGCAGCTTTGGGGTGGGAGGAATCCCTGGACGTTCACAACTGATGAGCCTGGCTCCAGCGCTACTCAGCAGCCCAGGCAGATAGGATTGGACTTTGGGAGGCTGTAGAAAGAGACAGCGGCAGCGTTTGTGGGGCTGTGAATGGGGCTGCTTTGCTACTTGAAGAGCAGCAAGAGCTTTTGGTCGTGGCAGCTTTGGGGTGGGAGGAATCCCTGGACGTTCGCAATTGCTGAGCCTGGCTCCGGCTCTACTAAGCAGCCCAGGCAGATTGGATTGGACTTTGGGAGGCTGTAGAAAGAGACAGCGGCAGCGTTTGTGGGGCTGTGAATGGGGCTGCTTTGCTACTTGAAGAGCAGCAAGAGCTTTTGGTCGTGGCAGCTTTGGGGTTGGAGGAATCCCTGGACGTTCGCAACTGCTGAGACTGTCTTCCGTGCAGCAGCCCAGGCAGATTGGATTGGACTTTGGGAGGCTGTAGAAAGAGACAGCGGCAGCGTTTGTGGGGCTGTGAATGGGGTTGCGTGGCTACTTGAAGAGCAGCAAGAGCTTTTGGTCGTGGCAGCTTTGGGGTGGGAGGAATCCCTGGACGTTCGCAACTTCTGAGCCTGACTCCGGCTCAGCAGCCCAGGCAGATTGGATTGGACTTTGGGAGGCTGTAGAAAGAGACAGCGGCAGCGTTTGTGGGGCTGTGAATGGGGTTGCGTGGCTACTTGAAGAGCAGCAAGAGCTTTTGGTCGTGGCAGCTTTGGGGTGGGAGGAATCCCTAGACGTTCGCAATTGCTGAGCCTGGCTCCAGCGCTACTCAGCAGCCCAGGCAGATAGGATTGGACTTTGGGAGGCTGTAGAAAGAGACAGCGGCAGCGTTTGTGGGGCTGTGAATGGAGTAGCGTGGCTACTTGAAGAGCAGCAAGAGCTTTTGGTCGTGGCACCTTTGGGGTGGGAGGAATCCCTGGACGTTCGCAACTGCTGAGACTGTCTTCAGTTCAGCAGCCCAGGCAGATTGGATTGGACTTTGGGAGGCTGTAGAAAGAGACAGCGGCAGCGTTTGTGGGGCTGTGAATGGGGTTGCGTGGCTACTTGAAGAGCAGCAAGAGCTTTTGGTCATGGCAGCTTTGGGGTGGGAGTAATCCCTAGACGTTTCCAATTGATGAGCCTGGCTCCAGCGCTACTCAGCAGCCCAGGCAGATAGGATTGGACTTTGGGAGGCTGTAGAAAGAGACAGCGGCAGCGTTTGTGGGGCTGTGAATGGGGTTGCGTGGCTACTTGAAGAGCAGCAAGAGCTTTTGGTCGTGGCACCTTTGGGGTGGGAGGAATCCCTGGACGTTCGCAATTGCTGAGCCTGGCTCCGGCTCTACTCAGCAGCCCAGGCAGATTGGATTGGACTTTGGGAGGCTGTAGAAAGAGACAGCGGCAGCGTTTGTGGGGCTGTGAATGGGGTAGCGTGGCTACTTGAAGAGCAGCAAGAGCTTTTGGTCGTGGCACCTTTGGGGTGGGAGGAATCCCTGGACGTTCGCAACTGCTGAGCCTGGCTCCAGTACTCAGCAGCCCAGGCAGATTGGATTGGACTTTGGGAGGCTGTAGAAAGAGACAGCGGCAGCGTTTGTGGGGCTGTGAATGGGGTTGCATGGCTACTTGAGGAGAAGCAAGAGCTTTGGGTCATGGCAGCTTTGGGGTGGGAGGAATCCCTAGACGTTCGCAATTGCTGAGCCTGGCTCCAGCGCTACTCAGCAGCCCAGGCAGATAGGATTGGACTTTGGGAGGCTGTAGAAAGAGACAGCGGCAGCGTTTGTGGGGCTGTGAATGGAGTAGCGTGGCTACTTGAAGAGCAGCAAGAGCTTTTGGTCGTGGCACCTTTGGGGTGGGAGGAATCCCTGGACGTTCGCAACTGCTGAGCCTGGCTCCGGCTCTACTCAGCAGCCCAGGCAGATTGGATTGGACTTTGGGAGGCTGTAGAAAGAGACAGCGGCAGCGTTTGTGGGGCTGTGAATGGAGTAGCGTGGCTACTTGAAGAGCAGCAAGAGCTTTTGGTCGTGGCAGCTTTGGGGTGGGAGGAATCCCTGGACGTTCGCAACTGCTGAGACTGGCTCCAGTTCAGCAGCCCAGGCAGGTTGGATTGGACTTTGGGAGGCTGTAGAAAGAGACAGCGGCAGCGTTTGTGGGGCTGTGAATGGAGTAGCGTGGCTACTTGAAGAGCAGCAAGAGCTTTTGGTCGTGGCACCTTTGGGGTGGGAGGAATCCCTGGACGTTCGCAACTGCTGAGCCTGTCTTCAGTTCAGCAGCCCAGGCAGATTGGATTGGACTTTGGGAGGCTGTAGAAAGAGACAGCGGCAGCGTTTGTGGGGCTGTGAATGGGGTTGCATGGCTACTTGAGGAGAAGCAAGAGCTTTGGGTCATGGCAGCTTTGGGGTGGGAGGAATCCCTAGACGTTCGCAATTGCTGAGCCTGGCTCCAGCGCTACTCAGCAGCCCAGGCAGATAGGATTGGACTTTGGGAGGCTGTAGAAAGAGACAGCGGCAGCGTTTGTGGGGCTGTGAATGGGGTTGCGTGGCTACTTGAAGAGCAGCAAGAGCTTTTGGTCGTGGCACCTTTGGGGTGGGAGGAATCCCTGGACGTTCGCAACTGCTGAGACTGGCTTCAGTTCAGCAGCCCAGGCAGATTGGATTGGACTTTGGGAGGCTGTAGAAAGAGACAGCGGCAGCGTTTGTGGGGCTGTGAATGGGGTTGCGTGGCTACTTGAAGAGCAGCAAGAGCTTTTGGTCGTGGCAGCTTTGGGGTGGGAGGAATCCCTGGACGTTCGCAACTGCTGAGCCTGGCTCCAGCGCTACTCAGCAGCCCAGGCAGATAGGATTGGACTTTGGGAGGCTGTAGAAAGAGACAGCGGCAGCGTTTGTGGGGCTGTGAATGGGGTTGCGTGGCTACTTGAAGAGCAGCAAGAGCTTTTGGTCGTGGCAGCTTTGGGGTGGGAGGAATCCCTGGACGTTCGCAACTGCTGAGCCTGGCTCCAGTACTCAGCAGCCCAGGCAGATTGGATTGGACTTTGGGAGGCTGTAGAAAGAGACAGCGGCAGCGTTTGTGGGGCTGTGAATGGGGTTGCGTGGCTACTTGAAGAGCAGCAAGAGCTTTTGGTCGTGGCAGCTTTGGGGTGGGAGGAATCCCTGGACGTTCGCAATTGCTGAGCCTGGCTCCAGTTGAGCAGCCCAGGCAGATTGGATTGGACTTTGGGAGGCTGTAGAAAGAGACAGCGGCAGCGTTTGTGGGGCTGTGAATGGGGTTGCGTGGCTACTTGAAGAGCAGCAAGAGCTTTTGGTCGTGGCAGCTTTGGGGTGGGAGGAATCCCTGGACGTTCGCAACTGCTGAGCCTGGCTCCAGCTCTACTCAGCAGCCCAGGCAGATAGGATTGGACTTTGGGAGGCTGTAGAAAGAGACAGCGGCAGCGTTTGTGGGGCTGTGAATGGAGTAGCGTGGCTACTTGAAGAGCAGCAAGAGCTTTTGGTCGTGGCAGCTTTGGGGTGGGAGGAATCCCTGGACGTTCGCAACTGCTGAGCCTGGCTCCAGTTCTACTCAGCAGCCCAGGCAGATTGGATTGGACTTTGGGAGGCTGTAGAAAGAGACAGCGGCAGCGTTTGTGGGGCTGTGAATGGGGTTGCGTGGCTACTTGAAGAGCAGCAAGAGCTTTGGGTCATGGCAGCTTTGGGGTGGGAGGAATCCCTAGACGTTCCCAATTGCTGAGCCTGGCTCCAGCGCTACTCAGCAGCCCAGGCAGATAGGATTGGACTTTGGGAGGCTGTAGAAAGAGACAGCGGCAGCGTTTGTGGGGCTGTGAATGGGGTTGCGTGGCTACTTGAAGAGCAGCAAGAGCTTTTGGTCGTGGCACCTTTGGGGTGGGAGGAATCCCTGGACGTTCGCAACTTCTGAGCCTGACTTCGGCTCAGCAGCCCAGGCAGATTGGATTGGACTTTGGGAGGCTGTAGAAAGAGACAGCGGCAGCGTTTGTGGGGCTGTGAATGGGGTTGCGTGGCTACTTGAAGAGCAGCAAGAGCTTTTGGTCATGGCAGCTTTGGGGTGGGAGGAATCCCTAGACGTTCCCAATTGCTGAGCCTGGCTCCAGCGCTACTCAGCAGCCCAGGCAGATAGGATTGGACTTTGGGAGGCTGTAGAAAGAGACAGCGGCAGCGTTTGTGGGGCTGTGAATGGAGTAGCGTGGCTACTTGAAGAGCAGCAAGAGCTTTTGGTCGTGGCACCTTTGGGGTGGGAGGAATCCCTGGACGTTCGCAACTGCTGAGACTGTCTTCAGTTCAGCAGCCCAGGCAGATTGGATTGGACTTTGGGAGGCTGTAGAAAGAGACAGCGGCAGCGTTTGTGGGGCTGTGAATGGGGTTGCGTGGCTACTTGAAGAGCAGCAAGAGCTTTTGGTCGTGGCAGCTTTGGGGTGGGAGGAATCCCTAGACGTTCCCAATTGCTGAGCCTGGCTCCAGCGCTACTCAGCAGCCCAGGCAGATAGGATTGGACTTTGGGAGGCTGTAGAAAGAGACAGCGGCAGCGTTTGTGGGGCTGTGAATGGGGTTGCGTGGCTACTTGAAGAGCAGCAAGAGCTTTTGGTCGTGGCACCTTTGGGGTGGGAGGAATCCCTGGACGTTCGCAACTGCTCAGCTGGGCTCCAGCTCTAGTCAGCAGCCCAGGCAGAAGGGATTGGACTTTGGGAGGCTGTAGAAAGAGACAGCGGCAGCGTTTGTGGGGCTGTGAATGGGGTTGCATGGCTACTTGAGGAGAAGCAAGAGCTTTGGGTCATGGCAGCTTTGGGGTGGGAGGAATCCCTAGACGTTCGCAATTGCTGAGCCTGGCTCCAGCGCTACTCAGCAGCCCAGGCAGATAGGATTGGACTTTGGGAGGCTGTAGAAAGAGACAGCGGCAGCGTTTGTGGGGCTGTGAATGGAGTAGCGTGGCTACTTGAAGAGCAGCAAGAGCTTTTGGTCGTGGCACCTTTGGGGTGGGAGGAATCCCTGGACGTTCGCAACTGCTGAGCCTGGCTCCGGCTCTACTCAGCAGCCCAGGCAGATTGGATTGGACTTTGGGAGGCTGTAGAAAGAGACAGCGGCAGCGTTTGTGGGGCTGTGAATGGGGTTGCGTGGCTACTTGAAGAGCAGCAAGAGCTTTTGGTCGTGGCACCTTTGGGGTGGGAGGAATCCCTGGACGTTCGCAACTGCTGAGCCTGGCTTTGGCTCAGCAGCCCAGGCAGATTGGATTGGACTTTGGGAGGCTGTAGAAAGAGACAGCGGCAGCGTTTGTGGGGCTGTGAATGGGGTTGCGTGGCTACTTGAAGAGCAGCAAGAGCTTTTGGTCGTGGCAGCTTTGGGGTGGGAGGAATCCCTAGACGTTCGCAATTGCTGAGCCTGGCTCCAGCGCTACTCAGCAGCCCAGGCAGATAGGATTGGACTTTGGGAGGCTGTAGAAAGAGACAGCGGCAGCGTTTGTGGGGCTGTGAATGGGGTTGCTTTGCTACTTGAAGAGCAGCAAGAGCTTTTGGTCGTGGCAGCTTTGGGGTGGGAGGAATCCCTGGACGTTCGCAACTGCTGAGACTGTCTTCAGTTCAGCAGCCCAGGCAGATAGGATTGGACTTTGGGAGGCTGTAGAAAGAGACAGCGGCAGCGTTTGTGGGGCTGTGAATGGGGTTGCGTGGCTACTTGAAGAGCAGCAAGAGCTTTTGGTCGTGGCACCTTTGGGGTGGGAGGAATCCCTGGACGTTCGCAATTGCTGAGCCTGGCTCCGGCTCTACTAAGCAGCCCAGGCAGATTGGATTGGACTTTGGGAGGCTGTAGAAAGAGACAGCGGCAGCGTTTGTGGGGCTGTGAATGGGGATGCGTGGCCACTTGAAGAGCAGCAAGAGCTTTTGGTCATGGCAGCTTTGGGGTGGGAGGAATCCCTAGACGTTCCCAATTGATGAGCCTGGCTCCAGCGCTACTAAGCAGCCCAGGCAGATTGGATTGGACTTTGGGAGGCTGTAGAAAGAGACAGCGGCAGCGTTTGTGGGGCTGTGAATGGGGTTGCGTGGCTACTTGAAGAGCAGCAAGAGCTTTTGGTCGTGGCACCTTTGGGGTGGGAGGAATCCCTGGACTTTCGCAACTGCTCAGCTGGGCTCCAGCTCTAGTCAGCAGCCCAGGCAGATAGGATTGGACTTTGGGAGGCTGTAGAAAGAGACAGCGGCAGCGTTTGTGGGTATGTGAATGGGGTTGCATGGCTACTTGACGAGCAGCAAGAGCTTTTGGTCGTGGCAGCTTTGGGGTGGGAGGAATCCCTGGACGTTCCCAACTGCTGAGCCTGGCTCCGGCTCTACTAAGCAGCCCAGGCAGATAGGATTGGACTTTGGGAGGCTGTAGAAAGAGACAGCGGCAGCGTTTGTGGGGCTGTGAATGGGGTTGCTTTGCTACTTGAAGAGCAGCAAGAGCTTTTGGTCGTGGCACCTTTGGGGTGGGAGGAATCCCTGGACGTTCGCAACTGCTGAGCCTGGCTCCGGCTCTACTCAGCAGCCCAGGCAGATTGGATTGGACTTTGGGAGGCTGTAGAAAGAGACAGCGGCAGCGTTTGTGGGGCTGTGAATGGGGTTGCGTGGCTACTTGAAGAGCAGCAAGAGCTTTTGGTCGTGGCACCTTTGGGGTGGGAGGAATCCCTGGACGTTCGCAACTGCTGAGCCCGGCTCCAGTACTCAGCAGCCCAGGCAGATTGGATTGGACTTTGGGAGGCTGTAGAAAGAGACAGCGGCAGCGTTTGTGGGGCTGTGAATGGGGTTGCGTGGCTACTTGAAGAGCAGCAAGAGCTTTTGGTCGTGGCAGCTTTGGGGTGGGAGGAATCCCTGGACGTTCGCAACTGCTTAGCCTGGCTCCAGCTCTACTCAGCAGCCCAGGCAGATTGGATTGGACTTTGGGAGGCTGTAGAAAGAGACAGCGGCAGCGTTTGTGGGGCTGTGAATGGGGTTGCGTGGCTACTTGAAGAGCAGCAAGAGCTTTTGGTCGTGGCAGCTTTGGGGTGGGAGGAATCCCTGGACGTTCGCAACTGCTGAGCCTGGCTCCGGCTCTACTCAGCGGCCCAGGCAGATAGGATTGGACTTTGGGAGGCTGTAGAAAGAGACAGCGGCAGCGTTTGTGGGGCTGTGAATGGGGTTGCGTGGCTACTTGAAGAGCAGCAAGAGCTTTTGGTCGTGGCACCTTTGGGGTGGGAGGAATCCCTGGACGTTCGCAACTGCTGAGCCTGGCTCCAGCTCTACTCAGCAGCCCAGGCAGATTGGATTGGACTTTGGGAGGCTGTAGAAAGAGACAGCGGCAGCGTTTGTGGGGCTGTGAATGGGGTTGCGTGGCTACTTGAAGAGCAGCAAGAGCTTTTGGTCGTGGCACCTTTGGGGTGGGAGGAATCCCTGGACGTTCGCAATTGCTGAGCCTGGCTCCAGCTCTACTCAGCAGCCCAGGCAGATTGGATTGGACTTTGGGAGGCTGTAGAAAGAGACAGCGGCAGCGTTTGTGGGGCTGTGAATGGGGTTGCTTTGCTACTTGAAGAGCAGCAAGAGCTTTTGGTCGTGGCACCTTTGGGGTGGGAGGAATCCCTGGACGTTCGCAACTTCTGAGCCTGACTTCGGCTCAGCAGCCCAGGCAGGTAGGATTGGACTTTGGGAGGCTGTAGAAAGAGACAGCGGCAGCGTTTGTGGGGCTGTGAATGGGGTTGCATGGCTACTTGAGGAGAAGCAAGAGCTTTGGGTCATGGCAGCTTTGGGGTGGGAGGAATCCCTAGACGTTCCCAATTGCTGAGCCTGGCTCCAGCGCTACTCAGCAGCCCAGGCAGATAGGATTGGACTTTGGGAGGCTGTAGAAAGAGACAGCGGCAGCGTTTGTGGGGCTGTGAATGGGGTTGCGTGGCTACTTGAAGAGCAGCAAGAGCTTTTGGTCGTGGCACCTTTGGGGTGGGAGGAATCCCTGGACGTTCGCAATTGCTGAGCCTGGCTCCGGCTCTACTCAGCAGCCCAGGCAGATTGGATTGGACTTTGGGAGGCTGTAGAAAGAGACAGCGGCAGCGTTTGTGGGGCTGTGAATGGGGTTGCGTGGCTACTTGAAGAGCAGCAAGAGCTTTTGGTCGTGGCAGCTTTGGGGTGGGAGGAATCCCTGGACGTTCACAACTGCTGAGCCTGGCTTCGGTTCAGCAGCCCAGGCAGATCGGATTGGACTTTGGGAGGCTGTAGAAAGAGACAGCGGCAGCATTTGTGGGGCTGTGAATGGGGTTGCGTGGCTACTTGAAGAGCAGCAAGAGCTTTTGGTCGTGGCACCTTTGGGGTGATAGGAATCCCTGGACGTTCGCAACTGCTGAGCCTGGCTCCGGCCCTACTCAGCGGCCCAGGCAGATAGGATTGGACTTTGGGAGGCTGTAGAAAGAGACAGCGGCAGCGTTTGTGGGGCTGTGAATGGGGTTGCGTGGCTACTTGAAGAGCAGCAAGAGCTTTTGGTCGTGGCAGCTTTGGGGTGGGAGGAATCCCTGGACGTTCGCAATTGCTGAGCCTGGCTCCAGCTCTACTCAGCAGCCCAGGCAGATTGGATTGGACTTTGGGAGGCTGTAGAAAGAGACAGCGGCAGCGTTTGTGGGGCTGTGAATGGGGTTGCGTGGCTACTTGAAGAGCAGCAAGAGCTTTTGGTCGTGGCACCTTTGGGGTGGGAGGAATCCCTGGACGTTCGCAACTGCTGAGCCTGGCTCCAGTACTCAGCAGCCCAGGCAGATTGGATTGGACTTTGGGAGGCTGTAGAAAGAGACAGCGGCAGCGTTTGTGGGGCTGTGAATGGGGTTGCGTGGCTACTTGAAGAGCAGCAAGAGCTTTTGGTCGTGGCACCTTTGGGGTGGGAGGAATCCCTGGACGTTCGCAACTGCTTAGCCTGGCTCCAGCTCTACTCAGCAGCCCAGGCAGATTGGATTGGACTTTGGGAGGCTGTAGAAAGAGACAGCGGCAGCGTTTGTGGGGCTGTGAATGGGGTTGCGTGGCTACTTGAAGAGCAGCAAGAGCTTTTGGTCGTGGCACCTTTGGGGTGGGAGGAATCCCTGGACGTTCGCAACTGCTGAGCCTGGCTCCAGTACTCAGCAGCCCAGGCAGATTGGATTGGACTTTGGGAGGCTGTAGAAAGAGACAGCGGCAGCGTTTGTGGGGCTGTGAATGGGGTTGCGTGGCTACTTGAAGAGCAGCAAGAGCTTTTGGTCATGGCAGCTTTGGGGTGGGAGGAATCCCTAGACGTTCGCAATTGCTGAGCCTGGCTCCAGCGCTACTCAGCAGCCCAGGCAGATAGGATTGGACTTTGGGAGGCTGTAGAAAGAGACAGCGGCAGCGTTTGTGGGGCTGTGAATGGGGTTGCTTTGCTACTTGAAGAGCAGCAAGAGCTTTTGGTCGTGGCAGCTTTGGGGTGGGAGGAATCCCTGGACGTTCGCAACTGCTGAGCCTGACTTCGGCTCAGCAGCCCAGGCAGATTGGATTGGACTTTGGGAGGCTGTAGAAAGAGACAGCGGCAGCGTTTGTGGGGCTGTGAATGGGGTTGCGTGGCTACTTGAAGAGCAGCAAGAGCTTTTGGTCGTGGCACCTTTGGGGTGGGAGGAATCCCTGGACGTTCACAATTGATGAGCCTGGCTCCAGCGCTACTCAGCAGCCCAGGCAGATAGGATTGGACTTTGGGAGGCTGTAGAAAGAGACAGCGGCAGCGTTTGTGGGGCTGTGAATGGGGTTGCGTGGCTACTTGAAGAGCAGCAAGAGCTTTTGGTCGTGGCAGCTTTGGGGTGGGAGGAATCCCTGGACGTTCCCAACTGCTGAGCCTGGCTCCGGCTCTACTCAGCAGCCCAGGCAGATTGGATTGGACTTTGGGAGGCTGTAGAAAGAGACAGCGGCAGCGTTTGTGGGGCTGTGAATGGGGTTGCGTGGCTACTTGAAGAGCAGCAAGAGCTTTTGGTCGTGGCAGCTTTGGGGTGGGAGGAATCCCTGGACGTTCGCAACTTCTGAGCCTGACTTCGGCTCAGCAGCCCAGGCAGATAGGATTGGACTTTGGGAGGCTGTAGAAAGAGACAGCGGCAGCGTTTGTGGGGCTGTGAATGGGGTTGCGTGGCTACTTGAAGAGCAGCAAGAGCTTTTGGTCGTGGCACCTTTGGGGTGGGAGGAATCCCTGGACGTTCGCAATTGCTTAGCCTGGCTCCAGCTCTACTCAACAGCCCAGGCAGATTGGATTGGACTTTGGGAGGCTGTAGAAAGAGACAGCGGCAGCGTTTGTGGGGCTGTGAATGGGGTTGCGTGGCTACTTGAAGAGCAGCAAGAGCTTTTGGTCGTGGCAGCTTTGGGGTGGGAGGAATCCCTGGACGTTCGCAATTGCTGAGCCTGGCTCCGGCTCTACTAAGCAGCCCAGGCAGATTGGATTGGACTTTGGGAGGCTGTAGAAAGAGACAGCGGCAGCGTTTGTGGGGCTGTGAATGGGGTTGCGTGGCTACTTGAAGAGCAGCAAGAGCTTTTGGTCGTGGCACCTTTATGGTGGGAGGAATCCCTGGACTTTCGCAACTGCTCAGCTGGGCTCCAGCTCTAGTCAGCAGCCCAGGCAGAAGGGAGTGGACTTTGGGAGGCTGTAGAAAGAGACAGCGGCAGCGTTTGTGGGGCTGTGAATGGGGTTGCATGGCTACTTGAGGAGAAGCAAGAGCTTTGGGTCATGGCAGCTTTGGGGTGGGAGGAATCCCTAGACGTTCGCAATTGCTGAGCCTGGCTCCAGCGCTACTCAGCAGCCCAGGCAGATAGGATTGGACTTTGGGAGGCTGTAGAAAGAGACAGCGGCAGCGTTTGTGGGGCTGTGAATGGAGTAGCGTGGCTACTTGAAGAGCAGCAAGAGCTTTTGGTCGTGGCACCTTTGGGGTGGGAGGAATCCCTGGACGTTCGCAACTGCTGAGACTGTCTTCAGTTCAGCAGCCCAGGCAGATTGGATTGGACTTTGGGAGGCTGTAGAAAGAGACAGCGGCAGCGTTTGTGGGGCTGTGAATGGGGTTGCGTGGCTACTTGAAGAGCAGCAAGAGCTTTTGGTCGTGGCAGCTTTGGGGTGGGAGGAATCCCTGGACGTTCGCAATTGCTGAGCCTGGCTCCGGCTCTACTAAGCAGCCCAGGCAGATTGGATTGGACTTTGGGAGGCTGTAGAAAGAGACAGCGGCAGCGTTTGTGGGGCTGTGAATGGGGTTGCGTGGCTACTTGAAGAGCAGCAAGAGCTTTTGGTCGTGGCACCTTTGGGGTGGGAGGAATCCCTGGACGTTCGCAACTGCTGAGCTGGGCTCCAGCTCTACTCAGCAGCCCAGGCAGATAGGATTGGACTTTGGGAGGCTGTAGAAAGAGACAGCGGCAGCGTTTGTGGGGCTGTGAATGGGGTTGCGTGGCTACTTGAAGAGCAGCAAGAGCTTTTGGTCGTGGCAGCTTTGGGGTGGGAGGAATCCCTGGACGTTCCCAATTGCTGAGCCTGGCTCCAGCTCTACTCAGCAGCCCAGGCAGATAGGATTGGACTTTGGGAGGCTGTAGAAAGAGACAGCGGCAGCGTTTGTGGGGCTGTGAATGGGGTTGCGTGGCTACTTGAAGAGCAGCAAGAGCTTTTGGTCGTGGCAGCTTTGGGGTGGGAGGAATCCCTGGACGTTCGCAATTGCTGAGCCTGGCTCCAGCGCTACTCAGCAGCCCAGGCAGATTGGATTGGACTTTGGGAGGCTGTAGAAAGAGACAGCGGCAGCGTTTGTGGGGCTGTGAATGGGGTTGCATGGCTACTTGAGGAGAAGCAAGAGCTTTGGGTCATGGCAGCTTTGGGGTGGGAGGAATCCCTAGACGTTCCCAATTGCTGAGCCTGGCTCCAGCGCTACTCAGCAGCCCAGGCAGATAGGATTGGACTTTGGGAGGCTGTAGAAAGAGACAGCGGCAGCGTTTGTGGGGCTGTGAATGGAGTAGCGTGGCTACTTGAAGAGCAGCAAGAGCTTTTGGTCGTGGCAGCTTTGGGGTGGGAGGAATCCCTGGACGTTCGCAACTGCTGAGCCTGGCTCCAGCTCTACTCAGCAGCCCAGGCAGATTGGATTGGACTTTGGGAGGCTGTAGAAAGAGACAGCGGCAGCGTTTGTGGGGCTGTGAATGGGGTTGCGTGGCTACTTGAAGAGCAGCAAGAGCTTTTGGTCGTGGCAGCTTTGGGGTGGGAGGAATCCCTGGACGTTCGCAACTGCTGAGCCTGACTTCGGCTCAGCAGCCCAGGCAGATTGGATTGGACTTTGGGAGGCTGTAGAAAGAGACAGCGGCAGCGTTTGTGGGGCTGTGAATGGGGTTGCGTGGCTACTTGAAGAGCAGCAAGAGCTTTTGGTCGTGGCAGCTTTGGGGTGGGAGGAATCCCTGGACGTTCGCAATTGCTGAGCCTGGCTCCAGCTCTACTCAGCAGCCCAGGCAGATAGGATTGGACTTTGGGAGGCTGTAGAAAGAGACAGCGGCAGCGTTTGTGGGGCTGTGAATGGGGTTGCGTGGCTACTTGAAGAGCAGCAAGAGCTTTTGGTCGTGGCACCTTTGGGGTGGGAGGAATCCCTGGACGTTCGCAACTGCTGAGCCTGGCTCCAGCTCTACTCAGCAGCCCAGGCAGATTGGATTGGACTTTGGGAGGCTGTAGAAAGAGACAGCGGCAGCGTTTGTGGGGCTGTGAATGGGGTTGCGTGGCTACTTGAAGAGCAGCAAGAGCTTTTGGTCATGGCAGCTTTGGGGTGGGAGGAATCCCTAGACGTTCGCAATTGCTGAGCCTGGCTCCAGCGCTACTCAGCAGCCCAGGCAGATTGGATTGGACTTTGGGAGGCTGTAGAAAGAGACAGCGGCAGCGTTTGTGGGGCTGTGAATGGGGTTGCGTGGCTACTTGAAGAGCAGCAAGAGCTTTTGGTCGTGGCACCTTTGGGGTGGGAGGAATCCCTGGACGTTCGCAACTGCTGAGCCTGGCTCCGGCTCTACTCAGCAGCCCAGGCAGATTGGATTGGACTTTGGGAGGCTGTAGAAAGAGACAGCGGCAGCGTTTGTGGGGCTGTGAATGGGGTTGCGTGGCTACTTGAAGAGCAGCAAGAGCTTTTGGTCGTGGCACCTTTGGGGTGGGAGGAATCCCTGGACGTTCGCAACTGCTGAGCCTGGCTCCAGCGCTACTCAGCAGCCCAGGCAGATTGGATTGGACTTTGGGAGGCTGTAGAAAGAGACAGCGGCAGCGTTTGTGGGGCTGTGAATGGGGTTGCGTGGCTACTTGAAGAGCAGCAAGAGCTTTTGGTCGTGGCAGCTTTGGGGTGGGAGGAATCCCTGGACGTTCGCAACTTCTGAGCCTGACTTCGGCTCAGCAGCCCAGGCAGGTAGGATTGGACTTTGGGAGGCTGTAGAAAGAGACAGCGGCAGCGTTTGTGGGGCTGTGAATGGGGTTGCGTGGCTACTTGAAGAGCAGCAAGAGCTTTTGGTCGTGGCAGCTTTGGGGTTGGAGGAATCCCTGGACGTTGGCAACTTCTGAGCCTGACTTCGGCTCAGCAGCCCAGGCAGATTGGATTGGACTTTGGGAGGCTGTAGAAAGAGACAGCGGCAGCGTTTGTGGGGCTGGGAATGGGGTTGCGTGGCTACTTGAAGAGCAGCAAGAGCTTTGGGTCATGGCAGCTTTGGGGTGGGAGGAATCCCTAGACGTTCACAATTGCTGAGCCTGGCTCCAGCGCTACTCAGCAGCCCAGGCAGATAGGATTGGACTTTGGGAGGCTGTAGAAAGAGACAGCGGCAGCGTTTATGGGGCTGTGAATGGAGTAGCGTGGCTACGTGAAGAGCAGCAAGAGCTTTTGGTCGTGGCAGCTTTGGGGTGGGAGGAATCCCTGGACGTTCGCAACTGCTGAGCCTGGCTCCGGCTCTACTCAGCAGCCCAGGCAGATTGGATTGGACTTTGGGAGGCTGTAGAAAGAGACAGCGGCAGCGTTTGTGGGGCTGTGAATGGGGTTGCGTGGCTACTTGAAGAGCAGCAAGAGCTTTTGGTCATGGCAGCTTTGGGGTGGGAGGAATCCCTAGACGTTCGCAATTGCTGAGCCTGGCTCCAGCGCTACTCAGCAGCCCAGGCAGATAGGATTGGACTTTGGGAGGCTGTAGAAAGAGACAGCGGCAGCGTTTGTGGGGCTGTGAATGGGGTTGCGTGGCTACTTGAAGAGCAGCAAGAGCTTTTGGTCGTGGCACCTTTGGGGTGGGAGGAATCCCTGGACGTTCGCAACTGCTGAGCCTGGCTCCAGCTCTACTCAGCAGCCCAGGCAGATTGGATTGGACTTTGGGAGGCTGTAGAAAGAGACAGCGGCAGCGTTTGTGGGGCTGTGAATGGGGTTGCGTGGCTACTTGAAGAGCAGCAAGAGCTTTTGGTCGTGGCAGCTTTGGGGTGGGAGGAATCCCTGGACGTTCGCAACTGCTGAGCCTGGCTCCAGCTCTACTCAGCAGCCCAGGCAGATTGGATTGGACTTTGGGAGGCTGTAGAAAGAGACAGCGGCAGCGTTTGTGGGGCTGTGAATGGGGTTGCGTGGCTACTTGAAGAGCAGCAAGAGCTTTTGGTCGTGGCACCTTTGGGGTGGGAGGAATCCCTGGACGTTCGCAACTGCTGAGCCTGGCTCCAGCGCTACTCAGCAGCCCAGGCAGATTGGATTGGACTTTGGGAGGCTGTAGAAAGAGACAGCGGCAGCGTTTGTGGGGCTGTGAATGGGGTTGCATGGCTACTTGAGGAGAAGCAAGAGCTTTGGGTCATGGCAGCTTTGGGGTGGGAGGAATCCCTAGACGTTCGCAATTGCTGAGCCTGGCTCCAGCGCTACTCAGCAGCCCAGGCAGATAGGATTGGACTTTGGGAGGCTGTAGAAAGAGACAGCGGCAGCGTTTGTGGGGCTGTGAATGGGGTTGCGTGGCTACTTGAAGAGCAGCAAGAGCTTTTGGTCGTGGCACCTTTATGGTGGGAGGAATCCCTGGACTTTCGCAACTGCTCAGCTGGGCTCCAGCTCTAGTCAGCAGCCCAGGCAGAAGGGAGTGGACTTTGGGAGGCTGTAGAAAGAGACAGCGGCAGCGTTTGTGGGGCTGTGAATGGGGTTGCGTGGCTACTTGAAGAGCAGCAAGAGCTTTTGGTCGTGGCAGCTTTGGGGTGGGAGGAATCCCTGGACGTTCCCAACTGCTGAGCCTGGCTCCGGCTCTACTCAGCAGCCCAGGCAGATTGGATTGGACTTTGGGAGGCTGTAGAAAGAGACAGCGGCAGCGTTTGTGGGGCTGTGAATGGGGTTGCGTGGCTACTTGAAGAGCAGCAAGAGCTTTTGGTCGTGGCACCTTTGGGGTGGGAGGAATCCCTGGACGTTCCCAACTGCTGAGCCTGGCTCCGGCTCTACTCAGCAGCCCAGGCAGATAGGATTGGACTTTGGGAGGCTGTAGAAAGAGACAGCGGCAGCGTTTGTGGGGCTGTGAATGGGGTTGCGTGGCTACTTGAAGAGCAGCAAGAGCTTTTGGTCGTGGCAGCTTTGGGGTGGGAGGAATCCCTGGACGTTCCCAATTGCTGAGCCTGGCTCCAGCTCTACTCAGCAGCCCAGGCAGATAGGATTGGACTTTGGGAGGCTGTAGAAAGAGACAGCGGCAGCGTTTGTGGGGCTGTGAATGGGGTTGCGTGGCTACTTGAAGAGCAGCAAGAGCTTTTGGTCGTGGCACCTTTGGGGTGGGAGGAATCCCTGGACGTTCGCAACTGCTGAGCCTGTCTTCAGTTCAGCAGCCCAGGCAGATTGGATTGGACTTTGGGAGGCTGTAGAAAGAGACAGCGGCAGCGTTTGTGGGGCTGTGAATGGGGTTGCATGGCTACTTGAGGAGAAGCAAGAGCTTTGGGTCATGGCAGCTTTGGGGTGGGAGGAATCCCTAGACGTTCGCAATTGCTGAGCCTGGCTCCAGCGCTACTCAGCAGCCCAGGCAGATAGGATTGGACTTTGGGAGGCTGTAGAAAGAGACAGCGGCAGCGTTTGTGGGGCTGTGAATGGAGTAGCGTGGCTACTTGAAGAGCAGCAAGAGCTTTTGGTCGTGGCACCTTTGGGGTGGGAGGAATCCCTGGACGTTCGCAACTGCTGAGCCTGGCTCCAGCTGTACTCAGCAGCCCAGGCAGATTGGATTGGACTTTGGGAGGCTGTAGAAAGAGACAGCGGCAGCGTTTGTGGGGCTGTGAATGGGGTTGCGTGGCTACTTGAAGAGCAGCAAGAGCTTTTGGTCGTGGCACCTTTGGGGTGGGAGGAATCCCTGGACGTTCGCAACTGCTGAGCCTCGCTCCAGTACTCAGCAGCCCAGGCAGATTGGATTGGACTTTGGGAGGCTGTAGAAAGAGACAGCGGCAGCGTTTGTGGGGCTGTGAATGGGGTTGCGTGGCTACTTGAAGAGCAGCAAGAGCTTTTGGTCGTGGCAGCTTTGGGGTGGGAGGAATCCCTGGACGTTCGCAATTGCTGAGCCTGGCTCCGGCTCTACTAAGCAGCCCAGGCAGATAGGATTGGACTTTGGGAGGCTGTAGAAAGAGACAGCGGCAGCGTTTGTGGGGCTGTGAATGGGGTTGCTTTGCTACTTGAAGAGCAGCAAGAGCTTTTGGTCGTGGCAGCTTTGGGGTGGGAGGAATCCCTGGACGTTCGCAACTGCTGAGACTGTCTTCAGTTCAGCAGCCCAGGCAGATTGGATTGGACTTTGGGAGGCTGTAGAAAGAGACAGCGGCAGCGTTTGTGGGGCTGTGAATGGGGTTGCGTGGCTACTTGAAGAGCAGCAAGAGCTTTTGGTCGTGGCACCTTTGGGGTGGGAGGAATCCCTAGACGTTCCCAATTGCTGAGCCTGGCTCCAGCGCTACTCAGCAGCCCAGGCAGATAGGATTGGACTTTGGGAGGCTGTAGAAAGAGACAGCGGCAGCGTTTGTGGGGCTGTGAATGGGGTTGCGTGGCTACTTGAAGAGCAGCAAGAGCTTTTGGTCGTGGCAGCTTTGGGGTGGGAGGAATCCCTGGACGTTCCCAACTGCTGAGCCTGGCTCCGGCTCTACTCAGCAGCCCAGGCAGATTGGATTGGACTTTGGGAGGCTGTAGAAAGAGACAGCGGCAGCGTTTGTGGGGCTGTGAATGGGGTTGCGTGGCTACTTGAAGAGCAGCAAGAGCTTTTGGTCATGGCAGCTTTGGGGTGGGAGGAATCCCTAGACGTTCGCAATTGCTGAGCCTGGCTCCAGCGCTACTCAGCAGCCCAGGCAGATAGGATTGGACTTTGGGAGGCTGTAGAAAGAGACAGCGGCAGCGTTTGTGGGGCTGTGAATGGAGTAGCGTGGCTACTTGAAGAGCAGCAAGAGCTTTTGGTCGTGGCACCTTTGGGGTGGGAGGAATCCCTGGACGTTCGCAACTGCTGAGCCTGGCTCCAGCTCTACTCAGCAGCCCAGGCAGATTGGATTGGACTTTGGGAGGCTGTAGAAAGAGACAGCGGCAGCGTTTGTGGGGCTGTGAATGGGGATGCGTGGCCACTTGAAGAGCAGCAAGAGCTTTTGGTCATGGCAGCTTTGGGGTGGGAGTAATCCCTAGACGTTTCCAATTGATGAGCCTGGCTCCAGGCTCTACTAAGCAGCCCAGGCAGATTGGATTGGACTTTGGGAGGCTGTAGAAAGAGACAGCGGCAGCGTTTGTGGGGCTGTGAATGGGGTTGCGTGGCTACTTGAAGAGCAGCAAGAGCTTTTGGTCGTGGCAGCTTTGGGGTGGGAGGAATCCCTGGACGTTCGCAACTGCTGAGCCAGACTTCGTCTCAGCAGCCCAGGCAGATTGGATTGGACTTTGGGAGGCTGTAGAAAGAGACAGCGGCAGCGTTTGTGGGGCTGTGAATGGGGATGCGTGGCTACTTGAAGAGCAGCAAGAGCTTTTGGTCATGGCAGCTTTGGGGTGGGAGGAATCCCTAGACGTTCCCAATTGCTGAGCCTGGCTCCAGCGCTACTCAGCAGCCCAGGCAGATAGGATTGGACTTTGGGAGGCTGTAGAAAGAGACAGCGGCAGCGTTTGTGGGGCTGTGAATGGAGTAGCGTGGCTACTTGAAGAGCAGCAAGAGCTTTTGGTCGTGGCAGCTTTGGGGTGGGAGGAATCCCTGGACGTTCGCAACTGCTGAGACTGTCTTCAGTTCAGCAGCCCAGGCAGATTGGATTGGACTTTGGGAGGCTGTAGAAAGAGACAGCGGCAGCGTTTGTGGGGCTGTGAATGGGGTTGCATGGCTACTTGACGAGCAGCAAGAGGTTTTGATCGTGGCAGCTTTGGGGTTGGAGGAATCCCTGGACGTTCGCAACTTCTGAGCCTGACTTCGGCTCAGCAGCCCAGGCAGATTGGATTGGACTTTGGGAGGCTGTAGAAAGAGACAGCGGCAGCGTTTGTGGGGCTGTGAATGGGGTTGCGTGGCTACTTGAAGAGCAGCAAGAGCTTTTGGTCGTGGCACCTTTGGGGTGGGAGGAATCCCTGGACGTTCGCAATTGCTGAGCCTGGCTCCAGCTCTACTCAGCAGCCCAGGCAGATAGGATTGGACTTTGGGAGGCTGTAGAAAGAGACAGCGGCAGCGTTTGTGGGGCTGTGAATGGGGTTGCGTGGCTACTTGAAGAGCAGCAAGAGCTTTTGGTCGTGGCAGCTTTGGGGTGGGAGGAATCCCTGGACGTTCCCAACTGCTGAGCCTGGCTCCGGCTCTACTCAGCAGCCCAGGCAGATTGGATTGGACTTTGGGAGGCTGTAGAAAGAGACAGCGGCAGCGTTTGTGGGGCTGTGAATGGGGTTGCGTGGCTACTTGAAGAGCAGCAAGAGCTTTTGGTCATGGCAGCTTTGGGGTGGGAGGAATCCCTAGACGTTCGCAATTGCTGAGCCTGGCTCCAGCGCTACTCAGCAGCCCAGGCAGATAGGATTGGACTTTGGGAGGCTGTAGAAAGAGACAGCGGCAGCGTTTGTGGGGCTGTGAATGGGGTTGCGTGGCTACTTGAAGAGCAGCAAGAGCTTTTGGTCGTGGCAGCTTTGGGGTGGGAGGAATCCCTGGACGTTCCCAACTGCTGAGCCTGTCTTCAGCTCTACTAAACAGCCCAGGCAGATTGGATTGGACTTTGGGAGGCTGTAGAAAGAGACAGCGGCAGCGTTTGTGGGGCTGTGAATGGGGTTGCGTGGCTACTTGAAGAGCAGCAAGAGCTTTTGGTCGTGGCACCTTTGGGGTGGGAGGAATCCCTGGACGTTCGCAATTGCTGAGTCTAGCTCCAGCTCTACTCAGCAGCCCAGGCAGATAGGATTGGACTTTGGGAGGCTGTAGAAAGAGACAGCGGCAGCGTTTGTGGGGCTGTGAATGGGGTTGCGTGGCTACTTGAAGAGCAGCAAGAGCTTTTGGTCGTTTCACCTTTGGGGTGGGAGGAATCCCTGGACGTTCCCAACTGCTGAGCCTGGCTCCGGCTCTACTAAGAGCCCAGGCAGATTGGATTGGACTTTGGGAGGCTGTAGAAAGAGACAGCGGCAGCGTTTGTGGGGCTGTGAATGGGGTTGCGTGGCTACTTGAAGAGCAGCAAGAGCTTTTGGTCATGGCAGCTTTGGGGTGGGAGGAATCCCTAGACGTTCCCAATTGATGAGCCTGGCTCCAGCGCTACTCAGCAGCCCAGGCAGATAGGATTGGACTTTGGGAGGCTGTAGAAAGAGACAGCGGCAGCGTTTGTGGGGCTGTGAATGGGGTTGCGTGGCTACTTGAAGAGCAGCAAGAGCTTTTGGTCGTGGCAGCTTTGGGGTGGGAGGAATCCCTGGACTTTCGCAACTGCTCAGCTGGGCTCCAGCTCTAGTCAGCAGCCCAGGCAGATAGGATTGGACTTTGGGAGGCTGTAGAAAGAGACAGCGGCAGCGTTTGTGGGGCTGTGAATGGGGTTGCGTGGCTACTTGAAGAGCAGCAAGAGCTTTTGGTCGTGGCACCTTTGGGGTGGGAGGAATCCCTGGACGTTCGCAATTGCTGAGCCTGGCTCCGGCTCTACTCAGCAGCCCAGGCAGATTGGATTGGACTTTGGGAGGCTGTAGAAAGAGACAGCGGCAGCGTTTGTGGGGCTGTGAATGGGGTTGCGTGGCTACTTGAAGAGCAGCAAGAGCTTTTGGTCGTGGCACCTTTGGGGTGGGAGGAATCCCTGGACGTTCGCAACTGCTGAGCCTGGCTCCGGCTCTACTCAGCAGCCCAGGCAGATTGGATTGGACTTTGGGAGGCTGTAGAAAGAGACAGCGGCAGCGTTTGTGGGGCTGTGAATGAGGTTGCGTGGCTACTTGAAGAGCAGCAAGAGCTTTTGGTCGTGGCACCTTTGGGGTGGGAGGAATCCCTGGACGTTCCCGATTCCTGAGCCGGGATCCGAATTGGTAAAAACTCTTTTTTAGATGTCTTTTCTTATTAAAAATTACTTTGAGAAAAATGTTTCCCATTTCTAATAGGAAAAGCATTGCAAAATTTAGCTTAAAACTTTGAAATGGCATTTTGAATTTATCAGAAAAAAAAATGTTTTTCAGAGTTGTTCACCAGTGTACATGTAGAAATCAACAAAACCACTGTGATAAGATAAACAGCAAATATATTCTTGTGAATTTATGTTTTAAAAAATTCTGCACTGTCATCAAATTTAAGCACTTGCACTCAGTCTGACACAAAACTCACCCAAAGTAAGTAGAAATTTACTTCAGTCAACTTCAGATTAGATTCATTATTAATTTCCTTTTGATCTTTTACCTGGAAGCTACATCAGCATGATAAAGAGAAATCAGATTTGCTATCATTAACTGAACTTCTCAGTTTTGCAATGGAAATTCCTTTTCTTAGTTCAGAAAAAAAAAAAAAGATTTCAGACTTTGGGTAGGCACAAATGTCCAATATGTCATGCCTGATGATAATTTCTGTACATTTATAAATCAAAGAGTAACTGATGAAAGGGAAGCACATTCCAGTCACTTTATGAAAATACTTCGAAGGATAATGCTCCCCATTCCAGTGACAGTAGTTTTAGTGTGTGCACAAGACGTTATCATCAGAACAGTCTTGAAAACAGTGAACAGTGCTGTTGCACATTAGGTTTTTGATTACTGATATGGTGTGACGTGATGCGGGAAGACAATAAAGTTTTTTAACTGTATACATGAGCAGAGAAGTTTGAGATCAGTAAAGTGGAACTTATGCTAGAAGAATATGAAAATCTTATTTTCCTTTGTACCTACAGAAATGGCATCCATAAATAATGTTTAGCACACTTTGGCTTATGCTGAAGACAGTTCAATAATAAAAATGACCTGTTCTCCTGCCTGAGATTAGATATTGGGTTTGTTTTTTTTGGTATTCATACTTTGACTTTATCACATTTCAATGACTTTCAAGATGCTTCAAAGGTGCGATATTCTATTATTGAAAGTATTTACCCTGATCATAAAGCAATTGCATTCTCTTCGTCTTGTATCTTTGTATCTTAATATAAAGCTCTGGTAAGACAGACTGACCCAAACTTCTTTGCATATGGTGCCTTTTTTTTTTTTTTCCTCTGCATAGAGGGCCGTTATCAAGGAAGATCTGTCATACTGATTAACTTGTAAAAACTGCTCTACAGAGAAGCTGTTTTTGTCATGGTCTTTGCTAGGGGTCATGACTACTTCAGATTCCTGTACACAACATAATATGCACCTCCGCAGAGGCTTCAAGCTTCCCAAAACTATATACAGCAAACTGTCAAAATAAAATAATTTCTGGTTTATGTCATTTTATCTTTTGTTTCTGCAGAATTTGCTAGTAAATAAAAAACTAGTGAAGTTCAATTGTCCAGGGTTTGATAGACAATATTAAGATTGATGAGGAAGAGCACATACAAAGAGGCTTTACATAGAAAACATGTTTAAGAAGTAAACCTGGTAGAGTTTAAAACTATGTATAAGACTGAACTGTTAAAGCCACAAATAGTCACTGTGAGTAACATTGAGAATGAAAAAATTTTATTTAATCCAGCTGTTTATTTTCTATTATTAGAAAATGGTCATGGTTGCTAACCAGTAGCACAAATATGCTGGATTGTGATTTTATGTCTTGATGCAATGAGTTGCTCGTGTGCCTTGCCCAGGAAACAGCTTACCACAGTGTTGTCCTGGAAATGCTTTTGGAGAATTACTGGCTGATGACTCATGTTACAGGATACAGCATTTTATTTATGCTGAAATGTAATACAGCCTTAGAACAGACAGACCAGAGAACCCTATCCTTTCACAAAGTTAATGTTTCAAGAGTCAAACATACTTTCCACATCTGTAGATCTCTGCAGTTGTGACTGTCTCTACTGGGTAACACCAAGAGAAGGCAAACAAAAGTCAAGACATCTCGGTGGCTTTTTATCCAGCAAAAGAGTTCAGCTTTCTATGTTGGACAAGACCAAACACATTTTATTCAGAAAATCTTTCTAATGACACACATTTTATATGCCCCAAAGGAAACCGGCTTCCCAGTAGATATGTTCTCCAATGCTATTATTTTATTAGAGTTGGGAATGGAGTTGTACTAATGGATTGATTTTTGTAGCTGTTCTTGATAAGAAGAAGTTATGTAAAATGGCGTGTGAGTCTTGTTTTTTTAATCACAATCCTGAAGTGGAGAAAATACAACTGAAGAAAATTAATGTCATGGTTTAACCCTAGCCAGCAACTAAGCACCACACAGCCACTCGCTCACTCCCTCCCCCGGCCCCAGTGGGATGGGGGAGAGAATCAGAGGAGTAAAAGTGAGAAAACTCATGGGTTGAGATAAAGACAGTTTAATAGATAAAGCAAAAGCCACATGCACAAGCAAAGCAAAGCAAGGAATTCATTCACTACTTCCCATTGGCAGGCAGGTGTTCAGCCATCCCCAGGAAAGCAGGGCTCCATTACGAGTAATGATTACTTGGGAAGACAAATGCCATCATGCTGAACGTCTCCCCCCCACACTTCCCCCAGCTTTCTATACTGAGCATGACATCATATGGTATGGAATAGCCCTTTAGCCAGTCTGGGTCATCTGTCCCGGCTGTGCTCCCTCCCAGCTTCTTGTGCAAAGCATGGGAAGCTAAAAAGTCCTTGACTTAGTGTAAACTCTACCCAGCAACAACCAAAACATCAGTGTGTTATCAACATTATTCTCATCCTAAATCCAAAACACAGCACTATACCAGCTACTAAGAAGAAAATTTACTCTATCCCAGCTGAAACCAGGACAATGAATATCATCTGTATGGCAAAGTAGCTGATACAGGTGGTATTATGTTATGATATGCATATTACATCTTCAAATGTTCACCAGCAGAGATTGCAACTCCTAATTCGGTATTTTATTCCACACACAAAGTGTTACATGCAGAGCCAGTATGTTCTTACTGTGTCTATCACAGACACTGCATATCTCCTGTTGTTTCTAATTTGAAATTACATTGATCTAGGATGAGAAATACTCTTTTATGTTCCTCATTTCTCATGGGAATATATATACTATTTCTCTAATAAATTTTTGTAGCCTTCTATTTATCTTTTAGCTGATAATGATAATATTTACATCAACACAGTCACCTCAGACACATTCCCAAACAGTTCTTTCACCACAAAATGTCCTGTGGAGAAGTTATTTTGTACAATGAATGATTTTGGACAATCTAGTGGAGTACAAACATTACTCAAGTAAATAGCTAGATTTATTCACAAAGGTACTTTGAAACAGTTAAAGAATCTTTATAAATGCTTATTTATTTGAAGGAATCTGTGATAATAAATTAAGATTTTAATATTTTGAATTGTTACTAGTAGGGAAATATTCTCATTTTCTTCTGCCTCCCACAGAGGACACAGAGCTGAGAAACAAACTTTTAACCTTTCTCCACCTGAAAGGAATTTCAACTCTCCAGCAGATGACAATATTTGAATTGTATTTTATAAGAAGACTTGTCTTAAGGTCAAAAAGGTGGCTGAATTCTTTTTTTCCCTGGAGCTTGAGCAAAGAAATGCCAGGCTGTCACTTTTCACTTGCCTTCTTACAAACAGCCTTTATTCTGGGGCAAACTGTGCTCTGATTTATGCAGTGCCAATCTCTATAGTTCTGCCTTTGTTGAAACAATATGGATTTAGATCATAGGAAATGAGAGAAATGGCAACAGCACATTTTTATAGACATGCCCTCAACCCGAGTTCCTTAATTATATTTTTTGAGTACTGTTTGAGTTTGACAGGTAGGCTCCACAGAACCAGTGGAGACCACTTGGCTTCTAGGAGGAAAATCAGAAACCTCAGGTGGTGTGACTTATTCTTTGCTTGCCCTAGACCAATTACTCACATCTATATCCTTAAAACCAAATGAAAATTTGAAGTGTTTATCCTCCGTATCATTAATACTATACCTATGTTGGCTGAATACCAAGGAATTTGGTAGGAAATAGAAAGATTTGTATACATTCAGTATCCTAAGAAGATGCATGTGTCTTTATTTTGTAATTTTATGATCCAAGATTGCACACATCTATTCAGTTCTAAATGTATTTAAATATGCACATAATCATTTACGATCCATAGATCATACACAGATGAATTGATATTGTTGGAGGCCTAAAGTCCTCATTAGTCTCCAAAAGCTGCAAATGGCTTCCAATCTCAGTGCTTCATCCAATGTAAAAAATGAGTGCTCTCAGAACAAAAGCATTAAGTAAATATCAGAGAAAAATTCAAATTAATTATTAATGTACACTGAACCAAGGGAGGAAATTTCTGAGTGTTTAGCTCTGCCTCCAGTGTAAACAGAACAAGTATGGACATAAGTTAGAAGGACTTGTATCTGTAAGCATTGAGTTCTCTAAGGTAAATTAGTTCCTTGAATGATTTCAAGAGCCAGTGCAAGAGGTTTCTTTATGATGAATGTTACTACATGCAGGAGTATGGTTATGGACCTGACAGTTTTTCAGATTGAGGATGTTCCCAGCTGTCCAAAATTTGTGCAAGGGGCTGTCAGTGGTCTCAGCCTAGGTTCTCCTGGACACAAGCAGCAATCAGTGGAGTGCTGAATGAGAAGGGGAAGGGGGCTCCACTGACCCTGGTGGGGCTCACTGTGCTTGCAGGTTTGTGGGAAAGGGAGACATCTCCCTCCATCTGTTCCCTTCAGGATGCCTTACCCCTACCTGCTGCAGCACATGCTGCCCTGGAGGTCCTCGGTGGAGGGTTGTGTCCCTCTCCTGTAGCATGTGTGCTGATCCCAAGAAGGGAGTACACGGATGGTTAACACTCCCCCATGCCCCAACTCAGTTTATCATAAGTTGTGCGTCATTCTGTCTCATTTCCTCAACCAACAATACAACTGGTAAAAACATTTATTTAATAGTTCACAGACCACACTTAGTCTAGGAGCAAGGGAGTTTTAATTTGCAGCTACTACAATCTGAGGGTTACAGACTACAAACAGTGGCAATGTTGCAGCTGCCTGAAGCACCTGCTTCAAGAAAATCTTTCTTGGAGCTTCATATTAACCTAATTAGGACTGTAATTTAGTGGCATAATATAGTCTTTTCTAGAATAAGATTTACACCTTTAAAGCAGTAGTTCATAATATTCCTATTAAAAAAAAATTGTGTATCTCATTCCCCCTTAATAAATACAACGCTTTTATTGTACCAGTTATGAGTACTTCTGCTATGACCATTTTGTTTTTTAACTCATATAAGCTGAACATATCCCATTGGTTTTAATTGGTTTTGACCTATTAGGCTACAAAATAAGATCATACATTGCATAGTCTGTTGTAGTTTAAATTACCATGATTTCTTGGTCATCCTATCAAGCTTCTGTTTCCTTCACATACTTCTCAATTTTGATCTTCTTTCAAGTTTCATCTTCTGATAAAGATATGAGACAGTGAGGTTGGTTCTTCACCTCTATAAGGGACTTCACTAGAATACTGGACTGTGGAAATTCCAAGGAATTCCAATTCCTCTTCTGAAAATTGAGATTAATGCAAATCATCCTTAATATTAATACTCTCAGACTAATTTTATGGGCAAGCAGTGTTAGCCAATCTCTCATAACTGATTACAGTTCCTTGTGTTTATGCAATGGTTCTTAAACATGCAGAATAAAATCTCAATCATATAAAGGGCATTATCCTTGCCTTTGGAGAGGAACAACTAGACTGAAGTTTAAAAAAAAAAAAAAAGCATTTTTTTACTATAGAGCAAATAAAATGCTCTTGTTAATATCATTTTACTTAGAGGACTGTAAACAGCAATGAGTTTAAATGCATATGCCCTCAGCTGCATAGAACATTCCACTCAAGCTTTATATGCAATGGTGTCACGAATGGGCCATTTAGACCACTTAAAGAACCACTGTCAAAGGTATCAGCAAAAGTGGGTTTATTGAAATATGATGTTGTAAAAGTGTGACTTAACAAAGTTCGATGGCAAGGTTCACTCTACTACTTACTGCACAAAGGATATCTCAATGATTCAAAACTACCCAGACAGAATCAAAGTTATCAAGACAAAACCAAAGTTACCAAGACAAAAATCAAAGTTAATAATACAAAATCTTAGTGCACTATAATACAAGGTTATGTGCGGTATCAGTCACTTACCAAAGATCGGCAGTTGGTAAGAAGTCTCTCTGCCTCGGGAAGCAATATTGAGAAGCATCCCAGCTCAAGGGGAGATCACTGCCGTGCAGCCAGCTGCTTAGCAGGGAGAACTCAAAGAAGGCTCACTTAGGCTGTCATATTTATGGAATAAAGTGGTTGGCTTGTAGTCAAACCACATGCGATGGAAAAGATATGCATGAGACTCCTTGTACCCACAACTTTCTTTGTTCTTTGATAAATGAGTCTTGGAAATGTCACCTGCTATTCATGTGTTAATCGCATGATCAGCGTTCCAAGCTCATTTGCATCGATGTTGACTGTGCCACTCGGCTCCTTTGTGGATTTTCAGAGAACAGATTGGGACTTGAGAAGTTTATGGCCCAGTTATGGCTTAGGCCTTTACCTCCTTTGGAGCTGCTACCAAGCTACCGCTAGTTTGGCTGAGTTGAGTGCATCCATCACAAATGGGAATTTGCAGTCACAACTATTTAGTTAAGAAACAAAAATGCAGCATGTGAATGAAAATTAACATCCAGAGACTGATATTTTAATGTAAACCAGACAATTCTTCACTTACAATAATTAGTTACCAAATTATATATTTGAATAACTTTGAGCTACAAATGAACTGAATAATTGTCCCATTTACAGCAAACCTGAAAAATGGAACATGTAAAATTATTTCCTATGTATTATTATATCAGCTTGCCTTTAATGTTTTACATTGATTTTTTGGTGCATGTTGATTCAAATGAACTATGAAAAGCATACTATCATTCACACTTGTTGCTAGTAAGGTATCACAGCCCTATTTTTATAGCTGTGCTCTAGCTGAAGTCTGGAACCGGCTGGCACAGACACAGTAAATATGTAATTTTGTTATCATTAATGAAATCCAAGGGCTAAAGAAAAGCAATGCATAGGGGGTTAAGAGAAAATGTAAATACCGTGGTTGTTCCAGTTGCTAGCACCCAGGCACAATGGCCCTACAACCCACAGTCTCAGCGCACTTGCTCGTGCTTAGAGTCTCATTTTCAGTTTCTGGCACCGCACACACACACTATGACCTGTGGTGTGAGTCCATTTGCTGGCACTTGACTTCATTTCACACCAGTCTCCCCAGTTACTAGTACTTAGATCCTCACCCACTCCAGCTGATGGCACCACAGACATATGATCCATACTCCAACTCCAGTTTCTGGTACTTGATTCACACTTTACTAGTGTCTCCAGTTCCTGGCACGTAGAAATTGCCACACTCACACACTGAATACAGTGAAATTACACAGAAAGATAGTCAAGAAAGGATTTAATAGGAAGATAGGTGTCCTGGTTTCGGCTGGGATAGAGTTAATTTTCTTCCTAGTAGCTGGTATACTGCTGTGTTTTGGATTTAGGATGAGAATAATGTTGATAACACACTGATGTCTTAGTTGTTGCTAAGTACTGTTTACACTAAGTCAAGGACTTTTTAGCTTCCCATGCTTTGCACAAGAAGCTGGGAGGGACCATAGCCAGGACAGCTGACTCAAACTGGCCTAAGGGCTATTCCATACCATATAACGTCATGCTCAGTATATAAACTGGGGCAAGCTGGCTGGAGAGCAGTGATCGCTGCCAGTGATCGCTGCTTGGGGACGGGCTGGGCATTGGTCCGCAGGTGGTGAGCAATTGCATTGTGCCTCACTTGTTTTGTATATTCTTTTATCATTATTATGTTTTTCCTTTCTCTGCTGTCCTATTAAACTGTCTTTATCTCAACCCCAAGGCTTTACTTTTTTTCTCAACTCTCTCCCCCAACCCACCGGGGAGGGGGGAGGGTGAGCGAGCGGCTGTGTGGTGCTTAGTTGCCAACTGGGGTTAAACCACAACAGGACAGACTGCAGTGATAAAGTGCAGGGCTCAGACAGACAGGTATATGGACCAGCAGCTGCTTACATGCAAACAGCCTTTTTTATCCCCCCTTGTCTCTATTTTCTCACACTTGTTCCTCCATGATCAGCCCAGATCTCCTCCTTTTCCCCACCTTTGCACCTTCCTCTAAACCTTCCATGATAAATTTTGCACAGGACTCCCCAGTTCTCCTTCAAATTTCCCATACTGTGTTACTCTTGTTTCTCCCTTCTGATCAGTTGTGAAGTTCAAGCTGACTCTTCAAGGATAGGCCTGTGTAGTTTCCTGCTGGCCCATCAATCAGTAGCTGGAGAATTCTGGCTTTCATTATTGTGTCCCATATTGCCTACCCACTTGTCAAGTTTATGCATCTGAGCATTTAATTTACTATGTTCCTTGTTATTGTATTTTCCTTGTATACTTAATTCTCCTTAACCATATCCAGATGAACCAGGTCCTCTCATATTCCACACACCTGTTGCTGATATTGTGCACACAGCAAATAAGAGAAGTTATTAACTTAGCCTAGTTAATGACCTAGACTAAGATTCTGCTTTGTATCATACTTGAATTATGAATGGTCATCCTATGACAATCTGCAGTAAAACTGATTTTCCTACTTCTCTGATTAATGCCAGCTTTTCATGACCACAGGGTGCCAAAATACTCCTGAGCTGTTGCAAGACAGGGATATTGGATCTATGAAATAGCAGCAGCAAAGATCAAAGGAAAAATGTGGAAAAAATACCCCATTTGGTTCCTGAAACTATCCTTCCTGTGAACACTAACCATATTTAAAGATGGCTTACCTGCAAGTAATCACATGGCACTGGACTGGTCTGTCTGCACATACCCAGATTATAGTATTGATACTAATAAAGTAATGAGGATCAAAGTGGTTAACAAGCCAAAGACAGCAAAAAAAAAGATCTCTGGGGTGTTCTTGTTTTGTATTAGGCCTTTGTACAGCTTCTACAAAAAAAGACATAATGCTGCTAATAAATTGTGCCCTCAGTGGGGTCTTTACGGTTTTCCATACCTGCTTCTCCACCTGGATGCGCACAAGTCCATGGGCCCAGATGGGATCCACCCGAGGATAATGAGGGAGCTGGCAGAGGAGCCTGCCAAGCCACTCTCCATCATTTATCAGCAGTCCTGGTTAACCGCGGAGGTCCCAGATGACTGGAAACTAGCAAATGTGACGCCCCTCTACAAGAAGGGTCGGAAGGAGGATCCGGGGAACTACAGGCCTGTCAGCCTGACCTCGGTGCCAGGGAAGGCCATGGAGCAGATCATCTTGAGTGCCATTACATGGCACGTGCGGGATAACTGGGGGATAAGGCTCAGCCAGCATGGGTTTATGAAAGGGAGATGCTGCTTCACTAACCTGGTCTCCTTCTATGACAAGGTGACCCGCTTAGTGGATGAGGGGAAGGCTGTGGGTGTGGTCTACTTGGACTTTAGTAAGGCCTTTGACACTGTCTCCCACAGCATTCTCCTGGAGAAGCTAGCTGCACACAGCTTCGATAAGTGCACTCTCTGCTGGGTTAAAATCTAGCTGGACGGCTGAGCCCAGAGAGTGGTGGCGAATGGAGTCAAATCCAGTTGGCGGCAGGTCACAAGTGGTGTTCCCCAGGGCTCAGTGTTGGGGCCAGTCCTGTTCAATATCTTCAGTGATGATCTGCATGAGGGGATTGAGTGCACCCTCAGTAAGTTTGCAGATGGCACCAAGTTGGGTGGAAGTGTTGATCTGCTGGAGGGTAGGAAAGCCCTACAGAGGGACCTGGACAGGCTGGATCATTGGGCCGGGGCCAACTGTATGAGATTCAACAAGGCTAAGTGCCGGGTCCTGCACTTGGGTCACAACAACCCCATGCAACGCTACACGCTTGGGGAGGAGTGGCTGGAGAGCTGTCTGGTAGAAAAGGACCTGGGGGTGTTGGTTGACAGTCGCCTGAACATGAGCCAGCAGTGTGCTCAGGTGGCCAAGAGGGCCAATGGCATCCTGGCTTGTATCAGGAACAGTGTGGCCAGCAGGACCAGGGAGGTGATAGCACCCCTGTATTTGGCACTGGTGAGGCCGCACCTCGAGTACTGTGTTCAGTTTTGGGCCCCCTCACTACAAGAAGGACATCGAGGTACTAGAGGGTGTCCAAAGAAGGGCAACAAAGTTGGTGAAGGGTCTAGAGCACATGTCTTACGAGGAGCAGCTGAGGCAGCTGGGATTGTTTAGTCTGGAGAAGAGGAGGCTGAGGGGAGACCTTATTGCTCTCTACAACTACCTGAAAGGAGGTTGTAGGGAGGTGGGGGGGTCGGTCTCTTCTCCCTAGTAACAAGCAATACGACGAGAGGAAACGGCCTCAAGCTGCACCAGGGGAGGTTTTGGTTGGATATTAGGAAAAACTTCTTCACCGAAAGGGTAGTCAGGCACTGGAACAGGCTGCCCAGGGAAGTGGTGAAGTCTCCATCCCTGGAGGTATTTAAAAGACGGGTAGACGTGGTGCTTGAGGACATAGTTTAGTGGTGGACTTGGCAGCAACAGGTTAACGGTTGGACTCGATGATCTTAAGGGTCTTTTCCAACATTAATGATTCTATGATTCTATGATTCCATGATTCTATGATTCCATCTCAGAAAAAAGCACAGCAGAGTTTCCCATTTGTATCAGTTAGCTAGGTATAAATGGCACCTGAAAAGACAGGATAGCTTGTTCACAAGTCCCCTTATGATGATTTGTGGTTTATTTATACACATTTATTTATTTATACACATTTATGGTTTGTGCGTAGCTCGTGCTTTGCTAGCAGAGCATAGAGGCTTCCTTAGGTCTGCTGTAGATCAGCACCATGGGAAGTAGCTAATCATTCCCCTCTTAACCACAGGCTCATTAATTAACATACAATGACAAGAGTGATATAACTTAGTGAAACGAGATGTACATGAACAACAAAAGCAACATGTATAAAACCCAGGAAATATCAGTAGGAGTTTTATTCTCTTTAATACTAGTATTCATATGAATACTAGAATAAACTGAATTCATGTTACAGTTGTACCTACAGTGACTACTACTGTACTGATTCTAAATAGTTTCTAAATACATAGATAATTTTTTATGTCCTAAGTCTCAGCTAAAATCCAAGTAAAATACTGTGATGCATTTTTTTAATCAAGGGTCTGTGTCATTTTCTTCGCAGTGTCAGGTGCTTTTAAACCTTGACTTTTTATAGGACTTTAATTTGGTATTAGTTGTAGTACTCACATATGTCTCATTGTGTAATTTCAAATATAGGAAAGAGATAATTTGTATCTTTTTGCTCCTTAGCAGTGCATTTGTTCCCCATAAGTTCTGTCTCCTTTTGGATGATGTGAAGATAATACTTTGTTCTTGACTCAAATGTAAGAGGGAGAGAAAACCGTGGAATGGAAATAGCTCAGCAAATATTCTAACATCTTGCAGAGAGCTTCAGCACACCATACATGACAACTTTCAAATGTATTTTTTATGAAGTCCTGTATGCATAGCTGTAAGCAATAGACGTGTAAATTATCTACCCAAGATAAAAGTGACCTGAGTCCAGGATGTTTTAGTACTGCAGTCCACGCTTACTGCACCTGGTTAGTCGGGATTCATTTATTTGCAGGGTACCCCTTGCCAATGGGTATGAATTTCTTGCTTGTTCACTCTGATTCCAAGAAAAATGTAATCTCTCCCCCAGTGCCTAGCTGTCAGACCTCTGATTTATTTAGATGATAATCTGATAGCAGCTCACTGCAGAGAGGCATTGTCATGCCATATCGTACTCTCAATCCACTTGATTGTGGATTCTAATCAAGAAGGTAGTCACTTTGAATACCGTACTGCTTACTAGACTTTGAATACCCTAGCACTTACTAGTTATTAGAAATAATAACTTAATCATTTTTTTTAAAAAACATGAAACCAATTTCATAAGAAATTAATAAGTGAGGCTTCAAAAATATTTGTGAGATAATTTCTATGGATAAGTAACTGGATTCTTTTGTTTGTTTATTCTTGGTTTTAATTTGCATTATACTATGAGTTAAGAAGGGATCATCAGATCCCTTAATATAGTCTATCAGACTATATTAACCAGCTTTGTTAACAACTTCCCTTGTGTCATTTTTTTCATTAATCTGCAAGGATTTCTTAAGAACTTGAAATACTGCAACTTTGTTGTCTATGCCAGACTATAGTAAATGGCTAATTTAAAGGCCTAATGGGTGGATATCACTGAAGAAAGCTTCAGATGAGTGAAGGTTTGCATTCATATTTGGTTTGTTGAAAGTATTCTTGGTTTTGGATGCTGACAGGGTTTTTTTTACTTTTTTTCCTAAAGCCTTCAAAATAGAACATCTAAGAACATCATTTTGGAAAAAAAATAGCTTGTCATGATGCTGGCTGAAGTTCTGGGTTATAACAAAAATATATATCCAGATCTTTTAAAATAAGTGGGAAAAAAATATTTCCAGAGGACCTTCCCAGTGGGAGGGAATTTCTTATTATTTCCAGACTACTGTACTCCATGATAATGGATGGATTTACTGCTCAATATTTAGTTGATAACATGTATTTTATAAAATGAATTGCAAAAAATAGTACTGGGAAGGTTTCAGATTACTAGAAAAGTACTGTAAGTGATATAGTTACTCTTCAGAATCAAACTTCAAAAAAGCAGAATAATGAGTGCTTTGAATTAGGCATAGACAAGCAAATATTTCATTTGAAATACATTTCCATTCAATATTTGAAATGCATCAGTCTTCTGAAATGTGGATTTTCTTGAAATGGTCCTAAACAGGCAGGTGTCTTCAAAACTAATGCTCCCATAACTACTATTAAAGGATACTGCTCTACAAAATTCAAGAGCAAAATACTTCTTATTACAAAAGCATGGAGTGACTCTGGTATGATTATACTAACCATTAGTCATACAAGTAATAAAGCACAATTTCTGCCTATGAGAGTTTAGTTCAAACTAGACAAGGCATGCAATAAATGGAACTAGGAGAGATAATTATTTGCAAATGAGGAACTCAGGATAAGGACATATAAATGACTTGTGCAAGACTGCACACATTCTACGAAGGTGCCCTAAGATACTTTAGTAGTATCCCAGCTAACAGACTCGGTACCTTGAGTGTCTGAGTTTGCTGCTAGACACTCATGCTGGCACATGAGTTTGCTGGTAGTCCAACTAGCTGGGTGAAATATGAGGCATATTGACTATTAAATTCTTATACACTTCAATTCTTCAATAGCTTTATTTTCATTTTTTTATTTTATTTTCATTTTCAAGATACAAAGATTTAATTTATGCCTCTTTTCTTACTATGTTCTTCGTGTTTGGACTTTCATCTCTAAATTCACTTTATGGTTCATTCATCATTAAATCTGTTCAACCCCCTGATCTCAAGAAAGCTAAGACAGATCTACCTCATAGATCTGTAACTGCAAAGCAGTCCAAAGATACCTGAGCTTGTTTAAAACTAGGTGATTCAAGTTCTGGCATCAGTCTAGTCATACGAGCACAGTGCTGAGACCACTTAAAAAGGCCAGAAATAAAGTGGAAAGGGAATATGCTCTGCACACAGCCAACAAAGGCATCTCTCACCTTCACTGCTGTAACTATGATTAGACATATTTTTGTTTCAACAGCTTACTTGGTAAGTCTGACTGCATAATCCACATCTGCCGATTGCCACAACACAGTTCCTTCCATGCAATATTTTACTACTCAGACACTGAAATTTAAGATTATCAAGCAAAGCCATCAAGGATTATAATTTCTTGAGGCTTCTTCTCTTCTTCCTTCTTCCTTCTTCTACTTTGCCTTTTCATCAGACCTGGCACAGGCTTTCCCATATTGAAGATTTAAGACCCTTTTAACAATACATTTTGAAAATTATGCTTTTCAGTACAAAGCTTTGGTGCCCAAGATAGGGGGCATCAAAAAGAGATTGAGAGTACTTAGATAGAACTGTCCAGATAGAATTGTCCAAATAACAAATACAGGATTGGCACACTAATGATGTAGTACCCAGAATATTCTGTCTCAAGTTTACTTTAAGATAGAATTAACACTTCCAGTGTAACAGGTTTTAGAGACCTGAACTCAAGACTGACTGCTGTCGTTATGAGTGCCCTAGGGAACTAGCTACAGAGTGGTTCAAATTAAATACTGGCCCAATATAGTTCATATTATTCTCTGTCGTAGGTGCTGAGGGATCTCCCGGGTGTTGAAAATTTTAGGTTGCGAGAAAGAAATGAACTTGAGTCTCCTCTCCCATAACATGTATATAATTATAGAAAAAGTAGCTGCTACCAAAGTAACGGAGCACCTTCCTATTAATGTGGTTTTTAGGAGTGCTCTGAAACTCTAAGGCATTTCACTCAAAGTCTCTTTCTGAATTCCAGATGGTTCTTGATACAGAAGTAGGTATATGTCCAGAAATGCATGACAGTTCAGTGGCATGCACAGAAGCATCTAGAGAATTTTAATGCAGAAGGAAAGTGTTAGGGGAATCTAAATAAGCAATTCAGTAGAAGGAAGTTAGGAAACTAAGCAGCAATTTTGGAATTGGTTGGATTTCAGGGATCCTAGATCCTGCTGCATTTACAGTCTTCTGATTTGCAGCTATCCTCAGTATATCTTAAATCTGTAACTATCTTAAATCTGTAACTATGACCTAATTTGTATACCCCTTGCAGTATTAATTGATGACGTTTCTGAGTTCCTTGGGGTTTTCAGCAGGGTTTTTTGTTGTGGGGTTTTTCTGTGAGAAATGCTTGCTTGGATGGGTATGATTTCATATTCTAGTTTACAGTATGTGACTTTATTTAAAGTGCTGTATTATTACTCCTGAGGCCCAGTGAGATAGATGAAATGGAAAGCTTACTAGAGAGATCTGAGTTTAACAAACTGGGTTAAAATTCTGTCTTGCTGGAAGACTATTTTATTTTATTTAAATCACTTTGCCAAATGTTTCCTTTAATTATTCTCAAAAAGACTTACCTCACTGGGTGCTTTTCACTAGGCCATCGTAAAGTTGAACTCCAAGTTCCTACTTTTGCTGGTACAATTCAATCCAAGTTACTCCGTCCCAGTATATTTCATCAGATTCTGTATCTCAGTGCATCAGGTATATACATGTATTCAATTTAAGGCAAAAATGTGAATATGTTGGACATTGCACACACAAATATCAATGCAGACTTGCTTACTTGGCTTCAGTACGCCATCTCCATGACTCCAGTGTGCAAATTATGAATTTTGGGAATATGAACTAGTTTTTAACAGCTTCCTGAAGCATTTCTAGCCTCTGGATTCACATCAACAAGTCACATTTTTTTAAAGGCACAGATGAACAGAGCTCTGTCTTGTGCTGTCCAGTTTCATTGTCTTTTGATAGTGGGTGTAATGTACTTTGGCAGCTGCTGACTGCAACATCTCTGAGTTTTTCCATATTCATCCTAAGATAAGTTTTGATTAGCAGCACAGTTTGTAAATCCTTTCTGAACATCACAAGTCTTTCAAGAGCCAGAATACTCAATTTAACTGGCATATTTGACCTTGCCTGGCAAAGCAGGGGATTTAATTAATAACAGCTAAACAGTATAGGTGAGCTCCATGCTTATAAAGACCCCTCTGAATCAATGGAGTTATTTACACTAATGAGCTAAAGTCAGAATTTTGTTCTGCTATAATGCATAGACAGTATCTATAACATTACAAAGGAATAATCTTCCTGGGGATAATAAAATTGACCTAGATCTCCAAGGAAATTAAGCATTGAAGTTAAGTGTCACGATATTGATCTTTTAAGAGATGGAGTTGACATTCACATTACCGCATTATCCTTCCTCTTTAACTATAAGTGAAGAAAATTCAGTGCCTCAGAAAGATTATCCAAAAATTCCCTAAGCGTAAGATACCTCTTCCTAAGGAAAGGAGGTAGTTATGGGGAACCAGTCAACAGGAAACTCTGAAAAAGTGGAAGAGTCAACTCCCATGCCTCAACCCCTGTCCTCTCAGGATCTGCACCCTGTTAACTTCTATTCATGCCCAACAAAACAAGCACATCTTTGCCTTTTTTTTTTTTTTAATGGAGGATTAAGACAGATTCCCTCTTCCTTTTTCAAATATGACTAGAAGAGTCAGTGTAGGAACCACTGGTTATTTTCTTCACTGTTTTAGTTTGGGGTATTTAGATTTTCACCTGGGTCTGGGGAAATGAAAGTAAATTTTTCTCCATTTCCACAGAGGATTCAAGAACAGATCTTCCCCCACACTCTGTCACAGAATTCCAAATCTCTTATTGGGGATCTGAAGTGAGAGATTGCAAGTAGTCCCTCCTCACCTTCAATGCTGGATTAGGAGATGCAAGTTTGAATCCTTTCAGGAAAAAGAGAGATTTGAACTTTTCAGCCCAGTGTTACAGGTGATCTGCACACTCAAATAATCTATAAAAGGAAACCATCACATTTCCCTTCCATTATTTTAAAATGTAATATTAGCAGTGAGAGATCTAACCTTGGCTGTCTCTCCTGGAGGTGCTGTAGAAAGACCACATTAAGACCCTCATTGGATTTAGGATAAGAATGGCAAAGTTCACCATATTTTTCTCAGACTTAAGTACTAGAAAGTTACTGAAATACCTAATTCTCCCAAAACAAGGTGGCTTGTCTCATCCTGACATTTTGAGAACACTACAAATTGCAACTGCTTTGGTACCACTCCATGCATAAAAGGCAGCTAAGACCTTTTTTATTTGTTTGTTTTCCAACGATACAGGCAAATGAACTAGTTGCTGAGTGGCTAGATGAACCACCTGTGATATGTAAGTCTGTATGCACACTCCTAACCTTTCATTCAGAAAGAGTCAAATTGCATTGATTCTTACCAGGAAGCAAGAGTTTACCAATTGTAGTTACTACAAGTTCACACACCTCAGTTTGGCTCACATTAACTTTTCCTTTAGGAGTTTAAAGTTTGTAGCTTTCATCCAAATTTTCTACTGGGGCTGGGCTCTTGGGTTTTTTTGGCAATAATTCCATCTAAATATATGCTACTTTGCTTAGGTAAAAAATAAATTACACAGGAAAAATATATCTCCAAATCGTGGTAGTGGAATTGCATTTTTGCATTTTTTTTTATAACTACTGATAAAAACACAACAGATCGCAGCTCAGGAACGAAATAAAACACATAGCTCCTCTGTAGTGACTAATAGCCTATGCTGCCTTGGAAAGACACAAGTTTATCACTTTATTAAATATATTTAGATATTAAAACTTCCACTTTTTTTCAGGGACTCCAAATCAAAGAAAAAAATAAACAAGGTATATCACAACTTAACACCTGTTCTGTCAACCATAGCTGACTGTCCTCACAACATACATAGATGTATAGAGTTGTTATGTACTAGAACGTCTCCTTGTAAATAAAGACAAAATATCAGTCTTTCAATCAGGATTGAGAAGATGCATTTATTAGCATGTAGAAAACAAAAAAGATGCATTTAGTAAGCTTGTAAGGTACAAACAATAGTATTTTGCTCAGCACATATCAGTACCTCACTGAACAATAAGTTAAGCATTATTAGTTATATTATGGAAATAATATAATTTTCTTCTCAGTGCCTGGCATCTGAGTAGTACAGTAACAACTCTTACCCAAGATAAGGCAAGACAGGTGCCCCATTCCCAGCTTCCAGCTAAAGACCCACTCCCCTGCAGGCAGCCACCTGTACTGTTTGCCCTGGAAGTCACGCCCCTCTCCTGGTCACATGGCTTGTTGTGATTGACTGGCAGGATCATCCAACCCCCTTCCAGTTTACCTGGAAGTACATCAGGAAGTTCCTTCAGCTAGGTACACAGGGTGGACCTTTTTGTTTTAGCCACCATTTTATGGCAGGGAGCTGCCATATTGTTAAATGTTTTCATGCTGCTCTGTCATTGACTGATGGACATTTCTTGGCACTGTCATACCCATGTGTTCTTAGGCAGCCCTGTGATTGGCTGCAAAGCCGTGTGTTTCTACAAAGACACAGTCAGGCAACAGGAAACAGTCACGCTGGACGGCATCAGTAATCAAGGGTTTAGGCAACACTCAGCTCTGACAGCCCAGAGTAGCAGGATTGAACTACTGGGAAACCTCTGCAGTGATCTGTTCTTTCAAGACAAGCTTTTGTTGAATGGCATGGATTTAAAAATTAAGCCGATGAGCAGCAAAATCAGCTTTTGTTGGGTGAGCTCACCAGCAGCAGGAGCCTCCAAGCTGGTTATTACCTCTGCCTTCCTGTTTGTGAAGAAGGTGTGGGTGGCACCTGGAGTGCATTTGGAGCATACTGAGGTATGCTCCAAACGTACATAAGCATACTTATAGTCAACACTAAATACCTAGGAGACCATGTGGGCAAAATGTTCGGGATCCTGGCAGTTGTGTCAACAGCCAGGAAAATTTATTTCTGGAACAGCTGCCGAAGCTTGATGTTATTGGATTCATAGATAATGATTCTTTTTACCAGAATTATGCCAGGAACCCTTTCAATGTTGTAGTACAAATTTTGTGGCCCTTTACGTGGATGGTAAGGAAAAGCCAGCAAAATCACTGCAGCCTGATCTTAAAAACGGCTGCTGTGTGAGAGAATACACACAGATCATTCAGATGATTGGCAGCCATATGAAGGACTACTCTCTGCTAGTTGACAGGGAGTAGTTTGCCCCTGGCTGTATCCTGTTTGCCTTTGCCCTGTCTCCAAACCAAGAATGTACTGATAGCTATTCCCTGATGAAGACATGAAACCTGAGAGCAGAATTACATTTTGCTGAGGCCTTGGCCACCACTGTTAATATGATCAAGTATGGTGTATTCAACAACATGATAGAAATTAACCAGAAGAGACGTGCTTTTCTACTACATGTGCAGGTGGACACCGAACAGATCTCTTGGGTTTTTTTCAGCAGCTCCTTTGCCAGAGAAACATTTCTAGGTATTTACCCAAGCAATTGGCTCCCTAGGGCCCATGTTTCTCCAAGACCAGCGAGGCTGTGAATAAGAATCCACATAGCAAACCTGGAGAGCACTGGCTAGCAATTTGCCTGGAACAGCAGAATTTTTTTACTCATATGGCTGCCCTCACAAGAGTGCTCTCTTTCCTGAAAGCATCATGTCCTTTTTGAAACACAACACTGTATATTGCTTTCCAGAGGAAGCAACTGCAGCATCGCCTCTCCACAGCCTGTAGATACCATTGTGTCTTTTTCCTACATCAGTGTAACAAGACACTACTTTCTGAACAGCCTTTAAAATTGTGTTCTAGCGATTTAGGAGAAAGCAAGCAGATGTTGATGCATTTTTTAAAATATGAATCTGGAGCATTCCCTGTGAACAGAGCCACTCAAAATATGTTTCAGAAGACCCAGTCATGCATATCTTGTAATGATTTTCATAAAAGAATTCTTTAAATAAAATTTGCAGTGCAACTGATGGGCTGTGTGTGTGTTCTTCAAACACCAGCACCAGCATTTTTTTTTTTTTTTTTACACTGCAGACAGCAAAGTTTAAGAATGTTATGAATCCTTATTTTCAATGGTAAACTTTACAGGGTGAGCCATTGGGCTTTAAGTATCTTTCTTTTCTTAGGTGGTCCATGTGGTGCTTCTCAGTCACTTTTAGTTGTTCCAAGAGACCGCAGTTTGCCGCATGACCTATGGCAGTGTTGTGGTTTAACCCCCAGCCAGCAACTAAGCACCACACAGCTGCTTGCTCAGTCTCCCCCGGTGGGATGGGGGAGAGAATCGGAAGAGTAAAAGTGAGAAAACTCATGGGTTGACATAAAGACAGTTTAATAGGTAAAGCAAAAGCCACATGCACAAGCAAAGCAAGGAATTCATTCACTACTTCCTATTGGCAGGCAGATGTTCAGCCATCCCCAGGAAAGCAGGGCTCCATCACAACAGTTACTTGGGAAGACAAACGCCATCATGCCAAGTGTCCCCTGCTTCCTTTTTCTTCCCCCAGCTTATATACTGAGCATGATGTCATATAGTATGTAATAGCCGTTTGGACAGTCTGGGTCAGCTGTCCTGGCTGTGCTCCCTTCCAGCTTCTTGTGCACCTGGCAGAGCATGGGAAGCTGGCAGGTCCTTGACAGTGTGAACAGTACTTAGCAACAACTAAAACATCAGTGTGTTATCAACATTATTCCCATCCTAAATCCAAAACACATCACTATACCAGACACTAAGAAAACTAACTCTATCCCAGCTGAAACCAGGACAGGCCAAAAACAAGACATTCACCATGGCCATAGTTTTCATAAAAACAGTCTTTAGGTGTTCTCTGGTTAGAAGAGGCACAAGTCTGAAGGATGCATCAGACTAAGTCAATCAGGCTGAACCCCCTTGATGACATATCTTCTGTATACAAAATTTTCCTGGTTCTTCCAAGCAGAAAAAAGCTTGTGTTGCCCTAGCTTATCCAGGAGCATTTGTGCATTCTTCCAAAACCATGGATGCACATTATCCAAAACTTCCTGAAAAACAGGTCCTTAGGAGTCTCAAGGGGCTTTTCCATGTCTGTCTTCTTTTCTTCAAGAAGAACAAGAGTTAGTTTCCCCCTTTCCTGAGCACTGCTTCACATGTGCCAAGTACATCTGAAAAGCAGCTGTATACACCTTAGCTTTCTCATGGGCCATCACGCCTGGTTTCTGGAGAATGGGAGAGAGCTGCCACGGCATGGTGGGGCATCACCTAGTCTCCTCTCCTTACCCTGCAGCACAATACAGTGGGACAGCACTGCCTTATGGGCCAGGCCAGGCTCTTTGGTCACATCAGAGAGCTGTGGGAACAAGGTCCATTTTAAAGAAATTCGCATCAGCGTTGAGGGGGACTGAAAAGAAATGGTGCTCTCTGCTCTCCTCTCCCAGAGTCCTCCTGTGACTTGGCTGAGAGGGAAGTCACTGGGGGAACTGGGCTGCCCGTTGGACCCATTCCAAACACCCAGGATCAGGCCTCCTGCAGCCTTAAGGCACATACGTGGCACCTGGCTCACAAATCCTGGCATACTCCTGGCCTGCAGGAAGGTCCTGGCAAAGAGACGCTCTGCCCTGCCCTGCCCTGCCTTTCCCTTCCCTAACAGCTGACAGGTCTTTCCCCTCCATGGCAATCAGGTATGCAGGCTCCAGACCGGCGGCAGGGCACAGGCTCCCTTTACCTGGCAGTGCACAGCCATGCTGATGGCAAGAGCTGTGCCCTATGGGACTGGGGTCTGAACTCCCTCCAGTGTCTCCAGGACACAGCTGAGGCTCTACAAGAGAATGGGGGAGGAAGAGGAAGCTAAAGCCACCAAAAGCCACTTGGGAAGGGCGAAACCTTGCACACCTGGGATAAGGGGAGTCCCTAACAGCACCTCCCAGGGAAAATCCCAAATGCTCCTGCATGGGGCTTCTCGTTTGCCCTCCCCTCAGAGCAGCATCGGGAGGGTCTCTTTCTTCTGAACAGAGCCCATTGTTGACAACTCAGTTTCCTGGCACTTCCCACTCATCAGACCTCACCCCTCACTGGACAGGACTGGACATGGCCCTGGGCATTAGGGCAAAGCTCTTCCCACACACAAAGCCCCAGGGAGGTGCCAATGCCTCCCTTCCTGAGAAGATGAGCCTCAGGGACTCTTGGCTCCCTCCTGGCCCCCCAACATTGCTCTTTTCTTGCCCAAAGAGCCCAGGAAGCCTCAGGCCTCCTCTGCTCTCCCTGTTCCTTCTCTAAGGGCTTCCCAGCTCCTTCTGGCACCCCACAGCTCCCCAGTGCCTCATAGCACTTGCACAGACCCACCCCAGCAGCCATGCTGGGCCCTGCATGACTCCTCACCTTGGTACCCTAGGAGGTGTCTCGGACCTCTTGATATTGGTGCAGGAGCCAGGCATGCTCTTGGTGCTGCTCTTCATGCGGAAGGACCCCCATCATGGCAGCCACCACCCTGAGGACAGCCTGCTTGTCCTGGAAAGGGAGAGGCTCTGCTTGGAGGGCTGAAGGTCTGCCTACCGCTCAGCATCCCCTGGACACCAGTCTGCCCTTCCCACTGGGAGGAGTTTCCCTTTCCCTTCTGCCCTGCAGGAGAAGGACTCACTCCAGAGAAAAGAGAGCATTTCCCCATGCTGGTACCCCAGCCCTCTTCCTTCCCGCTCCCCTTCCCTGCTCCCCTCTGCTTGCACCCTGTTGGGCACAGATGGACCCACTGATGTGGACTGGACTCCCCCACTGCAGCCCCAGGTGTGGAAAGCAGCACTTCTCACCTCTTCCTCCTCACAGCCCAGCCAATTTATCACTGCATAACGGAAGACAGGGTAAATGTCTTCACAGAGCTGTGCTTCCCCATTGCAAGGGAAGGGGCATTGCTCCTGGTTGTGGAAATATGTATTGACCCCTTTTGACCATTGCTCCAGAACTGCACCAGGAGAAAGGAAAAGGGAGCACGTGAGAGTCTGCAGCAAGGAAGGTTTCTTGCACCCTCATCCAAACCTGCTTTAAGGACAGTCCCAGGCTCAGACCAGGACTAGATCTGGATCCGAGGACAAGTTGTGCTCTTGAGGTATCTGGATTCAAACACCCTGCTGTTTCTCTCCTCCTCCCCATCACACCTGTTCCTCCTCAATGGCCTGTTCCCTCTAGCATTTTCCACTGCAGCCCCTGCCCTTCCTTTGCCACATACTTGCCCTTTCAATGCAGGGACTTTAAACCACAGAGGAAAGCAAGGGAACAGAAGCCATGGGGAAGGGACCCAGGAGTTCCTCTGCGCGACACTGACGCGTCCTGCCCACAGAAACCTCCCAGGCTTCCCCCACTCCTTCTGCACATTCACAGTAGTTTGGGATCGCCAAGACCTGACCTCACTGCAGGCTGCTGCCCACCATGTTCCCTCTGATATCACATGGAGGCATCAAAGGCCACCCCAGCCCCTGTCCCTGGGACTCCAGTCAAGGACCTGACACTCACCACTGCAGACAGCATGCTACCCACCCAACTCAGCATGGCACGCAGGGCAAGCCAGCGTCATTCCCACAAAGGGGACGTACTGCAGGGCTGCAGAGGAGGCAGGGACAGAGGGACTGAGAGGGTCAGTGAGAGACACGGGAGACTGGGGTCAATCCCTGGCAAGGCTGGGGCTGCTGGGCCATGTGGGACATGCCGGAGGGTGTGGGGAGGGCTGCCTTCCCCAAGGGCGACATAGGGAAGCCCTTTGGGGAAATGCAGAGGACAGTGCGGGGCAGAGACCCAGCAGGTTTGTCTCCAGCGGGTTCCTGCCCTCCTGGAACTGGGATTGGGCTGGTAAGGCAGAGCTGCCGGCCAGCCCTGGCACGAAACAAGGAGGCATGGCAACTTCATAGCCCCCCAGTTCAACACAGAGCATTTAGGAAGGGGGAGGATCCCTTCTCCCTGTTATCACATACCCCTACCCAAACCAGGAGGCCAAGAGTGCCGTACCATAGCTGTGGGCCATTTTGCCCAAGGTGAGGAAAACAATCTCATCAGGGACCTTCTCCAAGACCTTCAAGCGGCTCTGGAGCTCGGACATGACAAAGTGGGTGTGAGAGCGAGCCAGAGCCACCAGGACATCGCTAGCAGCCGTCTTCACGTTATCTGTCACACCCTGAAAAAGCGTCACAGGTTAAACACTCCTGAGAAAAAGGCTGAGGCACTGGGACAGACTGAACAACCTCCCCTGCAAGACCCCTCAGGGCAATTGTGCTCGGGCCAGGTGGCTGCTGCCTTTTGTACCCTGGAGTAGGTGAGTAGCTCCCTGGTGAGACCAGGGAGGCTTTTCCCCAGCACAGCCCTGTGCTGCTGCCTCCTATCCCTCTCTGTGGAGATGCCAGGAACAACTGTCGCAGACTCGAGAGCCCCCTGCAGCCTCTCCGTGGAGCTGGTGGGTTCCCACGGCTCTTCCTCAAAGGCAGGAGAAATAACCTTGAGTTTGAACCCGGCTCTTGCCCAGTTAGAAACAACCCTGAGTCTGCCTCTCTGCACAGTTCTCTGTGTCCCCTCTTCAAATTCTCTGTAATGAGGAGTCCCCAGAGCTTCTCCCTTAGGACCTCCACTGGGCCTGAATAACCAAGGAACATCTCTGTGCTGCTCTGTATTTCCCCAAAAAACAGGGGCATAGGCAGGCTGCTTTGGTGGCCTTGAAAGAGAACAAGCTCACCTGGGCTGTTCGCATGTCACTGGACGCCTCTGCTATCAGTCAGTTCACAACACTGCACATCAAACAGCTTTCGTCTCCCTGCAAGACACTCTCCAGCTCTCAGTATGTCTCCACTTGGTCATCCTGGGGACAGACCACAAAGGGGAGTGATGGGACTTGCTTTGCACTTGTTCCCAGGGAGCCACAAGAGACACCTGCTGTCTCCCAAATAATGTGTGCCTTGGGCTGCGGGCATTCGTCAGGACAGCCATGGGGCATGGCAAGATCTTCTGCAGCACCTCTGACACTAGCAGAGAGCCAGACAGGGAGGTCAACTCCACCAGAGTAAAAAGCCATGCAGGAGCCTAGAAAGTCATTCCTGAGGATGGGGGATGGTGGAGGTCAGAGGGAGAGGACCAGGCAAGGAAGGGGAAGGCGTGGGAATGAGACCATGCCCTGAGGAGAGGAAGCCACGAGCACCCTGGGGCACAGCGTCGCTCCACAAACAGACAGAAACCACAGTGCTGGGACAGTTCCTGAACCAAAGCTAAGGAGGGGCTTTGGGCCATTTGGACAAAGGCTCTAGAGACATGCTGGGGTTTATGCCAGAGGCTTTGCCTTGCCCAGGAGAGTGCTGTGAGCTCCTGGGGAAAGGAGGGAGGGAGTGGTGGCATTAGTCCAGCTTGAGCGGCAGGACTGGCGCTTGTGGATGAAGTGCCTGCAGGAGGGCAGATGTGCCATCAGGCAAGATCCCCCTCTGCCGCGGCACCTGGGGAAGCCAGGTGCATGGAGGGGAGCCCTCACCACCACCCCCACCTCACCTCATGGTCTTGTAGCTGCTTTATCAGAGAAGTCCCAATGGCCGCAAAGGTAGTGATGGCTGCAGGGACAGTTCCCTTTGCCCTGCCTTCGTCCTCGGTGTGCGCAGGTCTGGACTGGGAACATATGCATGGGCAGAGAGCTGGAAGAAAAGAAAAAAATGGTTTTGTGGCTGCCCGGCTTCGAACCAGGGAGGGGTGAGGATCTTCCCAGCCTCCCCCAGCATGGGTTGTACTGGCAAGAGGGCAGTCAGTGAGATGAGGGGAAGGAGTCTTCCGCTCACTGTGGCACCGGGAAGAGCTCACTGGGGGACTGGGCCCATTCTGGGCTCCCCAGTGCCAGAACGGCAGCGACACGTCGGAGCAAGTCCAGTGTGAGGGCCCAGAGCTGGGCAGAGGATGGACATGTGGCCCTGTGAGGGAGGGCTGGGGCTAGGCAACCCCGAAAAGAGCCATCCAGGACAGGTTGTCTCTGAGCAGTCTCCAGCTACCCCATGGAGATTGGGAAGAGGATGGAGCCAGAGCCCTCTCAGAGGTGCTTGGCAGCAGGATGAGAAGTGACAGGGACGCAGCTCCCAGCACCCAGCTGGGATGGGCATTGCCTCCAGCAGGCATCAGCCACCAACCTCCTACCAGCCCCTCACCTCTGAGCGCTCTTATCCTCTTCACAGCAGCAGGATCCCCTGGATGGTTGCACTGCTTTCTCCAGGTCCTCCTTCTGCGAATGCCATGAGAAACTGGGGCAGCACCAGCCCCAGGGGGAAGATATAGAGCCCAGCTGTTGTGACCTGCCTGCAGGGCGCAGTGCCTCACAGAGGGCTGCTCCCATGCTGAGGACAAGCCACAGGGTGGGGACCAGACACGGCAGCACCCTGGGGACCCTCACAGGCCCAGAAATGCAGGATTTCCCCATTTTCCATCACTTGAACTCGCTCAAACAGTTCTAGCAATGACTTTCTCCTGATAGCTGTTCCCAGCCCCATCCCCGAACCACATCCCCCTCCAGGGACCCAAGGCAACATGATCTCAAGGGGACTGACCTGGCCTTTTACCTCTTCATTGTCTCTCCCTGGTTTTCTCCAAAGAGGAGGCTCCTGCTTGTGTCTGTGTGTGCCCTCCCCTACATCTCCTCCAAGAACGCTGGCTCCCATTCTTCAGCCAGGACCGAACTGGGCAGAAACTGGAGACCTCCAGCCCATCAGACCCAACTGCATCACGGCAAGAGGTGACACAGGAAGGAGAGAGACCCAGGCTGGAGCTGCAGAAAAATCCAGCCGGGTCTTATGACTGCACAGATGAGACATGCTACAGCAGAGAGATGCTGCCCACTGGAGCAATTTGTGCCACCACTTACAGCTACATAGCGTCACTCAGCCACCTGGAAAGCCCCACTAGCACCCGGGGCCCGACAGGATCAGGCCACAAGCCTCTAGTAAACACACATGGCAAAGTTATTCCCCATTTTCCCGTTTTCAGCCAAGAACATCAGCATTGATGATGGGGCAGCCCAGCCTAGCCTAGCCAGGCACTCAGGGCACAGCTCCTCCTGGCCCACCCCAGCCTGCGGGCCTGGTCCTGGTCCTGAGGCCCTGGTCCTCACCCTGAGGCCTCACCGCAGGAACAGGCAGCGGGTGCCAAGCCCAGCCCTGCTGCATCCTGGCCTGGTCGGGCACCCTCCTGCTTTCTCCCTCAGTGCCGGCATCAGACCTAGCCACTGGCTGCCAGGGCCTGGAGCTGCAACCAGCAGCCCCTGCCAAGACATAGGAGACCCCAGGTGCAAGGGAGGCCCCTGGCCCTTGGTCTGCAGAAAAGTGGCCTCTGGAGAAGGTCCAGGTCAGGCCTGCTGGGGCTGGCACCCTCTCATGCCCCAACCCTGCTTTCATGGGCACAGCGTGATGCTGTGTGGTTATGTGGGGGTGGGCCAGGAGAAGTGAGGGGCTTCTGCAAGTAGGTTCACAAGTGCTTGGTTACTGTGTTGCTCATCTTCCATACTGCCCCTTCTATCCAAGCCTGTGAGAAGGTCCCAGGTGCACTGGATCAGCCTGGGGCTGAGTCAGATGGGGCTGAGACCTTGGATGTCCCAAACAGGTGTCCCCCCTCAGGGCAAGGCATTTTGGTGCCAGGACTCTGCAAAAGGACGACAGACTCTGGTTTGGAAAGGGGAGAGCCAGCCATCAGAGGGATCTCTCTCTCTTCAGCCAGGTCCCATAAGAAAAGCATATTCAGGGTGCCCAGCAAGCCCCCCTCAGATGTCAGGTAGCTCCAGTCCAATGCCAGTCTCCAAAACCTGCTTCTGTCTCATGAGAAGTGTCAGAGAAATCCCCTCTTTCCCCTAGGAGAAAAAAATGGTTTGTAAAGACTTACACCTCCCATGCTTTCTGCTGACTGATGGATGGTGTGCACCACTACATCAGTGGTGACACCGTGACACTGTGGTGCAAATGGAGAAGACCAGTCCCTGGTGACTGCAGACGCTTTTCATACACAGGATTATTTCTGTGTATGGTCTGGTTATGTGAGGAAGGAAAGAAATACCAGTTCACTGTGGTACGGCAAGGGAGGAAGGGAAAAGGAAAGAGCATCAGGGAAGGTTGCTCATGTGGGGATGAGGCAGTTTGTTTGGGGGCTTAAAGATCTATTCTGAGATGGAGACAGGGCTGTGTGTGTTTGGGATTGAGCTGAGGGATTCCTGTGAGTTAAGGGGTCAGCTGACAACAATGTGAAGTATCAGAATTCAGTCTGGTGGGTTCCTGAATAAACAACCTTTTCTACTGTCTTTTGAAGGTACGCAATGCAGACAAGACACCATCTGATTCCTGAAGGCTTTTATGCACAACCAGGTAAGAGCCTTGTCCAGTGTAGGGAGAGATGACCTCAGACAGCCACAGCTCCAGCCACATGGTGTCTGCCTGGAAATCTCAGGACAGTTGCTGGAATTGGGAGGGAAGATGCTGGTGGAAGATTCCTACTCTTTAGTAAATCCTTGTTATTGTCACATTGCTTGTTTTGCTTTTTCCCCTGTTGTACATTTCCTGGTACCATCACCATCATATACTTTTTCTGGGACTTAGAAAATACTTTCCATGTATTTGTCCAGGCCTGTGAGACTTCAGCTTCTCTGTGCTCTTCTGTGGCTTACTCTGCTCCTCTCTGATAATGCCTCTTAACATAGCTAAGATGGCTTGATTCACTTCAGTATTTCTTCCTCTTTGTCTTTCTCTGCATTTGTGGTTTTTTTTTTTTTAAATTTTTATTATTTTACACTCTTGTGCAGTGGACACCTGTTTTCCCTTCCCTGTGAATGAGCTGGGGCACTTCCTTGTCCCTATGTGTGCTCTTCCCCGTTCTCGGTTAAAAAGAGAGTCTCTGTTTCCTCCCAAGTCCACACGTTCCAACTGTGGCTCTTGGGGTCTTAAGTTTTGCTGAAAGCCTTTCTCTTGCTGGCAGCGTGTGGTTTGAGATGCATCACTCCCTTTCTTGTCATTCCTCTGTCCCATGAGAAACAAGGGCAACATAGATGTTTGGACAAGGTTTTGGAGCAAGTGTTTTCTCATGGTTATTCCTCAGAGCACTCTCAGTCTCAAGGCATTCCCATTACACTCTTCTTTAGAGCTGGCCTGGTCTCAGACATTAATTCCAGCTTTCTTTTCTTCTTAGTTTGGAAGCAAAACACTGCTGGGTACAAAAGAAGGCATGCTGCTTCTGGCAAGAGCTGTTGGTATTGAAGTCCCTCGCATGATGATAGATGCTGCAAAGTGTCTGTGTACCCTCTGTGTCCTGCCTCAACCTGAAGGCATGTACATGGTGGTAGAAATCCTGCCTTTTGCTGCTCTTGAGCTTTTGATTGTTAGTGGCCTCTCAGTGGCGTCCCTTTTTCTGACTCTCACTCTTCATTTTACAATGAGTCTGCACATGCGTACTCCTGTCCTGGTTTGTGGGGTAGCTGCTGATCCTCTCTCATTGCATGTTCTGGAGGCTTTTCACTAAAAGAGCAGAAACAGATGGCCTGGAGAGTGGCTCAAGCCCCTGTTGGATAGCCTGGAGAGTAGAACCTCGGTGGTGCTGAAGGTAATTAGTTCCTCAGGTTTTTGTGGACACGGCACTTGGAATCTAACACAGGAGCTGGAGAGCTTGTAGAAGGATGAATTTGGTGTGGATGAAATGCTTTTGGCTTTACTGCTTTTTTCTGCTGAAGCTTTGTGTGTTGTCCTCTGGCCTCCTAGTAAGTCCTGAACCACTGACTTCAAGTCCATGCTCAGAAGTTTTCTCTTTTGTGTGTGTGGTTGGTTGGTTTTTTTTTTTTCAGGTGGCCTGTACGCAGCTGATCAATGCCGTGATCCACCCTGGTGGTGAGCTTGACTAGGGAGTTCAGATTTGTATGGAGCTGATGCATTCAGGACTTCAACACATCCTCAAGGTAAGAAGCAGCCATCTTTCCTGTTCCCCCATGGAGTGTGATGGCCCCACAACAATAGCACAGCTGTTTTCAGTGTGAAAAACACAGAAATTCTCTGTTTCTAGCAGACACAAAGCAAAGCTGGTCTTCTCAGATCTGCTGCCCTGACACAGGGCAGCTGGCAGCCAGTCGTGGAGCCCAGCAGGATGCAGCATCCACAGAAATGCCTGGCTCCTTGAGCCTCGGCCCTGCGGCTACAGCACAGGGTCGGCACTGTCTGGGCCTCTGCTGGGAAAAACCCAATCTGAAGTGACCCTGACATCCCACAAGCATATCCAGCCCTGACAACGTGTTCCTTTGCCCATCACCACCACAGGATCCAGAAGCAGTGCTGCTGGCCCTGACACAGTCCTGAGCCATCTCTTGACAGCTGCCAGACACAGACAATTCCTGAGACTCAACAGGCCTAAAAAGAGGAAAAATTGCCCAGAATTAAGCTGTTCTCAAGTTTTTGCAGGCACCACGCTTTTTGAGCATCCTGGGCAGCGCTCAAGAAACATGGTGGCTGCCTGTTCCGGGGAACAACGGAGTCATGCTGGGACAGACCCCAGAGAAGGGGTCTCCCCATGGGGTCCTGGGGCCTTGCTGTGCCCTCTTGCTGTCCATGGGGAACGCCTAGCCACCCCCCCCACCACAGCATGACCACCTCCAGCATCAGCTAGGGCTGGCTCGGGGAACAGCCGAGGACACCCCTGACTGTGCCACCAAGCAGGCTTTGGCCCCCGGTGTCCCACACGGCACTTGCTCAGGGACAGAGTGTGGGGGTAGCTGGGGAAAAGGGGAACACTGGTGGGAGTAGGGGGCACTGGAGGCTGGGTGGGGGGAACTGAGGGGGGCACAGGAGTTTACAGGCGTGTGGGCAGGGGGTGGAAGGGAGGCACTGGGGGACGAATGGGGAATGTCGGGGGGATCTTAAAGGGTCAACAATGGCACAGGGGCTGAGCAGAGTGTAGCACAGGGGTCTGGCTGGCCCATCAGGCCCCTGCGTGTTTACACAGGCCCCACTGGTGCTGCTCCCCAGCCCTGGCAGGCCTGGGCACAACTGCATGGGGCAGAGGCAGCTCCACACAGGGAGCACACCAGCAGAGATGTGGTTTCCTCCGTCGGGCTGCTGTGCACATCAGCCCTGCTGTGAGCCCATGTGAGCCTCTGGCCCCCTGTCCTGGGGGTCCCACCGTATGGCTGAGCCAAACTGAAGACTCTGCAAAGTTTGCTCAAACACAACCCATGCTCCCACCTTGCACCGTCATGTTCCTTGATAGAGGTGAGGATGGAGCTGTAAGAGGGAGTCGAGCCCCTTTCTGTGTTGAACACCACGCTGAGAGGGGGTCCTGCTGTGGAGGGGGCACCAGCAAGGGCCAAGGTGCCAGGGCTGGGCGTTCCCCTGAGCACCTGCAGTGCCAAGGGCTCCGGCAGTCCTGGGAGCTGAGTGTGCCAGGCACGGGGCAAGTGACGGAGCTGGACGTGCTCCAACGGCAGGCATTTGTATGAGGGGGGCTCGGAGGGACCCCCATCCTGCCCCACTGCTGCAGGGGGTCGATCCCAGGCACGTGTGAGCCGTGGCTCCCTGCACATCGGGCTTTGCACTGCCCTCAAGTGGTCTGAGCCTCCTCCCAACCCCACAGTGCTTCTCAGCTCTGCTGGTAGCTCCTGTTTCCCCCTGACTTGCTTCTCCCACAGACCAGGCGCATTTGGGTCAGCTGCATCTCCTGAAAGAAAGCAAAGGACCAAGAAGCCAGAGTCTTGGGGAGAGAGGTGCCTGCAGAGTGGAGTCCCTGGAGATAAATGTCTTTCAGGGAGGTTTCTCATGTCAGGCCAGGCCAGGAGAACAGAAGAAACTGTGGAGCGGGAAGCTCCAGTAGGCAGTAGCTCAAAGGGGCTGAGCTCTGCCTGCTAGCCTGTTTTATTAGCTCTCATGACAGCAGTAACAACAGCAGCAGCCACAACAGCTGCTGAAGACAGGCTATTTACAGAGCATAGTCTCCTCTGAGCAAACACAAGCATAACTGACACCTTGCTTCCCCCAGGCAGCCCCCTCCTGCCCCATTCCTGCGAGAGGAGCAAGCTCTGGGCTCTGGGGGCTGGAGGGAAGCCTGTGGCACTGGCCGGGAGGTGAGGACCAGCACACAGGGGCACAGTGCCCCCAGGGGCCCCAAGCCAGCACGGCCCCAATCCTGCGGCCGCAGTCCCCCAGGGCATGGCCAGGCTGCACTGTCCCATAGTGCCACACCACCTCCGTTGGAGGTGAGGGGTCCCCTGGCACTCCCTGTGTATGGAGGGCTGGGGATGCCCAGGCTCTCGAGGTGCTGGGACCCAGAGACTGGGCTGTGGGACGTTCCCTGCTCTGGGAGCAGAACAGACACCCTGGGCAACTTGCTCACATGTGGCTGTCTCTGTTGCTGCTCTCAAAACTTTGGGCAGAAAACCCTCCAGGGGCCAGGACAAACCCCACCTCAATTGCGGTGCACCCCCCAATGGCCAACAGATTTCCCTGCCTTCCCACCATGGTCTGGCCCTGTCACCCTGAGCCCCAAGGAGCAGAGACAGGTGAGGGCTTTTCAGCAAGGAAGGAGGGGTGAGAGGGGAGATTTGCTCATCCAAGGGCTGAAGGAAGGTTCTGGGATGCACAGGGGCTCCCCCACCCATTGCACCCCAAGGTGAAAGGCGAGGGGCAGAGCACAGCTGGAGCCAAGAGGAGCACAGCTGGAGCTGAGGCTGCCTGACTAGTCAGGGATGGAGGGAGGGAAGGGTGTGGGGAGGGATGGCCGTGATTTTTTCTGGGAAAGCTGTCTCAGACCCCAGTGAGAAGTAGGTCCGTGCCTTCCCCACGCTCCTTGCCTAAACTTCCCGCCCTTTGATATAGCTCCTTGATGCTACCAGCTGTTTTCCGAGGCTGCGCCTGGCAGAGGAGGGAGGAGAGTTGGGATCGGCCCTTTTTGGCTCCTCAGGCTGGAGAATGACATCCTTAGCTGGCAGAGGAGGGAGGAGAGTTGGGGTCGGCCCTTTTTGGCTCCTCAGGCTGGAGAATGACATCCTTAGCTGCATCAAGAGAGCAGACACAGAGAGAGGGATGATACTGGAACAAGAGGTTGGAGAGCCGTCTAAGTTCAAGATCTGCAACCAGGACTAAAGCAAGCCCTGTGTCTGGTGACTCGGCTTCCCAGTCACCAGTGGGATGGAAGGGGACCCTCTGCTGAGGAGCGCTCATGGACAGCTGTCCCCACCACAAACACGTACAGCTCCTCCAAGGGTCACTCTGGGTGCCTCAGTAGAAGGCAGAGGCAGCCCTAGGCTGTTGGACTTGAGGGACAGTTCCTCTCCCCAAGGGGAGGTGCCAGCCAAGCAGCCTTTTCCTAAGGGAGCTGGACAGACCATGGAGGCTGTTACATAAGAAAAAGCTCCAATGTAAAGATGGCTTCCAAGACCTGCGCAAGAGAACTTGACCGACAGTGACCTCTCCCATACAAGAGGGTGCGCTCTTAGAAGAAACCAGACCAAACCGGCTGAAAGTGGCAAAGTTGCAACAAAATAGTGTAAACTCTGCTAACAAATATGCATTAAGCATGCTTGCATGGTGCATTCGCATGAACAAATTCTCAAAAGTGAATGGTAACAAGCAATGTCATGGCCAAAGCCAACAGGTTATGTAAACTGTAAAAATGAATATGTGAGTCCTCTTAAAATTGTATATAAAGAATCAAGAGTGTAACACGGGCTCCTTCTTGGGCTCCCAGCCAAGAGGCTACCTTAATGCAGGCAATAAAAGGGGTTTTAGCTAGTGTGTACTTCTGCTGCCTTCTTTCCAGTGCCTGCGCATGAACTAGAAGAAAAGAAGATAATGCGTGCAAGTCCTTTTTGCTAACAATTTGGTGACCCAGGTGGGACTCTGTGCGTTTCCAGCCTGGTGAGTGTAGCTACTGCATACAACACAGCCGGTGCTGGGTGAGTTCACCTGATTGTCCTTGTGAGGTCCATGTTCACTGGCAAGGTACTGAAACCGGGGGCAGCATAAGTCATGTGGGGGGGTTCAAAAGATAAGGAAAAACAGGGCTCGCTGCTGGTGGAAATTCTGCAAAACTGGAAGAAAATTGATGGTACTTCAGGACTCAGTAAAACTCGAAAGCTCAAGCTATAGTTCTCTGTCAGAAGAAGAATAATATAGAAGAAGAGAAAAATGCAAGCAAATCCATTTCAGCCACACTTGACTCTCTCCACTTACTAGAGTGTTTTCAACTTGTCCACTCCCTCATTACCCCATGTCTCTTCCTCTATAAACTGTGTCTTAACAGCTTCCAGCTCAGCCCTTTCTTCCCACTCTTGAATCTGGCAGACAGTCCCTGCCCCGGGTTTCATCCTGGTTCCTGCAAGTGCTTCCTCTCCCCTAGGTGCTTCTGCCACCCCATCACTTGCAGCATTTTGCTTTTTAATGGCAGCTGATAACATTCACACATCATCTCTTCTGCAGTTCTTGGGATTGACTTACTGTCTTGGGATGCCATCTTTTTTTGGTTTTTTTTTTTGTCATTTGTTTTGACATTTTGTCTTCATGCACTCTTATTTTGTGGGACAGTTTGCTTGATAGGGCCTTATTTGTTAGCAGCCCATCCTACATGGTTTAGTAGTCTTATCCAAGCTTTCGTTTTACTAGTTGACGCAAGCAGCTCAGACGACAGCAACAAGTATTTTATATTGCACACATGCATTTATGGTGGGAGGCTGTTGGAGCTACTGTGAAAGCTACTTATACAGCCCTATTGCAGAGCATGACAACATTTGCTCCTGTTTTGCTGCTTGTGATATCTGATGTATATCATGCAGATCTCCCACAAGAGGTGTTTCTATCAATACTTTTCTTATTTTTTTATTGGGTTTCATGTTAATTTATGCATTATTTAAGCACCTGAGAGTACTGAGCTCTTTTAAGCAAATGCATACTGTTATTACTCAGGCACTCCAACTGGATCTCTTAAAATTTGCTTAGACAAAAGAATACTGCTTTCAGTATTTCATTTGTCCGAAGTGCTTTCTGAGCCAAGAGATTCACTTTGACCCAACTTTTTCTCGCTCTCCACCCTGCCCGCCATTGTTTATTAGACAGATGTATAAATTTACTTAGGAGACTACTTCCAGTGACTTCAAGATGGTTAGGTATGTACTTAGACAAGAATATGCAGTGCTTGAAATGTAAATGTCAAAAAGATATTTTTACTGAAAACATTTCTGCTGACATTCTGCCATTTCATAATATGGTGGTCACACTGTTAATGATGGAATTTAATTTAGAATTGAAACAAAGAAAAGAAATTAAGGAAAATTCAAATTTCTTTCTTTGTGTAGGCTTACAAATTAGAAAGCTGAGTCCCAACATCTGTTTAAGTAACTGTGAAATCAATTTTTAGTTGTGTTCCTAAACAACAGTAAGCGTACATGCCTAACTTTCTAGACTTCTGAGAGTTTGCAGTAAAGGACAACATGTTAAAAAATATCAATATGCTGTTCTTATTATGACTACTTTGTGTCAAATAAGGGGGAAGGGGGGGAGAGAATCGTACCTAGATGTGTTTATCATCAAATGTTTTGAAAGTGCTTCACTTAGAATTGCCATAGAAGTTTTTATACTGTTAATAAATCTCTTCTAAAATAAATACTGAAATTCCTCCCCTACCTTTTGGTAGTGGAGAATGGGGTGGGGAGTGGGGGGGTGGAACTTACTCAAAAGCCCCCAGTTAGTGTTAATCTGTAATACCATTTTATCTGTTTGTATTTTTAATTTCTGAGTGTTTGTATGTTCTTTATAGAAAGGTTTGCCTTTGTTTTTAGGACTGCACTATTGTGTTGTGTTTTTTTTTCAAGAAGCAGGAAGTACATTTTGCTTTCAGTTTTGTTGACTCCTTGAGGCTCTCAAATGTCTTTTATTCGAGTATTTGCTGGAGGCCCTGGTTTCCCTTTAAAAAGTCAGCCCAAATGCCAACACAATTTGCTCATGAAAAGACTTGGAGATGTAGGCACATTACGGCACTGAAAAACACAAGTGATCTCTTTCTTTATAATTATCAACTGTATTTAATAGACTGTTTTAATAAAGCATAAAGCTCTTTAATAGATTGTCAGTAGTTTCTGTGGGAACAGGAGTCGAAGCAGCAGTTTGCAAAATAATTTTTTTGATTCTCTTCTCTGTTTCATCTGGGGCTTCTCAGTATAAGATGAACCATAAGTGCTCTGTGGTTTCTTCTTCTTGCCATGTACTTCTTAGGACCCTTTTCCTCATTTAATTTATTGAAGAAGTCTAAGCTAGTGGAATATAATTCAGAAAGTCAGCTGTAACTGTAAAACAGCTAGGTGTCCTGTTCCCCTAGGCATCCACTGACTTGTCTTTACTTTTCCTTCTAGGTTCTTGAGGTGTGAATAATCTAAACAAACATAGATGCCCTCGTCTAAATGAGTCATTAAGCGCCTCTTACAGTGTGAGTAAAGAAATGGGCCCCTCTGGGTCCAGTTACCTCATTCTGAAGCAGGTGCCTGGAGCAGAGACTTCAAAGGTGCAATTCACGCAGCCTTTTTCTTGATGCCAACAGCAAGGTGATTCTTGGGTGACTTACTCAGATCTCTTTATTATGATTTTTGTGAAGTGAAATGAGTCCCACCCTGGGTGTCTGTTCCCTGCTCCACCCTAGCCACGCTTCTGACCCCCCTGCTGCTTTTTTCCTCCTTCTATTATATAAATAATACTGTCCTTACAGCGTTCCCACTGGTGTGGGGCTCAGGCTCCCACAGCAGCTTTATGTCATCAAAGAGTGGAAGAAGTTTCTCCACCAGCTGCAGAGCAATGGCCTCCTTCCTCTTCATATGACCCATCGCATTTCTGAAGACAAGCAGGATCTTCATCTTGATGTCTGTGTTGGCATCCTGCAGGGTCTCCACGATGCCTGGCAGCAGGACCTCCGGTTTTCTTGCCTGTCTGAAGCACAGAATTTGCTTTTAGCGAAGTGGTGAAAGACCACCCTGGCAAAAATGCTGCAGTCACTGAGCACCAGCCTCCTGTCCACCTTCCTGTCAGGTGGTGCAGAAATTGCTGCAGCAGCCTCCTGGCAGGCAGTGGCCGTGGGCGCATTGATGTGGACATGGGAGAGCAGGGGTAGGGAAGGGAAGGCAGGAGAGCAAAGAGTCTGTGTCCCCTGCTCAGCCACCCTCTTTTCTGACCGGCCCAAATGGGCAGCTGGCTTGGTAACCCTCCGTGCCTGGAAAGCTTCCCAGGCACCCACCAAGCCCCCTCCATGGCATTTACCATGAGGGCATTTGGAGCCATCACCCCACCTCCTGACTCCCAGCCAAGGCCAAGCCACCACGTTACCCGCTGCCCCAGCCCCAGGCTGCCAACATGGCTCCACCTGACTATGCCCTGCTCACCGCCTCAGGTCTCTGACAGTGTGATGAAGCCTCTGAGCACGAGTGAGAGCATCACCAGGCTTGGATGCCTCAGAAACTTGCAGACATTGTACAGAGCTATAAACTCCTCTGATTTAATGTCACTAGAGGCCAGCAGCTGAAACAAAGACAACAGTGAGCCACAGGCAGACCTGCAGGGCTCCCCACACCGTGCAGCTCCTGTTTCCCACTGGCAGCTCAGGGCAAGGGCACTGGGGCTATCCTGGGGCAGCCCTGCCCATGGCGGCGGGGGAGTGTGTGTGTGTGTGTGTGTGACCCCATGCCCTCCATCTCGCCGTACACCGCATGGTGTCTCTGCTGGCTCCTGTCCTCTGACCATCAGCAGCCTCTTGTTCTCATGCCTCCGGGGAGCGATCTAACAGTGAGAGCTGGCACAAAGAAGGCACAACATATGGGTGGTGAAAAGTGTCCGCTATCCCCAACCTTGGAGCTGGCTCAGCCTGTGCAGAGGTCATGTCTCTGCCCCAGATCCAGCCCTTGCCCTGACTCTGTCTTCTGCCCCTGCCCTTCCCCTTCCCCTGTTCCCTGCCATGGCCTTGCCTCTGCCATGCCCCTGACCCAGGTTTCCAGTCTGCAGAGCAAGGCAGGAGGTTGCAGGGAAGAGGGAAAAAGAGAGCACTGCCTGGGCAGAAGGCAGGGGCAGGCTTCATGTTTGAGCACTGGTGCTGAACAGCCTGTGCATCCATTGGTACTGGAGTTCGCTGTGCAGCTCCCTTAAGACCTTCTCCAAAGTCTGGGGCAGGGAAAGCATCACTTCCCACATGGCCAGAGCAGTGCTGCAAGACAGAGTGCTCTGTCAGCAGGTCTGTCTTGGCCATGGCACTGTGCCTGGGCTAGCACTGCAGGACCCAGCCTGTCCTGCAGCCCTGGCCCTGCCCAACCCCTCGCTTGGGATGCCTTGGGGCCCTGCCTGAGCAGGCAGAAGAGGGCTGAGGTGGTGTTCCCCATGGGGCAGGGAGGAGTCTGGTGGCAGAGCTCTGGGCTGGCTTGGCCAGCTTTGGCTGCTGCAGGCCTGGCTGACCCACCAGGGCTGGAAAGTGTGGTAGGATGGAGGGCCCTGCTCCTCAGGGATGTCCTGCAGTTTTCCTTGGGTCTGGCAGCCAGAGAGTCTCCAGAGCCCTCTCCCCACAGGAGTGAGGGTGGAAAGACACGTATGTATCAGACCTCTGGGCAACAGAGAGAACAAGCAGCTGTCAAGGACGTGTGCATCCAACAAGGAATGCTCCCCACTTGCTTTTCTGATAACAAAGCTCTGGTGCACGTTCTCACTGGGAGGGAGAAACGACTTCTGTTTCTGGAAATCCCCATTTATGAAAGACTATCGACAGAGATCGTTCTTTGATGGGACTGTTCATAAGCATGAGAGCTTGCTCCAAAGCAGCAGGAACACATTGCATGTCTTGGGAGGACACAAAACAAGAAGTCCTTGGAGAACGGCAAAGGATAGCGTCTCCATGGTTGGCCTGAAGTTCCACCAACTTAAGGAGATTAATTCTCTCCAGTACTTCATCAGCTATTTCTTGTGCTGTTTGGATGCCACAGGAACATAGATCTGTCAGGTTAGTCGCTGCATAAGGCTGCATGCCCCTGAACTTTGAGCATGATCTTACAGAGCTGGTTTTTTTACCTTTTCCTGGGGAGAGGGAACAGGTGAATGTGATTTAGAGTTGCCTGAAACCTGGCCTCCGACAGGAAAGCTCTCCCCACCCTAGAGATTAACATTGGTTCTATGAACTCCATCCTATGGCCTGGTAGAAACATGGCTTTTTCGATACCTTTTTAGCTTCTCTGGACTTGTGGTTTCAAAAAGTACTTCATTTGCCCATCCACCAGGATAAGTGTTGGCTTTGTGTCTGAAGAGGCATTGTGATGTTCAGGCCCTGGGTGGCCACTGTGCCCATGCCTGTTTCCTAGAGCTCTTTGTTGTTTCTCTTGTTTTCTACCTCTCTGTGTCTCTGTCCTATGTTTATATTACAAGCACTTCAGAAAGGAGCTTTCTGCTGGGGTTCGCACAGCTCACAGCCCAGGACAGCTGTGTCTGTGACCATCACCAGGTTTTCATTCTGCCTTCCCACAGAAAGCCAAGCCATAATACAAGGAGTTTGGTCTCATCTGTCTCCCAAGCAAAGCTAGAAATAGTGTTATCATCAGTGAGTTCCTGTGGGCTATAAAGGAAGCTTGTCAAGAAACAGTAGTGTCCTGCCACATAGGCTTTGAACTAGCCCTGGTTAAGAAGCTGACCAGCAGATTGTCACTAGAGGACACTCAGGCTGCAAGGGTATGCATTGCCCAGCATTCACATACCTGGAGGGAGATCTGCTTTGATGGCCCCATGCCAGAAGGACATAGTGGGCATGCATAGATGCATTTCTTGGACCTGTCAGTAGAGTAATCGCCTAGGGCAGAGGACAGCAGCACAAGAGCAGTGAAGTTCTGGCCTTTTTCTCAAGCCAAAGAGGCAATTTCACAAGGAGTTGCTCTCCTTAACAGCTGCAGAAGTGCCAGCTGTCTGAAAACATCTATGGCTCTTTCAAGGGGTGAGCTGACTGTTACGTACCCACGAACGCAGGGCAAAAAGACAGCCTGTTTGTCTTCTCTAAATGAATGGCTGGAGAAATGTAACTAACTCGGTCCAGGTGTAATCTTGGTATTTATCTTGGGAAGTCCGCGGATGGGATACACTGGAGCCACATACTTCCCATTTCTGGTCATCGAGGGCTCCACATGGTAATGAGGACCTGGAGAACAGCTGTCTTCCATGGGAGGTTTTGCCTCTTTACACGTGTAAGCAGGGACTTTGGTTTTGGTGGGATTGCATTTCAGGTAACCTAGGAAGAACAGCATATGAAAGGACACCTGCGTGCAGCAGCATGTTAAATCTCCTTTGTAACTGAAGGAGTTTGAGTTGACCGCCTCATGAAACTCCCTTCATGGGGGACTTTTTCCTCCAAGAATAACACAAGAGAGCTACACAGTGCCTTGTAGTGCCAAAGAGTAAATCTCTAAGCCCAAATGGTTTTGCAACTGTAGTGCTAAGTCATCTTAAAAAGAAAGTGGATCTCCTGCCGCCTAGTTCCAGTGACTGTCAGGTTATTTTCTGTATGTAAATGCTACTCATTCTCTCAAAAGGCAAATAAACTTTATTACTTTTAATCCCACACAACTAGTATTTCAGACTTGCAGTTCAGGGCCCTAACCCTAAAGAGTGAGTCATGGGCTCTGTGCGCCACAAGGGTGTTTGAGCCAAAGTGACCCTCCAGAAACTTCTGAGACACAAAACACGCAAGACAGATCCACACTTTAAGCTTCTAACGCGAGACAAGAAGCACTCAATTGGCACTATGCCGATGAGACAGGTTATTCGAGACCCTCGGAATGGCTACCAAGGTGCCCACTGAGCACAAAGAGCAACAGGATCATCCAGACCTGAGGAAGGCCCAGTACAGGACACAGAACACAGATGTGGGCTGGAACTGCCCTGCCCAGGCGTACACATCACGTGGAAATGACCGTGCCCAAACCCGACTGATCTTGAACAGACCTCTCCACAGCCCTGACATTAAAACTCCTGCCCGCCCAACCCTGCAAACCCTCCTCCCCGCTGCCCATCACCCTGCACAAACACAGCATCAGTCCCTCAGTTTAGGTTCCAGAGAGCTGCGGGGCTCCATCGGCTGACTAGGATGTCGCTGCCATCGCCAGGTTCCTCCTCCTCCTCCTCATCCGCAAAATTGAGAAACCAAGAGGGGGATGCAGACTGGCACAAAGAGATGGAGAAGGACAAAACAGCGGCAGGCTGCAGGATGGAGATGGAGGAAGAGCAAAAAAGGGCTGGGAAGCGGGACGGAGGCACAGAGAGAAGAAAAATGGGAGAGCCGGCTGAACAGGGGCAGAAAAAAACAGCGATGGGCAGCAGGCCAGACAGGTGGAGCAAGAAGAAAAGTGGGGCACGGACCGGGGCACAAGAATAACGAGAAGACGACAGGTACAGGGAAGCGGCAAAAACAACAGTGAGGGGAAGAGCGAGGGCCTAGGACTCGCCGCAGACTACAGCTCCCGGCATGTCCCTTTGACCAACATGGCCGACCGCGCCCCGTGCCGCAGGACTACAGCTCCCGGCATGCCGCGGGGCGCGCCTTCCCGCAGTCTGACCCTGCGGGGACACCGTACCCTGCGCCGGCCCCGCCGCAACCGCCGCCTGCTCGGGGCTGCCCCGGGACCTGCCGGTCGATCGCGCGGCCGTGCTACCGGGCCCGGAGCTCCCCGGCGAGCCCCCATCGCCCGCAGGACGCTCCTCCCCGGGTCCCCACCCGTCCCCGCTCTCCCCACCGTTTGTGCCCCCGTGCCCGGGACGGCTGAGGAACGCCCGGCCCCGCTCACCCTCGGTGCAGCCACCCCCAGCCCCAGCGACGGCTCCCTTGTGCCAGACCGACCCCTCCACGGCCGCCCCGGGCAGGCCCGCCAGCAGCGCCACAGCCTGCAGCCGCCCCCGGCCACGCAGCCCTGTTGCACCGAGGCGCCGTCGCCATCAGCCTCACTGGCCGCCCCCATGGCTGGAGCCCCTGGGGAACGGGGCGGGGCATGGCCGGTAGCCCCCTCGGGGACAGCTGGGGTCGTCGGGGCAACAGGGGTGTCCCAGCACTTGCCAAAAGCTGAAGGGAGGGCCCTGGGTGCACGGAAAGGAGAGGACGGAGATATATTGTTATGGGGACGAGAGAACAAGCGGAGAGCTGTGGGATGCGGTAAAGAAAAAAACATCAGGGGCCGATGGCGCAAACAGAGGACTCCCTGGGGCACACGGAGAGGGAGACAGATAACCCCAGAGCACGCCAGAAAATCAGGAAAACTCCAGCATGGGAGAAGGCTACAGAGAAGTCTTGGTGGCATGCTGCAAGACACACGGAGCCCGGGGGCACGCAGAAAGGCGCATGGAGGGCTTGAGGTGCATCCAAGCACGAACAAAATGCCTCAGTGCCTACCCAAGGGGCCGTGCTGCCTGCTGTGGGGCTCAGGGTGGCTGGCAGGCTGTGGTCTGCGAGCACCCCTGGCTCCATGTGAACCCCAGCTCCCAGCACCCCTCATGCTGGCCTGGCCCTCGACCCTGGATGTACCCAGGTCATCTTGGGGTGCTGAGAGCAAACCCAGGAGCAGCCTGGGGACCCCAAGCATCCATGGCAATGCAAGGGAAACCCCCTGGAGCCCTGTGAGTAGCACTGGGGTTCTCCAGGGACGCTAAAGGGGTCTGAGAGGCCTTTGGACCTGCCTGATGCCTCACCCCCAGCACATCACCTCCTTTCACTGTGACAGCCACTTACCAAGTGCAAAGGGACTGCAGGCAGAGCCATGAGTGCAAAGACGAGAGCAATCATTTGTTAATTAAGGCACATAAGTCCCAGGAGCGATCTGCTACAGGGCTCGGTGCCCATATGGTTCCCCTTCCCCTGGGGCACTCCAGCAGTCATTGCTGGAGCAGTGCTTGTCTGGTGGGGAATGGCTGGTGCCTGGAACAAGGGGCTGCAGGGCAGAGAGGGAGGAAGGAAAAAGGGCCGGAGAGTGGGACAGAGGGATAAAGAGAAAAAGAGGTGAATGGGAGGACACTGGGATGCAGAAAGGAAAAGCAGTGTCACAGAGCATGACAGCAGGCTAGAGAAAAAGGACAGGAAGAGGCACAGAGGGATAGAGAACGAGAGGAAAAGGGAGCAGGACAGATGGAGAAAGAAAAAATAGTGACGGGCAGCAGGACAGACAGATGGAGACGGCTGGAGGACTGGAGATAGAGAGAAGGACGTAGTGGGGAGCATCCTCTGGTCCCGCAGCAAAGTGGGAATGCAGGAATGTCCTGGTGCCCCTGGGCCATGTCATGGAGGGACACAGGGCCCTGACGCGCCAGAGATCCAGCCCAGCAATGGGAAAGGCAGGTGAATGGGCCACTGTGGGTCATGGCCCCATCCCAGAGCCCACTCCCTGAGCAGGGGGACCACTGGGCGCAAGGCCAGCCAAGCAGGTCTCCTAGGGTGGTGCACCAGCCACTCAACCACAGTGACTGGCAGCACAGGCCTGCCCTGGGCTCTCCCTGGAGGGAGAGAACAAATGAATAAATCCCGACTGTGCTCACGCAGCCTCTGGGAAGAAGCCAGATGTTGCTGGTGTTTCCTGATGGAAGTGGCATAACCCAGCCCAGGAGCCAAGAGTTTTCCTGTCTTGACCTGAGAAACATTTTCCTCCTTTCACCACAGTTACCATCCAAGAGGCAGATCCACTGTGACATCCAAACGATGGGAAAGTCTGTGAAAAATTTAAACAGGACACTCAATGTTGCTTCTGCCTCTTCTCTGCTAAAATCCACTGTTCTCATGAGACCCAGGGTAGTAATGCTGTCTCATGTTGTTTGCCTTTGCTTTTCTAAAAAGATGGGGCCAAAAAATCACAACAGTTGAAACAGAACAAAGCGCAGTCACAGACTGTGATTACTTTTACAGCTTGAACACTGATTTTTACTTGAGTCCTTAATTTTGTAGCGGTAGGACACGACACTCAGCTGCAGGGCCCCCACCCCCTCATGCAATGGTGCTGTGCCAGTTCTTATGGATCAGCTCTCCTGTATGCCTGGACAGCATGGTGACGGGGGCTGGGATGACACATGCTGCCACGCACACATGGCAGCTCTTAGGGGACTTCCAGCCCTCCCTGGGGACCACTCAACTCCATCTGAGCATCCAAAGAGCCCCAGCCCCACTCCTTTCCTCTGTACTAACGCAGACCGGGGAAAGGAGCGTTTCCCTCTCGCCCACCTCTGCAAGGGTAGAGGCTGGGAGGCAATGTGACTTGAGCTCTCTTCCGGCTTTGTCTCCCATCAGGGAACTAGGTGGCTGTCCCAAAATTTGCATGCAAGAAAATAATACTGGGGGAGGGTGGGGCTTAAAATTTAAGCACAAAACCACTCCACTTTTCTTTTACCCAGTTCTCCCAGGATGTTCATCTATGCAAATTTTCTCAGCCTGTGATAATATGTGAAAGAAGTGCAAAAAGAAACGTATCACACCAGCTATGGCTGGGAACAACTGATAAGCAAAAAAGGAGGATATCAGTGAACATTCAAATATAGTTTAATTTTTTTTGGAAATGAAAGGCAAGATGGCAACCTTGCACAAGACAGTCCTAAGATTTTTTTTTCCCCCCTAAAAAGCAGTGGTCCCTGGAGGTAGAAAGGCCGAACTTCTGGGGCTAGGAGCCATGAGCTCTTTTTTAATGCTGTTGTTTACCTTGGCTATTCCTATGTAGAAATAAGATTAAGAAATTATCATCACACAGTAATCCTAAGGTGGGGCTTTCTGGTTTCTTGGGGTGGGAGGGAAGGAGGAAGGATAGTAAATATTCAGAAAACCTCAGCAACTTTAACGTGTTCCAGTTTTGGCTTGCTGAATTTGAATGGGAGACTGGAGAACCCAAGTTTGCCAGCTTGTGCGTAGCCTGGCCTTTGAGTCATGACACCTTAGAATACCTCACAGTTGGTATTTAAGATACCAGGTGCCCCAAGATTTCATTTCAATAAAGTCATGTCACTGTCCTAGCTCAACCAGGGACCTGCTTGTTAGACACATGAAAAATCTGAGCTGACAGCCAAGAGGCTTCAAACCACAGGAGTGTCTAGGACAGCTTTGAAACATTAATCTACACCATCAAGACCTAAAATCCCTTAAAATGGCCTTTATCTCATGCACAGAAAACAGCTTTCACATTCTATTTAGGAATCATAATTACAGTCTTCTACTCAACATAGAAACCAAATTAATTTTAAAGCAAGATATGTTGGTTCTGTTTGTGGTAAGGATCTGGTCACACTGCTAGAAAAGCTGACTGCTATTGACCTGAAGAAGCAACAAGTCCAGCTTCCTAACTCCTGATAGAAAAGCAGTCTCTTTTTTAAACTGATGAGGACTATTTTGGAAATTGGTTCAAGGACAACTAGAGCAGCCATATGAACAGAGAAAACTGCAAACTCCATGTGCAAATAAATCAATGACAGCATGACAAAGTACTATTTAAGTACCAATGTGAGAGAAGTCATGGTGACTTTTTTGGTCTTTGTCTCGTCTGTCTTGATAAAATCAGGGGATAAGAAAGTGCTATTAAATCCTACTTCAAGTGTAGACCAGAAGCCAGGTCCAAAGCCCCACAGGTATTTGAGGATCCAGATGACTTGTGAACCTCAGGAGAATTAGCCACTTCTATGTCTTTTGAGATCTGTCCAAGGAAAGCAGATCAGCCTGGCCAGATAGAGCTACTGGGGAGTAGGGTTTAACGTCATGTCTCCTGGATCCCAAATGACTGTCCTCATCCCTAACATTTGGTCCGTTGCTTGATGACCTCACAAATAGGGATGTAGACAAAGTGGAGACGTTTAGTGCCTCCTTCACCTCTGTCTTTAACACCGATGATGGGCCCTGGGACCCCCGGAGCCCTGTGTTGGAAGACCATAACTGAGAGGATGATAAATTCCTAGCTGACCCTGAACTTGGTTCAAGACTTGCTGCTCTAGCTCGATGCACATAAGTCTATAGGGCCTGATGGGATTCATCCCAGGGTACTGAAAGAGCTGTCTGAGTTCAAAGAGTGTCTGCACAACACTCTTAGTCATATGGTTTAGTTTTAGGTAGTCCTGTGAGGAGCAGGGAGTTGGACTTGGTGATTCTTATTGGGTCCTGTCCAACTTGAGATATTCTATTATTCTATGATCCCCCTTTTTGCCTCTCACTCAGAAACAAGACAAAAACAAAGTTCAGCCTGAAACCACAAGCTAACAAACAGGTTTGTTTTACCTTTAGAGAGGACCTATTTGCTGCCCAGTATCTCTGTTTCATATGATATAATGCTACTTGGCATGACCCTCCCACTGCAAAGCAGAGGGAACATTTTCCTGCTCTGAAACTGAAGGAAAGTGAAGAGTTCCTGGAATCTGAAGGGAGGACAGAAAATAAATTACATTCAGCAGTTTATGGTTATAAAATTTGCAAAGCAACCTTAGTTTTGTTTCATTAGAGTGAAATGTGTTCTCAAGCCAAAACCTAGGTGGAAATCCAAACAGCCACATCCTCTCAAGACACACAACTGCATGGCACTTGAATCAATTCAGTTTCAGCTAGAAGAAAGCTGAGTAACTGCCACTCCTTGCTCCTGATCTTGTGCAAAGATGGAAACAAAAGAATCCATACAGGGCATAAATGCAGCTAACTGGTATCTAATATCACAAATTTTTGGCCCCTTACCAACCAAAATGTTTATAATGAAAATGGGATTTTAGTGATAAAACAACTTCTTTGCAGCACTCCTAGGGGTATCAAGAATCTGTATACAATAAAAAAAAAAAACAAACTTACAATAACATGGACACTGGTTTTGTTAAGTTCCCCTACAATGATTTAAAAACAAAACAAAATCAAAACTACAACAAAACCCTCTTCCTGCTTGTAACAGAGAATATGGAGGTGCTTTAAATGCAGAGTAGCATCACAGGCAGGTGTAAAGGAGCCCAGAATTTGGAAAAGGCAAACAGGGCTGTCAAAACAACATGAGTTGAGCTTGCTTAAATAAGCTTTGCTAGCTAACAACCTGGGCAAGAGGATGGAGCACATGCTCAGCAAGCCTGCAGACCCTACCAGTCTGGGCAGGTGGAAGATATGGTACTGAGTGGAGCTACTTCTCAGAGGCTGCAGAAATGGGTTGAACAGGAAGGTCTATGATTCCATGGTGGTTCTATGAAGTTAGACCCAGGCAGAGTCAATATTTTGCCCCTATGATAGAATAACCCCATGCAGTTGGCACAGGCCAGCCAACTGGCTGGCCAGCTGGCTGGGGAACAGCTTTGCCAAACTGGACTGGGGGTCTTGGTGGGCAACGAGTCCAAGAGAGTGCAGCCAACTGCACAGTGGGCTTATTTGCATGAGGGTAAGCAGCAGGTAGAGGAAGTCATCATTCTGCTTTAGTCAGCTGCTTCCTTGATTATATTTTTCCGGGGCCAAAGGCATTGGAAGAGGGTCAGGCAGGCACAGGCTCCAAGCACGGCTTGCTTGTTGGTGGAGATGGCGCCCATACCACTGGGGACAGGTGACCCAAGCCAGGTTACAGGACACTGCTGTGCAAGCTCCCCTCCACTGGGGCAGACCATAAGGAGACCAACACAGTTAAGTTACACTTGCAACACCATTAGCAATTTATTAACCTGTCAGTCAACATGGCTTCCAACTCTGACAACAAAATGTGAATGCCCAACTGCCCCATAGCCTGAACAGGGGCACCTGCTATGCTGGGGGAAGGCTGGAGCCCAGGGGTCCAGGCTGTGCCCTGACGCTCACCACCTCAGTGCTTTCTGCTTCAGTTTCCCCCTTTTCAAAGTGGGAATGATGCTGGTGACTTCACCTGTGAGGCTCTGGGAAGCCAGGTGCCACCAGCTGGGGACAGAACGGTAAGAAAACTGAGCGAAGCACTCCTCTTTCCCATCTGTCTGGGGGAGGACAGGTGCCCTTCCCCTCCCAGCACAGGCTCCAGAGCAGACAACACTTCAAAGGCAGTCACTGGCACCCACAGCACAGAGGCCAGCTCGGCAGGGATTGTGCAGTGCACCCCATCATGATGCTGGGCACAGGGGAGGCCCCAAATCCCACACACTTGTTGCAGACAGCCAACCTGGACAGCACGAGGCAGCCTTGCTCTATCCAGGATGAGAGAGAGTCTGTCTAGATGTGTAATACAACACAGCTTGGCAGCTTTCTCTTCTCAGATCACCAAACTGGTCTGAAAAGGCACTTCACTCCCCATCCTGTGAGGGAGGATATACCTGGGAAAAACCTTTAAAAGTGGATTTTTAGAAGAGGTTCAACAGAAAGCAGAGACTCTGCAGCACTATGGCAGCACTACTCCCTGGCAGAGGCAGTGGTCCATGTGTTAAGATCAGCACTGAGATATCTTATGCAGGAAACACCCCCATGGCCCCATGCACCAGCCGATACCTAAGACAAGTCAGAGGCTATGGCATCTGCAATGGTCCAGGTTCAGGCAGACAAGGCCTCCTGCACAGTCCTCCCCACCCCAGCTGAGGATCTGGATTGCAGCTGCCCAGCAAGAGGGCTGTTGGGATGCAGGCAGCAAAAACGCCCTAGTGTCCAGATGGGGAAGACATTGCGGTACGCAGTGTAACTGATGGCACATGACTTGTTGAATACTCCAGCAATATTCTCCTGAGAGAGAGACAGACAGCAAGATGGTATGGGTGACAGGGTACCAGTGTGTCCAGGATGTGGTGCTGAGCTCATTGCCTTCCTCAAGTCCCCCACCAAAAGCCACACGTGGCTTCCCTTCCAGGTAAGGGAAAGCACATCATTGCAATGGCTGCACAATGCCCAGAACATCTGCAACACCAGGGAACCCCTCTGGAAAACTAAAGGAAAGATGTACCTGAGGCCAGTCCCCATTGGGCAGCTGCTTATCAATCAACACTTTGATGCCCCTTTCCAGCACACTGATGTCAGGGTACCTGCAATGCATGAGGGAGATGTGAGCACTCTTATCCAAACTGTCTGCAAACTGCCATCCATGTGCTTAAGGAACTCAACCACCTCCAGGCTGCCCCGAGCTTCTCCCAGGCATGCTGAGTGCTCTGAGAAGGCCCCTCACAACCTTAGGACACCAGACATTATGGATACAGCAACCTTTTCCCAGGCTGGAGGCCTGCGGTTGTGGGTCAGACAGGCCTTTGCTTTGCACTGGTTCCCCCTCGCCCGGCATTATGAGCCTCGCTGGCCTGTGGAGCACTGCACAGGCCAGTCCCTTATTGCAGGAGGCTCATGACCAACGTCACAAACAAACATGGTTGGGTGCCCTGCCACACAACCCAGCCTGCATTTCCCATCTCACTGAGCACTCAGGGCCAGGTGATGCCTGAAGAGGTGAGGGCTGCTCCTACCTGACAGCCATGAGCCCCAGCAGGGCCCAACACGTGTTGTGGATCTGCGACATGGCACTCTGCACATACGTGCGCTGCTCACATGACTCAAAGTCCTCTCCCCACCCGCCATCTGCCATCTGCTTCGAGAGGAGGAACTGGCAGGCCTGGGCCACCTCTTGGCATGCAGCCCTGCAAGGATGGGGCAGAGAATCAGACAGGGAGTGTTTGCACACCCATGTTTCCCAGCTGCCAACAAGAGCTGGGCTCTGCTCAGCCCACGGCCAGGGCTGCCCTGAGAGTTCAAGGCTCAGGCAGCGAGTGCCCTGGTCATATCATAGGCACAGGGTCTGGGAGGAGCAGTACCTGGGGCAGGAGAGCCCATCCGCAGCCAGGGCATCCACCCAGCCCCACCACGGAGTCTTGCCCCAGCTCAAGAGGTAGGTAGGGGCAGGGGAACCAGGCAGCCCCTTCTCACCCGTCACGGTATGTGTGCTGCATGCTGGCAAACGCCTCCAGGCCAAACCAGGTGCCATAGGTGAAACAAACCCCCCAGCTCCTAGGAGGAAGGGGAGAGTGGTACTGTCAGGGGTGCAAGGCCCCAGGTAGAGGCAGGCTGCAACACAGCTGTGTTCACAGCAAGAGCAGAGCCAGGCATAGAGCTGCAGCCTGCCTTCCCCTATGGCGCAACCATGCCCAGTCCCACCAGCACCTGCTCCTGGCTCACTCAGGCATCAGCAAACACTCTGGGACCAGAGGAGCTGGAGCCACCCTAGCCCCCAGGGGCTGTCTGGGTCTTATGCAATGCACAAAGTGCCTGCTCCGCCTGGGCTGAAGGGAAAGGAGAGAAAAGCACAGGAGCTAGAGGAGGATCAGCCCCTACTTGCACTTCCCACAGATCCTGCCAGCCAGGAATGTTTGCCATCATGGTCCCTCTCACACTGGGGAAGCCAGGGGAAAACTGGGCACTGGGAACACTGCTTACCCTTCCCATGACCCATCAGCTCGCTGCTTCTTGCGACAGAAGTCCAGGCCCTTCTGCAGAGTCTCTCTGGTCAGGAAAAAGACACCCTCTTCAGAAGCAGCTCAAACTCAATGGCTGCTTCATCAAGGGCATCCATCAGTCCCTCTGAGGCTTTGATGGGTCCCATTGTTAGAGAGCTCAAGAGGCAAGAGCGTGCAGACAGGCAGCCACATTGTTGAGGATCTCAGACTCGTATCGTGTGCCACTTGGGTGCTTTTCTGCCTCATGCCAGCATGCAAACAGGCGACCCAGCCTACAACTGGCTGCAAGATCAAGGCAACTGCTAAGTCAGAGGCAGGCAGATCTCCACCAGTTTCCCCCAGCCTGATCCCAAACAGCCTATGCCCTGCTCCTTGAGAGAGGCTGGCCCCCAGCCTCTTGGCAGGGGGCTCTGCTTTGGAGAAGTCACTAGCATCCCAGCTGTGCACACACCAAAGGCCTCTGCAGGGGCTGCTCCATGCCAATGCAGAGGTCCAGGCAAGACCCCTGACAAGGCTAAGCAGGGGCTGTGCCAACAGAGGCCATGGCAGGCAACAAGGGACATTGCAGCCTGTCTTCTCCCCCACCTGACTCTCATCTCAGTGACTCACCTGATCTCTGGGGTTCTGTGCTCAGGGAACTTGTTGTGGAAGTGTCTCAGTGCCTGCATGACAGCCGATGTGCACTCCACATAGGTGTAGTCAATCATGATGTCACCTGCCAGCAGGTAAAAGGATATCAGTGCAATAGCCCCTCCGCTGGGGAGCCTCCGAGCCACACACTGCCAACTTCTCCCTTGTACACTTATCCCCCAGAGAGACCTGGGGCAAAGCCAGGCACCCATGGGGCACGGCGACGCCAGTCCACTGTGTCTCTTCACAGCAGACAGGATTACCAGCCCCACACAGCTCCCCTTACCAAACACCTCCGAGGGGTTCAGCAGCTCCAGTAAGTGGCCTCCTCGCTTGGTCTCATATGTGGCAAACCCTCCATCCGAGTTCCTCATGCTCAGCAACTGGCCAGACAAGCAGGGAGAGGGGTTGGGACTGGCTCACAGGCAGTACCACCCCAAGCTGGGTGTGAGGACAGTCAGACCCACAACTCCATGGGGTTGGCAGACAACCCAGGTCCCAAACCACACTGACAGGCAGGCGCAATCTGGACCATCACATTACATCATGTCACAGCTCCGTATCACAGTAAATATGGTGTTGCCATACCAGGCCACAGGCTTTGTACTAGCTTAGTAATACCAGATCTAACAACTCATGAGGGCTTGTCTTCTCTTATTTTAGCTCGGTTTAGCTGCCCGCATTTCCCTTGGCCCTAATTTTTGCAGCACTTACCACATTCACAGCATCAAAGAGGCGCTCAGGGGGGACAAGCTTGGCTATGAAGGGGCACTTCTCCTGCAGCAGCATAACTGACTTCAGTCCCTCTGCTGTGCAGTCTGCCACAATCCAGCCACAGTCTCGGGTGCTGAATGGGAAGCCACCCTAGAAAGGGGTCAGGAGAGCTCAGCACCTTCTCCTGACCTGTTCTGTTCTTGTAAGGGGGGCCGTGCTGCCCCTCATTCCCATCTCCTCTGCCGAAATCCCTGCCCCGTTTGCGCATTCTTCAGAGACCACTTCCAGCTGTCATACCTTGTTCATATGGCGATAATATTTCTGGTAGTTGGGTGGGTTCTCTGGGATCTGCAGAAGACAAGAAACAAGTGAGCGCAGGCTGGAGGTGTGTGGCTGCAGGATCATGGGCTGAAACCACTGCAGATGCAGAACCGTGTGGGACTGGCAACCATCTGTCCTTTACTGAAGAAGGCAGACAGGGAAGGAGCTCAGATCTGGAGCAGAGAGTGCTGAAGAGAAATCATATTTTGGCCTGGTTTCAGCAAGTATTGCTAAAGTCCCCTCTTTGGGTGCTTTCCTGCCAGGGAACCATCTGCTTCCAATGCTCCCATTGGCAGCACCATGAACAAGACCTAAGACTGCATCTGCACCAAGCTGCTGGTGACCCCCACCTTGAGCCACTGGCCTGGCCAGCAGGAGCTGAGCTCATGCAGTCACTAGCCAAGGAGTCTGGGTTTCCCAGAAGGGTGCCTCACACGTGTGGGCACCAGACAGGACAAAGGGCAAAGAAGCCTAAGCTCTCAGTTTTATAGTCTCTCTTAGCCCAGGCAGCCAAACAAAACATCTCTGGGCCTGGCCAGGCTCCTTGCCAAGCTGCAAAGATGACTCCCAGCAACAGGGAGCGGAAAACAGGAGGCTGTCCCTAGGACTTTGCTAGTCCAGCCCTTCAGAAGAACTCTTCAGAAGGCAACAGATGCATCCAACAGGGCTCTGAGAAGCAGTCAAGTCTGCATAGCCAGCATGTGAGAGACACTGCCAACTGGCTCTGCTCACCTGGGTGAACCGGAGGAACTCATAGGCATTTTGGAGGCAGGATGTGAATTCAGGCATCTTCTGGGCTTCTGCCTAGAAACAGAGGTGCACAGTCAGCAAGCTGTGGCCACCAAGCGTGTCCCTCAGGAAGAAGAGGATGTGCTGGGACCTTGCTGACCTGCTGATCTAGGTGCCATTAATGCCTAGTCCTTCATATAGCCCTTTCTGTAGGTTTGCATTCATACTTTGCTTACCATTTCCATTATAAACCTCTACAGGGAGAACTGAACCAACAACTGTTGCAAGCATCACTGAGAGAGATATTTGCATATTCAGGTTAGGGGCTTACCAGGGCAATCACATCACCCTCCAAACAGCATGCCTACCATAGCTGTCTGCCTCAATGCAGGAAAGTAGGCGACCTGCCTGCCGTCCCTGCAAAATGGCAATGCTCTGGGGCCAAGCAGAGCAAGGAGGAAGGGCCAGGGTTTTACCACAAGACTGCAGCAATTGGGAAGTCTAACCTGACGCTCTCAGCCAGCACTGTGGTCTCCTGCTTCAAAAGCAGCTAGCAAAGATGGGTACCCTGCCTACCATGGCTGAGATGGGCTCTGAGAAGACGTGTGTTTGCCTGGCTCAGTCATATGATGCAATGCCAGAATTGGCACAGCTTCTGCTAGTAGGAGCTGCTGGTACTTGGGGATGCACCAGGAGAGACCATTTTCCCAAGGCAGCATGTAGCACCGAAGGGTGTATTACCTCCAAGAAGGCTTGGATGGCAAAGGCAGTATCCCAGAGCTGGGATCCATTTGTGCCCTGGAAGAGAGAAAGTAGATAGTGAGGGGCAGGTGCTGGCAGCAGCCTGACCTACCTGTGGGGTCTATGGGACAGCATATCCCTCCTGCATTACCCCCACTAGCTCTCTCCGCCCTGCATCTCGGTTTTATGTCACCCAGCATCACGGATGATGTGCTGGCATAGAGGGGACAGATGCAGCAGCTCAGGGACAGCAAGGGGATAGGAAATGAGACAGCTACTTCAACCCGCTCTGTGCACAGCCAAGACAGGACTGCTGGCTAGCGATAAGGAGCAGAGGGACACAACAACTATGAGAGAAGCACAGCTCAGTCTATAAGCAGTATCAGGCACCTGTCTTTCTCCTTCCCTTCTCCCAAAACCCATAAGGATGCAGGGGATGGAGGCCTAGAGCTGCCCCCTCAGCTCACAGCCACGGAGAGGCAAACTAGAAGGACGGACACTACTCACTCCTGGCACAGCCAGGGGAAGTGACAGTGAGACAGACAAGGCCATCAGGCACCAAAGACGAGATGCCAGGAGCTCAGGCCCAGGGTGAACAAGCTATCCCATTATTCCATGGGCTGCCCCAGCACACCAGGGTCCCTCTCAGTCACAGCTGAACTCCTACAGCACTTCACCTGCATCTTCATGCCATCGAGGCCCAGCCTGTAGAAGGAGAGAGCACAATGCTGCAGCACAGGCACAGCAAGAGTGCCAGGAAGCAGATTGGGAGCCACAGTGTGCTCACTCCACAGGATTCAGAGCCCTACACTGTGCCAGGTGGGCCACGCTCAGCCCTTACCAGAGATAGTCGGGGATCCTGGAAACATGCTCCTGAAAAGCTGGGGAGTTCTTCCCATCCACGAACCAGCGAACCAGCATGTTGATAGTCTTGGAAATCTGCCAAGAGCAGCACTGTCACTGGATACAGTTTCTCCCAGCCCCAGAGACATATATTCCTCCTATCCAGGACAAAGCCATCTAGAGGTGGTCCTGGGCTTAATCCTGACCGCTCCATCTGTGGCATCACTCAGCATAGCTGAGTTAGTGGGGCAGGTGCCATGAGATTACTCCACAGCTTCCCCTCAGATCATTTCCCTGGACCACAAGGAGAGGTACCCCTCACCAGGGCCACAGCTGTCCCCATGCCCTCTGCATCTTCTGTGCCCTGTTAGCATTAAGCTCTTGAGCAGCAGGAGTTGTGCCTGAGCAAGATCTGGTGATTATGGTTACATGCCACAATTGCAAAGGGCTGGGGGGGCCACATGCTGGTCCCTAAAGAGCAAAGGGCAAGATTTTTAAAGGATCGACAGTTAGTGTCCTACCGGCCCAATGCTGATGCACTTGGTGAATCTGTCATCAGCTTTGATGTGGTCGTACAGCTCTGTGATGGCTCGCTGCCGCAGATGGGTGCTGTGGTGAGCTTCGTACACATTCATGATGGCTACAGGAGAAGAAATGGACATGCCCACCCCATGCAGCCAGATTCCCTTGCTGTGGCAGGCTGCACCACTGCTCACATGACAACCAGTTGAGGGAAGCATGGGAACTGCTCTGCCCCAGAGTGGCCTGAGGACCTGGGCACAAGGCCCTCAGGGAGGGAGAAGCCCAAGGATCACATCTCTATCCCAGCTCCAGGGTGTACACCGGTAGCCCCCATGGTACAAGGCAGCTTCAGTTCCACCACCACCGGCTCACATGGCAAGGGCCCTCCTGCCCCAGCCAACACCACACTCACCATAGGCAACCCCCAGCAGCCAGCTGTGCGGTGTGTACACATCACAGGCAGCCACATTGTTCCTCTGGGCTGGCCAGTCTATGCTGGTGTAGTCTTGCACGTACAGCTCCTGGCACAAGACAACAAAGGGCATCAGCCTGGCAAGCTGGGAGCAAGCACCTGGAGGCAGCTTACTGCTGGAAGCTGGCTCCACTGCCTGGACAGAGAGACTGTGCGGGTGTGAGATCTGTCACTTTGCAAGCCAGAGGCTGGCCCACAAGGACATGGCTGGCACAGCAGGTGGTCAGGGAGCCATGTGTCCTTGTCCGGGAGCCCCACCAGGATCAGCTCCTTACCTGCCGCAAGCTCCGTATGAGCTCGTCCTCTTCTGCCGACAGACGCCTGGCATAACAGTAGCTCATGGGGAGGTAAACCTGGCGGCAGTGACACCAGAGCCGGGATGGGTGGGCTGGGAACCACGTAGGAAGCAGCCTGTTTGCAACAGAGAAGGTGCTACTGTGAGGAACAAGGAGGGCCAAGGGCAGCATGGAGAGACAATGTGCTGACCGGGAGATGCCCAGAGCAGGGCATGCCTTTCCCTATCCCCTGTACCAGGCCTGCTGCTGCTGGTAGAGCTGCAAGAGAAAACAAGGGAATACCACACAGCCTGGCCCTGCTCAAATCCTCCCCAACAGGGATGCTCCCCCCCCCACCAGGGCCAGCAGACACTGCTCCTGGCCCAGCTGACACAGGGCAGGCAGGATCCCAAGCTCAGAGAGGAAGGAGGGGAGAAGTCAATTCAGGGGCTGCTCTCTTCCCCATGTAACTTTGAAGGCAGAGGCACAGACTGACGGTTAAGTGCATTTGATGACAAAGCACCATCAGCCCTTGGTACTGTGCAGCCCCTGATTTCCCCCAGGAAAAATGTCATACACTTTCCCTCTCTGACACCCAGTGGACCCCGAGTAATTGGAGAGGGTACAAGTGAGGGTTAGAGCTGGCAGGCTTACATGTGGCTGTCCTCTCCTGCTAGGGCCTAGTTCTGGCTGGCCACAAGAGCAGAAGATACTGCTGGCAGGCAGGGAGCACACAGTCATATCAGGGACCCTGTGGGTAAAGCTGACAGGGCTGAACCCTGGCATCTCCCTTCAGCGCAGTGTTCTGTGCTGTCTACCCACTGGCTGGCCTTGCTGCTGGTCTCCCAGCTGACAAGCAGCCTGAGCACACCCAGTTCCAGGCCATAGCTGGAGTTATCCCAGCAAACACCAGTGCCTGGGAGAGCTCTGGGTCAAGGCTGGTGGCAGGACTGACAATACCCCCTACCTCCACATCGAGGGTGGCACATACCACATCTCTGGGAGAAGCGTGTTCATTCCCTCCCAGCTGTAAACGTTCAAGACAGCCAGCCAAAACTTCCCCCAGGAAGGGATTCCCACAGCACCTCCTGCAGAGAGCGATATCAGCTTTCAGGGTTAACACAACCATGCCAGCTCCCTGTTTTCTTCCCCATCACAGGGTCTACTTCTCCTGTGTTTGAGAGCATGCCACTCAGGCTGGGACACATGTCCGGAAAAACAGCAAGCAGGCAATGGTACAAAAATGTAACACACTTTCCCATCATTAATTGAAAATACAGGTGCCATCAAGGGCAAGCAAGAGCAACAGTTCCTCCACTACCTGGCAGCCCCTCATGTTCCATGCAGACCTCAGGTCCAGCCAGACCTCTCTCACCAGCATACCAGCCCCACAGCTTCTGTGCAGGGCACAACGGAGCTGACCTTTGCTGTGCAGGTTGACACGGGCCCGCACAATGTCAGGGTCATCTGGTCCGAGCCCCAGGATCCTCAGGGCTACGTAGTTGAGTGCTGTGCCAAACACTGTTGATTTGTCTTCCACGTGCCTGTCACACACATACACAGAGACAGCATAGCTATTAGCCAGCTATTAACATTAGCCAGACACAACCCACTGTGCAGGGCTGTCTTTGTTGGGGTGAAGTTGAATGCCAGGGGTGATTGTGGAAAAGGGGAGACCCACCTAACCCAGGGAGAAACATTGCTCTGCACTACCCTGGCACACATGATGCTTTGGGATATAGCGCCACAGACGAGATGCAGCCAGACTTCATGCTCCAGCCATCTCTGTGGCAAAAAGTATACCTGGTGTGCTACAGAAGCAAGTCCAGCCACCCAGAGGTATCACAATTGCTGAGTCCCACTCCCCAAGCCTGGGCAGATTTGACAGCAGCTACAAGTGCTGGACCTTGGAGGTGCCATCACTAAAAGAAGCATCTTTGCTACTCACAAGCCCCAGCCTCCATCTGGGAGCTGCACAGAGCGCAGGTAGCGCACCATCTCTTTCCGAAACCCCTCTGGCAGCTGGATCTTGACAGTGTGGCACGTGATGAGGAGACCTGGAGGATCAGACAGGCTGGCTCTTATACGAAGCCAAATGCAACACATTCAGTCTTCTCAGTGAAGGTGCCCCGCGAGGCCTACCTGGCAGGAGGAAGAGGGGCCCGCCATAGTCGCCCGCCCAGTGCCCGTCTTCGGCCTGCAGGGCGGCGTAGAACCGCATGCCCTTGCGGGCAGCCTCCCGGGCCGTGCCGGCCGCCGGCAAGGGCCGCAACGCCTCGCCCTGCGGGGACACAGCGCCTCAGCCGGGGGTGCCCCTCGGCTCGGGCTCTGCCGCCCGGCCCCCGCCCCGGCCCCCCGCCCCGCACCGTGTCCAGGCCGAGGCTGTGTTCCTCCAGCGCCGTCTGCGCCCGCCGCTCGCCGCCCGCCTCGCGGTCATCGCCATCGCCCAGGTAGCGCCAGCGCTGCCGGCCGCCCTCGCAGTGCAGCCGCCAGGCGGGCAGCGCTGTGGCCGCCGCCGAACGCCGCGGGCCGCCGCGCCGCCGCACCGCCCTGCCGGAGACAGGCACCGTTAGCCGTGGCCGCCGTGGCCGCCACCCCCGCTCCACGTCACCGGCTCCCCTCCGCCGCGCCGCGCCAGCACCCACCCGCTGTCCGCCGCCATCGCCGTCCCCGTCCGTATCGCCGCCGGCCCGGGGCCGGGACCGCGGCCGCACCGCCCTGAGCCGACATCGCCTCACGGGCGGCAGCCAATGGGGCCGCGGAGCCGGGCCGAGAGCCCCGCCCCCGCTCCGCCCCCGCCCGCGCGGGCCCGTGTCGGTGGCGGGTGACGGGGTACAAAGGTGCGCTCACAAGTCCGGCACCCGGCCAGCAACTGCGACAGCACCCTGCTGTCGGGGGATGGCGGGAACCTCCTGCCTGCGTGTACCTGATGTCCATGTCACGGCCGCGCGGGTGGCGTTGCTCAGAAATCCTCTGCCAGCCCCAGCAGCCACCATGGGCATTAAATGCACTTTTATTTAAACCAAAGAGCTGTTAAGTTTCCCTTTCCACCAGAGACTCCCTTGCAGGCTGGTGCACGGACCCAACAGAGGTAGGTGATGCTTTGTTGGGGCTGGCCGGCAGCCTGTCAGGGAAGGGGGATCTGGAGGGGAGCAGGCGACCAGCAGCAAGAGCAGCAGCTCGCGGCAGTACTGGACAAGCAGGTGGTTGATAAAGATGGATGTGCACCCAATGGAGTGGGCATTGATGGTGTTTCACAGCCTAGCAGTGGTGGTACCCCCTAAGGACCTGCCTTCGTATGGGTGGCCATGAGCCTGGGCTCAGCTCCACAGGCATCGCCCTTGGACCCAGCCCCAGGGCATGCTCTGGTGCTGTTGCCCCTGGCTCCACGGGGATGTGCCACTGCATCTGTCCCCACAGGTATCCCCCTCCTTGCAACACCTCCTGTCACGGGGATGTCATCGCCCTGCTAACAGCCAGGACCCAGCTCCTCTGCCTCGCACGTCTGCCCTGGGCACAGAGACCATGCTCACTTCCCCAGGAGTGCCATCCCCCCACAGACCCCAACAGCTGCCCTGTCCCTTTGGGTGACAGTGCCAACCCTGAAAGCAATTGTTTCCACCTCTGTGCACCCCCAAAGCCTGAGCATGCGGGTTCTGTTGTTAATGGAAATTATAAACCAACTCTGGCCAAGCCTGGATGCCCAGCTCGTGTCCTCACAGACCACAAGGGGCTGGGGCTACCATGTCTCAATGCAGCACCAACCATGGGGTTGGTGCACCCTGGCCCACGGGTGCCTGTGCTCCCCAGCTGCCCTGTGACCCCACCAGGCACTGCTGCCTTGGGGAGCCACTTTTGCTCACTGAACCTGCAGAAAAGCTCCCAGCAGAGGTGATGCTGGCAGCACCCTCTGAAAGCACCACCGCCAGCAGCACCCCCAATTGCCATCCTCGGCACAGCTCTCCTGGAGTGGCGGGCACCCGCTAAATACCAGGGCCCTGCCTGGGCAAGGAGGGGTGCGGCAGGCAGGGGTGACATCCATAAAACATTTTGTTATGCTTTACAGGTGCTGTAACCATGGGACTACAGGAGAACAGACATGTGGCACATCCTGTCACGCGCACAAGACTCTGACAGCCCTTATAAAAACACCGTCAGGGTTGGGATGAGGATGGGTTTCACCTCTGGTATCAGGTGATGGGGTGAGTCAGGCGTCCCCACTGTGAACCCTGCCATGGTGCCTCCAGCATGGGTGCAGTGTCGGGGAGGGGGGGTGTCACCCTCCTGCAAGTGCTGCCGTGGGACAGTAGTCCATGAGGTCGAGGAGGTGGCAGAGGTCCTCCTGTCCTGTCCTGTCCCAGTGACGTGCCCCCGTCTCTCTGCTAACACCCCCAATGCTGCCCCACGTTTGGCAGCATTCCCTTCCCGGGCCAGTGACCAAGTGGGTTTTAGCCCTTCAAAATCCCTGAGCTCAAGAGGCTCCCTGAATGGAGGTATGAACTCCATCAGGCACACGGATGGTTGGGAAGGGGCTAGCACCCTGCCGTGAGCCAGAGAAACCCAACAGGAGTCTGGGGAGGTGCATGAAGAGCCAGGGAGTCTCTCAGGGACAGATGGACACCTGGGGTTGCGTTGCTGGCAGAAGTGTGCAGCCCAGGGATGTCGGGGACTACTTTGCAGGAGGCAGGCCTGAGCTGGGCTGCAGATGGGATTTTGTGGGACAGAAGCATGCCTGGCTGGTAAACCTTCCCAGCACAGGCTGGGGCCCTGCAGCCACATCCCAGAGCTGCGGGGACGTGGACTTAAAGTGCACATCCTCAGCACAGATGAATTCCCCTTTCCTTTCCTCCTGCAGACATTGTTTTTTTTACCATCTCTGTCTCTCCAAGGAAATGCACTGTTTTTATAACACACGCTATAAATCCTGCTCTGGGAAGGACACGTGTGAGCCAGAGATGCTTCACTTGCTGCTGTTTTGTGTTAGAAGGGCTGGGTGGGAATTTAACACATACATGTTTAAATGTAGTGATAAAATTTCTTCCTGCTGCCTTTCAGAGTGACTTGGCTTCCCTCCTACTGCAGAGGTGACACCAGATCAAGCTAAGCCAGTGGAAAGTTCAGGTGGAAAAGCCCAAATTCATAGCTGTAAATACTTGTGATCAAAATTCAACCTTGACTCTAAGGCCTTGGAGGCAAGGGACCACCTCCATGTCTGTGCACTGCCTGGCACAGCAGTCCCCAGGGGCCTCGGGGAGCACAGGGGGCCCAGGAATAAAAGCGCTACTCCCAAATGGGGCACCCATCAGCACTCCAGGACAGAAACATGCCTGTGAGTTAATACTTATTGTATTCACACACTACAAGTTTAATTTAAAATGCTCCTCTGCTAGCAAATAGCTGCTCCTCCGCTAGCAAATAGCTCTTCATTCATGTCCAGCATAACCTCAGGGATTATTTGGAGAGGATACAGTCATTTTATTTGGGAATTATAAAATTAATTTGGTATTTATTTTATAAACCAGGCTTACGTCACACACAGGTTCAGCCCTGGCTGTGTTCAGTAACAGCAGACTTTTGTCTAAACAACTAACAGTGCTGGAGTCCTCCTGGGGGGTGTCATGGCATGAAGATAACATCTTTGACTTGTGCCTCATACCACTGGTCCTCACTAGGGAGAGCTGTGTTGCTTCTCTTGCACAGTTTAAATGGACAAAGGGAAGAAGTTCACCGATATGAGTGTTGTATTTGGGGCTTAATAGCGTGTTGTTTATTTTTGGTTTAAGAAAAAAAAAATTGTTGTAATGAATCTGCTGCAGATGAGCTTCAGGTAAGTATCTCCAATTCCTTGCAGATGCCAGAATCTGCAGATAATTTATGATAATATTTGCCTAAAGACAGTGATGGAAGATGAACCAGTTAATTTTATTTTTCTGTCTCTATACAACCCGCCTGCCTTAGAAATTCTGTTTTAGTTATGAAACTTTTATTTTTAATAATTGCCAAACTCCTCTTACCTGGGAATTATTTTTATACTAGTTTTTATATGTCTTATATGACCACAGCTGACAGGGTAATGCTCTGTTCCTGTTGTTTCTGGGCGCTCTGCTTGCTGGAGACATTAGATGCTGAAAGTGTTCCCCTGAGAAAGGGATACCGTCAGCTCGTAAAAGCAAATGCCACAACTTCCCCCATTTTATTGCAGTCCAGCACATGAGACTCAGTTCACAAGGTCTTATTTGCCAACTGCTATTCGTTACGCTGCTAGAGTAAAAATTGCAAAGCCATGGGATATCATTTAGTTTGTATTAAAAGGGATCTGATCAAAGAGATTTTACAAAACATGGTCTAAATATGGCCGCCTCTGCTTTGAGAGAAGACAGACCTGAAATGGTCACTGTTTTGGCAGAAATGTCTTAAGCAGAAACACAGGTGTTTTAGAAGCATCTAGAAAAAACTCCATGGTTTCCTCTGTCCCTGTTAAGGTAACTTGGCTCCATGCAGCAAAAGGTGTGAGCCTTCACCACCCTGCTCCACCAGCAAGCCTGCAGCCGTCTCCTGCTGGGGCTACTGTCTGTACCAGGGGCAGAGAGACACTCTGGATTGATGCTGTAATGCTTTCTCTCAGCGCAGGTTTGATGGAGAACATATTCATGTATCTTTCTAATGAACTTCACAGTAGTCTCTTCTTGTTTCAGCTGAATTCAGCCAGGAACTGACCCAAGCTCAAGGCCATGTTTCAGACAAGGAAAGATCCCAGTGTTTTCAGCTCCAGAGAATTTGTTGCAGTGGCAGCAGCACTATTCAGTATTTTCTTAAGGGGTCACAAAAACTGCCAAGATGACAGCACCTGGTGGGCCAGCAGCAAGGTTCAGAGCTGCTCCTCTGCAACCTTAGGGCACGGTTGTGCTGGGAAGACAGTGGGGGAACGAAGGGACTGGGGGAAATGGCAGCTAGCCAGAACCCAAAGCCCAGGATTTATGAGATGAAGGTGGATATAAAGCTACCTTTGCCTGTGGTTTCCAAGAGGGAGGTATCATCTTAACCTTGTGAGTCTGTTCTGTGGAGGCAAAAAAGACCCACTGCTCATCCCATGGAACCTGCCCCTTGTCCTCAGGCGGACGCAGAAGCAACATTTGCGCAGGGCTGGCAGAGATGGTGCAGGGCCCAGCGGGTCCCTCCTGGGGCAGACACAACGCCTCGGGTCCCCTGGACCTACGTGCAGGGCACTAAATCGGGCCCATCATCTCCCTCCAACAACTTCAACAAGCACCAGCCCAATTCCCAGATGTGTCCTGGTGTTTGTTTCTGTTTCTAGGCACCATTCAAGGCTTCCCGTGAGGACCCTAGCTCATCTCTGGCTGCTGTGTTTGTGGGTTTAGAAATGGACACAGCAACCATGGCACGGAGCTGGGGAACCTGTTCTCTGCACCGCTGCTCTGTGTGCTAGGACTGCGAGCATAACCCTGTGGAGGCAGAAGCAGCTTCTTCCCCCTCCCACCCAAATTCCTCTGCTTTCATTACTTTTTTCTCCCAGTTCAATGACCGCCAGCTTTTGTCTCGTGGTCTGGCAGAGCCTGGTGCCACACACACCAGAGAGACAAAGAAATACATTGGCTTTTCTCCCCGAGCCTGCTATGAAGAGCCCACATTGTGTTTTACTGGGAAGAAGGAGACAGGCAGAGGGCTGAAGTGTTTTGCTCAGCCTTGGGCTCTGTAAACCCCTCTGTTTCTTTAAACCTATCAGCCCAAAGCTCCGGCAAGGAATCGGTGACCCTGAGGAGAGGAGCCCCAAGGTTACACTCTCCTGTTCAAAGATCAGGACCATGAATTTTAAAATAATGGAAGCAGCTCTTTGGGCAGCACTAACAAGCGCAGCCAGCTCTCAGCCCCACACCCATGCCCAGACCTCCTGGACTTTCACAGGCTGGGTCAGGGACAACCCAGGCCAGGAAGGCAGTGTTTGCTAGGATACGAGCCTGGACAGGGATCAGGGAAGTTGCCTGGAGCTGCTCATCAGCAGTGGCAGAAAAGGGCCAAGGTTTCTGGTGTTCACAGCTGATCCTGCTGCTCCTTCCCACCCTATCAGCCACGAGCAGCATCTCATTCCAGATCATTCCCTGTATAATACAGAAATCAGAGATGATTTGGGGTGAAATGGACAGTAAGAATAAGCAGGAAAGAGAATTTCAAGACTGGTCAGGTTTTAATCTGCCAAATGCCGATTTTTCTGTTCCATTTTAAGAAAAGGTCACTTTCAAGAATGACACTAGAAAGTGGTTTAACAAGGCCAAGCTAGGACCTTGTCTCTGACTAGAAGTCCTGTGCTTTGATCCTGTGCTGCAGTGAAAAAGGCATAAATGGAAACATGCCACATCAGTAATAGCAGACAGCTTCAACTTTGGCTCATGCCATCTCGTTCTTGGGAAACAGCATGGTTAGGCAATGAAACACAGTGAAAACCTGCTTTCTTCAGCATGTTCTCTGTATTTATCAACCACCCGCTTGTACTGTGCCACCGGGAGCAGCCTGGGTGAAAGACACTGCTTGCTGCTCTTGCTGCTTGTTGCCTGCTCCCCTCCAGATCCCCCTTCCCTGCCGTGCTGCCCACCAGCCCCCAAAAAGCATCACCTCTGTTGCGGCTTTGCACCAGCCTGCAAGGGAGTCTCTGGTGGAAAGGGAAACTTAACAGCTCTTTGGTTTAAATAAAAGTGCATTTAATGCCCATGGTGGCTGCTGGGGCTGGCAGAGGACTTCTGAGCAACACCACCCACGTGGCTGTGACATGGACATCAGGTACACGCAGGCAGGACGTTTCCACCATCCCCCAGACAGAAGGATGGTGTCCCAATTACTGGCTGGGTAACAGCCTTGTGAGAGCACCTTTATAACCCAAAGCCACTTGATGTGGCTTTTTGTGAGGGTACAGCAAGGCATGTGCCAGAACCTGGCACTGTTCCCCCAGTAGGCATCAAGGAGGAGCTGCTGCCCACTCTGTCCTTCAACCACTTGCAGCCCAATACAATCGCAGTTCCCCCACAAAGGGTCTCACTGTCCCCTAGACTGATGGGGTGGCAGAGAAGACGCAGCCAGACCCGTTTCAAAAGTGCACAGCGAAGGGACAAGAGGCCACAGGCACAAGCTACCGTGCTGGACGTTCCCATCACATGCAAAGAAAAACCTCTGCCCCAGAGGTTGCTGCAGCCCTGGGACAGGGCCCACAGGGACAGAGGGGCTCCATCGTTCCCACGCACTTGGCCCTGGCTGTGGGGCACCTTGGGGCATGTGTTGGAGCCCCCACCCCAGCTCTGACCGCGCCTGTCCAGCCATGGGTCATAATTCATTGCCTTTACTGTGGACGAGAGTGGCAGCACAAGCAACGCTGCCAGGACGGCTCTCCTGCTGACTGCCCAGCTATTTTTTTTCTCACAACGGCAGCTTTCTCCAGAACAGCTCCCACGTCCGCGGCCGTGGGCTGGCAGCCAGTCAATGTGTCCCTGTGTGCATCGCTGCGCAGTGCGGGCCCAGCACCCGGCTCCGGACGCCCCCGCCTCCAGCTGCCATTGGCGCCGCGGGCGCTGCGGCAGGGCCCGGGGCTCTCCGCCCCCGGGCATAAGAAGCCAGCGAGTTCCCGGGACGCCTGGCCGCATTGCATCGCTGTGGCACAGCCCCGCCGCCAGCAGGGAGGTGAGAGGGGCCGGGAGATGCCGGGGCAGGCGCTTGGCTGCCGGAGCAGGCGGGCTGCTGCCGCGGGAGGGGTGGCGCGGGGGGCACCATTGCAGCTCCGAGCCCTGCCACGACAGCGGAGGCCAGCGGGGAGCTGAAACGCTCCTCGGCCTGGTGGAGAGGAAGCAGGCAGTGCTGCGGGCGGGTACCGCACCCCGGCGCGGGCCGGGCGCCAGCGTGCAAGCAGCTGTACGATGCACGAATGCAGCGCTTCGGGAATACTTCCTACCTGACTGGAAACAGTCTCGCAGTTTGGACACCTGCACGGGGGAGGGCGTCAGCTTGAGAGTCAGGCCGTGGGATGAAATTTAGTGCCCTCAGCGCTAGGCCTTGTGGTGGTGAAACAGGAGCCAGGCTGCAAGGTAGGAGGCATTTATCCATGGGGTATGAATTAACCAAGTGCCAGAAAATAAGGCTTTTTTTTTTTTTCCCCCCAGCATCAGTGCATTCAGTAGCTTTTGAGAAGGTGGTTTTGCATCTCTCCCTTTTTGATCAGTCTCTTTGGTTTGGCTGTTTGTGAAATCTGCAGGAAATGCTGCAATCCCAATTATTAACATTTCAGAGAGGGTCTCCAGATCAAGTGTGGGAGGAGGGAGGTTAGAGCAGATGTGCTTACTTCATCCTGGTGCAGATCAAAACTTGTTCCTGCCTGGGTTCCCCTGACTGCTTAGCTGGAGACAGTCCTGCAGGCAAGAAAGGCAGAGGTGAGAACACCTGTGACAGAGGGGACAACAAAACCTTTCTGAAGCTCCATATGCAGAAATGAAACCTCTGCCTGCCTCTCTCCCAAGCAAGGAGAACAAAGCAATGGGTTAAGCAGCAGGAGCCAAAGAAGGGGTGAAATCACAACATGCCACCTGCTAGCCAGGTCAGCACATATGGAAAATGCAGGAGCACCTTGCTTTGCAGCCTCTCCTCGTTTTCTCTCCTACGCTGTGCCTATGGAGAGACCCGAGGTGCCAAACTCACATCAATCCCAGGGGATGTGACAGCTCCTGGCACGCGCCAGTCCTATACTGGGCACTCCTCACATTGTGGCTCTCCTCAAGAGCTCCTGGAGGCAGAGCCAAGGTCTCTCAGGATCTTCTTCCCTGAAGTAAAAGCTGCTAGCGGTGCTTTTCAACAGCATGTTTTGAGTGCGGGGTCCAGCATTGGTGACACGTGGGGGGGAGCCCCAGGGTGGCCGCACTTGCAAAGCAAAAGGCATCGCTGGAGCTTGCCCAGGCTAACGCACCCATCACTCCTCTGACCTCAGGGCCACGCTGTGACCATGTCTGAGCTGGAGAAGGCTATGATCGCCATCATTGATGCCTTCCACCAGTACTCAGGGAAGGAGGGAGACAAGCACAAGCTGAAGAAATCAGAACTGAAGGAGCTCATTAACAATGAGTTGACCCATTTCCTCGGCGTAAGTATTGCCCTCCATGCAGCATGCCTGGCTGGGCTCAAGGAGCCGTGCTGAGCAGCTGCTGGGCTCCGCTAACTCTGTCTCCATGGGAAGCAAGCGTAGGGGAAGGGGTTTATTCATGCAGCAGTCTGTTAAACACTTTGCTCCAGCTCCACAGGAGCAGCAGGTGGGAGGACAAGGGCCCCAGCCTGTACTGGGGGCTGGGGTTCGGGTTGGATAGTAAGGAAATTTCCTTCCCTGGGAAGGGGGGACAGCCTTGCCCCAAGGGGCTCAAGATGTCCTTTCCCAATGGCACAGCTGTGGCTGTGATTCCCACTTCAGGAGGCCCACTGTTCACAGATGCTGCTGCAGACACAGGGCGGTGCCCCAACACAGACAGGAAACAGCAACGAGCTATTTGAGATGTGTCTGAACAGAGATTCAGCCATGAGAGCACCCGAGAAGCAGGGACATGTTACTGCCTGGGCCTCACTCTGGTCCTCCACAGCTTTGGCTGCCTGTTTCTGTCCCTTCAGGAGATCAAAGACCAGGAGACTGTGGACAAAGTCATGGAGGCGCTAGACAGCGATGGGGATGCAGAGTGCGACTTCCAGGAGTTTGTAGCCTTCATTGCCATGGTCACCGCTGCTTGCCATGAGTTCTTTGAGCATGAGTGAGTTGGTGGGAAGCAGGCGAGCACCTCCTGCTCATGCCAGAGAGATGCAGAGCAGCGTCGCTCCTCCAGGAAAAAGACTGGGTGCGATTAGGGGCTCCTTGGAGTTAAGCTTGTGCTAGACTTAAGCAGCTTATTAAGTTCTGCAGCTTTGTGAATAAGAAACACCTGCATGGCTCAGCAAAGCCTATCAGCCAGTGCCCACCTGGCTGGATGCGGTGTTCGAATGCCTTGTCTCGAGCTCCTTCCCTGCTGCTGTATGCAAGGGATGTGCATGGGGCTGGAGGCAGGTGGACGCTGCGATCCAAGCTTGCTTGCAAAGGGAAAAGGGAAATGGGAAATTCAAGGGCTGAAGTAGGAGGTGATGCAGAGGGGCTGGTTACAGAAGCCTGGTTCTGAGCTCACTGGCCTGAATGGAAAGGCTTCCGTTGATTCCCGTGGGCTCTGACTGCCCTGTGCATGGTACTAACCCAGGCAGGACAGCCCCTGTCCTGTCACAGGGGTTCAGCAGAGCCCACGCGTTTCTTGGCAAAATGCTAGGCTTGAGAGGCAAAGCATAACCATCTAACAGCCCAGGCTTTTCTCTTGTCAATGAATCCTCCTGCTTTTAGCAGCCTGCAGAACTGGAAGCAAAAGCGTACGAGGCTACTGGGCTGGGGACTGTTTCTGGGCCTGGGATGTGCCTTCATAAGGTCTCCAGGCTCAGTCAGAAGGGAAGGGGGGATCTGCCCAGTGTGACCACAGTGCTTTAACATAGACCAGGCACAGCCTCCGGAGTGTGTGGAAATGGTGGAAATAAAATGGAAATTTTATTCTTAAAATGTTGTTTTGGTCTCTGGGCCGCAATTGGTCTCTGGTAAAAAATGCGTCCTTTTGTCCCAGGCTGCATGCAGCTCCCCAGCTGCCCTGCACTGTCAGAGGGGAAGGCTGGAGGATGCAGCCTGAAGCACTGCTACGGCTTATGCCCCTGGGTTTCTTGTTGGGCATTGACCCTTCATCTCCTCCCTAGCATCACTGTGGCTGGCCAAACAGCTCAAGGCTGTTGCCACCACCATGTTCTGCCTGGTTGTCCAAACTGGCAGATATACCTCCAAGGCCAAAGGAGTGCAATGCACCTTTGTGGGACTGCTGCTGTTCAGGATGTGTCCGCTGCTGCCAGGGTCATCCAGGGGATCGCACTTGTGAGCCTTTGCAAAGCCAAAACTAAACCTAGGATAATTTCCGCGAAGCCTATACTCCTGCGTTTTTCAGTCTGCACTTGCCATCCAGCTCAGCAATACCTGTGAGTTAGACATTCATGACTAGCAACATCTATAGTGACAAATTCACAACAAAGATGCCCACAGATGATGTTGTCATTTTTACCTCATTCCACATTTCATAATGATTTCATGCGCAAAATGACATGTCTTCAGATAGGGACCATCTTGCTATTCTCATCTGCCTCCTCCAAGCTATGAAAAGGGACACTCAGGCAGAGACATGCATACAAGAAAGACAACGTCTTGTACTCCATCTAGAATTAGAAAAGCAGTTTTGCCATCCCAGGGTAGCACTCGTTTGTTGAGAGCTTGTTTAGCATCCAAGTTACTTCTGCCACACTTCTAACATCCTAATCAGTTCTCGGTTCAACTGTTTCTAACACTTCTACGGACCTGAGGCAGCATGTGAGGACAACGAATGGGGACACTATCTGTCCCACAGTGTCCCCAAGGTTAGGCAGATGGGACTCTCATGACCCTCTCTCAAGCCTGAACCCGAGTTCAGCAGAGGGGTCTGATGCTTCAGCACAAGGGTCTGCAGGTGAGGCTGTGTGGCAGGTCTCCAAGTCCCACCTCCCTTCTGACTCACCGCACCAGCAGTGCTCACATGGATGAGGAATCCTTCCCCAAGATTGAGCCTTTTCAACAGCAACGCAGTGGCAAAGAGCTGTAGGTGTAACATGCGGCTTGAACGCTGGCAGAGCCAGCTGTCCTGTCCTTTAGCGGGCAATGGGAGCAGAAGCAGGGAGTGACACAGTATGACTGCACATGTTTCTGGCAGTAAGGCTGATCCTGACTTAGCAACACCACTGCTGGGAATTCACAGAGGCTTTACCTGGCACAGGAGAAGGCGCAGCAGAGCTGGTGCCTCTTGTCAGGGAGGAAGAGAGCATGTCTTCCTTTCAGGTGAGCACCCTGACTGCCAGCAGTGCAGTACACTGTGCTCAGGCTGCTGAGCCCTGGTCACTCCTCCCCAGTCAGCGAGGAAAGCAGAGCTTTCCTTAAGTGAAATTCCTGAAACAGACTGCATGGTCACAGGCCTTAGCACCCCCCAGTCTGCACTGCGGCTCTGCTCCCGTTGTGTCCTGCTGCTCTCTGACACAGGCGGTGCCTCAGCTGAGAGCATGGACTGTGGGGACAGCTGCATGCTGGCATGGTGGGGGAGGCAGGCAAAGCAGTTTGTGCAACACCGGCCCAAGCACATAGCATGAGGTGCCTCTGCTGACAACTCGCTACTGCTGATCCCTCCTGCACACTGCCCCCTTGCACGCACAGGCACAGACACAGCCAGCCACCTGCAGCACCTCTGCTAACACCCTGGGTCCCCATGGACCATGCAAGCCCGCTGTGTCCAGCCTAGAAAAAGGATGCTGCCACGCCAACAAGGGGTTTGAGTAGTGTTTCACAACACTACTCAGAAGCACGGCGAGGCTTTCTGGGGAAAAAAGAACATCACTCAAGCCTTGTGGCTGACCAAGGAGCAGCTGTCAGAGCTTTGCAAGGGAGACAACACAGCTGGCTCTGAAGGAGGCTCAAAAGGCTTAAGCAACTCACTAACCTCCCAGCAATGACAGGCAGGCTAGATACGTAAAAGTGCCAGTCCTGACACCACTGGTTTTCAGGCTCTGGCAGGGATAGTTCACTCTTCAGGAAGGGAAGGTGACAGGCTAATGACATTATGAAATAATTTTTAGTTATGCCCCCATCCCGACCAACAGAATCAGCCTGCTGTATGCCTGAGGTATGTGTGCTCTTACAATACCTCACTGGCTCTGGTTAGATTGATCTGGCATTGCATCGATCCCAGAAGAGCTCAGAAAATTCACATTTTTGTCATTAGTGCAGACTGGCATGTGACAACCTGCAGAAAGGCTGTTTTGGTAACATCAAGCTCTGGGATCTGTGCCATGGGACTCTTAGGGCCCTGGGAGGCTCCCTGAGGATGAAAGAACAGCATTACACTAGCAGCGCCTACCTGATATTTGGACACATTTGCCAGTTATGCTTTTGACTCTCTATAGAAGAGGACACAAGTGAATTTCCTACCAGGAAGGGCACCAAGAGATGGTTTCTTATATTAAATGCCCTGTCAAGACAAGAACTACTTATCAACAGTACTAAAAGTGAAACAAAGAGAAGAAAGTACAACAGGAGGAGCCTGAGATGTTTAACAGACTCAAATTAACTTTCAAACTAGAAAAGTGACAGATGGGGGGCAGATTTAGTACATACATGCTGTATTGTACCTCTGCTGAATTACATTTTCATAATTTAAAATGCTGCCATTACTTTTTGTTCTGGGAGATTAGAATCTGCACTTTTAGTCACTCCCCAGATAATTATAGGCAAAGTGCACCTGTGAAAGGGAACCCTCTCTCTGGATCAGACACAAAATTACCAGCACTGGAAGAGCACTTACAGACCCCCACAAAAAAGTGCTTCCACGTAAGATCTAAATCTTACTGGGAATGCTAATTATTGCTGTTATCACATCTAAAAAAAAAATTCATCTTGTTAACTGTCAATGGGATGTACATTCAGGATGAATCATTCAATAGCACAGTTCATGTGCTGACAGCAAGAAACATAATTTGTCTTAAAAAGAAAAAAAAAATACACTTTTCCCACAAATCATCTACAAATCAAATGTGGACTTTTACAGACCCCAGAGAAAGCATGTTCCTGACCTTGTTGGATGGAGTAAAGCAATTGCGTAAACAAAGCACTGCACTGCTGGGCCGTGTCGCCCACGCGTTCAGAACTCCGCACTGCAAGCTGTGATGGCACTGAGAGGTGCTCCTCCATCCTGGCAGTCTAATGACATGGAAGCACATTCCTGCTTCCTCTGTACATTAAGCTGAAAAATACATTTCAAAAGAAAGCATCAGCATTTCTGTGAGTGATCCATGGACTGAATTTGTTCCCCCTACCAGATATTAAATCTAAAGGAACTGCCTGGCTGTACTTACTGTACTGCAACAGTCAGGGCATTAGAGCATATTTTCAGTTTTTCCATTCTGAAATATTCTTGACACCGGATTTTACTGCACAGTCTGAGTTCACCCTGCATCCCGAACAGTGTGGACTTCAGATTGCAGGGGAAAGGCAGCTGACAGAGCAGGAAACTAGAAAAGCAAAATGGGAAGCTTTTTAAACAAAACAAAATAAAACAGCTCCAAAACTATTAAGGAGCAACACAAAACTGATCTTTAAAAGGCCACTTTTATATTTTCTTGCCACTGAAATTTTGATTCTGCATGCCACATTACAAGTATAGACACAACAACCATGGCATTGTCATCCACGTTTGGCAAAGAAAAATGCCAGGAATAAAGACAAATCATTATTTTGCAGCTACCTTTGTAAGCTAAGTTTTAAGGAATGCTAGAAAATTAGCAAATGCTTTTACTTCCATAAGCAAACTTTTATGTTTAGGTGAGAACAGGATTTTAAAAAGAAAAAAAAAGTGACTGGAGAAAAAGATAGTGGTGTATATTATTTTAATAACATGTACTGAATGACAAAAAAGATAGAACCCTGCTTATATAGCACTGGCATAACTGAACTGAAAATAATCCCCAGTGTGTCTAGTTCCTCCTAAACAACATGACTGGTCACAAAACAAAATCTAAAGACTGTCGCAAAAATTTACATTAGAATTTGTCATGACAAGAAACTCTGGCTTAGACACATCTAATTTGAAATATCTGACCATATAAATATTTAAAGTATATTAACCAGCTGAATATAAACAACAGTTCAACAATAAGAATTATATCTTAGTATACCCAGCATCAAGTAAATCTTGAAGTGCAAAAAGCTAGAGAATTATTCAATGCAGTTTTGTTAGTTTTGTAAATTAGTTCTTAGATGTAATCCAGCTTTATCATCTACTAACATGATTTCTGGCCTGATACACTGCAATACTTTAAATGTTCAAGCTTTTGGAAAATTCCTTTTTTGGCCTTAAAGCAGAGTTGTGAGTATGCTATAGAAACCAAAACCAGATGCCTATCCAAAAAGATCCTTAAAGTGCATAATACGTGTTTTCACACAATGGCAGGGAAATAGTGTTAAAAAAATCAGGGACTTGGTACAGAAAATTAGGAATGTGCACTTAAAATGAACTCACTGCTTCCTTTTTTTCTGCTATAATAAATTCCTGGGTAACAATAAGCGATAAATAAAGACGTAAAGTAGCCTCATAGTACTGTTGCAGGAATGACATAAAGCTTATAAAAAGTCAGTATAAAGTGCTGGCTCACAAAGAACACCACTGCAATAAAGGCAGTTTTATTAATGTTTACAAAGTTATTTAGTACTCACTGGAGTCCAATCTCACACCCCAGAATAAATCTGAAACATTCCATTTCAACAACAGCTCTTTCGTGGCATCTTGCCTCATTCCCTCAGCGTGGTGACTGGCCAGCGAACCAGCTACAGCAATTTGTTAATTCAGAAGCAGACAGGGCTTAGGATTCCTTTATTACTATATTTTACGTTCCCGAAAGATAGGGTAAAAAAAAAAAAAAAAATCAATCTTGTAACTTTACTACAAGCTGGTATTTCAAATGTCAAACTCATTCAATTTAAGATGAATTACAGATTTTTTGACACCTGTCTTCATTAGTTTTGAGGAATATGAGTTAAGTTGCTTTGGCAATAAAACCTGCCGTGCTTTAAATGCACTTCATACACAGCATTATCTGGATGCTAAGTACAAGGCCTTGTTGTAATTAACAGTGAGAAAACCAGAAAAGGCTCAAAGATGCTATCTTCTCGCTATGTACAGTGCTTTTAAAACAAATCGTATTTTGCAGGATAAATTCCTGCTTATTTCCTAAACCCACTGTTGGTACAAATCTGTTTTCTGTAGATACGCCACCTCTCTTGCCTATTCAAACAAAAACTTTGCCTTCGTTTACGAGACTACAGCTTAATTTATTTCCACATACAAAGAAGCATCCCTCTTTCAATCTGGGTAAAAGCAAGTGCTTTGGTCAGGAACCCCTGGAAGTTTGCGTTAGAAAATGTTGCCGACATGAAATAAAACCACCAGGACCTGAAAACAGGCTGGAATTCCCCTGTAACCATGGAGCGTTCTGCACACCACACCGACTGTGGGGAGCCTCAGCAGACTTTTATGTATCTGCTGTGCCCCAGAGAAGTGTTTGCATTGAACCTTGCATCAGAGAAAGAATTCCATTTGGAAACATGCTCCAGAGTAACACTGGTGCAGCTATCATTTTCTTTTGATAAAAGTTAAACCAGACACTCTACCTCCCATAAGCCATGTTGTGGAGGGCCAGGAACAGTTCTTGGTTTAGTGACTTTTACAGCCTTTCCACCTGCTGCTGCTCTGGCTTTGGGTCAGCCTGGTGAGGTTGCTCAAGGCTGTCATCTTGGTGCTGCTGTTCCTGCTCCTGCTTTTTCTTTTCAGCGAGTGCTTTTGTCCTGGTGGTGACTGGCCTGGGTTTAGCATCAGGACTCTCTTCATCCTGCTGGTGCTTTACACAATGTTTTTCAAAGGTGGAAATTTTGGCATATGTCCGTTTGCAAAGCAAACAGTGGTATGGCCGCTCCCCACTGTGTGTTCTCATGTGAAGCTGGAGGTAAGAGGACCTGGAAAAGGTTCGGCTGCAGACCGAGCAGCGGTGAGGCTCACGTGCCTCGTGGGTCTTCAGGTGCTGCTTGAGGGACGATGCCTGCTTGAAGGCCTTCCCACAAGTGGAGCACTTGAAGTTCCTCTCACCTGACTCGAGAAGCTGGTGCGACACAAGGTGGGCGGAGGAGCGGAAGTTCTTCCCACACTTGTCGCACTTGTAGGGCCGTTCCCCGGTGTGCAGGCGGATGTGGAGGACCAGCCCAGCCTTCTGCGTGAAGGCCTTCTCACACTGCAGGCACTTGAAAGGCCTCTCACCTGTGTGCACGCGGCGGTGGGTCGCGAGGTGCGAGGCGCGCCCAAAGAGCTTGCCGCAGTCCTCACACTTGAAGGGCCTCTCGCCTGTGTGGATGGCCTTGTGGCGCACCAGGTGGGAGGACTGAAGGAAGAGCTTCCCACAGACGGGGCACTGGTACTTCCGCTCGCCTGTGTGGGAGCGGAGGTGGAGGGCAAGATGCGACGAGGAGATGAAGGCCTTGCCGCAGAGTGGGCAGGCGTGGGGCCGCTCCCCAGTGTGGGTGCGCTTGTGGAGGACCAGTCCCGAGGAGAGGGCGAAGGCCTTGGCGCAGATGGGGCAGCGGTAGGGCTTCTCCCCGGTGTGGACCCGGCGGTGCTTGGCCAGAGCGCCGGCCTGCGCGAAGGCCTTCCCGCACTGCTCGCACCCGTGGGGCCGCTCCGCCTCGGCGGCGAGCGCCAAGCCCCGCCCGCCCCCCGCCCGGCGGCCCGGCGGCCCCACCGGCACCATGGCGGTGGCCCGCGCGCCGCCCCGCCCCGGAAGCGGCGGCAGAGGCCCCGCGCCCCGCGCGCATGCACCGCCGGCGCGCCGTGGTGACGTCCGGAAGCGAAGTGCAGGCCGCAGAGGTCGGCTTGTCGCCATCTTGTCGCTGGGGGCGGGGGGGACAGAATGTTCAGCCCCGCGCGGCTTGCAGCCTGACAGCCGCCCGGCGCCTCTCCCCCAAGGGAGGACTTACAGCAGCTCTGGGGAGCCCCCGTGTACCGGCGGCACGGCTGGCTCCCCTTCCCCCTGTCTCCCCCCTGCACTGATCCAGCAGGACTTTATGTCAAAACTCACCACTGGCTTTGCTGTGTGAAATAAGCAGCAGCATGCTGCAGGGAGGGGTGTTACACACACACCCCCCCGCACCTCCAGCTGTGCTCACCCCTAAGTTTAGAAAACTTGGTCTGTGGCAGGTGCCAGTTATGGGTGGGAAGGACCCATACTCAGGTCAGGGCAAGGAAGTAAGCCAGACCTCAGAGAGCACTTCAATTTGGGTATTGAAAACATGAAATTCAGGAGCATCCAGACTTTGAGGGTGTGCAAGTGCTTTGACTGTAAAGCAACTGTCATGAAATTTTGCAGAAAAAGCTCTTCAGGCATTAAACTGTCCAAAACAGGTGAAAACTGTGTACTACACATAAGCTCATTTTTGATGTAACAGCATGTTTCAACATTCAGCAAGTCAGATTTTCAAGAGCTGTTTTGAAATGTTTAATGTGCTTTTTGTTTTAGATTTACTTTACAAGGCAACTTGTCTCACTGTCATCAATATTTCAATACAAAAATCTTACAATGCTTTATTTGCTAAAAACCTACAACATTAAAATTGGGGTTAGGTAGTTCTTTCCTTTTGCCAGCTTTCTGTTACGAGGAGTGTCCCACTGCTAGAGGTTGCTGTACTTAATAAGTTACACAAGTTCTGTACATAATTACAGTCATAGTAGAGTATGCAGCTGTATAATACACCACAGTAAAACACCATGAGGGCAAAGAACTACTATATGTGAAAGCTTTTTGTTGAATATTTTATAGTTTATTTGACCAAGAGTCAATTTGATATCCTCATATCAGGAGACTGATATCCATCTTTCTTAGGCACTGATCCAGGCAGAACTGCCTTGCAGAAAAACCCGGCTCTTTTGCCAAACTCATGCATTATTAAAAAAATTTTATGTAGCTCAAAGTCTTTAACTCTATAAAAATAATTATTTGCTAGTCTCGTGCTTACCTTCAAATACATGAAGTATTTGAATGATTTCACATTCTCTTTCTGAATTAGGTTCACTGCAGTATTAGATCAGGCAGAAACTTCAAAACCTTAATTAGTCAGGTGTGACTCAACAAACTGGATATTTCAGCTTGAACAAAAAAGTCTGTCTAAATACAACTCAAAAAAAAAACTTAAGTTTGTACCACAGCAGATCAAGCTAACACTGAATATCTTTTCCATGGTGGGGAAAAAAAAAAATCACTATCATAAGTTTTAGCACAGGATATTTAGGGAAAATATATTGTAAGACCATGCTTTGTAAACATTTCTACAAATAATTCAGAGACTTGGCTTTGGAATGATTTTTCAAATACTTGGCGTTATGCAGGACAGTAATTAACAGCTAATGCTATGAAAACAAGCAACTTTAACATGAAGTTAAAATAGCAAGAGCAGTGAAGGCTCCTGCATCAAGTAGTTAAAACTGGATATTAATTTATATTTTATTATAAAGTTTATAGCATTACAGAGTCCAGCACAGCATGATAAGTAACCTTGTTACAGTTGCAGTATTTGTTCTTGCTTGGTACACAAAAGCCGAACAGCAGCATAATTGTTACATTGAATCCGGGATTGGAATGAATTTGTCTCTTCTGAATAGGGATGAGTCAGTGATTTAAAATAAAAAGGCTGCATTTTTAAATCTCAAATATGTGCAAAATTCCTTTCAGTACAGTAGAGAATATGGAAGAGATGTGTGCAATCTTGAAAGTTACATCCCAACCCAGATACTGCCAATATATTGCAAACAATCACATGGAGGGTGAACTCTGAATGGTTACTCACAACTTTCAGTATTATTTCCAAGAGTCCTCCTCACAGCTGGTGTTCTCTCCCCACCCTGCTTTATGTCCTTTTATGCAGTGCATCAAGTACTGACATTCATAATTATTGGAAAAAAACATTGGTCCATGATAGTTCTAATAAATTTCCTTCAGGAATTCCAGTAAACTCGCCATCCTAAGACAGCTGTAACTGTTAGAATAGATCTATGAAAGCAAATGCAATCTGAGAGATGAAGGTCTGGGAAGATTAGTATCTTCATTTTCCCATGGTCTTCAACAGCTTTTAAAAACACAGAAAATGGATTCCGATGTTATTATTTGGAAAGTCCCTTGATTTTGGTGCTTTAGCCTTGATGTGATTTTCTGTTTTCACATGTTGTAGGCAACATAAATAGGATCCAGCTGGTCAGCTAAAAATCCGTCTCTCAAGTGCATTCTTTGTTTCTCGCCACGGGAATTGATAGGAATGACACCAGGGTCCACAATGACTACAACACCTACTATGAGATAATGCTCTTCCAGAACCACATTTGTTACCAGTGCGACCAGGTCCAACGCTTCTTGTTCTGAGCCTTCTAATTCGACAACCACCACCAACAAGTTGGTCCATGTAAACACAGCGCTGTCGGCATGATACAAATATTAATGGTCAGAAAAAAATACATAGTCAAAGGAAGTTAGTTATCAAAGAGACTCACTGGAAATAAATTTTGTAAGTACTTGAACAATATAATAAATGAGAACAAGTGATATAATAGTAATGTGAAAATATTTGTAAATCAAGAGGTATTAAAGCTGTAATTTCTTGGGATATTCTTTGCCACTTGTTTAATTGTCCATGTACAAAATATGAGTAGGTCTTTTTCTCTTATATGTACACAGTCATGTATTTAAGAGTCCTTTGCACTTATATATTGAAACGGGAACCATTAAGATTTCACATTCAGTGTATGCATACTTGATAATCAATGTACTTGCGTAAATCTTCAGAGATTATTAAAGGAAAGACAAAACTTCCCAAAGATTACAAGTAAACACTACCACTTTGAGACTGAAGAGGACCTACAGCCAAATGGCATACATCATCCATTAGGACCAAATGAGAATAATATATACTAGAAGATACCATTCAAGAAATCCTTGAGATGTGTTTACCACATTCAAGTGTGTACATTCTGACACAGCCAGGAAAGTCAACAACACAACTTGCAAGTGCTCTGCTGCCCCATTCTTGCCCTGCCCTCCCTGTCTTTCAGACTAGGAAGATCAAACTCTGATAAAGGCATGGACTATTTTTTTTTTTGAGCTGCAGAGGCAGGGGAAAGAGAGGTGTCATATTTCAGTTACTCTCACTGCAGTCGTTTCTAAGCAAAGTTTTGGTGAGTTCCCTCTGTACCAAGCTCTCAGTCTAGCGTGCTGTTCCACAAAGCTTGACTTCTGCTGCTTTAGAAGAAATAAAAGGATACAGAAAAGTAATACTGAGGCTCTTACCATTCTGCAATGCTCTTATGTGCTCTTATTACAGAGGTCTCTATATCAATGGGATGGTACCTCATTCCTCTGAGCTCCAGTGTTTCATCCAAAGAGCCTACCACATATAGGGCATCATGCCTCTCTGCAGTATAGCACAGACATTTAAAACATCATCAGATCTACAGAACAAACATGGTCATTTTTATGTGCTTATTCCTGACATTCTAAGATGTTTCTGGTGCTTCCTAGGAGGAGTCTATAATACACATCAAGCTCTACCACTTGGAGAGAAGAGAATTAAGATGTCATTTAGCACTTCCACCTATTGACTCCAAGCAAATGAAACCACACTAAAAAGAACTTCTGGGTCATTCAATTCTGCCCCTTCTCTCATGTAATGTAATCTCAGTTCATAAACCCAATCAAAATCCACTGTTATAGCATCTTTTTGTTCCGCTATTCTTACCAGAGAACTTCTATCCTCTGATCAATAGGAACACTTCTCCAATTTCCAAATTTAACTTTTTTTCTTTTTAAAACGAGCTTATACCCACTTGTCCTTATGCCAGCAATATTCTTCTCAGCTTCTGAAGTTCCCCACAGTAGCAGCAAGAACAACTCTATCCCCTCCTCAGCCTTAGCTTTGCTAGGTTAAATAAGCAAAGCTCTCCTAGACCCTTCTTGAAGGACATGCTCTCCACATCGCTACATTCATCCTGTAATTCTGTTCAGTTTAATTTTGCTTTTTTTTTTTTTCACCCATTTTGTAATTCTGCTCAATTGTGTAACTTGAGACGAAAAGCGTGTTGGGAAGCTGCACTGTATTTCATGCATACTTGCTATGTTAATTCATCATACATAGCCTCTCAAATGCTGACAAACTAAAGGACAACTGACATTGTTCCACAGTGATAAAAATCTCTATGATACATGATTTTTCAGAAAGCTACAAGGCACAAAAACTTGCTATAGTAATCTGGTGCCTTGCCACCTGCAACTTCTCTTTGTTCATGAATGCCTGCTCACAGATTCCAATTTTTGTCGACTACCAGCTTTCTCAAGTACAGGGAGCCATTGCACTTTGAACAGTGACAGGAGGACAATTCCATCAAAGTATCCAGTGCAGAACCTTGCACTAAGCAGCAGCACAAAGTGCCCTGGAGGTCAGGTAACTACCCTAGAAAATCACAGAAGAGGAAAGCAAGGAAAGCCTAGAGCACTTTGGTTGGGTGTGCTTTTATCATGCTCTACCAGCTCTGAAGTGGAAGGTGACATGCAGTAAAAGCTTTTCCAGGGAGCTGGATTTACATTACATCAGCTCCCACCAACAGTCTGAGACCACATTCCTTCAGGAACAGAGACCCTGGAGGGGCTGCCCAACCCAGAACTGCTCAGTGTACTAAGTAGGCTGAACGGGTGGAGAGACCTGGTGCCAAGAAGGGTCCCTTCTGTGTAATGGTGGTAGCTGTGGGCTAAGGATATCCCACATCTCTGATGAAGACTGTTTCTTTACTAGAATTCACCTTTTGCTCTCTGATGGCACTCTGACTGTGGAAGAGGTAAGCCTGCATGACGCTGTTCTGGAGGAGATGGAATTGAGTGGGCTGCAGGGATTTCTCCAGCCAGAGCAATAGCATCCACCTTTCTTGTTTTCAAGGGCCCCAGGGAGACTGAATAGGACACCCGCACAGTAGACTGGAGGATGACCCTCTCTTAGTGACTAGATCCAACTGAGTTACATCATGGACCTGAACCCTAGACTGTATCCACTGCAACAGATGGGGTAGCTCCTCAGCAAAAGTCTGCACCCTCAACAAATTGCCTTCCTTGCTCACTCTTCTTCCTTCATATAATGGAGGACTAAAAGTAGGATGGACATGCATGGTGTCCCCCAAACGGACACTGATGTTCCAGAAGCGGGAAAACTGCTTTTCTATCTTGTACCATGAGTGGTTACAGGAAATGTAAAAGGTGTCTGTGAAGCCCCTACAGTTCATTATCCAGTGACAGCAATGAGGGGACACTGACACTATCCATGTAGATACCACCATTCATTTAAGTCCAATCACAGACAACTAGCAATATACATTTGCTAATAACTCATAAGCATTCAAAGTCCTTTTCTTAGGATGTTTAGAGATTACTTTTTTTTTTTTTTAAACGTGTGATAAGCAAGAGTTATACCTACTCCATATTCTGTCTTAACAGAAAAAGCAGCAGTTTTTCTTCCATCTGCTTAGATTTCTCAAGTTTAGAGATCTTGGCTTAGATGGAAAAAATAGATTAACAATTTATTTTCTATACTGGAAAATTTGAATGACAACATTGCTTGTATTCTCTAGATCAGTACTGAAATACTGCATCCTGTCTGTAAGGAAAGAGGTTCAGAGGAAAAGTAAGTAGAAAGGCCCTAGTGCTTCTAAGAAATGTGCTTATATTATTTTGTGTAAGTGGAAATAAAGGGAGATGAACATGATTTCTCAATCTGTCAAAAAGGCATTATGAATTTCTCATTTTGCACGATTACCCAGTAACATTATAATCAATGAATATGTACAGAGTAACAATTCCTGTTACATTCAGCACTTTTCTCTGATGGGAGTCAGGATGAACTTGCAGGACAGCTTACTCTTCGCTAGCTCAACTACCCCAAGTTTCAAACACATGCTTCTGTAAGCACATTTGTTTTCTCTCACCTCCACTAGCATCAGTAAGTTCTGTTCTGCGCAGAAAGCCAAGGTACCCAGTCCGAGCCCATATGGTCTGAGTGTCTCCAAAACTCAAGCGAGCAGTAAAGTGATCAGCATGCAGTGCTTCTTCTCCATACACTGTGTAGTAACCAGTAGAATTGTGTGGACTACTCACCCATATCTAGGGGATATAAAAAAAAAAAAAAAAAAGATAACAAAAGGGAATCATTCCCATATAAACATAGGTTATTTTGCCAGACCCAGGCAGCATCATTTATTGATTTAAAATATCTGTTTTATTAAAATAATTCATTAACTTCTGCCTCACAGAAAATGATCAGGAAAAAGGAGCTTTATATACATGTAATAGGGGATGGTAAAGAGGAAAAATGAACTAGGCATTTGGCTTACTGGAAAAGAACACCTGTTAACCTGCAATCTTCTATTAGTTGGGAATCCTGGTATACACAAATCCAGATGTATATAAAGCAAAGACTAAACCAAACAGTAAATTACCTCATTACTACTGTCCACTGATGGGAGTACATAAGATATTCACTGTCTCTTCTAGCTGCCAATCAGACATACTAGTCAAATGATATCACCTGGTACTGGCATGCAGTAGTTTGGCAGAGGAGGGAGGAAACCATGCAGACATACATACAAGTATGTCTTCCAGCTCTCTGTAGTGTTCATTCACTTGCCACATTATGCGGCCATCCCACTAAGAGACAGGTGTTGATCTAACATGATTTATCTATATATTAAATCACTGCTGATACACAGAGTACAACAGCATCAAAGCTTTACCTCTCCTAAATGCGAGTCTCCCAGAGGTCCCTTGGTTTCTGTGTGTGCTATGATGACCTTTACCCCTGGAAGAATCTTGAATAAGAAGCAAATGTTTACAACAGAAGTTAAGAGAACTTGAATTTGTCAAAAGAAAAGTTAATAATGCAGAGACACAGAAGTCAACAGTCTGTGCAATTCTTCTCATTCTACTCCCCTCTGCACCACAGATATCAACCATCTCTTCCTACTAAATTGTTTCCTCATTTAAACTCTAAGCAGCTATTTTGCCACTTCAGAGTTAAAGTTTGTTTCACATCTGAAAAATGCCTTCCACATGAAGGCCTCTGATTTTTTTCAGCTGTAGCAACATATCCTACTGCTTCACTTCATGCACCTGGCTTCATTTTAACTAGCTGTTCATTTTATGCTCTCTCTAGTGCCTCTCCTAGATATACTCTGATTAGTGAAGCTCGTTGCACAGATTCTGTACTAAGATCCAGCTGATGCAGCTCACCACCCAGGTAAGGGTCATGAGGAGGAAGGATTGCTCTCAATCTCTCACCTTCCCAGACTCCATAAGCGGCAGACTGTGTGGAGAACCTCTCTCTACCAAACGCACCCTGAGAAAATAAGACAATGCATTTGTACAAGGATTTATGAACTTAAACAGAAGTTAAATAGATGTGTTCAAGTATATCCAGTGTTACCCTATCCTTAGCTGCACTGACCAAACTGTTATGATGCCAGCCAATTATGCTCAGTTATTCACAATGCAGTAAGACAGTTAAGAGTTTCTAGCTGTCTTCAAGACTTCGATATTAGCATTCCCATAGACCATGTTTCTTTTAAGAATCAGAAACTCAGCTCTCTGGAGAGATGAATAACTTTTTCCAACAGAGCTCTAAGGTTGCAGTTCCACCAGCATTTTGAATTTACCTTCTTTGTTGGACTCTCCTGGACCTCTGCTTGCCACACTGAACCATGGCAGAGTGTCAGTAGGAATTACAAAAAGTGAAGAGCAAGCAGCCTAAACAGAATGAAGTGACACTATGCAGCCCATTAGTAGCATAACTTACAAAGGTAGCACATTTGCAGAAGGAACAAAAATTGGGTGTAATAGGAGAGGCATACAAGAGAAGAGGCTCCTATACTTTATATTATATTACACTATCCCTACACCCATAGGCTAGAACTAATGCAGCTTTGAGGCTATGGCTGAACTTGTTTTTAACAGGAATATATATCATGCAAATCACAGTAATAAATTAAATGAGGAGAAAATGACTGTAGTTTACATTGATCTGTTTAGATGCCAAATCAGGATCATTTACCAGCAGTCCTGGTCAACCGGGGAGGTCCCAGATGACTGGAAACTAGCAAATGTGACGCCCCTCTACAAGAAGGGTTGGAAGGAGGATCCGGGGAACTACAGGCCTGTCAGCCTGACCTTGGTGCTGGGAAAGGTCATGGAGCAGGTCATCTTGAGTGCCATTACAAAGCACGTGCAGGACAACTGGGGGATCAGGCTCAGCCAACATGGGTTTATGAAAGGGAGGTCCTGCTTCACCAACCCCATCTCCTTCTATGACAAGGCGACCCACTTAGTGGATGAGGGGAAGGCTGTGGGTGTGGTCTACTTGGACTTTAGTAAGGCCTTTGACACTGTCTCCCACAGCATTCTCCTGGAGAAGCTGGCTGCTCATGGCTTGGATAAGTGCACTCTGCTCTGGGTTAAAAACTGGCTGGACGGCCAAGCCCAGAGAGTGGTGGTGAATGGAGTCAAATCCGGTTGGCAGCCAGTCACAAGGGGTGTTCCCCAGGGCTCAGTGTTGGGGCCGGTCCTGTTCAATATCTTCATTGATGATCTGCATGAGGGGATCGAGTGCACCCTCAGTAAGTTTGCAGATGACACCAAGTTGGGTGGAAGTGTTGATCTGCTGGAGGGTAGGAAAGCCCTACAGAGGGACCTGGACAGGCTGGATCGATGGGCCAGGGCCAACTGCATGAGATTCAACAAGGCTAAGTGCTGGGTCCTGCACTTGGGTCACAACAACCCCATGCAACGCTACATGCTGGGGGAGGAGTGGCTGGAGAGCTGCCTGGTAGAAAAGGACCTGGGTGTATTGGTTGACAGCCGCCTGAACATGAGCCAGCAGTGTGCCCAGGTGGCCAAGAGGGCCAATGGCATCCTGGCTTGTATCAGGAAGAGTGTGGCCAGCAGGACCAGGGAGGTGATAGTGCCCCTGTACTCGGCACTGGTGAGGTCGCACCTCAAGTACTGTGTTCAGTTTTGGGCCCCTGACTACAAGAAGGACATCGACGTGCTGGAGCATGTCCAGAGAAGGGCAACAAAGGTGGTGAAGGGTCTAGAGCACAAGTCTTATGAGGAGTGGCTGAGGGAGCTGGGGTTGTTTAGTTTGGGGACGAGGAAGCTGAGGGGAGACCTTATTGCTCTCTACAACTACCTGAAAGGAGGTTGTAGCGAGGTGGGGGTTGGTATCTTCTCCCAGGTAACAAGTGACAAGACACGAGGAAACGGCCTCAAGCTGAGCCAAGGGAGGTTTAGGTTGGATATTAGGAAAAACTTCTTCACTGAAAGGGTAGTCAGGCATTGGAACAGGCTGCCGAGGGAAGTGGTTGAGTCTCCATCCCTGGAAGTATTTAAAAGATGTGTAGACATGGTATTTGAGGACATGGTTTAGTGGTGGACTCGGCAGTGCTAGGTTAACGGTTGGACCTGATGATCTTAAGGGTCTTTTCCAACCTAAATGATTCTGTGATTCTATGAAATGATGGTGAATAGCTTGTCTTCTAACAGTTAAGATTTAAACTTGCAAAAATTAGAGGTGAATAGTCACAAAAGCTGCCAGTTAACCTACGTCCCTAATTTAACATTATGAATTAAAAAAAACTGAAGCAAATGCACCAAGTCTTGATATTGTGTTTCTTAAATTAAGTATGGAAACAAATACATACATGTATGTACCCTACTAAACTTACAGTCTGAACTTGGTGCTGCCAGCACTTATATTAACTAAGTTAACCAAGAGACAAGTTAATATGAAAATTATGACTATAGAATTAAGTCTGATAGAATTAATTATCCTTGGCAAGTTTTCAGATGACGTGTGTACATATATGCGTGTGTGTGTTTTGATACGCTGTAATACAGGCCTGACATCAGTTATTTGATCTGGGAAGGCTGAGGGAATTGAGTCGGTTTGGTCTGAAGGAAAAAAATTTAAAAAAAAAATTAAAAAGACTAAGGGGGACTCTAACTGCACTTTTTCCACTACCTAAAGGATTGGTAGAGAGAAGACGGAGCCAGATTTCTTGGAGTTGCACACCAGAAGGAGGACAGGGATGTAACATTCAAGGTGGGAAATGCCAGTAAGGAAAACTTCCCCAGAGCGGGGTGTCAGTCTTGGCACATACCCCCAGAGAGGAGGAGGATCTCCATTCTTGGAGATTTTCTGTACTGAACTGGTCCTGGCCCTCAGTAACCTGGTGAAGCCTTGAAACTGGTCCTGCTTTGAGCAGGAGGTTGCATGAAGGACATCCAGAGATCCTGCCCACCCTAACTGTTTCTGTGATTCTGTGACTAACCAGCCAGTTGCAAAGTCACCATTTGCCAACGGTCTGGTTAGGTAAGAAACAGCTGATGAGTCCAGATTATACAAGACTGATGAACAGACAGCAAGTTAGGTAAGGGTCTAAAAAGGAACAGCAGAACAAGTGATGGAGGAGGAGATGCTGGACCACTTCCAGCACATCATTAAAGGATTCTCTAGGGTGGGGTTCCTTGTATACGGTGATGACGGATTAGCTGCTGCCAAGAATATTTCAACATACCACTGCAATGCAACAAGGCTGAACTTTCTCCTCTACAGTCATTAAACAGTTAATGCTTTAACATCATCCGTACCTGTCATGTCGAAGTGCTCTCATATCTACGTAGACTGTTGTTGGATCTGGTCCTGCTGTTCCCTAAGAATACAACAGAAGAAACAAATTCAACAGAGCCAGAAAATCCTGCTTTCATTCTCACAGCCACATAAATTTACAAATTCCTCTCCCTTTTTTACTGACACTTATAAAGTACTGCCCTAATCTATGAGAAATATAGTAAATAGCCCCCCTTTCTAGAGTGACTGCCATAAAGCTTTGATGTTTTATGGAATCAGTAAATGAATGCACAAGTGAAGTATGTATTTATGCAGGTAAGTCTTTAAGTTTTTAAAATTTTTAAATTCAAAACTTAAGTTTTTAAAATTTCATTTTAGTAAGTACCTCCTCTAAAAACTACATAGCAAGTGCAAAGCATGTAAGCATAAACCTATGCGGGTCTAATCCCTTTCCCAAAGCTCAGCTGTTCTACTTTATAACAGTTTTGTCAACTTTGAAGAAAAAGAAAAAACAACAACATTTAACTAAAACATAACTCTAACCAACTTGTATCTTTTCAAGGCTCCTGCCAGTAACAGCCTAGGCAGAGCTCTGTTGCAGTCAGAGGAAAACCTTCTGACCAACTCTGGTGAAAGGTCTCCATTTCCCAACATGTGAACAGGGGACCTTTTTTTTTCCCCCAGCAGAATTTAATCTCAAGACAACTGGAAACTACTGTGAAATGCATATTTAAGCTGAAAAAATAGGCAAAGTTTCCTCCCAGTAGCACAGTTTCTCGTTTTAGAAATACTTAAAATGAGGCCACTTGGGCATCAGCTAAGATTGCAGTGTTGGAGAACAGTTATAATGTCTTTACAATGACATTCCCTTGTACTTTTGTAGCACCACTGAGGCTCAGTGACACTGATGGTCACACCAGATTAATGGTGTGATCTTTATCTGTAGGAACATACCGTTCAGTAATTTTAATCATTGCTATAATTCCCTTTCTGGCTTTTTTGAGAAACAGATTTTGTACTTCAGCTACAAGTGTTCTTTGTGAGTAAAACCAAACTTCTTTAGAGGAAAAAAAAAAATCTCTCTTGATCTGTTTCAAATGAAAACTCTCTCAAATGGCATACATTTGTTATAGAGTAATACTGCTGAACCAGACTGACTTTAGGACATTACAAGCACACATGCATCACTATACCTGTTCAGCCAGCTTGCCCAGCCTGTTTGGCTGACAGCGGGACCACAAACAGAAGTAACAGAGGCCATCAAAGTGTGTGAAACAGAGAGAAAGGGGAAAAAAGAAAATACAAACAGAGGCACTGGAAACATAAGATACACACAGTAAGACAGAAAACAAAACTCATACTGTTTTAGAGTGAAAAGAAAATTTCCATTTCAGATTATTCAAGAGCTTGGCACTTTTAAGTGGTTCATTGGGAAACATGCAAGTCCCAGTTAATAAACAAGACAAGGTTTAAGGCAGATCATATGTAATGCCTGTTGCCTTATCATAAATCCCTCCTCCATCTGTAAGTATCTAAAGGCTGCTTGCAGCTTCAGAAACACCACCTCACTAAACCAGTCCAGTAAGGTTGAAAGACGTTACATATTTATTTGCGTGCTAACTTGTATCAAATACGCATTCAGATTGGTTATTAATCTACACTCATTTAAATTCAATGATTTAAAGAAGTCAAATACAGATATCACTTTGGAAGAATGGGGGAAAGGGGTTTAAAAAAACACTAAAAAAGGGCTCAAGAACAGACAACAGAGACAAAAAAGGTATAAAATGAAGGGGAAGCTTAACTGCCCAGCAGCCCTACACTCTTCACCGTTTTCTTGGAGTACTGTTCACACTGCCATTTAACATTCTGTAGAAAAACTGTTTTTTCCCCTTTGTACACTCTGAACAGCAAATATCCAAAGCTGGCTTTTAAAATTCTTATTTAGTCAGGCAATTCAGAAAGCTGTTCTTTCACACTTGGCATCTGAAATGTTTTATTCAATGAATTTAAAATCTTTCTGCACAGTCATCTTAATTTCATCTATATCCTTCCTATTTTTCAATCTACTGATTCATAAAATTGCTCTGGCCACATTTCTTTATAACCATTTATCTAGCGGTTGTTAAAAACCTTTTATCATTTAATATGTGTGAAAGAAACTATAGAAACTAAAGAAACAATTATGAATGGCAACATATTTAAGAAGCTCATGGCCCAAAACATCTCTCTTGTAGGAAATCTAGAACATTAAAATATATTCTGAGAGGAAAAAAGGCTTTACTTCACCTAGTGGGCACCAGAAAAAAAAAAAAAAAAAGAAAAAAAAAAGTTTTGCAAAAGCACAGTAGCAATCTTTATACAATCATATTTTTTATTAAGTGTAATTTATACCAATAAAATTGGAAATAAAATTTACAATTACACACATACTTAACGCATGTGCCAACTATGAAATTCCTCACATACAAAACTACATACTGCCACATCTGAAACTTGAGCAGTTTATCTATTAACTCAAGTATCATCCAAAACCCAGGATGCTTTGCCAATTTCTAGACCATACTTAGTACCTGATTTTCAGGTAAGTTGTGGAATACATTTTTTTTTTTTCTCTCCTAACTGAAGATGAAACATCTCATTAGGAAAAGTTAGATTTAATCTGGTTAAATTACACATACAAGATCATTGTCAACTGAATACTAAACTGTCAAAGGTGGGTCTGGACCACAGCATGTCATTATCTCCAGTCTGTGAAGCAGGGCTGTGTATTTTATGGGCATATTCTCCCCTTCAAAGCTTCCAATTTTACAACTTTAATTGAAGAAGAAGTCCAGCTCTCACATGAGGTGAGACAAATGTATTTGCATGTTGATAATACTCATTTGAGATCTTTAAAACTAGAAAAACCTGCCAACCTTGTCATTTTTCCTGTGTCTTATTTGAAGAACTCTGTCATCCATTTAATTCCACATATACATAAGCTACTTTTCAAACAGGCAAAATATGAATCACACAAAAGCTGAAATAGCACTGCTTGAAATACTTAATATGTTTATGACCATGAAGCTGTGCATTTAATTTAATACCGCTCCTGCATAGTAGGAAGGAAACAGATTTCTTAATACAGATCCTCTGTATTAGAAAAGCAAATCAATTGGTTAATTAGCACACAAAAATGAAATTATCATAATCCACATCTTGAAGGCTTATTTAACTTGGTGATGAAGCAAGCAAGCAATGGAGTTCTAGTTCATTAGAAAAAAATTACATACAGCTGAACATGATTTCCTATAAAGTTCCCAGAGATTCTGTCCATAAGCATAAGGAATAAGCAGTTTAATCCCACCTGTAAGCAAATTGCTACGTTGACCCTGCACCCAAATGTAGTGCTCACTGCACGAGCAGAGAGGCCCAGGTCTTTGAATAACTTAGAGAAAGACTGTGTTAATGTAATCCTTGGTCTCTCCTCTGCAACCACCATGCATGTTCGCACGCAGGACAGGTTAACTCCTTTCACCTGAGAGGTTGGGTGAAGAAAACAACAACATTTTAAGTTTGAAGTCAACAATTCTAGAAATAAGCCACTTTAATTTGCGGAACAGATGGACTTTAAAAATGCTAGAATAACTGACATGGACTAGTTAAACAATATAGACACGGACTGCACCCAGTTTGGCTCCATCCACTCAGGACAACCCTCTAAAATTGTGCCAAGAAGATTTGCAGTAGGGTTTGATGCAAACTCCTCCCATCAGGTAGCTGCAACATAGCCACTCATTGTTTTGAGCTGAAAAAACCACAAAATGTCATTGTGTCACAGGTTTGGGCTCATAAGAGACCCGCTTGCTCCCAGTGCTGCACAGTTCAGATGCAGGCAGAATGTTTGAGACATTATTAGCTCTCATCAGCGTCAATGACAACCTGTAGCAGCTGGCTGTGGGCCAGGATTCCCTTCAATGAGGTCCAGGAGAACAGAGGGACACAGTTTTTTGTCTATACTGAGAATAAGCACAATGTAGCCGCTTTCTTGTGCACAACAAGCTGCCAGACATTCCCAGTGGAAGTCCTGAGCAGCTTAGTTACTACAACTGTGGGAAGTCTCCTACCATTGAGACAGAGGCGCCTCTTCAGGGACATTAAGTTTCAGTTAAAGAGATTTCCCTGAAAAATAAATGGATGTATTAGTGTGTAATTGCTGCTGTTAAGAAGATTACATCCATTTTAGTACTCAATACTTTTGGTGTCAAGAGATCTGAAAGCAGGTGAGACGTGCCAGGTTTTGAGGGGCTTTTTGTTTTGATTTTTCTGGGGAGAGAGGTTTTTTGGTTTTGGGGTTTGGTGGGGGCTTTGGGGTTATGGGTTTTTTTTGATGTGGGTTTTTGTTTGTTTGTTTGTTTCATCTCAGACAAGAAAAAGTTGATAGGCTTGCTAAGTATCTTGCCCAGAATCTCAGAAACACCCAGCAGCACAGAGGTGGCACAAATACGTGAAGTTGAAACATAAGGCTTCTTTTTTTCCCCCCATCAGAAACATGAAAGCTGAAACTTGCAGCAATCTCAACACTTCCCAAAAAGCAAGTCATAATGAAAGGCTTTCAAAGAAACATTTATGGCCCATCTTCTGCAAGCCGAAATGAAATATTTTTAGAAAGATACATGTATTTGTATGTCAGTATGTTGAAAAATTAAGTCCACTCACCCGGAGTATATCAGTCTGTGTTCCAAGCCCTTTGGTGCACATCTCCATCACAGAGTAGGAGCAGAACGTGACGCGCACTTTATACTGACTTACAGCAGACAACCACAGAGACACATTGCTCTCCAGTTCCAGAGGAGGGACTAGAATAGACTGATGACCCGAATATACACTAGAGAGAGGAAGAAAAAGAAACACGAAAACTTCAAGCCAGCATAAAAAAGCCAAAAGTTACATAAGTCAAAATGAAGCACATACAGGAAAACTGAGAGCTTGGTATCTATTTGAACTTCAGCTTATCTTCTCCACAGAGAGAAGTATCTCTTAGTTAGCTAAGAACTATGCGTTTCAGTTAAGTCACAAACTTTAAGGTGAGTATATTTGTTCTGCAGTAAATTGTGTTGAACTATAGGCAAATACTCCATGCCTTGAATAGTCAGAACTTCTGACACTAAAACGTTAACATTTGCAACACCATTTCAGTTACAGATTACAATTGGCAATTGAGCTTATTTTTCTGAGTCATTCTAGGGAAAATGTACCTTTTGCTTTGAGTGAAATGAGTCTTTAACACCTGCATTGCACCACTTAAGTTTTTAGTGCAATTTTCTAGCCTTTGCTGTAGGCATCTCAGTTTTTAAACAGTGTTTATGTGAAATATTTAACCTGGATACCAGTTAACATAAGTGGACAGAAAGTCAAATTCAGAATCACACCACCTTTTAATTACTTTTTTTAAAATATCACATACTCATTTCAAGACAGTAAATGCCATGACCATAGTCTTAAATTACCAAATGTTTTTTAGATCAGTTAGTATCAACAAAATCAATGACACGCCCCTCTGTAAAACCAGGCTTAGATAAACCAATGCGTCTTGAAAAAAAATAACAGCATCTCTAATTGCTTTCAACAGGTAGCTTGACATGCTTGCCATTTCTCCTGACTAGAGCTGACGTGTTTTTGTAGTGGGCAATGCGATGAGGAGGTTTTTTTTGTTTTCTTTTTAAACATTCTAAAATAGAAAAAAAAATCATTCTGTAATAAAACAGTCTTTCACACTAAAACAAAGCTATAACTCAGATGAAACACAGTAGACCTTATATTAACTCTTGTATAGAAAGCATGACACACGTAGCTCCCTTCCCTAAAAATATTTTTTAAAATCAATTTAGATTTTAATTCTTCCGTCACTGAGGCTTCTTCTCCCTCCACCCTGCCTCACTTTATTGATGATATAAATCATCAGATGTTACCAAAGTTAAATTTTTGCTTTCCTTCAGTACATTTCCTTTCCAGTTGGGGAAATTAGAGAGGGAAGGAACAGGTTAACTACAGTAAATTTAACTTTATCTGTTTATAAAATAACCTTTCATATTCAGTTTCTGCATTTTTTAAATGAAATATCTAAAACACTATAAAATCTTTGGATTAGTTAAATATGTAGAATATTTTAAAAGGCAAAAAAGAGGAAAATTTTGCAGCTTTGCAAGATGTGCTGCATTATAGTAGTTATCTGATTGAATCAATTCAGGTCTCATTCGTTTTAAGAAACATTTAATTGCTTCCTTTAGCAGTATTTCTTAGTGCATACTAATCTTGCAGTCAACACCTTAAGGGTCTTATAAAAAGATATGGTTTAATCTCAAAAGACTTTAAAAGGATTTATTTAATCAATGTGAAATGGACAGTGAAGTCCTTTTTTTTTTCTGGTATCTAATTAATTCCACTTGAAAAACCCAAGTAACTCGAGTAACTAACTTATTTAAATGAATTTTGTTACCACAAAATTTATTTTATGAAATACCTATAAAAAGGTTAATATGGGTTTCTCTGACAGTTTCATCCATGACTGCTTCCTTGGATTCTAGAGAAGGCTGGGAACACATGAGAAAGCCTACAACTTAAACAACATACCTGCACAAGCACCATAGTGCAAATCCCAAGCCACAATAAGGGTCAAGGCAGATGGCAATCTGACGTGAAGGGTACAGTTCACACTGTAGTTTTATAGAGCGACATAAGGCACTTGTAGCTGCATGTGACATCTGTAAGAGGAAAACAGGCGCTCTCAGGGACTTTTTTAAAAAGTGGGTATCACACGTAATAACTGATAGAAACGTTTATTGTAGAAGACGTGGCAATACGTAGTGGTTTGGGTTTTTTTAAGCACCTTTAAAACAAGAAAAGGATACGAGCCCAAAATTTCATAGGTATTTTCATGCTAGTGGCAAATGACATCTGTCATGACATCCAACGATGCCAAATGACATCTGACATCTCTACGATAAATCTCAAAAGAAAACATTAATGAACTTTATGATAAACACTCTCCATTTAGTCCCCTCAGTGATTCCTCACATAGAGCCAGGAAGACTGAATGTTCCAAAAAGTGCATCAAGAAATTTTGATGTCTTGCAAATTTAAAAATAAGCTTTCTGAACACTAACATGGTCCACTTACATTTTTTTATTTCTTCTCTGGCAGGAGGAATGAATGTGGTATATGCCTATATATAAGGAAACAAAGTATAATCATCTCCCTCTTGTTACTCTACCTTTACTCCTGCTAATATACCAGTAGTAGACACACTGAAGTCCAAGTATGCCAACATATCTGGAGATGCAGGTCTGAAAATACTAGCCAGCTTCTTTTTAGGCATATCATCTATTTAAAATATATAAAAAGAGTACTGTATTATTATTTTGGAAAAAGAGCACAGGACAAAAATATATCTTTACAGCATTAACACCAAATGCTTTCTATAGTTTAGTTTCTAAACAATATTCAAACTATTTACATTTTGGCTAGTGGGCAAACATTCTGTACCTGTATCCAAAATAGTGGGCCATGTTTTAATATCTACAGCTGTTGCAGCTTCCTTGGACTTCAGCAGTTTCATTATCGCTTGTGTGGTCAGTATACATGCAGACTTACTGACCTGTAAAAGACACAGCATTAAAAACATTTATAAAACTAGTGAATGAACGCTCAAGTGATTTCATATCCATCCAGATGAGATAATCAGTAAGCTGAATACGTGAAGAAAACATTGGAAACAAAGCAAAATAAATTACAACAATAGGAAGAACATTTTAAACGAGTTTCTGAAAAAGTATTTATTGACTCAGACACAGCATACTGATTATTGTTTTTCTTAGTTTATTTTACATTGACTGTGGCAAAGCAATTTATCAGGCTGCATCAACCATCCTACACCCACCAGAAGCAGTAGGAAAGGAATGTCTTATACATACCTCTACAATCATTTTGACAGTGGGCAGAGTGGTAGCAAGATTCTGTGGATGAGGTGGGCGAACGGTGATAGGTATACAGCCAGCATATAAGCAGCCATAGAAAGTTGCTATCAAGTCTACTCCTGTAAAGGATATTTGTGAAATTAAAGCCATTTTTATCAGAACAAAAGGCCAAACTCTTTCACCAAAATCAAAATACACACTGATTTATTTTATCAAGATGTAAGGATTTGTCACAAAGGTCTCTTCAAATCAACAGGCTGTTCTTGGCCATGCCCAATTCTATAAGGTTAAAATATTTTGCATTTGAGAGTTAGCAAATGTTATTCAAATCCTACAAACTTTAAATTTGTAGGGATATATTTTCATGGACAGGTAGTACAAAATAACAAAAAGAACAAAACAAGATATTGTAGGTTTTGAAGATGACGACTCAGATTCTTTTAAAAAGCATACATTTGTTTTTCACAATTATCACTCTGAAATATGTAGTCATCCTACTTTTATGACGTAATACTTCTTTGCTGAGGTACACTTGCATTACTAGTGTGTATTTACAAGTCTGGGGTCCAGATTTCATTTCTAGAGACAGCCATTCAGGAAAGAAAGTGTGTTCATACACTGACATCCCTAATCTAGCTTTCAACGGATATATATGCAGTTTTATTCCATTCTCTGAGGCTAAAAACCAAGAATATTTCATGTGGTTTAAATCAAACTACTCTCGTATAACTGCCTAGACATCTGGAGCAGTGAGATGAAATGTTTGGTAAATGTAGTTTGCCACTTGGAGAAGCGACATAATAATAAAACGACAAAAAGGAAGTCTCTTCCTTGAAATACTAAGTCACTGCCATATACCACTATATGAAATGGATGTTTGAATGCTCTATCTTTGCGACAGTTGTTTCTTTTCTTGTGATGTCTGACTTTTATTTTTGCTGTCTGTACTGCCTTACCTGGAGGATAAACCAGGGCCACGTGGTCACCAACATTCAGTCGTCCTTTCTCCATCAGCGCGACTGCCACTCTCTCTGCTCTCTTGTGCAACTGTATGCACGATGCAGTGCTAGCTACAGTGCCCTGCACAAAACAGAAGCAACATCAGAAAACTTTATGGAGAACAGTTTAAAACTGAACAAAGTACATGCTGCCGATGCAATATTTCATTGTCGTTTTAATGATACAGCAAACATTTTTAAAGACTCTGTCTTGGTGTTTCGGAAACCATGCTGCTGGTACCATGAGCTTTTAGAATGCTAGAGAATTTTATACATGTTATTTTGAACATCAGACAGTGAAGCAGCTTATAAATGTATTTGGTACCACAAAATGAATACCTTACAAATATTTGAGATTTCACAGTCCAAGGGAGAAAACACACTAGTAGTAGTAACACAATTGTTTTAGCAGCAAGTGAAGGACTGCATCAGCTTTACCCTACCATGCTCAGCCAAACCTCTAGATGTTTTTGCAATCAGCAGCCTTAAAAGGGCAAAGGGAACTCTGCTGATGTCTTTGGTACAGATATTCTTTTAAAGGGTCATAGAGGCAACCTGAGGTGTGGTTGGTACGCACTGTCACTTCTGCTTCAGTGCATCTACTGTCCACCTTGTAGAAAGTGTATTTCCCACAACTATGCATCTGGAAAGTCTTTCACATGGAAGCAGCTGTATCTTTGAATTGCTTAGGCAGTCGCAAAGTCATGGAGATTCCAAAAGGCTTAGTCCAGTTTTTGATGTGAAGACAGAAAACATCCTTTTGCTATCCAGCCTAGGAAGCGATGCCTTAGCCTTAAGCCTGTGAGGTTGGGATGTATCCGTTTTTCCAAGACTACAATCTGTTGCAAGAAAAACTGGTTGGACAACTACCTCAGAGGAAAACAGTCAGTCAGAGACCAAATGAAGCCTCCCGCTATACAGATAAGGATTTTCACAGCAAATGTCTGCTACACAAGTATTCAGTTTCAAGTCCAAGACCAGCTGCCACATGTAATCCTCAGCCCAAGTGCACAGCTGTCAGATCCAAGGCCTAGTTTGATGCAGAATGGCACTGGCATTCTGCTCAGTTTTACTCAGTTGTTAAAGCCTGGGAGCTCAAGTCATGCAAAATAAGAACAGTAAATACAGTCTATTGTTGATATAGGAATAGTAGCAGCTCAAGGACTTGGGATAAAAATATTGACATGAAAAAGCATAAAACAACAGAGTTTCTTACAGACAGCTGTGAACACACTAATGTTTAGCATTGTAGCTTATTAGTCCCAGTTATTTAAGGCATGTGTTCACCAACAGATAATTCCTTCATGCCTAAGTTTTGTGTTTCCTTTTTGCAGTCTCCTTGTGAAGGGTAGAAGTTGCCTGAACAAAGTGACCCAGAAAAGGCCTTCATACTAGAAAACTTCCCTCAAAAGCCTCTTCACTTTGAGAGAATAAACCAATTCCGTGACTTTTAATAATAACCATACTGAAGCAGTTTCTTCTGCTAAAGCACAGTCTCATGAGAAAAGTCAGAACTTTGAACCACATCCTAAACCATTTTGCCTGTCTGAATGAGAGACCCAAAGGCAAATCCATGACTTCCCAAGGATGCTGCTGGACCTTCCAAAAGCATGTTCCCTGGCTCACATGTCTGTGGGACAGCACAGCACAAGTTAGACCCAATTTGTCACTGGGCTGTTATTGTCACTGGAAGGGTAGCTACTGAGTACAGGCTCAAACGAAAATTGACCAACTTTGCCTCCTGGAAAGAAAGGAATAAAAAAGTGCCAGAACAGCAGTAGAAGAATCTAAAATATTTGAGTTTTCTGAAATATGCACAGCAGTAGTGCTCCTCAAGCCTGGGGAGGCTGAAATACTGAGGAACATACAAAAGCACATGCTTTTTCATACCCCTTTATGAAGTGCTGCATGCACAGCGTATGTGAATGCTCCAAACTACTCACAGTCACATGCAGAGCAGAGTGGCTATGAGCAAAAAGGATGGATTTACTGAGAAACATGACTGTTGCCTTGCCATATGTCATAAGGGCTCAGACAGCCCTTGAATAAAATAAGGATATAGAGCCTGTGAGTACATAGAGCCAGTACTCCAAAACTGAAGCATTTACTTGTTCATGTTTGAGGGGCTGTAAGTGACAACCTTTTTAGGTGCAGAGCCTAGCTGAGGACAAGGCATCAGTGTCTGAAGGGTGTGCAGGTGTTCATTTCCAGTTCTCCTGGAAAATATGACTCCAAAGCTGTCCCAAGGGTTCTCTACTTAGGCTCTAGATCTTCTAATTAAAAAAAATCCTCCAGCTCTGACTTCCAGTTACCCTTGTGCTCCGGCAGGAAGACAGAATTGTGGCTTCCATTAATATGACAAAAGTTGTGTTCCAGCAGGAAATGCAATTACTACAATGTTTTAAGCTAAGCAGAATGCATACTGAAATTCCAGATGTGGAATAAAAGATGTGGAATAAAATTCCGGATGTGGAAAAATTATGCTGTTTGCTAACTAGCAATTTTTGTCTGCTTCAAAACCGTGACATTCCACATCATCAACATAACCCGAAGCCTTTTAGGAAAAGACTTCTAGCTGGAATTTTCTTAGAATCCAAACAATCTTTTACTGAGATCAGTCTCCAAGTATGATCTAAAGTGCATCTCACCTTGGAATTCAACAAAAGGAAGAGGGGATGATCTGGAGTTGTTTGAGCTCGCCACTGAAGAACATCTGCTAAATACAGGAACTGAAACAGGAAAAAAAAGGAGACACTCAGATTCACTCAAAATGCAGCATGCTTAGTTTCAGCAGAATACCATAACTGGTCTTCTCTCATTTTGAATAAGCCAGTTCAAATATTTAATAATACCAGGACATCAGTGTTACCTTTCTTGCCTGGTCGTTATCCTCCAACTGGGCAACATCTCTGCCTGAGGCTTGAGCAATTCTCTTTCCAGCAACAAGGTTTCCTACTATCATTGAAGCAGGACCAACATCTTCATTTTGAAAAAATAGTGCGAAATGAGGAAAAATAATGTAAGAAACATGTAGTAATCTATAATTCGGCCTGCAGATTACTATAAATGCCATATGTAACATAGATCTGAAAAGATGAAAAGCTAAAACCAAGGATCATATTGCATAGAAAAAGAGAGAAGAGGATAGTATGGTACATTAAAATTCAGTCCATTATCAGTATGGTACATTAAAAATCAGTTTATTACTGATTCAGCAAACTGAGGTCTGTCTGTACTTCAGTTTTATTACATGAGTTACCGGCCTTTGCAAGATGGCCAGTACAAGAACAATTTATAACGTAGCTACAGAAGCATGAACTAGGTACATGCCGTGCGTCCTTGCATTTACCTGGGATTCAAGACAGCCCATAATGCCTTCACTGAGTTCTGAGCTGCTCTGACAACACCACTAGCTCTGCAAAGTTAGGCAGCTTAAAGCCATGAGCAGCCCTGAGCTGTCACATTGCCTCCAGATCATACTCCACACATACCCTCAGAGACAGACACACGGAACTAAGGAACATGCTCTAGTTTACTCACCTGGTTGCTTCTGTCGAGGCTTAGGCAGGTTAGTAACGCAAGTATGTGGACACATCAAGACATTACAAGGGTGCAGAGCACCCTCTAAAAAGCGCTGCTTGGTTTCTGAAATATGAATTCCTCCGAGTGGAGTCTTTGGCAAAGTGTTGGCTGGTACCAAGGCAAGACAGTAGACGCCCACTTGGTGAATGCTATCAATTGCCTTGATAGAAAGAAAAAAACATTCCATGTTATCAACTGGGATGTAGCTAGAGCAAGAAATTGAATTCAAGTCATTTAATAACATTAAAATTTTTACTTGCACCACAATTTGCAAATAAAGGGTCCAACTCTGCACTCACTGAACTCATAGAAGTTGTGCCATGACTTCAATGGGAGCAGGAGCAGACCCAGGACTTTGCTTGTGCACTCTATCAAGGGGATGCCACCTGCACGTCAGGGATTAGGAAAGTCTCTTAAAAGTGGGCAAAAAGTGCAGAGATTTTAAAAAGCCAAAATTATACCACAGCAAATTTAGCACGTATGGCACAATCACAAAAGCGCAGTAGAACACAAAACGACAAAACCAGGGAGGGAAACATCTTGCTGCTTAAAACTTAAGTGTCTACTTTAGCTATGACACTTCTAAAAAGAGGAATAAAAATATTTTCTCCCACAAAAAACAGCCTTTCTATCACCAGATATTCCCTCCAAAAAGACTACGAAGCTGAAATTAGACAGAAACCATTATTACATAGCTGCCTTACTCTTAAGAAGCATCTTCCCTTAAGTTGTTCTCTTTAGCCTTCCCTTGAGTTGTTCCTTCATGACAGTCGTCTTACATAATTTCTCTCTCACTTTTTACTTCCTTAGAACTGATCAATTAATTCTGAAATCCTCAAATGCAAATCTACCAGAATTCCCCTCCCTCCTGGCCCCCCACAAAAATACAAAAAAGTAATCAAGAGAAAAAAATTTTAATGCTTGCTGTTGGAGATCTAGAATAAGGATGTTAGTAACATAAAAAGATTTCAGGGTGTGTTTTGATACTTAGCACTAAATATACCCTTAAGCAGTTTCAGACTTAACTCTTCCAGCCAGTGTGAAATCAGCAGAAATATGTAGAATTAAAATAAACAAAAACTATCATCCTTAGGACTTTAAGAATCCTAGTAGTATGAAGTTAAAAAACATTCTGAAAGAAAGTCTTACTTTTAAATTCTGTTAACTATCAACCCTGAAATACATTCAGAAGTCAGCTTATTACAACTCTCTGTAGTTACACTGATGGGTTTTTCTCATGGAAAAAAAGACACTCCAAGATTCTCATTTCATACATCACCCTTATTCACCTGGAAAGAGAGAAAGGACAGACTGACTACCTGTAGAACCCTGCTCATCCACTGAAAACTATCCTCCTCTGACGCATCAGGGCGCTGCTCTGCCACAAGCACTATTCGATCATCATGCAAAACGGTCACAGAAAACACTGCTATCCTAAAACGCAAAGGACAGAAGAATGATAGGATGCAACATATGATGAACATAGCATGCTTTATTATAATGTGAAAATGTCTGCAACCTTTAATGGCACTGTTTCAACACACACAAGCATTATTCATGCCAGATCATCACAAAATCACAGAGAAATTTAGAACAAATGTAGGTTCATTATTGTAGTTTATTTCTGTTGGGGGTTAAGTGAATTTGCAGTCACCAACGTAGCACGCGTTTAACACAGGCAGGTTCCATACGTGCAGGGGCTGTGGCCAACCTTGCCTATATAACTCCATCATGCATGCAAAACTTGTTGCATCTACATATGATGTCCCTTCTGAAAGACAACAACTATGCCAAATTACTGACCAGCATGTCTGTCAATGCTTGCACTGAAAAATAATTATTCCCATTTGTGAATTAAATTAGTTTTAGGCTTGCATCTTCTAAGATAAAATATTAATAATGCCTCAACCAGGTATGTGCCATTATTTTTATGACATGTCAGTTGCACAAGTGATGCAAAAATGAGGAAAGCTCAACTTTCATAGAAACACAGAATGTTTTGGGTTGGAAGGGACCTTTAAAGGTCATCTATTCCAACCTTCCCTGCAATAAGCAGGGACATCTTCAACTAGATCAGGTTGCTCAGAGCCCCATCCAGCCTGTCCTTGAATGTTTCTAGGGATGGGGCATGTACAGCCTCTCTGGGCAACCTGTTCTAGTGTTTCACCACCCTCATAATAAAAAATTTCTTCCTTAGATCTAGCCTGAATCTACACTCTTGTAGTTTGAAACCATTACACCTTTTCCTACAGCTACAGGCCCCACTAAAAAGTTTGTCCTCAGCTTTCTTATAAGCCCTCTTTAAGTATGAAACGCCACAATAAGGTCTCCTCAGAGCCTTCTGAGCCTTCTCTTCTCCAGGCTGTACAACCCCAACTCTCTCAGCCTGTCTTCATAGGAGAGGTATTCCTCTTCATAGGAGAGGTGTTCCCCAGGGCTCAGGACTGGGGCTGGTCCTGTTCAATATCTTCATTGATGATCTGCATGAGGGGATCGAGTGCACCCTCAGTAAGTTTGCAGATGACACCAAGTTGGGTGGGAGTGTTGATCTGCTGGAGGGTAGGAAGGCCCTACAGAGGGACCTGGACAGGCTGGATCGATGGGCCAGGGCCAACTGCATGAGATTCAACAAGGCTAAGTGCCGGGTCCTGCACTTGGGTCACAACAACCCCATGCAATGCTACAGGCTGGGGGAGGAGTGGCTGGAGAGCTGCCTGGTAGAAAAGGACCTAGGGGTGTTGGTTGACAGCCGCCTGAACATGAGCCAGCAGTGTGCCCAGGTGGCCAAGAGGGCCAATGGCATCCTGGCTTGTATCAGGAAGAGTGTGGCCAGCAGGACCAGGGAGGTGATAGTGCCCCTGTACTCAGCACTGGTGAGGCCGCACCTCGAGTACTGTGTTCAGTTTTGGGCCCCTGACTACAAGAAGGACATCAAGGTGCTGGAGCGTGTCCAGAGGAGGGCAACGAAGTTGGTGAAGGGTCTAGAGCACATGTCTTATGAGGAGCGGCTGAGGGAACTGGGGTTGTTTAGCCTAGAGAAGAGGAGGCTGAGGGAAGACCTTATTGCTCTCTACAACTACCTGAAAGGAGGTTGTAGCGAGGTGGGGGTCAGCCTCTTCTCCCTAGTAACGAGTGATAGAATGACAGGAAACGGCCTCAAGCTGCACCAGGGGAGGTTTAGGTTAGACATTAGGAAAAACTTCTTCACCGAGAGGGTGGTCAAGCATTGGAACAGGCTGCCCAGGGAAGTGGTTGAGTCTCCATCCCTGGAGGTATTTAAAGAACGGATAGATACGGTGCTTGAAGACATGGTATAGATGGACTTGGCAGTGATAGGTTGACGGTTGGACTCGATGATCTTAAGGGTCTTTTCCAACCTTGACGATTCTATGATTCCATGATCCCTCTGATCATTTTTGTGGCCTTCCTCTGGACCCACTCCAACAGATCCATATCTTTCCTGTGCTGAGGACTCCAGAGCGGGATGCAGTACTCCAGGTGGGGTCTCAGAATCACCTCCCTCAACCTGCTGGCCATGCTTCTTTTGATGCAGCCCAGGATATGGTTTGCTTTCTGGGCTGCGAGCGCACATTGCCGGCTTGTGTCCAGTTTTTCATCCACCAGTACCCCCTTCACCTTCTTCACAGGGCTGCACTCAACCCCTTTATCCCCCAGCCTGTACTGATACTGGAGGTTGCCCCAACCCATGTGCAGGACCTTGCACTTGGCCTTATTGAGCCTCATGAAGTTCACATGGGCCCGTGTCTCGAGCTTGTCCAGGTCCCTCTGAAAGGCATCCCATCCCTCAGGCATGTCAACCACACCACTCAGCTTGGTGTCATCTGCAAATTTGCTGAGGGTGCACTTGATCCCACTATGTTGTTGATGAAGATATTAAGCAGTACTGGTGCTAATATGGGCTCCTGAGGGACACCACTCATCACTGATCTCCATCAGGACATTGAGCCATTGACCACTGAAGAGCAATAAGGTTGGTGATACAACACGTACTATCTTTGAAGGTCCTTCAGCAGCCCCAGCACTCCTAGTCTGTTCTTTAGAACATGCTGCAAAGTTCTTCCCTAGGCCACTCTGCATGAAAGGCTCAGGTGGACAAAGGGGAGTTCTGTTTTACACTTGGCATACAAGCTTCATTTGACTGCCTTAAGAGAAGCTGTGAAAGAAGCTGTAAACAGACAATTAAAGACCTACGTTTATACTACGTGAAAGTAATTTTACATCTATTATGCATAAAGCAGGGTGTCAATATTTGTCTTCCAAGTTAGCACGGACAGCCAAGTTCTTATCTGGCATATCGCAACCTCGTGCCATCTTTCCTACAAAATACGCATGTAAAAATTCACATGCAGAGCTCCTGTGTACACTATGTTACTTGTTGATTGTTTGCGGGTGAAAAAAGGAGCAACAAAGTCCAATCAGCAGTGATGAAGTTTTTAATATACTCACCTTCCCCGATAGACAAACTTCATGGGTTCGACTGCCAATGCGGTGGCTACCACATCATCCGCATTGTGCCTGCGGCCACTAACTGTCATTAGCCCGTCCAATTTTCCTACCACAAACACCAAATAGTCCTGAAAAGAATACAGGATTAGAAATAGAGGGGAAAAACCTCCAGACTCCTGGTGATACATGCCTGACTAAAGCCAACAATATTGAGGTTACTGTCCTGACACAGAATTCTGCTGAATTCAGGGGCATCACTTAAGAGTTGGGAGTCAGGACAAAGCAGGGCCCCAGATGGCTCATTCACACTTACCGGACCCACAAAGCCAAGCAATCCTGTTCTTGTAAAGGGTTGGTCTGAAACAGGCACACCGGCTGCCGTCACTGGAATGGCCTGAAAGAACACATAAGTATTCAGACATTCACAGTACTATTAAGAAAAGTGAAGTTAAAATGCATTCTGCCTCTGTTTTATTGCAGCTCTACGCTCAGTTGAAAAATTACCCGATGACAACAGTTACTATCATGTCAAGTATAAAGAACAGCTTTTTGAATAATGAAGAGCACATCAATTCTTAACTCTGTGGTAGCCTTCTTATCTTTTTCTCAGCTACTTAGTCTTCATAACAAGAGATCACACCACTCTTTAAATCAGGTTTTATAGTATGCACTCATATGGCACTTAATCAGAAAGTCTTTCTGTTGTTACTGTTAACATCCCCGATGAGATATGTACCCAGGCATAACACTTCAATTGTGACAAACGCTATGCTATCAGAAATTTGAGAAAGTTAAGTTTGCTCCAATTATGGGACGGCCTACAACAGAGAACCAGAGCAAAAGCATTAAGCTCATCAAGTTCCTCTCATCTGCTCAGGTGGTTTCCTTGCCTTCCCCCCACGCCCCAACTCTTCCATTACATCAGGTTTCTCACTGGCTCTCTTACTAGCTAAGGACAGTGCTGAAAGCTAAGCTGTTTAAAGTGCTGAGGCTTGGCAAGCTGACAAAAAGAGCTTTTTTTGAAAGAGAAGACTATGGTCAGGATTTCTTTCATCTCTCTGATAGAACTCCATACTTCAGCCAAGTCTTCAAACTGCCACCCAGCATAACACTACTGTGTGTGTGACTCCCAAAGGACTTTCACTCCTTTCTTGCCAGAAAAGGGAAAACATGAAATTGGGGTACCACTGCAAGGAGAAATCTGGGCAGAAAGATCGCTTTTGTTTTACTTTGAAAAACTACAAGGCATATGACTGTTATGCTATCATCCTTACTAGCTCTTCTTCCATATACCTAGGAACGTAATTTCATATATCCAACAGCAAACTGTTTAGTGTTCTAAGCATTACAGCAAAGCAACACTAAAGTTGATTTTGAAATGCACATACTGTTTGCAATACACCAAGGAAGCTTTTCTAAATAATTTATTATATCTGAACAAATGCATTTTGATTGTATGAAGAAGCTCACAAATACTGGACTAACTTCTAACTCTATGTCCCAAGCTGCACACTAATAAACTTGGAATGTCTTCAGGTAACTTTACATAAGACTGCTGTGTTAACACAGAACTAAGATGAATTTAAATGCTAACATAGGCACAACACTGGATAGCAGAACATAGAGGCAGCTGATTGACTGCTGAAGGTACTTTGTATTTTTGGTTATGAGAGACAGAATTTCGAGTTCTGATAAAGAATGAAGCAAAGTGTATTTGGCCAGGGCTTTTTCTAATAAAATAAGAAAGGAAGTTTAAGGAAAAAATAAGTTTATTTGTGAGAAGAAATACTAGAAATGTAACAATGAAACTTTACATTACAAAGAGAAATACAAACCTCGAACACATTCTTGGTGATACCAAGGAGGCCGAAATATGCCATCCCAGTTGCACTTGAATTCACACATATTTCTCCAACCTCATCGGCTTTACACAAATAAGGAGTCCCATCCACCTTCACAACACACACGTTTGCTACAGGGAGAGGAAGAACACAGAATCATAGCATTGGTATGCTTCAGCAGCTGACACAGAAGTTGCTTTGCCACTGACATGCAAAAACACAGCATGCAAGAGAGCTCTGTCTTTTTGACAGCCTTTGTAATGTGTTCTCCAAGTTTAAAGATGCAAGTTCACAAAGGCAATTTTTTTTTTTTACAGTGCTTCACAGCCTACACATCAGCTGCAACTGAATCCAAAACCATAGCAATTGCTTTTCAACTTGAAGGCAGATGGTTTGATCAAGTACAAGCATGTATGAGAATAAAGATGAAAAATAAGAAGATACCGATAAGAAGATACCGATTACAGACGTACCATTCTTTTCATTTATTGCACACTTTGGTATTCGTAGTATCATCCCTTAAGTTATGTGAGAAACACATTAGAAATGGAGAGAAAACTAGGCTGTTTTATTCTCTCACTGTCAGGTCAATGATTTTTCTGCATTAATTCCCACCTTGTTTCAAAGCAGGCCAGTCTACCAACTATTATTTGGAGACCATAGACAACTCATCTCACAGAGTTGTCCCTTACTGAACTTGCTCCTGTAACTACATATTATCTCTTCCCTATCCTCAGTTTGATGAACTTCTCCAACTCATTAAAAGGATTGCATTTCATAAAGGTCCTACTGCTATTATACTTACTAATTTTCTTCTGAAATCTCAGAAGTCTTCTTACACTGAAATTTTCTTATTTTAAATCAAGGATATACACACTTGTAAACCAAATATTACACTGAGCTTTGCTCAGGCTACTGGTTATATTTTACTTCTGAAGCCACTGTTTTCTCAGAGGTTTCTCTGGCTAAGTAGAGTCCTTGCTTAAGCAGTCTGGATTTGTCCTTTTCTAGTCCAAAAGGGAAAGGAAGAAGGATATGGAGGGAGAAGGCATGATGGAGCAAGGAAGTTTAGCTTAGTACTTAAGATTAAAGACTAACAAAGAAATCAAAATGGCTACCTGGGTCAATAAAAAATAAACAGAGCCTTTGAAAAATAACACAGACTATGCCATAAAGTAATGTTCTGCCCTTTCACATTGTGTTTGCTTCCAACTCAGATTATCAGAGTACTTTGTGGTCATGCATAGTATATCAAAGAAAAGAAAACAACCACAAGACCCCAGAGGTATCAGAAATTTATTTAGTTGGCTTGTTTCTATCAGGATCTTTTGAATGTTTTGGCCATGAAGCATATGTCAGATGGGAAGCCCAGATAAGGCTTACAACAGCCATTATGAAGGACAGCATTACTGTTTTCTAATTTAGCTAATCTTAAGTGATGTACAGAGAGCCCTTACTTTTACCACTGTTCAACTAGAATGAAAAGAAATCATTAACGGAAAGCGGCACGTTATCTTTGATACTAATACGTGATAAAGCCAGCTCTGCTGCAAGCATGGATCAACAACTCTGCTGGTAGAACAGGTTCATAGGTACATTTTTCTAATCTCAGAGAAGTCTTCAGTTCTCAACAACTTAGGTCTGAACAATAATTCACCCTACCAATAGATCAACCTCTAAATTATCTTGGTTTCATACAAATTATCTATCAGAACAACTAGCATTTATTAATAAAAATGTTTGGAACCATGCAATGATAACCTTCGGTGACCAAATAAGACGCCACCACTCAAGTTCTAGTACAGGTCCAAGTCCAAATTAGAACAACAGTTTCAGTTGCTGAAAATTATACTTATGAACTAGAAGGCTGGAATTAAATTATACAGTATAAACTATCAGTTAGTCGTGCAAAAAACACATTTTGCAATTTTGGAGGAGAAACTGGAAAAAAGGCCATTTAAAACTTAATGGTAAATTGAAACAGAATAAATAGTTTATTACCACAGGAAATAACTTGAGTTAATCTCAGAACTCTGTAACGCTTAAGTAATGATGCAGAGAGAAGTGTTAATAACTGGATTTCTCCAGCAATTCTGCAGCAATTTGTAGGCATACACAAATGCTGCAGTCCTCAACTCATTCACAAACATGGAAAAACCAACAGATTGTCCTACAGAACCCAAATGATGCTCCATCCATCAAGTCCAAGGACAATCCTATCACCCTAATCAAGTAAAAAAAAAAATACTTACCAGTAACCAATGTACGACACAGGTAGTCTACACATACATTCTAACAGGAGGTATAGTTCTGCCCTGCCTGTAGAGCCTGTACTCTTGCCTCTACTCCTTTTCCTGCTTCATGTGTGGCATACAAGAGAGTGCATGCACCATTTCAGTCTCTCTCAACAGCATTGCATCTGAAAAAGAATTAGAGAGAAGGGAAAAGCAGATGGGATGGGAATGTACACGTGGACTACACATCATGAAGAATACTGATTACTGCTAAGAAAGCTTTCTTTCTTCAAATGAGTCCACATGTACATTCTTATAGATGGTGACTCTCAGCAGTTAGCCCTGCCATGAGATTTCTGGCAGAGGATGAGAATCCTACTGTGCGAACCAATGACGGCACTGATGCCCTACCAAAGACTGGATTCAGCTTTGGATGTTTCAAGACCAGCACAGCATAAAAGCAAGAAGAATGTCAAGAGCCTTGCACAGCAGAAGGCTACTACCAAAGGTGCCTGATGAGTGTTAGAAAGTGCTCTCTTGTTCCACTTTCACAGTTTCATAGTGGACCCATATGCAACTGATGTCCATTTGGATTGTTACTGTATGCCAACAGTAGATCCAGGATCTTCTTGTAGCAAGCAAGTCTTCCTAGAAGGTCTGGGTCCATGAGAATAAAAACAAGAGGGCCCTCCTTGCGCTACAGTCTTTAGTTATAACTTCTGTTCTAGAAGCATGAAGCCTTAGGAAAAATACTAAAAGGCTAGGATAAAATGCCTCTACCACCACTGTGGGAGGTATTTGCAGGATTTCCAGAGAAACTCAATCTTTGAAGAAAACAGCTTATGGGGATGTCCAATGCAAGGACCTGAATCCCCTGCTCTTCTGGGAAGGGCAAAAGGCATAAAGCAAGCCAACTTCCTAGATAAGAATGAACAAGAATCTAGACTCTAAAGGTGGTCACACAAGCATCCAAAGCACAAAATTTAAATTGGAAGAAAACATCTCATCACAAGTGTATACATTGCCACAGATGTCCAAGAGAAGATGTCCTGCAGTTCTCCAAGGCAAGTTCTCTGTTCCAAGTGGAACACACAGAACTGATTACTATGATAAATTCTAAGGATTGAGTGGGAATGAGGTACTGCTATCTCACATTCACAATCTAAGGAAAAAGACTGAAAGCTTCACAAAGTTGTTCTGTAACAACTCCTTTCACAAATCAGGCACTGAGATAAAGGAACCAGATTCCTCTGCAGTGAAGATGCATCGTGGTAACTACCAGAACCTGGGAAAATGTTTGATGAGACATGGACAAAAGAAACAATAACATCCAAGACATCCATAGACTGGAGACAAAGTAAGCATCCTGCCATTTGAGAAATCTGAACCATTCTCCTTGAACTTCTGGGAAAGATACTGAATACAGTCACAATCCAGAACTTGAAACTGTATATGCATAAGTTCATCTTGTAGAAGCCTAAGATCTGGCACGAACCCAAAGTTTTCTGCTTGAGTATAAGAACATAACTGCTGCAGCACTCTTTCTATGAATTAGCCTTTGTATGATTAGGAGCTGTAGGGATATAGATCGTCTGGATTAGAGAGGGTTACTCTCCTGTCAAAAAAAGAATGTGGGAAGGATCCCTGTAAAAGAATGGAAACATTTAGTCAGGAAGTATCAGGGAGGTAAACTTAACTGAATACCCAAAGCATCCATATCCAGGTCCAAGCATAACGCATAATAAGCTTCAAAGATGACAGATGACATGGCAATCACATCCCAGTTGATGTGAAAGCTGAAGGCACAAAACAGGCAGAAGAAGAGAGGTTTGGTACTCTTCCTACCATCTTTACCAGTCCAATTTGAAAAAATGAACTAAAGATTGTTACGAGTCAAATATTACTTCTCAGCAATGTCAGTCCCAGACAGAAATCATGCAAAATAGCCCAAGGTGGTCAACAGGTGAGGCAAAACATCATCCCTCCAGGAGCTGCAGAAAAGATTCCAGAGGAATGTTGTCATGTAGAATTCCCATTCTGTCTTCGATGGGAAGATTTCTTCGTGGATGCTTGCACTTCCCTGGTGGCTCTTCTGATTGGCATTCAAGGTGAATGAAAGTGAACAGTCAAGACAACTGAAGAGAATCAAGGGTGGCTTATGGGTTAAACAGCAGTGACATAAGACATGATCCTGGTGCTGAGGGGGTCTGTTGAATAAGATCCCCATAGCAGGTGGGCTCAGTGTCTCAGAACAAATAGAAACATCTGAAGAAAATGTGGGCAAAAGTGGACACTTGATCTATGACCTTTTAACCAGCTGGTTCCTGAATAAAGTACGACAGGGATCTCTAAGGGTAATGAGATCAGAACAATTTGGCTTGACTGAACAAGCCTCAGCATGACTACTAGTTCTTGGCTAGGAGACTACTTTCACAGATCGTTTGACCAAATGAAATTCAGGAATGTGAGCTCCTATGTGATAAGATGTTTGAAAGACTAGGGCACATAGTCACTTCCAAGACCTTGAATGTATTCAATGAGGATCAGAAAATGGAACAAAGCCTTCAGGGAAGGCATCTCACTCAAATTAGGCCTTTGGTGAAAGCACAGCAACCTAAGGAAAGGAAAAAAATACAAAACCAAACCAGATAAAGAGCAAAACTCATCAGTCAGCAGAGTAATTCAAGAGGGCAACTAACAGGAAAGGAAATGGTGGTATGTTCTCTCCTGTATGCCAAACACCAAGTGAGAATGGACAGAGTACATCCTCCATGAACACTACATAGGAAAAAGCACAAATCTTACAAGGTAAGGCACAGTGAGGCACCGTTAGAATGTACATGCAGACTCATTTGAAAATAAGTCATTAATTTCCTTAAGTCATTAATTTCTTTTCATTTGGCACACATCTATAAATAACTGCTAACCTTTTTACTTTCTTCCTACTCTGAAGGAAGCTTTTAACAATTTTTTTTCTTTTTAAGAGACACAGGGAACAAAGTCATTGGATTATCCTCTAGAAAGAACTCTATTGCATATGTTCTAACTTAAGAAACACACAGAGAAATTTCTGCTAAAATATACCTTCAGACCTGGAATTTTTATCATTTGGCCAAACTGAAGCTAATCTGCCCCAGATACTGATAGCTCAATGCTGATCAGAGTTTTAAAAGAGTTAATTAATTAAGTTGCCCAACTTCTGCTTAACGTACAAGTAGTTTTGTCACTTACTACTATATTTTAAAATAGCAATAGCCATCAATTACAAGTCATACCACTTCAAGGCACTAAACGGATACACACTTAACTGTTCTCCCCTCACACAATCCGACAAGTCACTCGATGTTTCTTACTAATGTGGAAAGTCATGGTAGTGTTGTCAATTGTATCCTAAACGAGAAGGATCCATTAGATTTGCCAGACAATGCTCCAAGGCATATGACAAAGGAGAAGGAGTTTTGTCAAATATCCCTCTTGCTACCCAATTAAGCATTTCACAAGGACAGGGCCAAGTTCTTCATTAACGTCTTACATAGAAGAGGAAGGTGACATTACTTACCCACAAACATACAAGTAATTCTTCCAACATCATAAGGCAGACTTGAACCTGCCGCTGAGCAAATGCACTATGGAATATTAACCAAGTGGACTTACAGCTGTAACGGTTGAATATGAAGAGTAGCTTAATGTGCAACACAACTGTAGGCTGCTTTGTGGCTTACTGTAGTCAAGCACACTCTGCCCAGAGAGCTAGACTACAGCAAAGCCAGGAGGATCTTCATGTGATAAACTGATCCAAAGAAAGGTTTTCATCGATTCTGCATCAAATACCACTTTTTCTGAACTCTCAAAAACCGGACCAACATCCAGTTCAACCTCAGTCGGATCACCAGCAGATCCATGACTACCTGAAGGGCAGGAAAACTTATTCCCTCCATGTTCCTGTGACTAACCCATAATCTAAATAGAAGATCGGGAGCACAGCTAAATTTCAGTGGGATTTCAAGGGGACATCAGTAGTCTTAACAGTCAAACCAGATAGCAGTAGTAGTCCATGCCATCTGTATTCTAGTTGAAATGGAAATATAACCATTCTGTTGAGACATAGAATCCAGTTGCAGCTGACCGTCTTCTGGGTCTTTGCAGACCTGAATCTGAACATTCAGATGAAGCAATTCAGAAGCTATTAAGTCAGATTAAGTCGCCATACTCTTTTTTCCTGCACTCATGTTTTCACACTGAGGCCACACAACAATGCATAGTCATTATCCTCAATGACTGTATTCACATTGGCCTGCCTTTACAACCTTACTTCCTAGGGTGTGAAGTTGAAGCAGAAGTCATTTTGCTGTAAATTACCTGGCCCACCTACCTCATAAGGATCATAAGCACAAAAGAGATATAATGGTGATATAATGGTAACTGCCAGAGCAAAGAGGACACAAGGATTTTTCACAGATGCACCCAGATACCACCTGCCTGAGGTTACCTGGCACACCGAACTCTAACAGGATCTGTAGAATGCATATGGTTCTATGAACATATCTAGGAACGTATTAAAACCCTCCTGCTGGCCACAAAGCCCTTGCTCCCAGAAGAATATTTTGAATATCTCACCTTGCCTATCTACTTAGAAGGTCAGAAAAGAGATGTTCAATTTTTTGCAGTTAAAATAACCAGGTCAGACATGAATCCTCACAGGAAGGGCTCCTTTGCCTTTATTTTGGTATGAAGTACAGAGCTTCTGCTCAGTCTTTTACTGGTAGCAGGAGGAAGCTCTGAATGTGAATTTAAGTTCAGTAAGAATAACTGAACCACCATGCTTCTGGAAGTAATGAGGAAAATAAAACAAGATCAGCGCCACTTGCTACATGATGGCTGAAATTTTTATCAGCAGACTGGAAAGGTGTCTGCCTCCTCTTAGTCATAACGAGGACCTTGATGTACTGAGAAGAGGCAATTGCTGAAATAGCAAGAGATGGCTCTTCCCTTCATTTTTACCTTGAGTAAATGCTCTACAGAGAGGAGGGCTTTGGAACCACAGCTCAGAAAGGCATGAGGTTCGTAATAGGACCAAGAACAGCAAAGCCACAGGTACCAAGGGCACGACCAGAACGAATCAGGTTCTTTGGTCACTACATAGTAAACCTGAAGGGGTAAGGAGAATTAAAAAAAAATATCTGTATCTCATCCGCTCCAAGGACACCCAGACCAGGTCAGGACAGGGCCTGAAGCTAGTGGTATCCTCAGACAGATAGTGCCAGGGAACATTACACTACCAACCTAGATGTTGCCATCTTCACTTCTGGCGTAGAGGGCACTAAGTGGTCTTTCAGGACACAGATCCCAGTCACTGTCCACAGTCTTAGGTCTGGTTTGGCACCCTAATTTTATTAATCTTCTTCAGAGTGCTCCCCTCTCCAAATAATGCATGACTCAGCAGCCTAGCCTCAAAAGAGAACAACAGGGAAGAGGCAAAGTCTCCTTGCTACAATCCACTTAATGGGCTGGGGAACAATGCCCATATCTTGGGCATTGCAAACAGATGTAATTAAGAAACTGAGGTTAATCCAGGACTGACCAGTATGCTGGGATATCCAGAGTCTGGGACTGTCAGAATGGTTGAGGTTGGAAGGGACCTCTGGAGGTCATCTGGTCCAACCCCTCAGCTCAAGCAGGGCCACCTAGAGCCAGTTACCCAGGACCATGTCCAGACAGCTTTTCAGTATCTCCAAGAATGGAGTCTCCACAACCTCTCTGGGCAACCCATTCCAGTGTTTAGTCACCCTCACAGTGGAAAAAGTTTTCCTTCTGTTCAGAGGGAAGCTCATGTGTTTCAGTTTGTGTCCATTGGCTCTTATTCTGTCATGGGAGTCCACTGAAAAGAGCCTGACTCAGTCTTCTCTATAACCTCCCTTCTGATATTTGTACATGTTAATGAGATCCCCCCCGAGCCTTCTCTTTTCCAGGCTGAACAGTCCCAGGTCTCTCAGCTTCTCCTCATATGCTGAGATGCTCCCGTCCCTTAGTCATCTTAGTGACGCTTCGCTGGACTCACCCCAGTGGCTCCATCTCTCTCTTGTACTGGGGAGCCCAGAAATGGACACAGTACTGCAGGTTGTGGCCTCACCACTGCCGAGGAGAGGGGAAGGATCACCTCCCTTGACCTGCTGGCAACACTCCTCCCAGTGCGCCATTAGCCGCCTTTGCCACAAGGGCACATTGCTGGCTCATGTTCAACTTGGTGGCCACCATGAACCCCAGGGCGCTTTCTGCAAAGCTGCTCTCCAGATGGTTGGCTCCCAGCATGTCCTGGTGCATGGGGTTATTCCTCCCCAGGGAGCGGGGCTTTGCATTTCTCCTTGTTGAACTTCATGAGGTTCCTGTCAGACCATTCCCTCAGCCTGTCGAGGTCCCTCATGGATGGCAGCACAACCTGCTGGTGTATAGAATCATGTCAGCCATTTCTCCCAGCTTTGTGTCATCCACAAACTTGCTGAGGATACACTCTGCCCCATCATCCAGATCATTAATGAAGATGCTGAAGAGAACTGGAGCCATTATTGAGCCCTGGGCTACACAGCTAGTTACTGGCCTCCAACTCGACTTTGCGCCACCAATCACCACCCTATGGGCCCGGTTGTTCCGTTACAGCCCATACTTCATCCAGCCCATACTTCATCAGCTTCTCTGTGAGGATGTAACAGGAGACAGTGTCCAAAACCTGAGCAAAGTCAAGGCAGACAATATCCACTGCTCTCCCCTCATCTACCAAGCCAGTCACTTCATTGTAGAAGGTAGTCAGGTTGGACAAGCATGACTTCTTGGTGAATCCATGCTGACTACTCCTGATGACTTTCTTGTTCTCCATGTGCCTGAGATAATGGTTTCTGAAATTAGTTGTTCCATCACCTTTGCAGCATTTGAGGTGAGGCTGACCAGCCTGTAGTTCCCTGGGTTCTCCTTTTTGCCCTTCTTGAAGACAGAAGTGACATTAGCTTTTCTTGACCCCTCAGACACTTCTCCCAGTCGTCATGGTCATTTAAAGATCGTTGAGAGTGGCCTCACAATGACATCAAACAGCTCCCTCAGCACTCATGAGTGAATCCTATCAGGGCCCATGGACTTGTGCATGTGCAGTTTGCTTAAGTATTCCTTAATTTCATCTGTTCTACCAAGGGCATGTCTTCCTTGCTCCAGACTTTCCCCCAGGTCTCCAGGGCCTGGGATTTCTGAAAGCCAGTCTGGATGGTAAAGACTGAGGTGAAGAAGGTATTCTGTATCTCAGCCTTTTCCATGTCCTGTGTCACTGGGTCCTCCGCCTCATTCAGCAGCAAGCCCACATTCTCCTTGGTTTTCTTTTCTATGTATTTATAGAAGCCCTTTTTGTTGTCTTTAACACCCCTCCCCTGATTCAATTCCAGCTGGGCTTTGGCTTTCCTTACCCCATTTCTGCATGCTCAGACAGTGTCTCTGTATTTCTTTCAGGTTACTTGCCCCTGCTTCCACCTTCTGTATACTTCCTTATTATGAATGATTTCTGCCATGAGCTCCTTGTTCATCCATGCAGGACTCCTGGCATTTTTTCCTGACTTCCAGCACTTTGGGATGGAGTGCTCTTGATCTTGGAGCAGGTAATCCCTGAATATTAACCAGCTTTCTTGGGTCCTTCTCCCCTCCAGGGCCTTATCCCATGGGACTCTACCAAGCAGATCCCTGAAGAGGCTGAAGTCTGCATTCCTGAAGTGCAGTGTTGTGATCTTGCTTTTGCCCTGCTCTGTCCTCTCAGGATCTTGAACTCTGCTCTCTCATGGTCACTGTAGCCTTCGACCTTCACATTCCCAACGAGTGCCTCCTCATTTGTGAGTATGAGGTCCAGCAAAGACCCTCTCCTTGCTGGCTCCTCTATCACTTGGGTCAGGAATTTGTCATTGATGCTCTCCAGGAACCTCCTGGATTGCTTATGCCCTGTCATGTTGTCCCTCCAGCACACATTGAGGTGGCTGAAGTCCCCCACAAGGACCAGGGCCTGGAAACATGAGGCTGCTTCTAGCTGTCTGCAGAAGGCTTCATGCACTTCTTCCTCGTGAGGCAGTCTATAGCAGACACGCACTACAATGTCACCCATACTGGTCTGCTCTTTAATCCTTACCTGTAAGCTCTGAGGATGGATGAGGAGCCAACTGAGGTCAGCTCCATGCATTCCAACTGTTCCCTCACATAAAAAAACCTGTTCTCTCCTGTCCTTCCTAAAGAGACTGTATCCCACCACATCTCTGTGATCCCAGGTATGTGAACGTGTCCAGAGGAGGGCAACAAAGCTGGTGACAGGGCTGGAAGGCATGTTTGTCTCGTTTGGAGAAAAGGAGACTGAGGGGCAACCTCATTGCTCTTTACAGCTTCCTGAGCAGGGGAAGTAGACAGGGAGGTGCTGATCTCTTTTCCCTGGGATCCAGGGACAGGACGTGTAGGAATGGTTCAAAGCTGTGCCAGGGGAGGTTTAGACTGGAGATTAGGAAGCATGTCTTTACCAAGAGGGTGGTCAAACAGTGGAACAGTCTTCCTAGACGGGTGGTCAATGTCCCAAGCCTGTCAGTGTTTAAGAGGCATTTGGACAATGCCCTTACTAACATGCTTTAACTTTTGGTCAGCCCTTGAAAAAGTCAGGCAGTTGGACTAGATGATCGCTGTAGGTCCCTTCTTACATATAATACATAGAAATATTCTATTCCTACACAGAAATATTCTATTCTATTTTATTCTAACATGTGGACTACCACTCCTGAATGAAAGACAGTATTTCTTACTACGCTATGTTCTGCTATACTTTTTATTACATAGCTGTATGTCAGTCAGCACTAATGCTAACAAGTGAACAATAACACAACTCTGCAGACCAGCCAAAAGCATCTGCCCATACCAAAACCTATGGTCATTCAAATTTATTGTCGATTAATCTCTACTGAAAACATTGAATAATCTAGTTGAGACAGTACTTAATCATTATGTGTTTCAGTAATGCACCAAAAAGCAAGTCATACTACCTTGAAGGTATTTATCATTTGACATTTTTATTTATTTCATCAGCAAAAGTATAATAATAAAGATAAGTTACGTGGAGTATGCTTAAACCTACATGAAATGCTTTCCTACCTCCAGGCATAATCTGACCAACATCCTGTACAGTTAACACTGACAACTTCTCTTCTGTATCCACTCTTATCACACCGAAACTCAGACAATTCATAGATAAGACTGCTTTTCCTGGAGGAGGCCCACCCAATTCTGGAGGTCTGAAAAACAGAAAGTCAAATCAGATATGAATCAACAGACCAATGGCAATATGGTCATCAAAACCAATGTGCAAGTCTCACAGGCTTGTTAAGGTTAAGAGAAATAATGGTTTCTTGTTTTAAACAAACGAGAGTTCAAGACTGGTAATATATTTTAACTAGATGAAAAAAGAGCTAGAACAAAACATCGCATAGCTTCCTCCCACTCTAAAATGTTACAGAGAGGATTTAGTTCTATTATGGGCAAAGAAGTATCAAGAATCAGCATTCAAAGGCTAAATTTTCTAAACACTAGGAAAAATTAGGAAGTGTCTGGAGGGCTTGACACTTCTTACTCTGAGCAGAATTGATTGAGGACGAACAACTCCATTTTGTGTAACTGTTCAACTTTCAGGATGGAACAGAACAAAATATTCCAGGTGCTGTTGTAAAAAATCAGTTCTGCAAGTACGTTTTTTTTTTTAAGTTGTGAAATGTTGGTTCTCCCACCAGAGACAGTACTCTCCAAAATATCAAACTTTTTTGTTTCAAGTTTTCTTGAAATTGATTTTCCAAAAAAGCACATTTTGATCAAAACCACTGTCAAAAAATTTCAGTATATTCCATCCATACATCTATTCATAACCAAAGTACTTCCTTTTTTCAGAGCATCCCTTGCTTTCTCCAGAAATTCAATGGTATTTTTCAGGCCAGTTAGAAATATTTTTTTCTTTCTTTAGCCCCCTGTTTGCAAGACATTGTATATAAGCAATCAGCATCTTCTTCCTCCAAATAAGTAACAGTCTTGATTTTTGGGGCATTTTATAAAGGTCTTCCAGCAACACCAGTGAGGATGAGACCTCACTTTCCCAAGCAGTAAAAAAAACCCAAAACCTTATGACTGACTACTTTTCAAAAATACGTAACTTTTTAAAGAAAACAAAAATCACCCATCCTTCAGTGAAGGAGATACCGGTGAGCCTCAAACTTCCTCTATCTAGGTCTTTGGGCATCTTTATGTGGGGAATCATCTTTTTTGACTACCATTTTAACACCAGATACATTTCAATAGTCAAGAAATGCTTCAGTTCACTTCTCAGAAGAGAGAATTACCTGCGAATAGCAACAGTTAGTGCCTCTGAAGAACTAGCACAGGGACAGATTACTTCTGGTCTCAAACCTCTGGACTGAAATACATTCAGGAATGCATCACAGGAAGATATTGACCCTAAAAAGAACAATCACACAATTGGAAACATTTTGCCAAGGGCAGGAAAGCTTGAGCTGCAGGATTTCAAAGTCTATGCTTACTGTCAGCTCAGCTATACAAATATGGTTGCATCTGTGCACCAAAACAATATACTTTCCAACTGCCTAAAAGACATTCCAGCCTATTATTAGATGTTAGATTTAGAGAAAAAACTCCCAGTGGTTAACAATTAATTCACTGAATGAAATTCACAACTGCATACTGTCTTTCTCTGCCAGCACTCCGTAACACTAACATCATGGAAAATCCTTCAGCTATCAGAATATTTTGTCACTAAGGGTAACTGTATCTGTCAGCTTCCTATATAGCTCCTATAGGAGCTTCTTACAGAGGTCACAGAACCAAAGCATTTAGAAATTAACATCAAATGCTTCTGACATATCTTCACTTCAGTTTAGAGCTCTACCTGGCCTGTAGCACTTAACCCAAAATGCAAGAGGATTCCTCATCACCTACAGCTTTGTATTTTACAGTTGTGGAATTGCAGCACGTAACGCAAACCAGCAAACTTCACTGATTTAAGTACATCCTAGGTATAATTTCATGTAAATTCATGTAAGAGTACAGCACTGATGAAAAGATGAAGTTAAAAAAATGAATTTACACAGCTAAATATAGATAAGAAGTGCAAACAGCAATGAAAAAGCAGTGGCATCACTAGCATACAAATAGTATTTTACTACAGAACGAACTGCCTAACTTTCGCAGCATCAGCTCTGAAACAGTGCTTAGAACAAATGTAATCTTAGCAAGACCATTTCAAGCTTTCATCTTCCGCCATCACACCTTGCTGACCTCTGATCACACAACTCCAATGAATCTGAAATACTATTGATTTTCTGGTGTATGAGAACAGCAAAATTAAGCAACTAAGGTATATTCTTGCCTGTTGAAAAAACAAAAACAAAACAAAAAAAACCCCAAACCACAAACTCCCAGCTGCTTTCTCGAATTACTGTAAACCACCACCATATGATTGACAGAAAAAAGCAAGAACCTACTGCATACTCTAGTTAATAGTTGTCATGATTTTGAGTTAAGGCTGTGACTGCTCCCATTTTTATGTCCTTGCACATGACTGAGACAAGCCCTAGGGGCACGTACAGAATCAGACACACTGCAACTCAAAGATACTCAATGCCCACATGCAATACGTGAGCAACTACTTCAAAGCTGGCATTATGATTTACTTGAAATTTTAAAAGCCTCTTTCAAATTACATTGCCAACTATTCTTTATATAAAGAATAGATCCTTCAGAACATTTTCTATGAAAGTTTCGCTCCAGTGTCCTTGGCAAAGAAATACTGCTACTGTGTCTGTTTTGCTGATGATGAACTACAGCCAGTGCTGCTGAGGTCCTACAGTGCAGACCCACAGTTCTCTGACTTGCAGCGTCCTTTAGTTCACCTTGGACTGACACTCAGAAAATGCATCCACACTCACATGGATTAGCTCCATCTGCCACTATTAACATTCGTAAAGAGCTCAGACTGACATCTCTCTGATCCCTCTGAGCCAGAAGCGACCAGTGCATATCACGTGATTTTAGTACTGCTACACGGGCTGAAAATAAAAAAAAAATTATGGTGCATGTGCAGAACAAAATAAAGACCAATTAGAAAATTATTTATTTTTGTGTATTTACATAAATGTATGAAACAGATTACAAACATAGAAAACAAATACAAATGCCAAATATTTAACTACTATGACACTTGTACACTCAATGTCTCCAGATGGACTTGATTATAGAATTTAAATGTTTACTATAAATTCAAATACTGAGATGAAAAACAAAGTTTCTTTAAAGGTCTATCAGAAGAAACCATCAACATCACTCATCAATGAATCTATCAGTACATATATGTAGCTGGTGAGGCCACAGCTCAAATACTGTGTTCAGTTTTTGTCCCCTCACGACAAGAAGGACATTGAGGTGCTGGAGCGTGTCCAAAGAAGGGCAACGAAGCTGGTGCAGGGTCTAGAGCACAAGTCTTATGAGGAGCGGCTGAGGGAACTGGGGTTGTTTAGCATGGAGAAAAGGAGGCTGAGGGGAGACCTTATTGCTCTCTACAACTACCTGAAAGGAGGTTGTAGCGAGGTGGGGGTCAGTCTCTTCTCCCAAGTAATAAGTGATAGGATGAGAGGAAATGGCCTCAAGTTGCACCAGGAGAGGTTTAGATTGGATACTAGGAAAAATTTCTTCACCGAAAGGGTTGTCAGGCACCAGAACTGGCTGCCGAGGGAAGTGGTTGAGTCTCCATCCCTGGAGGTATTTAAAAGACAGGTAGATGTGGTGCTTAGGGACACAGTTTAGTGGTGGATTTGGCAGTGCTAGGCTAACGGTTGGACCTGATGATCTTAAAGGTCTTTTCCAACCTAAATGATTGTATGATTCTACGATACTGAAATGGAGTACCCAATTGCTGAAGCTGTGGCAAAGAAAGTCAGCTGGATAAAACGGCAGTGGCCTCAGATAGAGCAGACATTTTATACAAACAAATTTATTTAATTTATTTTTTTTTAAATCATCCACGAAGAGATGGGTTAAACAAAAATACTTTAAGGTTACCTTTGTATGAGCAGACTTTCTGTATCCAGGAAAGTGGATTAACCTTCATTAATGCATAGGGAATACTGATGACATGCATCCTGTTCATAACACTCTATGAGAAAAATATTAAAAAATAAACTTTCAAGTGGCTCAAAGAATACAGAGCACGTACCAGTACTTAAAAAAAAAAAAAAGTCATCACAGCTACAGCATAAGTCTTACATTTAACTGTTAGTGAAAACTATGTGTAGAGTCAGTAAAAACACAAGCTATGCTTGTGCAGTCTGAAAAATACAAATACTGAAATACAAATAGTTTGAGAGAGTTTCACCTCATTCTGACACCAATACTCCACCCCTGAGAGAAGCAACTTGCTGCAGGTTTTTTTAATTCATTCAAATACTCACTGTTAATACTCCATGCCAAAGGCCAGCATCTCTTTTGAAATCCAAGACATTTGTTAGTGTTTCAGCTGAAAGTGAAGGAAAAACTATAAGACTTAAGAAGCATATTTATGAGAATACTTAAGAACTCAAAATATTTGTTAAAGCAACTATGAAACTTCCAACACCACTAAGAAATCCAAGCTATGTTGCCATGCCTTCTTGTCTATAACAAACAGGTTGCTTAAGCTGAAAGTGTCTTATTTTACTGAAAACAATCACCTTTAAATTATGATTAGAGACTAGATTATTAGAAGGTTTTTAAGACCCTGTTTTTATTATGGTACCACTTCCATGTGTTTGTTACATTTGCCAATGAACTATGCAGACCAATGAACTATGCAGACCGAAACAATAGTTTTGATGTAACCTTTTTCAGGTGAACGGAAAAAGTTCAGCTATATTTGAAAGAATTAAATTTAGTGAGAAATATTACCATGGCTGTACTAAATTTTCTTCAGTGTTTTCTGAGAAATCTGAACACCTTACATGATTTAAAAAAATAGCATCAAAGATCTAAATCAAAGATTTAACCTGATTTTAGAGGAATATCTTATACTGATCAGGTGAAACTTGCTTATTGCTGATGTAGGATGGCTGCATGCACAATAAATAGTTCTTTCGGATGTTTTTTATCCTTTTTAAGTTTTCAGAATGCACACAGCTAATTCCCAATAAATAAAATACTTCGGTAAGTCAACCACATATCCATCCATTCTTTGGGTGACTGAGAGCTCCAATCGCTCTGAGATGGGTGTGTAGTCCCAGACACGAGCCTGTATATAAGGAAATGCAAATCTTCATACCCTCAATTCTTTTCAACCTTCAGGAGAAGTGAACTTCACAGAACTGGATTTGCTGCAGAAAGCAGCCAGCAGTTTCACAGCATCTTATGAGAGACTCTGTATGATCCTCACAGAGAAGCTGATGAAGTATGGGCTGCATGAGCAAACAGGGAGGTGGATTGAAAACTAACTGAACAACCAGGCCTGTAGGGTGGTGATTGGTGGCGCAAAGTCGAGTTGGAGGCCAGTAACTAGCTGTGTAGCCCAGGGCTCAATAATGGCTCCAGTTCTCTTCAGCATCTTCATTAATGATCTGGATGATGGGGCAGAGTGTATCCTCAGCAAGTTTGTGGATGACACAAAGCTGGGAGAAATGGCTGACATGATTCTATACACCAGCAGGTTGTGCTGCCATCCATGAGGGACCTCGACAGGCTGAGGGAATGGTCTGACAGGAACCTCATGAAGTTCAACAAGGAGAAATGCAAAGCCCCGCTCCCTGGGGAGGAATAACCCCATGCACCAGGACATGCTGGGAGCCAACCATCTGGAGAGCAGCTTTGCAGAAAGCGCCCTGGGGTTCATGGTGGCCACCAAGTTGAACATGAGCCAGCAATGTGCCCTTGTGGCAAAGGCAGCTAATGGCGCACTGGGAGGAGTGTTGCCAGCAGGTCAAGGGAGGTGATCCTTCCCCTCTCCTCGGCAGTGGTGAGGCCACAACCTGCAGTACTGTGTCCATTTCTGGGCTCCCCAGTACAAGAGAGAGATGGAGCCACTGGGGTGAGTCCAGCGAAGCGTCACTAAGATGACTAAGGGACGGGAGCATCTCAGCATATGAGGAGAAGCTGAGAGACCTGGGACTGTTCAGCCTGGAAAAGAGAAGGCTCGGGGGGGATCTCATTAACATGTACAAATATCAGAAGGGAGGTTATAGAGAAGACTGAGTCAGGCTCTTTTCAGTGGACTCCCATGACAGAATAAGAGCCAATGGACACAAACTGAAACACATGAGCTTCCCTCTGAACAGAAGGAAAACTTTTTCCACTGTGAGGGTGACTAAACACTGGAATGGGTTGCCCAGAGAGGTTGTGGAGACTCCATTCTTGGAGATACTGAAAAGCTGTCTGGACATGGTCCTGGGTAACTGGCTCTAGGTGGCCCTGCTTGAGCTGAGGGGTTGGACCAGATGACCTCCAGAGGTCCCTTCCAACCTCAACCATTCTGACAGTCCCAGACTCTGGATATCCCAGCATACTGGTCAGTCCTGGATTAACCTCAGTTTCTTAATTACATCTGTTTGCAATGCCCAAGATATGGGCATTGTTCCCCAGCCCATTAAGTGGATTGTAGCAAGGAGACTTTGCCTCTTCCCTGTTGTTCTCTTTTGAGGCTAGGCTGCTGAGTCATGCATTATTTGGAGAGGGGAGCACTCTGAAGAAGATTAATAAAATTAGGGTGCCAAACCAGACCTAAGACTGTGGACAGTGACTGGGATCTGTGTCCTGAAAGACCACTTAGTGCCCTCTACGCCAGAAGTGAAGATGGCAACATCTAGGTTGGTAGTGTAATGTTCCCTGGCACTATCTGTCTGAGGATACCACTAGCTTCAGGCCCTGTCCTGACCTGGTCTGGGTGTCCTTGGAGCGGATGAGATACAGATATTTTTTTTTAATTCTCCTTACCCCTTCAGGTTTACTATGTAGTGACCAAAGAACCTGATTCGTTCTGGTCGTGCCCTTGGTACCTGTGGCTTTGCTGTTCTTGGTCCTATTACGAACCTCATGCCTTTCTGAGCTGTGGTTCCAAAGCCCTCCTCTCTGTAGAGCATTTACTCAAGGTAAAAATGAAGGGAAGAGCCATCTCTTGCTATTTCAGCAATTGCCTCTTCTCAGTACATCAAGGTCCTCGTTATGACTAAGAGGAGGCAGACACCTTTCCAGTCTGCTGATAAAAATTTCAGCCATCATGTAGCAAGTGGCGCTGATCTTGTTTTATTTTCCTCATTACATTAGCCCAGACTACCCCATCATGGGATAAGAACTAGTCAAAGCATGAGATTCTTCCAGCAAACAGATTTCAAATGGAGAAGTTTTTGGTTAATGGTAGCACAGATGAACTCTATGCACATGGTCAAAACCAGATGCCATTCTTGGCTATTCATTGAGGGAATGACTGTAAACAAGTAGATCTCTCACTTTATTCAAATCCCTGTGGAGATTTTCTTTATTAACTAAGATGAAGATCCCTTCCTTTCTGAAAATAGGAACTACTGTGGCCAAAATTGTGAAGCTACAGGAAGCTATAAACAAAACAGAAGGCAAAGCTTTATACTGGGTATGGTCTACACAGAACACAAACCTCATGACAGCACTCCAGCATGTGGCAACAGAAATTTGAAAAATGAACATACAGGAGGACAAGAGAATTCAGTACCCTCTGTGGAGATCTGAAATGTTAATGGCTAGCAACACTACTCTGCATTTGTCTGAAAATTAAGATATGTAGACCCCCTTCGATCCATAATTAGTTGCCACCATCCTTTCAGGATTCAGGAACTATTGTACAGTCCTTTACCGACAAGCTGGGTGCACCCTCCTCTCTCCCAGCACAGTTCTTGTAGTTGGCAGCTGTGATGGGATGTCCCAAAATGAAAATGGGAAAGGGTCCTCTTTGATGATAACTAAAAAGAGTAGAGATATCTGACTGTGAAAACTTCTTTTACCCTATCATACTACTTGTGTGGACTTTGGAGAACTACAGGTGTAAACCAACTCCCCAAAGGAGGACGGAAAAAAAAAAGTAAGTGCAAGAGAGGACAGTTAGCAACTGTTAGCAATCCGCTCATGGCCTCAAATGCACTGCCTAGAATCACAGACCTAGTTCAAGTAATTGGGCCAGATGATTTGCATTAGGACTTTTAACCTTGTGATCTAGGCAGGCAGGGTCATCAAAGGTGCAAGAGCAGTAAAGCCAAGCAAGTCAGGGTGTTTTTTAATGATGGTAACTCTCAAAGTTTCTTGATCAAGCCTCTCTTTCAGGGGTCAAATGTCACACTCCTAGGAATCTTGAAGTAGAAGAGTTGGAAGGCCTATGATGCATATTACGTTTCACCTAGTCATTACTAGGTTTCAAGTCAAGACTTCAAAATGCCTTCGCTTTGGTCAATAACCGCAAGTCTGTCTCCTGACAGATAAGAAGTTGCACAACTGATATCAGCCTGTCTGCATGGCACACCAGTCTGCACCGTTAGAGCAACTACAGCTGGAACTGGCAGCATCCAAAGCTCTTCAAAGAGATCCAAGCTACCCAAATGGTCTCTAGAATCAGCCTAAGAAAGCTCCCTCAGTTTCTGCTGGGAGGGCTCCTCTAAGTCTGCATGTGGGCATCTCAAACTGTCCCCCTTAGGACTTCATGAAGTGGCCAGTGCATTCAAAAGGCATTAGGGAGGACAAAATAGATTCATAGCAAAGCTGTTTTCAAGAGGATGAAAAATCAGTGTACCACTGACTAACAAATTTATGAAGATTGAAAAATCCAAACCCTTGAATAAAACCAGTAAGGATCTTAAGTTAAAAAAATTTTAATACACATTGATTATGATTTCACAAGTGGCTTCTTACTTTCCTTCACATATCACAATGATTATGAATGAGGAAATTTGTCTTTCCCTTTGCAATTAAAGCTACCAAGTTCTTTTAAGACAGTAAATATGACTTTGTAACATAAATTGTCTGAATATTCAAAGCTATGAGTATCATTTTAAAGCTATACCTATCTAACTTACCTTCTGAATAACCACATGCCTGAGTCAATGCATGACAGTGTGCCAGCATGGAAGCATGAGATATAGTAATGCCCACTGTGCTGCCCTCTTTACTTGTTTTGTACTGAAAAGAGAAAGTTTATACAGGTATTATATTAACAACAGAATCTAGAAAATTTACAGTAGTGAACTGAAAGGATATTTTACTATAAAAATGAAGTGAACTTTTTTAAAAAAATAAAAATGCTACCATAAAAGATGCATTTGTGTTCAGAGAATACACTAATATCATATGAAATCTAACTGTTCTCTACCCCAATTAAACAAATTGTCCCAGGGATCCCAAAATGCCAGTTATCCCCAATCTTCAATCTGACTCAGCACAACCACTCAAATGACAGTTTGCCTGGCAACCTCGAGGGAAACACTCTTGTTCCACAGTTAAAAGTATTATAGTAATCTCTTTTATTGCATCAAGAGATTAAAGGAAGAAAACATGTTGTGACATAAACTACAACAGAGTAACCCTAAGTTAGGCATATTATACTGGATCACCTCAATATAAGCAATCTCAGCACTGGCATCCCGTACTTGCGGATGCCAGTCCTTAGTTGGTTTTGCCAGATGCTTCCCATCAATCACAAACCAAATGAGACGAGGCCAGCCTTCAAAGAAAAAGAAAAGTTACTATCATTACAGTTCCAAAAATCAGGTTTTTTTTCCCCAGTATTCAGAGATATCAACAGGAGGCAAGCAAAAGCTGCACCATCATCCCCCTGACAGGAAGAAGCAGCACTAAATACTGTCTTGACAATGAAGGCAGTTCTTTATAGATAAGCTAGAAGCATGCAAGCAAACTTAAAGATTGTTGTTTAACAGCAGCAATGGATATACCCGCTCTTTATAGGATAAAGAGATTTGAGTAGCTTAAAACATACCTTTGAATGTAACCACCTCGCCAGTCTGAGCTTTAGGAAGGCCCTTTTGACAGGCATCAGTGGTTAAAGCTAGTGTTACTCCACAGCTGCCCAAAAGAAATCCAATCTGCTGGCTGCCAGCATCCTACAGAGAAACCATGTTACAGCAAACTTACAAATAATGAAGGTTTTGTACAGTTTACTCTAACTTTTCCATGTTTAGAAAATATTAAGCCAATTTATATATCAAGAAAAAACAAATTTCTAGCCCATGAGACCTTTTATGGAAAACAAAAGACTGAAGCCTATGCTCAAAAGGCTTAGTTTTGCTCAGTGCCAACCAAGTTAGATTTGGCAGTAGATCTAGCAAGCAGTGATAGCAAAGTAGTGTCAAAAGCAATGGTTGTGCATCCCTCTCCAACCCAACAGGGACATTTATAAATTCTGGTAAAACAGCGACCTGGTTTGATGCTGTTTCTGAGTCCTGAAGCACTGAAGAGCAGAGCCTGTAGCTTTTCATCTCTTCTCTAATAATCTCAATGTGTGTGGGATTATATTGGTATTTCCAGTAAGCATGGTGTCTCTACCTGCCTGTGCTTTCATTACTCAGCACGAGAGGTGAAAAGATAGCATTTCTGTGTTATATTTTGAAAAAGACTTTCACACATATTTTCAAAAATAATGGATTAAAATAATTTCTACAGTTATGTATTCTAAAACAGTTAACTTACTAGCTTCATACTAGTTCCCCCTTCCCTAACTAAGTATTAAACACTTTCCAAGCATATAATGTGCACTGAGTAGTTCAGCTAATGCACCATACTGCTTTCAAAAGTGCAGGCTCTGAGGGGCCCCATATAAGGATGATAGAATTTAGACACCCACCTACTTTATTTACGAATCCATAAAAATGTTGAATGTATTTGCCTACCTTTCTTGTTAGTGGAACTTCTATTGGGACAGGAATAAGTTCTGCCAGGAGACATCCATAAAATGCCACCATAAACATAACTGGATCACTATTAGGAAATACGAGAGCTACCTACAAAAATACATTAAAATAACAAGAAATGTTTTTTGTTATTGTTTGTAGGGGGAGGGCTGCTTTTTAATTCATGGAAAAAAATCTTCACAACAATGTTCAGGTTCATATTTAAATTAGGAACAGAAATACTAAATGTTGTAATAATATACTATTACAAGTCACAGTACTACAAAGCCTTCTTTAGCTAAAGCTGTTCTTCACTGTCTATTTTATCCATAGAGACCATTTCAAACAGAAGCCTACCCGGTCTCCAGGCTTCAGCAGTGGTTCATTCTTAGTGGTTAGCTTGTTTAGCAGGGTATATGCTAACTTCAAGCTTCGACTCCACAGCTTGCCTAAAGAAAAAAAGACAATGCAGAAATTAAAAAATAGAGGCTAAAATTTTAACATTTAATTGGCAAATCTCAGTGCTTTATATATGCACTAGGCAAGTCGGTTGTATTAGAACAGGGTCACCAGGCACGTGAGCAAGTAATTGGGGAAAAATGAACATAACTGTTGTGAAAGCAATTCCACCTCACAAACCCACTCAGTTCTTCCAATGTCTCGGTGCATGTGTGTGCGTCCGCACGCACACACACACGTAGTCTGGTTAATACAACCTAACTGCATTTCCAAAAGGGACTTCACAAGACTCTTTCCTAAGGGCTCTTAGAGAAAGCAAATTGCTTGGGATAAAAAGAAAAATCCTAAACTGGACAAAAAATTAACTGAAATTTAAGAAACAAAGGGTAGGAGTAAATGCCACAATAGCTGGCTCTGTGAAATACCAGTTCAGTGCTCAGTAGTGATCTACAAAGATCTCAATAATTCAGAAAAAAAAAATTATTCCAAGCTATTAAATACAACAATCTAACCACTTATTTGACATAACATAAAAATCAATTTTTAATTTGTAGCCTCAAAAAAGAAAGAAGAGCTTTGATAAAAAAAACTGTTTATAAAAAATTGAGCAACAGCAAAACCCTTCCACTGTAAATGGTAAATCAAAGCAAGAACCACCCCCAAAGAAGCATGCCATGGCAAACAGCATGCATCTGGAACTCAGCTTTCTAGTACAGGGTCTTTATCATGGACTGACATCCACACTCAATCCCTTCAGACCACGCAGCAACCATCAGTTATTTTGTGTTTGTCAGTCTCAAACTTCAATTGAACAGGTTTTTTTCTGTGTAATTTCCAGTTTTATAAAAAAAAGTTACACAGGACTTAAGTACATCAAATGGCCAGTTCTTTAAAGAACTGCAGTTCAGTGCAGTTGCCAGAGAGTCCATGTACAATTTAGAGCTTGGTTTCTTTTTAGTTCTTCTTTTCCTTTCTTTTTTTTGAATGTAAAACTAAACATGATATTCAAAACAATTCTCAAAGCTCCACTGCAAAGTAATGAAACTAATGCAGCTGCTCAGTTACATTTCTTGTAAGCATACTTTATCTGTAAGAATGCAAACAAGAAATTTTAACATTCTAATATACTATACAACAAAATGCTGTAGTTAACTGTCCTGGGGGACACAATTATCTTCAAAAAAAATGCAATTACTGTAAAACTTCTGGTTCATTGATAAAGGCAAGTTTCACTTCCCACAATAACATCCTTAATATGCTCCTGAAGTACACATCTTCTCTATAAGGATATGCAAGAACATGCTAAAAATTAGTATCTACTCTGGGAATCTGAAGAGTGCATTATTTGTCATCTGTTTCTTCCTCCTATTTTACACCAGGCTATTTTTAGTGTTCTTTTAAGCAAAAAACCCACAGTTGTTTGAAATTTACAAACAGCCACTTGTAAAGAATCAATATCATATACATTTTTCCTTCATTAACTTTATTTAAAATGTTTTTCATATACAATGAATTAATAATTTGTATTCGAATGGCAATCTCAAAGTATTTTTCATGAGCACAGTCAGTCCCTCTTAAGTAAAGCAAACTGTTCATTCCACAATGAACGCCTAATTCTTTCTTACAGTTATCACCAATACCTACCATAGGTAAGCGTATAAATAGCTTTCCCAGTCGTATCCAATGCCGTCAGACAAGGGGCTTTTGGCTGGGTAATTCCCCAGCGCTGCAGGGCAGCCAGCAAAGAAGGTGGCCAGTTGGTTACCACACCTAATGGTTCACCTTTAAGTACATTTATTTGATTTCCTTCAGGCTTTGGTTGATTTGGGTCAGGCTGTTGCACTAAAACCAGAGCACAGTAAAATGGCAAATGTTAATCCTTACAAAATGTGCAAGTTACACTTAATAGACTATTCTACAAACCGTTCTCACCCTCTTCTTCCTCACAGCTACCATTACTTCTCCTCTGCTTTATGATGATGCTATGCTAATCATCTGTTGGCTTCCCAGCATCACTTTGGAGTTCTGATTCCACATTATTCAAAGGACCTGGCCACAGGAACAGAATTTGACTCCCTAGTTCACTCTTTTTCTCTGCTTTGGAAAGATGATATTTTCTGTTGTTTGTTCTGCATGTCTATTTAAATGAAAGCTTACACCAAGGCAAGATGCGTCATCAGAGAAAATGGCTTCAGTGACAACTGGACATTTATTTTTGCTGCACCAAATTCTTAATAGGTGATGAAGAATGACACTATGCTTCTGTAACAATATATGAAAAAGAGCACCAGATGAAATGCTCCTGGTATGGATTATCTACAACTAAAACTGTACCGCTCACAGAATATTTCATTTGATTTCCAGATCATCTCTCTCAACTGTGCAACAGTGCAGGGTTTGTATGCCATTTGGTCTCTGAGGAGCCTGCTGTAAAATCCTGCCCCAAGCTACTCAAGAAGGTGAAGTATCTTGATCTTAGCAAAATGAAGTCATAGTTAGATTTAGCTAACACTCAATCTATGCAATAACTAAAACTAACAGTTCAAAGCGATGCTCTCTGCTCTCCACAATGACATATATGCACCTCAATGAAAGTTTGCCTGAAAAATCTTCATCGAAAGTCTAGAACTGCAATCACTTCATATTTTAAAGTATCAAATGAATAGTACAGGGAATCTAGTAGCAGCTGCTCAAAAATGTCACAGAGAACTGAATTTTCATTTAATCTTTAAGACTAAGAGAACAGAACAAAAATCATTCTCCAAAATTAGCTGATGCAGCTGGTTTTAAAGGCAGCTACATATTGCTAGCAACTTCTATCTTTGTCAGATGTTCTTCTTTCCGCCTGAACACATGCATACAGAGAAGAAAATAGTGGGGTTTTTTAGCTAAGCGATATCTGCAGAGCATGTACAAGCACAATCCTTTCATGTAATGCACAGACAAGACATACTGCACAGTGCACTCACTGCATTTAATTTCTCTGAACCTCTAAAATAATGGAAGTTTCTGGATTTCAAGAAGAGGATATCAACATGTATGCAAACAATATTATCATAATAAATTCCAGTTACTAGGAAGTAACTTTTTCATTTAACTATATTTGGGCACTGACCAGCTACAAAGCAGCTTTTCAGAGCAGGATGTGGGGGTGCTTTTAGACAAGCAGCTGCATGCGAGCGGCTAGAGAGGCTGTGGAATCTCCATGTTTGGAGACGCTCAGCACTGGACTGGACACAGCCCTGAGCAGCCTGATCTAGTCAGACCTGCTTTGAACAGGAGGTTGGTCAGAGGCTTCCAGGCATCCACTGCACCATCAGTTACACTTAGGCTATGTCCTGACTAACTCCAAAGAATATCCTCTATAAATTTACTGATTACCACAGGGCAGAGTTCAGAATGTTTGAAAGAAAATTAACCTTCTAGCAGTTCTTCAAAATCATCAACAAAAAACTCTTTCAAAGGTGGGCGCTTTGGTCTTTTCAAGGTATTTAGAAGCTGCTGGATTTTAGAGGACACTCTGCTATTCACTGGTACACCTGTCAAACAAAAAAGATTTATTACTTACCATATATTAATAAACATATACTAAAACACATGCTGCCACATTGCTGACAACATCACTCTTAAGTTCAGCGCAGCTTTCAGGTGGAAGAGTCATTCAAGATGAGCAGCTTGTTTGGAAAAAAACAGCTTTAATCAGTAACGGTTTCAACCATGGATTTCTTTCAAAACAATGCTGTTTCCTAGCTACCTGGCTGATGCATATACGTTCTCATACTTAACTAAGCTTTTCAAACTGCTGACTTCTTCATGAGATTCCAATACAAACCTGAAGAATGTTCTTTTCTTCAAAAGTCTAGGTATTTGCTACGTCTTAACATTTATTCAGTTCTAAAAGTCTGAATGCTTGGAAAAAATAAGTGAATCTTTCAATATTTTACAAGGCTAGCAAAAATAATCACAACACAAAACCATGTCAAATGCTGATTTTCATTTGTATACGTGATATATTTATTTTAAATTAAATATAAATGTGTATGTTTATTTACATTTACTAAAATTTAAATCTCTGAGGCAATATAAAATTAAAATGTGAGACTAAAGGGCTTACATTGCCTTTTACTATAGAAATATACAGAAATAGGGACATGGCTCCCACCAGCAGAACACGGGAAATGCAGTACAGTTTCCTCTCCTGTGGCAGACTGAAAGATACACCATACTACTGCAAAGCTTTGGAGGGGGCAAGCACATAGCACACAATGGGTGTCAAGCTCTGTTATGCATTCGCTTATTCAGAAAACGGGACATCGATTGAAAGGTAGGAGGTTTATAATACAGTCACCATCTGCAGTTTCCAAAACGCTGCTGTTGTAGCCTCTGGGAACTCCTCGTACTGATGCTACCTGTGGACGCTCATGATGTAAATGTTCTACCAGGCCAGTGGTTACATCTGGAGGCGCAGAGTGGTTATCTGTAGAAATGGAAGACAGACATGGGAGCTCATCAGTCATCTTAAGAATCAATATATCCAAAGTTGCTTCTTACAGCATTCTTGCTGTTTGCTCATGTGTTTTTAACAAAACTCTGATTTCTCTAATCAAACTGTAATCAAAATCTTCTAGATACAGGATGAATCCTGAAAGGAACTGCCATGTCTCTCCAGGGCAGAGAGAAGCTATTCCAGCTTTCAAAGGGATCCAAACAAATCCTGACAAATAAAGAGAGTGGTGGGTCACTTCATCACTTCAAGGTGAAAGCCAGGAGATTTATCATGAGTAAACAGCACAAGTCTACAAAGAAAGCCTGTCTCACATCTCTCAGAAGAAATACAGGCACCCAAAGTCTCACCGCAAAACTGGAATGACCAGTCTAAGTTCCATAGGAAGAGAAAGGGACAAAAGCATAAGGCTTAAAAGAAGGGAACTTGTGCCCCAGGATAACATGAAGCACTTATCTACATTCTGCAGGCTGTAAGAGAAAGACTTTTGCTGAGAAACACAGATTAAGATTTAAGGTGGCAAAGATAGGTCTGAACACACCTTGAGGATGGACACAAAGAGATGAGACACTCCCTCAGCGCAAAGTAAATGCTGGCTTAAAAAACGGTCACCTGCAGTTTGTAAGATCAGTCATGGTTTTCCTTTAGCAGCTTTTCTTACCACCTGTTTTTAACAGTCTCACAAGATATGTAAGTAAAAAATTCCTGTTTATGTTGTGGTACAGACACAGTATACTCTTCACTGCGGCATCCCTCACTCAAAAAAACCTGTGGTGTAGTTGTCAACCTCATACACACACACTGCTCACAACAGATAAATTTAGCACAGGGTTTTCTGAGGCCCAAGGTGGTCATTTGTGACTGGACATGACACATTGTTTCATTTTAATGGTGTGCGCTACAAGCAATAAATACTTAATTTTTTTTATAATGTATATTTACATAGGGAAAGCAGGCCATTTGTCAAATCCTCACATACTCACAGGGCTCGAAAACCACTTTGTAAGAACCTTGAGGCAAAAGCCTGCTCTGCTTGGAACTGCACCACGTTTCTGTGCTGCAAAACAATGCTTAGGGCATATCGTCATTCCAAATTGTGACCTAGATTATGGAACAGTTTTGAATGGAATCACAGGTTAGAAAATGGCAGGATCCAGGAGAAGGTTCATACAAAAAAAAGAAGAATTGGAAGCCTGAAATATTCAGAATCCTAATGAGTAAAATAGGAGTGCAACAGGAAAGAGCTTAAGAACACACTGCTGCACTGTGCTGGAGGAACTGCTTAGGGTCATGCAGCTCTGCAGTGATACCCCATGAAGGACCTCAGCATGCCACAAATCCTGCAGAAAGAACTCAAAGCATAGGGACATGTAGGCAGTGCTGTGAAATCCATGTATTACCCCACCCATTCTGAGGAAGGAATTAGCACTAATATAACAAGTGCTCTGCTCACAGATTTCCAGAGCTGACATACAAGCCACCAGTACAGCTCTAAGCAGCTTTAGAGGCACCACCAGAAGAAAAAATTAAATCCATTCCCATACTTTCCAATGGTCATCACTGCAATGCCTATTTTTGTATTGCAGAGACTTGTCTTGCTGGGTACTAAGCAAGGACCACAAATTCCTTTCATGTGGGTAAGGTACAAGAAGGACAACATATCACTTAATGTCTCTGACAAGTACTGAGTTAGAACCAGTAACAAGAAAAGGTGACAACTATGTGTAAAACTGACCCGTATAACCACTTTACAGGGCATATAGAAAGCCCATGTATTCAAATTACTTTTGGAGTTGATTTTTGGTTGGTTTTTTTTTTCCTTTGCTTTACCAAAGTCCCAAAACACTGACTTCACGCAGCATACAAATTAATCCCAGAAAAGGACACAGAGTCAAATATACCTCGTTCCCATACTGCAGTATTTGCCCACAAGTCCATACTTCTCAACTTACAGACCCTGCAGTGATTATCAATGTCTAAAGCTTTCACTCCTTGGAATACACCAGCAAGAACTACAATTAGGGATGTATCTGCAATGTGGCTTCATCAGTGGAAGGCCCCAAGATGGCATTTCTATAGATGAAGTTGTCATCACTAAACATTCAAGTGACTCAAAATGTACACATAGGTACAAATATAACAATCAAGAGAGAGGACAAGAGAGACTAACACACACTATGAGACTTGGTGCACATATGGGTCAGAAGCCATGCATGAAGTACAGAACTTGAAATGCTAAACGGATGCAGGTTTTACCATGCATATTCCTGTTGGGAAAAAGCAATCTTCTCCCCACATGCATGAGGCAGGTATTTGCAATACAAAAGCTCTGCAATTAGATGCTCAGAAAATAACATAAGGAAGAAGCTATTTGGCAACATTTATGGAAGAGCTGTGTATGTGGGAACAGCTCAAAGAAATCACAGAAAAAATGAGAATGCTCAGAAAAGAAACAAAAAAACCATTAAGAATCATTCCCAACTGAAAACAAGCACAAAAAATAGCTATATATGGAGGTGTTAATCTACAGCATTCATACACTTTACAAGCACCTCAGAGCCAAGTTTCACGCAAATCAATGTCCCTCACCACAGAAGGGAAATAGCAGGGGTCCTTATGAACAACTTCTCTGCTGTCCACAGCTATTTCATCTTACATACAGCAGAGAACTGACTCTCCCTCCCAATTCTGCCTTGCGAAGTTAAAATTCTTTCTATGCATGTAGAAGGAATAAGTTCAATTTTCAGGATTTATGCTCAGATACAATTCACATTAGTTTCATTAATTATTTATGCATTTTATTAATATATGCCAATGAGAATCCATGATATTAGTCTGTATCATCTAGAGATACTGTGGCAAAGCAGAGAAAGAGAAGTGGTGAGTAGTCAAAAAAGAAAAAGTTTGAATAGACTTGTGACTTCAGTAATAAAGTTAATTGGATTTAGACTGAAGTACCTTTCCATTGTTGATCAGAAGACAGAGATAAATGCAAAAGAGAGCAGTGGCCGAAGAAAGAACGTATGGGATACAACATAGAAAATTAAAAGCTAAGCATTGGAGAGAAAGTAGTCTCTAAGGAGAAATCTCAGGGTGAAGACTCGAACACTTTAAAAAAGTCCCTACCTAGCAGGAAGTCAGGTTAGACCTAGAGATGGCTGTGTATGATTGTTTTGTCTCTAGGAAACCACTTGACCAAAATGGACATTTAGAAGAAGTTTATTAAATTGTATTGGAACAATAAAACAAAAAAGAGCACACCAACCCAGCCAGAACACAAAATAGGATCCACAAGCCACTACTTCATTCTTTGCATTTCCTCTTCAATAAACTCCTTGAAACTGTTTCTAACACACTTCACTCTCACAATTTCTGTAAAACTGCTTACAGAGCCACAGCAGTTCAAAACACCTACTCTTATAACCCTGCTTCCCCTTAAGAAAAGGAATTGTACTTTTAAGTGCTTCAATAAATAGATAATACCATAATACCATGACAATCTATTTTCCCGGTTATGCTACAAGAGCTAAGTTGGGAAATACTCCACAGTTGCGATGGTGACCTTGAAAAAACCCTACACACACTGCCAGCCTTATTGATTTTAAAGAAAACATTACACTAAAAGAAAAAAGCCCCCAAAACAACACATAGATGTTGTCCTTGCTTTTGTAGGTGAAAGACAAACAGCTTAAAAATAACACCTACTCCTATCTGACTTTATTAAATTCTGTAACCTTGCACTTCCAACACTGCAGTCTATTGCTTGGGAATTTAGTATGATCTCATCAATAAAAATGCAAGCTGGAGAAGATGAGCTGCAAGAGAACAATCTGCTAAATTTAAATTCTCCAACATATTAAAATTGTGAATAGTTATTCAGTACATAGTCAAAATACAGAATATTTTAGTAAGGCATAGTATTTAAAATATGTAAGGTGCCTTTTATATTGCTGATATCAGCACATTAACTGAGAAAATAAACTCTTCTTTTATGCTCTAGGACAAATCAAAGGGGTCCTTTGTGAAAGTACACTAGTATTTATCGATAACCAAAGAAGTTTGCAATGTAAGAACTGAGTAAGTTTTCATATTCTTGTGAGCAAGGAAGACTATAGACAAACTTGCTGATTAATTATTTTAACATGAAAAATGTCACAACTGAATTGTTATTGGACATGCATGAATGTTACCAAGCTAGAAATGAAAATTGATGGAATATGGCAAGAACTTCAGAAATGAAGAAGATCATTCTTAGGCAAAAGGATATTTAAATTTTTGTCAAAGGCACTGGAAATTTTACCTTTCTAAATATTTTTAGTAGATCAGTTCTTAATGACCCCTGAGCTTCCTTCCTGATAGATAGTATAATTACATATTTATTTCCCATTAATGAAATTTCAAACTATTCCACTGCATGCAGTCCAACATTTAGCTACTTAAATGTTGGACTTTGAACTGTTAAAAAGGCCTTGATTTTGCATACAATTTTGACGATTAAATAGTCCTGATAGATCTTAAGAAGCTAGTTGTGAAATTTGATATGCATTTATATGGCCTGAGATATTAGACGTAACAGGATGCTGTGTTACATTTTGTGTATCTTGCAAGTTTTTACAGCTACATTAAGAATTTCATCAATCACACCTACAATTACGGCTAACCTTCCAAGTCTATTTGTTAATTTTAAGGAGTTAAACATGATTCCTATAAATCCATAATGTGAAATCCAGAATGCCCTTAAAGCAAGGGGTAGACATATTCCATCTTACTTACATCCCCTAAGTAAAAAAAAAACAAAATTGAAAATTTCTTCTTATAAATAAGCTTGGAAATGGGAAGATGACTATTTAGATTTCTTTAAAGGCAATAAAATGGGTGTGTTTTGTACAAACAGGAAAAATATCACTAGCAATAAAGCCACAAAAGTTAACCAAAGAGGCAAATCTTTCTAACTATGTTTATGGATGAAGTACTGATGAAGTGCAGAAAAATGAACAAAGCCAAATGCTGCCCATAACTTTGTAAGACACAAAACAAAACCCAACATTTTAGCATGCAGGAGCTTTCTAAGGCAACAGCACTAAGCAGGCTTGGGGAAAAACGTTTTGCCTTGTAAAAACTTAGATATCAGAATTCCTCTTCATACTTAGCTTCCACAATAAAGAGATCCCCATACAAACAGAAGAGGAAGTCAAAGCAAGCAGCAAAGACACAGATAACCCTTCCCAGACTCTCTGACACCTAAAGAGTCTTCCAGAACACCAAGCAAGCTACTACCTCTTTCCATCTCAGCTCCACTTGCAGAAAACTGACTGCACTATGAAAACTGGGATGTCAATCACAGCAAAATGAGTCAATCCCTGTTTCTGTCAGCACCTAAGCCACACAGAAAATCCAGAGGATCCTCTTCTGGAGAGCCTCTAGCTTGTTCATAGTCCTTTCCCTGTTTCATAATGTGCTTTAGGAACCTGAAGAAGTAAAACTGGTCACAAACTACAAGCATTGGTTGCATTTTGAAGCCCATAGCTACTATAAACTAAGGCTGATGCCTGAAACTTAGTATAAGGCAGAAGGAACTCAGAGGGCAAACCAGCAAAGAACAGAGAATCAACCCTCTTATGATTAGCTGCCTCACACCTAGGAGAACTGTGAACTGTTTGTATCATCTAAACAGAGAAGTCTAAAGGATACATGATTGGGCTTTCACCAAAATTTGAACGTAACAGCTAGACCAGCTAAATGAACAGGTATTTGAGAAATATATTCGTGCCTTAAATTATCATGGTAATCGGCATCTCTAAGTATACAGAAGCCTGTACGCTCAGTTTAAATCTAAAGCATTTCAGTGTGTTTTCCTCATCTGACCTAATCTGATCTCTGTAATGAATTAGAAAAAACTGTCTGTATGGTGTATGTAGGCATACAGTCACAGATAAACAAAAAAGTCAGGTAAGTAGAACACTGGAACTGCCAAAACCTGAAATGTCCAGGAACAACATACATGATGCCTATTGGATATTACTAGAAGCTCAAGAACTTTGTGCTGTAGCCCATAGGTGAAATACAAACATCATCCTTCGTTTCATTTTTCTAAATTACTTTGGGGAAAAAAATTATTTGAAATACAAAGTCATTGTTTCTCCTCTAGGTCCTTTCCCATCATTTAACATTAGTGTGGACCTGTTGCATGCATATAAATCCACTATCAATCTTCACTACAGCATACAAAACATTGTAAAAATTATTTTCATGGTGGAAGAGACTGCCTTTCTCCCTCCCTACTAAATCTTCCAAAAGCACAAGACTAGTGCTCTGCATTTCAGGACAAAAAAAGTTAACCTGAAGTTCTGGACTTTCAGCATTACAGAGATCGAGACAAAACTCACATTTACATTTTGGCTTACCAGTACTTTACATTTTCACTCTAGTTGCACAATAAAGGATTATTCGTGACCTGCATTTTAATTAAAGGAAAAAAAATCACATTTCAGCTTGAAATCTAGCTTTGTCAGTACCTCTGATTTCACAACTTTCCAGAAGATTCTGGATGGTTTTCCAGTCTTTCAGGTGTTTACCAATTAAGTCACCTTTGAAATCCATAACCTGATACTGTCTAGGGTAAATACAGGCAGATCAGAAAGTATGCACCAAAAATATGATCCCGTTGAAATTCTGTTTTTGAATCCAATAAAATTGAACCTTAGTTTCTTGATAAATCAAGCATTTTACCAAGAAGAATGCACATTCAGATCTCATGAAAAACTGGTTTAGTTTAAATTAAATACATATATATCATACATACCTGGTCTGTGGATTGTACATTTTAAGGCTATTTATAGATATTCTTCCGGTGAAGACTTTTGTGTTTAGCACTGCTTTGGGATTTTTAATTTGATTTTATTCCAACCACACAGGCAGTTGTTTACTGACCTAGCTGGGTGTGTGCCATGAGATCTGCAAGCACAGTGGCAGCAGCGGTGGCAGTAGCAGTATTGGAAGCAGCAGCAGGTTTCCCTCCTGGATGAGATGAGGTGGAGGATGCAGAGGATGAGGTGGAGGAGCCCTGAATAACCCGGTTAAGCCAGGGCTCTACGTTGGAATGGCTCTGGAACGGAGTGGAGGTGATCCGCCCTTGCCGACGTAAGGAGCCCTCATCTTCTGATGCTGACGATGTGTCTGTGATTAAAATAACGATGACAGGCATGTAATGTGGGAATGACCCAACAGACGGGAACATGAAGTTTTTCCATGTTCTCCACGTAGCATTCTCATGTGCTACACATGAGATGCATGTATTAAGCAAATGATATATTCACATGCACAAATTCTGCTCATTGCCATTTTTTAGGTTAATTCAACAACTTCTACACATTATAGCTAGAACACGCTTGAAGCAAAGTTTCATTTACCTCCTGTATTTGGAATGACGTTAGGACCCAAAAAAGGCTTCTACCTAAGGTACCTAGTACATTCACTAACCTTTCTCAGTGAGTATACCATACCTCTTCCACTGAAAAAATATTTCTGTTCTGAACAGGTAAATTGGATCTCATCCCACCTGAATAAATTCCATTACATTTTTTTGTTGGGTGTTTTCTATTTATTTTTGGGGGGGGAAATTCTTCACTTTTCGATTCTTTTGACAAATTTTTTGAGAACTAATTATTAAAAAAACCACAGTGCTATAAAGTTCAATGAAAGAGTTATTTCATTAATCCAAGAATAATTAAAGGAATTTAAAGCATGTATTTTAACCACATAAACTGATTTTAACAAGCACTACATAGAAATGCTTAGTAAAGCACCTTTTAATTCTAGATGTATATTTGATGCTGTTAGAAGTCTGATAAAGGGCTCCTATTTTAATTACCATTCAGTTATTTACAACTTTCCAGAAGTTTCCTGTTGGCACTCAATCTTTCCGCATTTATTATCCACTCAGTAACAAATAAAAAGGTCTTTCTGAACATCAAGAAAATACATCTCTGTTGATTTTGAATGAAAAATATGAACTTTTGTCACAGCAAAAGAATCTTGCCTTCCTAAAGAGACTGCTGAATTTTAAGAACTTGACTCTCTGTATATGCCCCACCCCCAACTCTCCCCCAGCTAATTAAAGAAAAGCTCCTAAAACAATCCATTGCCATATACTGATGAAGTTCACATCAAGTCAGTTTGTGAATAGCAGTTTTAAGTCACACATAATGGCCAGACCAATTAAAAAGTTAGCAGGAGCTGAAAAACAGCTTCTGAAAAAGATAGGGTTTCCATTACTGTATTCTAGAGTCCCTACCAGACATGGAAATCCTGGGTTATAGGGGAGTGAGTTACCTCAGAAATTCTGCAACCTTAATTTTGGCTTCCCCCCCTTTTTTTTTTAATCCTCTGAACACGTAACCGTTCAGCTATATACAACTCCATATAAATTTTGTTGAAGCCACATTAAATCTCTTCCTCATCTTTGGCAACAAATTTCAGTTACCACGTGTTTAATTTTCTGCTTTTCAAGAATACGTGCATTTCCAATAGCTTCAGAGTAATTGCTCTTAAACAGTCTAAAACCACAAAAATCGGAAATAATTTCCTAAGAAGCTCGTTTAACTCAATGGCATTTTCAAAGTTAAAATTGCAGACCTCTCTTTACTTGACCATCCCTAGTCAAACATTACAATTTTGAATGAAAATACACAATTGATCTTTGAGAAGATACAGCTGTAGTGGATCACCATTCCTGGTTCCGTGCCTTGTATGATATTTCTGGTCTACCGCCACAGTTGTAGTTTTTGGCTGCTGACTTCATCTGCTCCAGGAGAGGAGCCAAACCTGCCCCTTAGTGCTTGCAACCTTCCCTATCTTTTAGGCAGAAAGCAAAAATAAACAATTCCAGGAATATGGAACAAGATAGGATTACAAATAGTGAGGTTTCAAAAAAATCACTCCCACATCTGCAATCTACTATCACTTCAGAGTAAGAAATAAAACTACAGTAAAAAAAGGTTTCTCAAAGAATACATACTCTGATAGTATCACCTTATCCAGCTACAAGTTTAATGAAGTCTCTAAAATTTTTAAGCTTTCAAATGTCTTACATAAGCAGAGGGGGGAAAAAAACCACTTTAAATGTAAAATATTAACTGTGTATAAAAATGAAGGATCCATAGTAAAATCATTCTAATATCAGAACATAATTACAACAGAAAAGTAGCAAAGTAACATCAGTAACTAGCTCTGTGGCATCGCAGGCGTTAATTAGTGGTTCTCTGTGTGCTGGGAGCAGAATGCTATGTACTTGGCTTGCAGCTCTTCCTGGCTGGGAGCTGACCCAAGATAGCCACAGAAACCACCACCCTTTGGACCAAACTTGCATCAAGACTGCAGCTCAAGTTCTGATCACGTGAAATCCGTATGGGAAGGATGAGAGACTCGATGGGATGAAAACAAAAGTATATTAACATTTTTGGAAGGATGAAAGCAGTTCCATTACTGTCAGTCAGGAGTCGGTTTTGAATGTAATGTTGTGGCTAGAATCTGATGCTTCCTTCTTGGTGACTGATGGTAACTGCAAGAAAATGTCAGTTATTGAGAAAGCCTGGTTTTAATTGCATTAACTTCTGCCAATACAAGCATTTTAAGGCAGTGATTTAACGGCTCAAGACAACAAAACTAGATGCTTCAGCGCTACTCACGTTCTTTGCAATTTCAGATCTTTCCTGCTGAGCTAACTTTGCAAATAAAGGCAGGCCCATAAAAAGACTATTTTTGTGAACTGATATAGCTGAAGCAAGTCCTCAGAGTATTTTTGAGTGGCCTGATCATCTATGAAACAGAATTCATCCAGTGGCCCATTCTCTTATAGAGATAAAGGTATCTCATAACAAGTCACCTTCCCTTAGAAACAGCATGACAGATCCCAGAGACACTTAACTCTTCTTTCAGAATATATTAGTTAGGGTGCTTCTGCATCCTGCTAAAGCCCAGTGCGAGTGTACTTATCTTCTCTGCTAACTTCTTGGACAGGCATGTTAGAAGATGACACTCTCCAGCAGCACAAACACACTCACACAAACACGGGTAGATCCCATGGCCTCATCCTGCTCCCCACTCTGGCTGAGCAGGATGGAGGTTATACATGCACACACACGTACAATGTGCATCCCTCCAGCAGCTGGGTTTGGACACTCAGTCTGCCGAGTAGCTGTCCCTGGATCGCAGTCTCCCCAGTTGCTGGCACCTGGACATACGAGCCTGAGGCTGCAGTCCCACTCCATTTGTTTGTATAGGCTGACTGATGCAGCCACTCCACACGTACAGAGTCCCTCACCCAGGAGAGGTGTTAGAAATAAAGTATAACAGGAGGAGAGAACAGACTGCAGGGTCAGGTGCAGGGCATGGCCAGGCTAGTGTACCATTTACACATGACCAGCCCTTTTTATCCCCGTACCCTGCTATTTTCCTCACACTTGTTCCTCCCCAAACCACCTAAATCTACCCCTTTCCCTGTCTGTGGTTCCTCACCTAAACATCCCATAACAAGTCTCATGCAGTCCCCAAATACTTTTGCGCTACATTCCGTAATATGTCCCATACCCCTCTGCAGCATGCCCCCTCAGTCCAGAAGGTGCTCTAGTGTTGACTATTCTTGATAGGTTTCATGTCTGGGCAGGAGGGCTGAGGCTCTCCAGGGACAGCCCTGGGAGGGGCCTGGACAGGGTGACCTTTCTTCTGAGTCCTTAACTTGGGTTCCCACTTGCCATTGTTCCCCGTGCTCCACTGGGCTTGTGGAGATGGGTCTGTGACAGGCTGATGGCTCCTGGGACAGGCCTGGGAGCAGCTGGGGCAGGGTATTATTTAGGCTCCCCCACCTGCCACTCTCTGTGCTCCTGCAAAGGTGTGCAGACCAGCTTTTATCACATAACTTAAGTTTACCAACAGCACCTCAATTTTTTTCTTTATAGAGTCTCTCAACCCTCTCAAGACTTTGCTTCTTCAGAGTAGCACACAGAGCCCTGACCTCAGGCAGAGTGGGCACAGCTATAACTGCAGGGACACTGCTTCAAATCTGTCCCGAAGGTATTCAAAAAAAGAATGATATTGTGGTTCTCTCAAAAAAACTGCAAGGAGATTCTTTCTAGTTTTAAATGCTAAGAGAGACAGGAAAGCCAAACTATCCTCTGCTCTCAGCAGAGCTTCTGGATGCCAGCTATTTTTTTTACACCAAATCTTAGGCAGAACAGCAGCTTGTTCTTCTCTTGTTGTGATATACCTCACGCCAAGCACACAGTGATTTGTCACACTGGGGGAATGAGAGAAAAAGACAGAGTGATGCTACATGAAACACACCGCTGACTGTTCTATCAGAGTTTATTTTGGAGAGTGAGAAGGACTATTGCTTTGAAGAGCTATAAACAGGAACCTTCAGGGCCTCTCTCCCAAAGCTTCAGTATACAGATGGTCACCATACATTAATTTTCTCCAGGATTTCACTTTATGCAATTCACGACAACTTTCCATACACAAATATGTATGCAAGAAAACTCAAGAGCATGATAACCACCCTGCTGCAACAGCCTCATGGGCTTCTGAGTATACAAGTACTACAAGAATAAGCTAATCAAAATGCATGATACCTTAACACATCTTCTACGCAAAAACATAAGGGTCAAGAAAGACCATATATAAGACTAGAGAAGAAGTTTACTATTTATTACCTAATGAAATAACCAGAGAACCCACAGAAACAATATACAAAATGTGTGACTAGCAAAGAAAAGTGGAATTTTCTTTAAATGGGAAGAACAGAAAGAAGAAATATAGCCCAGGAATCAAGAGAGCAGCACAGCAGACCTCTTTTACAGAAAGGGAATAAGAAATAGAATTGATGGAGAAGGGCACTAGAGGTCAGTGTGCCTCTACTCCCGGGCAACATTAGAAAAGAGAAGAGCACATCATTCAAAACTTAAGAGCTTAGGGAAATTCTTCTTCTTTGCATACAAGACACTGGCCTCAAAACACTTGGCTTGCTAGCACAACATGTTATCTGGAGAAAGATTTTCTTAACCTCTAGAGAATTCAGGAAGATTACCTTCCCCGCCCCCCCCCCCAAACGTTCTGACCTAAACAATCTGAACAATTTTAGCATATGATTTTCTGAATGCTTTAAATTGCTCACAGTTGAAACCATCTGATGAGTGTTGTGCAAGCTAATGCAGCAACTTAATGCTCTGGCATTTTCTTCAACTCTTAAAAAAAGTATCTTATGCAACATGAAATAAGGTATTTACAGGTCTGACATGCTTGCCAAGATTATCTCCTTCCAAGTAAGACATTACCTAAGAGAACATACTTAATGCATAAAGGCCAACTGCTCACTCTATTATTGCTTTCAAGTATACCTTTAGCAGCTACAGCATCTCTAGGTGAGAGACAAAATCTTGAGGAAAGCCATCAAAGAACAAATCCAACCAACACCTGATTATCAGGAAATACAGCCATGAATACAGAAGTTTATTGCAACATACTTACAACTTAGCAGAACAAAGCATTTGCTCTTTATATTTTGCTATCACATTCACCTGGCAAGATTTACATATGTTAATTCAATAGATACCTGGAGGCGTGTACGTTTCTACCGAAGAGTGCACAAGAACAGACCGTCTTTTTGAAGGCATGGGCATTCTTCTCTCTTTGTATTTTGCGAGTGCTGCTTGTACTGCTTCAGTGTGGACATCTATATAGAGAAAAAAAAAGGTTAAGAGATTAAGTTTAATCATTATTTCTTTCTAAAAATATAGAAAGCATCAATGCCATCTTTTACAGCTCAAATCCAAAGGCTGAATCGCACATGATGGCCCTTACGGCTTTAGTCCTGTTTAGCCCAATTGCTTAGCTTGCAGAAAGGAACAGGTTCTCAGCTTCAGAGGAAGCAACACTTCTTGGAGAGCAGAAAGGTCCAAAGCTAAACTACAGTAACATGGTTTTCAATTCTGAAGCTGTGACAACACTATCAATTGTTTCTCCTTCAATGGTGTTTAGGACTGAATAAATACGCCTGCCTCCCACTCAAATTCAGCTCAGAAGCAATGGTTTCAAAAGTTAAGGGAGGATATAAGCAGGGTCAAGTTAACATATTTTCCTCATGAAATCAGCTTGAAAAGGCTTTGTGAGTATCATTTAGGAAGAACACCCTGAAAGCCAATACTGAAGTTACAGAATACCTAGCACATTACTTCTGAGCTATGCTTTATTTTCATTTTGGGGGGAAATTTCAATGCAGATACTGTAAATTGGCAACAGCACTGGACTCTTCATCCTTCAAAATCCACAATGGGAAAAGAAGTGAAAAAAGTATACTTGAAGCTCTCACAAAAGAATGCAAGTAACAAAAAACAGAAAGAAGCAGCTAAATGTATATGAAGAATTAGGGAAGAGACACCAAGTGTTTTCACTTTCCTGAAAGCAAAAATTACCCTAATATACTCATGGGGTATATTTTAACTTTTCTTATTTTTAAGCCAAAACTGAGATTAAAGGGGAATTTAGTGTTCAATCAAGCCCACACTGCAGATAAAATTTAACGTCTTCAAGTAATTCTAAATTGCCTTCACAGATTTTTCATTGTGACATATGTATTTCAATGGTGTCAAAAGCTAAAACTTATGTAGAAAGAAAATTCATGAGATGAATTATATATGAATATATATATGAGAATAGATGTCAAGGAGAAATGAGGCAGACCAAAAATATACTTTAACTTATGACCCAAGTTCAAACTCATGAAAAACAAGTACAGCAAGTATACACTTACACATAGCTACAAAAGGCTCAAAAGCAAGTTATTATGATTATGCTTTTGTCTTACAACATTTCTCTTGGGTAGAAGCTGCTATACCAGAATTACAGAATGAAACTGTTCACTTTGGAAAAAAAGATATATTATTTCATTAAGTATCCATCGAAGGCTGCAAATACATAACATGCTGATAGACTTGTAGGTATGAAACTCAGATATGTGACATGCATACACTTACACAACTTACGTATTAAAAAAAAAAAAAGGTAATTTCTCTGCCTCATACTTACAGGGATTAACCTTGATGATGACTACAAGTAAAGCTCCATATTTTACGGTACCTTTTTTATAAAAAAAAAAGGTACCATTTCTGGTACTAGTCCTGAACCTGCTTTGGTCATGCTGAGCACGAGGTTCTTCCTAATTTATTTTAAATATGCCAAACAATTCCCGTTAACTTTGACAAAGCAAGAGATAGTTCAGGGGAAAGCTAATCAGTATATATTTTAATGAAAACCAGAAGAGATTTTTGAGCATTCCAGAGAATGAAAGGCTATGAAACAGCAAAGCACAGCACATCTATGTGAATGTGTAGGAAGCCTTGGCCTGAAAAACTTACTTTCCAAAGGCAGCTGTATCCCAATGCAGTGGATAAACACCTGACACTTGGGGGACAACTATTCAATTCTCCATTTCAAAAACAGATTGCAAATGCTGCCCATAATCTCAGAACCTTGCCAGAGAAGGCTTCATGCAATATATTTCTAACCACCTCTTAATGACAGATATTGGCAGATGCCTTTGTTTCAGAACTTCTGTTCTTAAGTAAATGAGACAAAAATCACCATAGCTGAGTCTGACATCTTTTCCTGTGTTACATGAAAACTGTTCCATTTCCACAAGTAAAAATCCCTCCTGCTCCAAAGCATATTCACACCATGTACTTCAGGCATCTAACTTTTGCTCCCTGACTACACAACACTATTTACTGCAATACATGAGATCAAAGAGACACCATGACAGAAGCAAGTTATAACCCCAGTACTGGAGGCGTACAGCACCTTTAAGAGAAATGCCAGGAAAAAAAAAAATCCACTCAACCAAAAATCAGGAAGCTGCTTTTCTTAGTCACATCCAAATGAGAAACAAACTGTTTCCTTCAGCCTGGCCAGATGGACCAGATAAATCAAAATGAGCCCTGGGCTTATGGTCCCAGACACCACCTAGTTCTTTGCAGTAACAATGTCACTTTTCAAGTCTGCAGCTCCCCTCAGATAATCTGTTCAGTGCTATATTTAAAATATGTATATGCAAATACACTATACCACCTGTATGTTCTTACAAGACTTAGGAATTTACTAGGTAGATGCTTGTCTCAAGTAAGAACTTTTTGTGCAACTAACCTGTGAGGTTCAAGGACAATGCTGTTAAGAGGGAAAAAAATATTTAAAAAAAAAATAACTTCTTAAACCTCTAACTTTTGAGACAAGATTATTTTTTTTTATACTGGGCACCATGTTGGATTTTTGCTGCTGTCCTTCACACCAAGCAGTTGTCAATAAATGTGTTATGAATTAAAAATTCATTACCCTCTCCCTATGTCTCCCTGCCTCCCTTCCCCACATCTGGGCAGCTGCTTTTTGTCAAGTCTTGGTTTCTCCTGATCTTTAGTTTTGGATTTCCCCCCACCCCATTGTAAATGTCCACCATTGAAGTTTATTCTCATGGATACCCAGAAGCAAACCTCTTTATTTCACAAAACTCCAGAAAGTTTAAGCAGAACTCAACAGACTTCTTGTTTTGCTGCGTTACTTTGATGCACCAAGGACATTACTGCTATCCATAGACTTAGGAGTGTTACTTAAATTAAATGTTATTTTTGCAGCCTTAAAAGTTAGGGGCAAAATGCAGTTCTGCAGGACACATTTCCATAGCAGAACTTTCAGTCAAAACCAAGCTGAATGTTTTTTTAAAAAAGATGGTAACTATTACATGCATTCACTTCAACCATGCATAAAACGATATATAATTTAGAAGACATTTTTGTTACATTAACAACTGGTAGGAAGAAGGGGAACATAACAAATGGTTTTTCTCCAGAAAAGGTCTTCCAAAACAGAAAAATAACACACAATATTTATAGTCTGTATATAAATTCATGAAGTCATTAAATAACGCTGCAGATAAAAAAAATGAAAGCATTCTTAGCTAGTATACAAGGGTACGTTGAGTACATTGGTACAAAGTAGAGTGGGACAGGTCATAACATCACACAGATTTGTGGTAGCAAGCATGGGAACTACTTTTTATTCCATTTCCAGAGGGCAAAAGCAGCACCACCTCCTCCTCTAGCCCTCTTACACCCACTCCCAAACCTGGAAAATACTAGATTAAATGATAAAAATGCAACCAGAAGACAGTCAGGATAGATTATAATTCTGTTTCATGTTTTATTTTTATAGCGCAGATTTAACTCATCAGTTCCTTCTGTACTCATCAAGATTTCCAGCTTGAAATTTGTCTTTTAATATCTTGTCCTTGGATATAACAACTGAGTAGGACCGTCCTCTGTCAGCGAAATAGATTAAATATTTGGTTTCACTTCCCTGGAACGCTTTGTTCCTATTCCACATTTCCTTTAAGAGTTTTTCTACATTATGTACAGGATGAAACAGACTTCAGTAAAAAAAGTAAAAGGAATGAAATAATTTTAAAGAAGCAGAACATTTACGGTACAAAATTCATAAATTACCATAAATTAAAGTTTAATTGGATATTGGAATTGCAAAAAGAAGGTCTCTACCATTGTACATTACTAAATTCTTAAAAATTTACTGTGAAACTGATATAACATTTAAGAACTGTGGACTTCAGTTTTCTTCAGCGGATTGAATAGTCATTAAAATCAGATCAAATGTGACCTGTTTTACATCATATTTCTGAGAACAGGGAACACAAATGTTCAGCAGTGAACACTGGAAGAGATGAACAGCAAATCCAGCATCTTGTTAACATGAAAATTATGCATACCAAAGTGAGAAAAAAAACATATGCTGCCATCTAAAAGCAGAAGAAAAAGTCTTGAAAAAATAGTTCTATGTTTCTGCATTTTATTAAGCTGCAAACAACCATCAACAATTTATTATTGATTTAAAACAGGTTTTTTTCTTCCTCTGTTGTAGTAAACCACATAATCTTCTCTTCCATTTTATGTACCTATTCTCATTTTCTTTCCTTCTACATGTCCTTAAAAAAGGATGGGGGAGGAAAACTAAGAAATAGTTCGTGGACTATAAATCACTCTTACACCCTAAACCCTCTAGCTATTAGAAGAGCATTTTTCTTTCCTGTTTGTAGCCTCTGCTTGTTTATCAGCCTCTGATTCTTGTTTCTGCCTTAGGCACAGGAGGAAGAATTTCTACAGTTTGAAGAAAAAATGGCATTCACAGGTTGGTAAGTTTCCCTTCTGCTCACAGATCTCCAAACACCAGCAGCTAAAGCAACCAGTACTGTCTGCCTCTACAAACAGCTGCTGCAAACTAGTGTCTCATATGATTGCCTCCCTGTGGCAAGGGTTGCCAGTGTAAAAAAAAAGAAAAAGGAAAAAAAAAAAGTAAAGATAATTTTTAAAAAAGTAGTATGACTCCAGGAAGGCTGGTAGAGCACATAGGATCAGTGCAGGATCAAGCTCTATGAAAGGAAAAGAGGACAGGGGAAAGGAAAAGTAAAAAAGGAAAGGGAGAGAGCTGTTGTATATTGCATGCTGCTGCACAGGTTATCACCCGTGCACACTGAGCAGGCTTTTCCTCATCTGGAGCAGCTCCCCAAATGCATCTTTGTATCCGGTTCCAGGCAAGCTGGAAGAACAGTCTGTATTACAGCTGTTTATCCATCATGCTGAAGAACAGAAACCAGAAAAAAATGCAAGAGTGGAAAGAGAAAGTATAGCTGCCGGGAAAGCTTTTTCAGACACGCTAAAGGCTTACCAGCTAACTCATTCGTGTTCTTATCCAAAACCAGGCAGCAGTGGGACTGAACAAAGGAGGAGGCACAGTGCCTCCACCAGAAGCCACACACCTTCCCTGAAAGAAAAGCCAGCAGCAATAACAATACGCCTATCACCAAGTGTCCTCTGAACTGAGGGTATGAGGGCCTTAGCGCTTATCATGGACAAATGCTTGCAAAGTCTCTGCATATCTCACTTTCTCTATCACACTGTCATCATTTAACAGTATGAAAACCTAGTTAAAGCGCTGTAATGTTAACTCCTATTCTGTGAACTCTTAGGTAATTTAGTAGGCTACAGTATTTATTGATGGTATTTGCCGTTTGGTGATATCTACTGCTTAAAGACAAAAATCTGTGGATGATAAAAATTATAGTTAATTTAAATGGACAACAACTCTGGGAAACTATTAAAAAAATGTGCTTACAGCTTGTAAATGGCAGATTAATTGCATAAAAAGGCAAAATTGTTTCACTTGCTTTTTTTAAGTAATTTATGTTAATGGTTCTAAAAGAACTATTATTGCTCCAGAAAGAGATCCTGTTCTATGAAAAGTTGCATTCCACTCTCATTCCACCTTGAAAAGGACACAGAACTGATGAGATGCAAAGAAAGGAAAAAAAAGAAATAAAGAATGGAAGGAAACAAAAAAAGAAGAAACAACACACCCTCTACTCCCCCCAGAAGTCTAAAGAATAAATAAAGCAAGCAATTCTATCCAGTACGCAGAATTACAGCCTAAAGCTGTTTATCATTCACAACAGGTAAGGTGTGTCAACATACAGGGAAATTTAAAGAGGTAACAACATTTCAAGCTGGTGGTGGTGGACATCTTTTCTTTAGGTGAAAATGCTTTTAGCATAGCTAGAATTTCTCAGATAAATTGGGACTGCTTTGTGAAGCAAAACTGTGACGTTTTATGCCAAAGTAATGGGAGGAACAAAGTGAATCTGCTTTGCAGTAACTAGTGTTTTCTGAAATGTCTTGTCAACATTTCTATTCATATTCTATTTCATATACATAAATCTCACAGCATGAGTAGCCATGAAAAAGAGCATCAACACCAATGTGAAGCATTTTCAGACTTGAATGAACTAGATGATTCAACATCTATTAGAATCAGAGTAGTAACACTTTCAAAGAGTAAAAACACATGCAACAAACACCTTGCATTTTTCTTTCTGTCTCTCTCTACATTGAGATAAAGAAGAGAACAACTAATGCTATAAATGTGAAGAATTTTTTTCTATAATTTTTTCTAATTTTTTTTTTCCTGATTTTTTCTAAAGATTAGAGAGGACAAAGGGGAAAATATATTGGCTTCTCAAATCTATATCTACATTATGTTGCATAGACATACGTTTAACCTAAATCAAGTCAAGCAAAACCTTCACTATTTGGTTTTGATACCACCTAACGGTTTGGTTTTGATCCACTAAGCTTTGTCATATACCACTAATGAGAAAAAGAAATCCAATTACATGTGTTACAACTAAGAACTTTTTCCCCAAGAGTTTAAATTTCAATGGGAAGAACACACTCTAAGCAAGAAGTTTTAATTCTTCTTCTTTAAGCATGAGTTAGGGGAGCAATGATGGGAAACCACAGAAGGACATGGCAGTCCACATGAAGTACTGCCTAGGGTTTTGGCACTGCCCAGTGATAAGTACAAGAAATAACCTAAAACCCCTACACATCAGGCTTCATCTTGAATAACTGTCCACTGGCAGGATTGCTTGAACACTTAGGGTCATTCAGAAATACTCATATTGAGATGTAAAAATATCAGCTGAGCTCTAGACTGATAAGAAAGTGAGCAGTACTTCAGAATCACTGAAAGTCGATTTAAAGAATTTTAAAATCAACAAGGCCATAGAAATATTCACTCTAGGAAAAGAGGAAGCACTGATAATTAGCACTGATAGTTAGACTAACATTTAAAAGCCACATCTATTCTTAAGCAAGTATGCTAGCTGAACTTGTTAATATCCACCCACTTCTACATATCTTGCACTGTAATACTAATGAGCCCTATGCCAAACTTCCCCCAAACAATACCAGTAATATGGTAGGGTCGTTTACTTGCTTCTTGTTGTGTTTGTTTGCTTTTTTAAGTATCCTCAGTGCAAGTTAAATAGGATATCTGAGGCTCTGAGACAGGAAAACTGTCTGTGTATACAGAGTATTGCTCTGGACCCTCCTAGCTCTCTTAGCTAATGGTTTCCAAGTATTCCGTGTTGTAGCCATGCTCTTTTTGCTTTATTTCTGTTAGTTTAACAATATGCTACTTTAAATGAATTAATTTCTATCAGATTCATGATTCTACTTGTAATTTATTTGGAATCTACTTGGTCACAAAGTAACTTGGAAATCATGGCTGTAATTCAACCACTAAATCTGTTTTTTTCCTGGTATGTACTCAACAGTAGAATTATATTGATGATACATTTCAAATGCAAAAATAAATTCAAATGACCGATTTGTACATACTCTTAAACACATCATTTAGTTAATTTTGATAGTATGTAATCTTCCCTGACATTAAGAGGTTTCTTCTTTGTGTAGCTGAATACATACATCTTTCCCAGGAGTCCATATATATCCTCAGAATATTTAAGAAGTCTCATTCATCCTTCAGTTATTCATAAGGAACCTATACAGCCATATCAGCTCCATTTCTGGAGCAACGTTTTAAATGTCAGCAATGCAAATATGATGCAATAACCACTATGCCCAAGCAGTTGCAAAGCAAGGTGACGCAAGATCAACAACATATTAAGGATGTGCAGTGCATGTCGTTACTTGCACTTCTCATCCTCAAACCCAAGACATATAATTACCCCGGAAAACAAACAGAAAAATTTCGAGTTAAAAGTCCAAAGGTATGTAGGAGAGAAAAGCTTCCAAACACCTGCCTTTTCTCACTATTGTGACAAGGAATTTCACAGGGAAACAGTGTACTTCAACCACCTGAAAAGTAACAATGGAAACAGGATGTGATGAGGATATTGGTATTTTCACAGAGTTTCCAAAACAGGTTTGTCACACTGGTGTCCATTTAAAATTAAGTAGAATATCCATTGTGACATTTCCCTTTTTTGTGCACTTGCTTTAAACCAGGAAATATTTGAAAGTGAGCTACAGTAAATATGATAATCCTATAACCTTCCTTTAACAAAATAGCCCAACCAACCAAGCAAAAAAACCCCTACAACTCACACACTGTAGTCTTCTGAATGTTTAAATAACTGTTCTACAGACCAGAAACCCAATCAGCAAACAACAGAAAATTGTTAAGCATGGTGTAAAATTCACAATAAGAAAAACATCAGAAGGCATGTCTACAATTTCTTTCTCTCCCAGTACTTCCTCCGTTCTGGATTTGAACAAAACCACTCATGTACAGAAATACAAAAAGCTACTTGAAAAATATTCATTAGGCTCTTCCCTTCTTCCAAGGCACTTCCAACTTTTTCTTTAGGTGTAGGTACTACTTCACTGGTACACTGTTCCTCTTAAGACACCTGATGTTTTAGCTACATTTCTTTTCCTTACCAGATCGGAAACGCTCATCCCTCGAGTTGGTAGAACGGGATTTCTGCTGTTTAGATAGAGCAGTGGTAGCTTGTGAAGAGCCTGGGACTCTGTTCTCTGCTTGCAGGCATGGATCCACACCTGAAATACAGTTTTATTTCAGTACAAATTCAGGTTCACAAATAAAACATCTGTTTCCCATGTCTACATTCTTTTACCACCCTTGACACATACTTACAAGTTCAACTGGAGGCCTAAGTCTATACCTTTAAAAAAAAAATCTCATCTTCCAATTGCATTTTAAATTATTTAAACAGAACCTAGCTTGATCTGATAAGCATTTCACACAGAAGATAAGAAACACTTCTGAATAACAGAAAAATTCCTTTGTTCCTTGCAGGAGTTTACAATCATTTGTCCTTAGGTGTTATATATGTCAGATCCATGCGGAGGGAGGAGAAGGAACCAATCGTCTCCCAGCTTACTGCTAGACATCAAGAGAAATGCTGCAGAAATGGTTACAATTACACATTGGACTTGGAGATCCTGAACAGACAAGATGATACTGCTCCACCTTTTAAATAAAACTTGAACTACTCTGGTGAATTTCTTTTGAGTCTAAACACAAGACAGCTAATTTCAGTAAAACTTAAGAATGTGCGTATCTGTTTAATCTATTCCCATTTAATAGAACGATACTCAGAAGATTCACATTTTACAAAAACTGCAATTCTCTAATAAAAACTTTGCGGATATTAAGGGCAGAATTACCCTGTCAGCTTCAGCTGTCTAAAAACTACTGCTCTAATCTAGGTTGGCTGGGTACTTTATATACTCATTAAAGGATTACAGATCTTCCCACCCCCATAAAGGGCAACAAAAATAAGAGGAACTGAACCACTCTCTAGTTGTTTCCTCTGCACCTGCCTACAACAGGGCTCTAGGCAGATAACCTAGAGCAGGTGCCTACCTTTAGGCTGGCTAACGTTCAGGAAGATGAATCTCACCTTTACATTTTAGCATAGCAGAAATAAGAAATCAATGGGGTAGACAGTAACCATTAAATGTTCGCTATCACTCCCCAACCCCCCAAACAAGGAGACTCCTTGCTGGCTCTTGATACATCTGCAAGGACTATATAAATTTGAGCTAGGAACTCACACTTTCAATTCTATTTTCTCATCTATTATACATCTACACTTAAAGTAAAACACCAAGACCTGAAACCTCTGCAGGTGCTTTCTGAGGATACAACGTCACACACAGCCACAAGAAGCCAGAGGAACATAAGGAACAAAGAAGCACTCTCTTCCGTTTGTACTGTTTTAAGACCGGTGAACGATCACCTTCAGAAATGCAATAGCCGCTACACATCAAGTACAACAGGTGCAAAACTACAAAGCAGTTGGAAGGTTTTTTTGTATGAACCTATTATAAATTTATGATCTTATGTGGCTATTTGGCTTAGTGTTGTGTTTAACAGTAAACTTTTCTTTGCCATATGTGATCTGCTGCATCAAGTTTACTATGTTTCTAGACCTTGTACCATATAGGGCTGAGTATATCTTTCATTTTACTCTTTCCTTCCCTTGAAGAGCTTCTGCTTTCCTACCTGCCCTCAAGCCTTGCTAGAACTAGAAACAACACTTTCAAAACGCAGATATGGACAGAAAGCAGCTTTCACTGAACTGAAGATGTCACTCAAGAGGAATCCATGCCAGTTCCTTTGGAAGTAAAGCTCTTTCTTTAACAAGAAAGGATTCTTCTTTCTCTCATGGGCTTTCTGTTCCCTCCCCTTCCCCCCAGGTGTGTACCAAGAAAGAAACTGGTAATTAATTGTTAATAAATCTAGCAAATATTAAGTCCTTTCAGTAAGATGCAGTCTTCACATTGGAAGTGTAAGTTTTCAAACAGTAATTGGATTAAATATACCAGTTCTACCTCCACTAATCAAAACAAACTTTCAAATACTCTCTTTAAATATAATATCCTCAAGAAAAGTGTTTTATCATCTTCCTGACTGGATCAGCTGCTATACATCAGCTTTCTTACGTATCTGTTAACACCACTAAGTGAACATGCTCCATAATCCCTTTTTCATCCCCATTTGCAGCTGAGAGTTAACCTCTCTGGATGTTGAGAAAGCAACCTTGAGTTAGCCATGGGTTCGGGGAGGGTGTGTGTGGAAAAAATATAAGCCTAAGTAACAGAAAAGGAAGGAACATTTAATAAATCATACAGATCTAACTTTTCGGAAATTAATCCAACTTGAGAGACATGCTCCTGTCTTTTACAATTTGCTATACAGAAAGAACAAACACATTCTCACCTAATGGAGTTTTCCTACTCTCCAGAAGTATAGTTTTGAAGTAGATGACAGGCTAAGTAACATCAAATGCATTTCCCAATAGGGGAAATGAGACAGGCCAGTAAAGAAACTGAAGCGTCCTCAATGGAGACCAGTTGAACATGGAGCTGAGTAAGCACACAATATTTCAACGCTACCCAATATAAAGATGTAATGTTCCCTGAAACACTTTAGCCGAATTCCGTTTCTAAAAGAAAAGCAAATTTAGTCTACCAACTGAATTGATTCAACGTACCTGATACTCGAAGAGTGGTGAAAACACTCGAGAATTGTATTTTACATTTCATGTCAACAAAAATTTTACATAACCACAAGTCAAGAGTCCAGAGAGATTTGTTCATCTGGAAACAGTAAACAACCACTTCATATTTCGTTAAAAAGACTGAGGCAAGTCACCTCCTCAAAGCCTGAGCCAAAAAAAGAGCAGGTGCAAACAGTTAACACGATAACTAAGGTGGAGAAAAAGAGAACAGGACAAGCAGCTAAGCTGGGAGTCTCCCTAAAATAGATCACCTGTTATGAAATTTTCAGACAACAGCATATCTACATTAGGAAGGTCAATGTGCCAAACATCAGGTCAATTTTGTGCGATCTTGTTACAAGAGACCTTGGGTGAAGAAGGCAGCAAAAGACCAGGAGATTTTTTTGTGTGTGTGTGCCATTTTATTCCTCCAAAAGAGGGTTATTAGTTTTAAGTGGAAAAAGAGATTAATGCTCTACTCATAATTCCTTATTTTTATCTTTTCCAGTCCTACAGTTCAGTACCCAGCTTTCCAAACCTGTCTTTCTCCCTGGGCACGGCATAGCCCATGAATTCCCATTTTGAACTCCTGTAGCTGGTATGTAAGCAAGTAACTACAGAGCCTTGTAATCATGACTCAAGACCACTATCAAGCCCCTTTCCCACTCTGTGATCCCATGTGCCCGACAAAGCTGGTCAGCATAATTTGACCAATGACACTGCTGCATCTGGTACAAGGGTTTAGCTGTTGAACATACAAGAAAAATAAGATGGAAAATAAATTAATTGGAATAATCAATCAGCAGATGACATGCTGCAGCATGTGGGATGCTTCCAAGTCATGTGCAACTTGAGCACTGCTATTTGGCCACACCAGTACTGGGGGGAGAAGGAGTGGGGAAGAGAAGGGACCCCAAATAAGCATAAAGAGTGCATGAAAGCTTAACAGCTCCAAAACCAGAACCCTCTCCTCCTCCAACACTTACGGAACAGATTTTTGTGGATCAGAGTTAGGGCAGCGGTACTGTGACGAAATACATATCAATAAAGTTCCCTTTAAATTAGGATGAGGCACAAAATCAGTGGCACTGTTGGAAACCACAACTGTGCTTCTTCAAGTTAAATCTCCCTTTTTGCTTTCTCGAAGAAGAAAGTTTCACATCATAGTGAAAAAATACCAAGGATGAGTCTGAAAAACATCACTTTTTGGTAAAAATAGTAAGATACTGCATCTAACTCTTAGGCTACACAATTATGTGCCAGAAAAATCCTGTTCCACAAGCTTGGTGAACTTGTTAATTTATTCTGGTGCTATGCAAATCACTACCTTAGCCTCCAGCAAAAGCAGCTGGATAATTAAGCTAACTCCCTCCATTCACACTGAAGATCTTAACAAAAATAACATTTTTAAGAAGTATATACTAAAGACACTTGATCCACTATCACTGTATTTTGTCCATTTTTAGCTTACCCAAAGCTAGCAAGAATGAAAAGTCATCTTAAAGAGGCTGCTTGTTCCAATTGACTGAACAATATGCTTCTAGTGCATTAAAGTTCATATTTGAATTATAACTGTATTTTTGCATCCATTAACACTGAAGAATTAAGACTAACACTGACATTTCTAGCAATTTTGATTTATACAATCAAAAATTATTTTACTATAAGAGCACTGAACAGCTGACAGTACAATGAAGACTTTGCTAGCATCACTAGCTAAACACATCTGGCATCAGATAGTCAGAGATAAAAATTTCAAAAACATGCTTAGAAAAAACACAGATTTATATGCTAGAGGACTCTCCTGGGCAACCCACATGAAGAGCAGTTGCCCTACTGCCTTTCATTTCATCTGCATAAGATGTGATGTCTTAACGTCAAACTCAACAGTTTTTAAAGACTTTCACCAATGTCTCAGCAAACTCTTATTTGAAATAGCTATTAGACATTCAAATTTAATTACCTTTACAAAAAGACTCAACTTGAAATTCATCTCCTAAAACAGAAATTCAGACAAAGTAATTTCACTTCTAAACTAGGTTAATTTATATAAGTTGTACCAGTTTACTAGCTGAACCTTTCAAAAGTATTCTCTCTTCAATTTACCATTAAAACTTGGAAAAGTAAATCCAAAGGAGTTAAAAGAGCATGGCAACAATTCCCCCATCTCAGTTTTACTTGCATTGCTATCCAGTTATGTATCATGCCTCCAAGCACTCACAGTCTGCATAAGATGACGTATCATATTAAAGAGCTTTGCAGAGAGGAGAAGGGAAGAGGGAGGCTGAGGAGGAAGCTTTAGGCTCTTCGTACACTATTAAACCTTTCTGCAGCTGTTGAACTGGATCTAGAAATAAGAAAGGAACAAAAGACAACAACCAGATTCAAAGCACTATAAGAAAGGAAAAGGGATATGACAAGGCAGAAAATAAAACAAGTGTGGGAAACTCCCAGTCTGGCTCTAGGCCAACCTTTCAGTCCGTCCAGCCCTGCTCTAGTCCCTCTCTGCTGTCTTCTCCACACGCAGCACGCTGCTCTGCCCAAAGACCATGGCTAGCCATCCAGTCTGCAGCATGCTCCTTCCCCTTACTGCCCCTCCGCCCCCAGGCTCTTCAGCCCATCTCCTCCAACCCTGCCTCTGGTTTCCACTCCCTCTCCATGGATTCAAGCCCTACACACCTTCTGTTCGTGTTTCTCTGTTGCGGCCTGTTTACCACCCACGCTCGCATAGGGACCTTACCAAAACGAGGGAGGTTTTTGCAAAGGACTGCAGTATTTCTTAGTTTCCTCTGCCTCTGCCTGCCCTAAAGGAGAGGGTGCTTCAGGAGTTTCTTAGTTAGAGACAGGCAGTCTGTAAAAACAGGTAAGGTCTTTCCTGGCAGGTTTTTCAGCCATTTATTAATGTATGCATGGGGCAGGGGCAGGGCCAGGTGTGCTGGAAACAGCCTCTCCTTCCCCGTTAGTACCACTCCATACATCATGGCAGAAGAGGTGCATCATCGTGCAGCACCTTCACATGAAGTATCTGCATGTAACCCCTTGATTTCACCATCACTAGGGTACCTTGTACTCCCCAGTCTTTTCAAGCAAAGCTGTGTAGCTGTGCTAATGTGTACCTAGCTTAAGTACAGCTCCACAATAAGTCATATTAATTCCAGATCTCTCTAAATAGAATTTTAGATACAGCTATTTCCTACTGAACTGTAAAGGAAAAAAAGCAAACTCTTCTCACAAAAATTACCTGAGATGCTAAAGTTCTACATAAAACACATACGCTGAGTTCCAGATCTTTTCATAGAAAACTTAAGGCAGGAGACTAAATAGAAATTATTCCTCAAGAGACTGATATCTGAGGACTGAGGATCTCTCTTTACTTTTTGGTCTGAGAAGCCTCACCTCAATTATTAAGCATCCAGTCTTTACTCAGGTCACAGTTCAATTTTATCATTCTTTGCTGTCATACCACATCCCAAGACATATTACCTGATACACACATTTTTGTCTTCAAGATCTAAAACTATCTAAGTGTTCACATCTTCCAGGTCAGTGAAACTTAACAAGGGTCTACCTAATGTAATTTACTACCCAGAATAAGAAATTAGAAAATAATGAGTTAAAAAAAATAGTAATAGGCATCATATACATGCATCATGCTTGACAATCTTCCACTGTTCTATAACATTTTCTTCTACTCCAGGAAGTAAACTTCAGCTTGTAAGTTTCCACTTAGAGAAAATGAAACAATTTTAAGGGCGTTATTACTTTCCATTAAAGGAAGCATACAACAGCATCAAAAAATACAAAAGCATAGAAGAGGCTTGTTAAAAATTCAATTAATCCAAATACCAGCCAGGAAACTAAACTACCTCATTGAAAATACCAGTGGCAAGAGACATGCTTATTTAGACATTATAACAAGACCGGTAAGCAGAACACCTACATGTCATTAGCTAGAATGTCATTAGCACCCACATGTCATTATTCCTCAGAATAATAGTCCATTCTAAGCAGCAGTTCAGGAGATGCTTCACAAGTAGTCCAGCTCTCCTAACATAAGATGATCCTGCCTGTCAGTCACAGCCCAAATTAATATAAATTACCTAAGTGCCATGCAGCACAGTTCTAAATCCAAGCAGGCAGTAAAAGAAGCAGAAACCAGATATGAAAAGCCCCCATGGCAGAGAGTCACCAAAATCAACACTAGGAGCAGGGAACGGCTGGTGAAGCACAGCAATCAGAGGAAGATGGCTGGCTGTGCAGCACCCAGCTCCAGCAGAGAGCAATGGGACAATTCAGTCCCTGGACTTTGGAAGATCCCTGTTAAAACACTTCTTGCTCGGCTATCAACTTTCAAGGTGATGTTCACCACACCACTTACATAAATTTGGTGGTATTAGCTGAGACAGTACAGGCAATGTCTATTTAAGCACACTAATTAGAAAAGAAGAAAGCAAGCTACCAAGGATGATGGATATAACTACACGGTGCAGTTGGCCAAAGGTCCTCAGACTTCAGATCCAGTTCACTAAGACAGAAACCTCAGGGAGCCAAGTTTCACTGACACACCCAAGTAACTGGCCACTGAAGAGAAAAAGAGCTTCAACAAGATAATTCAGGGGCATCACAGAGAAATCCTGTTTCCATATTAGCAGCCCTCACGGAGGAGAAAAGTTTCCATGCAAGATGGCAGCCCCCTAATGAAGAGAAATTATTCCATACTGTGTTTGCTTGATAAGATGGCCAGATTTACTTTTGAATTGATAGATACGTCTCTAGGGGCAAGAAAAAGGGAAATACTGTGTTAGGTGTTTCAACCACGAACGTCTAGATTTCTCACAGTATCAGAGAGGACTGCATGATGACTTGTCACCGGGGTGTAAAGGTGAAAAGTTCTCACAACGTATCTGAACATGGTCTTGCAAAATATTGAAGATGAATCAGCAGTAAGAGTTCATGTAAACACCAGTAAGGCAGGAAAGGCATTTTGGAGTTACAACTTGAACTGGTTAGAAAGGAAGCTGAAGACCAGCACCTTTTGTGGTAGCATAATCATTCCTGGTGAAAGACACAGAATTACACCAGGAGATGGAGACAACATGTGCCTGAGAAAACCGTGGAACAAAAAAAAATGTTTCCAGTTAATTGAAACTGATAAGCTTTTGGAAGAAAAAGCAACAGCACAGTAAGCAACAGAGCATCTACAAGTGTAAGGAAGCAAAATTAACAGTCATGGCAGACACTATCCCGTAACTTCATCTCACAAATTAGATGACAGTCTTGTCTTCGTTTTTAGAGATATCACTTTTAAATATCTCCTCCCCTTCCCTCCAATCGAAATACTATTTTCCTTTACAACGCAGTCGTCTTTTCCTTTTCAGCAAGGCTTCCCATTCTCTATCTCTTTTTCCCCTAGAAGTCTCCTCCAGGCATCTTTTGGTGAAGCTTTACCAAAACTAATGTTCCCACAGTATTGCCTATGAGATGATGGAGAAGAGGGACTTGTACTACAAGCAAGAGCCAGAAACACCCACATGGGACCATCTCCTATTCCAGTCTTGCATCTCAAGTTCTCCAGAGGGAATTTCAGCAGAAATACACTAACATAGGAAGGATGAAGTAGCACCTGCACATGTTCAGAGCAGAAGTCCCTCAGCTAATACCCAACTCCAATCGTCTACTCAGCAAAACGCATCAAATGGAAAGGACCTGGGATTTTATGGTTGCTTTCATTGCACAGACAGTAACCAAGGAACTGGTTGGGACATAATTACTAACACTAGGTTTAAGCAAAGGGGAAAACTCTAAATGAGCTAGAAAAGTTGGCTGGTACTCCTATCTGGAGGTTTGCTTACGATAAGCCCTTTGTCAAACCTCTCAGCTGTTAAACTAACTAATTCGTATTTGCCATTACCACACCCTTCTGCAAATATTTTGAGGAGCTTTGCAATATGATTGTTCAGGGCAGCCATCCAGCTTACATAACCCTGTTTACATCGAAGAATAAACTCTTCCCCTGACCTGCTTTGCACATAAACCCCGCTTCCTTTTGACTGTGCCTTGAAGCCAAAGTTAGTTCTTTTGTTTTCAAGAAAAACAACAGGAGAAAAAGGAGTAACACCTTACATGCTTTTTAATATTTTTGGGGTTTAATGACCCAAACAAAGGAAAGCCATAAGTGATAAAACTGGAGCAGAGGAAACTGCAAACCAAATCATATTGAAGTTTATGCAGAAATACAGTACCTTTTATTAGAACCAGTAATAGTTGGGACAAAGTACACAAGAAGAGGAGAAAAAACCCCCTTGATTTCAGATACAATTCCCGTATCATACAATTCCTTTGCATTTGTAGGTACTTCACTTTTACCAGACATATCAGCTAGTAGAACATTTCTCTGCTTACAAAAACCCTTTTGGCAAAGTCTCCTTGTATTATATGGCTTGCAAGCAATACTACCACTGATGGCATGGTGCTTTAAAATTTCAAATTGCCTTTATAAAGCCCTCACTGATAAAGATGTTGATGCAGGAGAAAACATCCGCTCCTGGGAACATACAAATGAGTAAAGGACACTGACTAAATAGCATTTCTGGTTTAGGCCTCAAAGAGCTCCTTAAGAGATCTATGGAAGAACAAGCTGAAATCACTTGTCCTTACTTTAAAAACATCTGAAGAACCACGTGTTTTAATAAAAAAAAAATATGATTAGCTTGTTTCCTTTACGACTATTTCATCTTAATTACTCTCCAACTTAGTAATAGAAGTGAAAGATGACTCTGTATGTGTTAATTAGTCTCAGATTAAAGCACTATGAAAAGCTCTCTTAACTGATACCACTGAATGACAATTGGATCTCGCAATACTCTGAGGCAAGGTTTTGCTGTATTAAGAAGGAGCTATATGCTCAGGTTACTTGATATTTATAAAATGCAACATTTAGCATCGCTTTTAACTCATTAAAATAACCAGTGATTAGCTGCCATACAGGGGTTTGGGGTTTTTTGCATTTTATTGTTTTTTGTTTTGTTTTTTTTTTTTTAAATCCTGAATATTAGAAATAATATTTTGTTAATGACAATCAATCCAGGGGTTTTTGTTCTCACTAGTTACACTATTAGTCTATGAAAAAGTACGCTGGAGACATGCAAGTCTTTAAATCTAATCCACCACAGTAAAACTCCAGGACAGCAAGCTCTCAAGAAAAGAGATGCAAAGCTTCACATGGTAAGTTTTTTTTTTATTTTAATTTTTTTTTGTTTTACAGTAATCCAAGAAGCTTGACCTAAACACCTTGGGTTTTCTAGGTCATACTTTATGCCAGATTTCACTCAGGTAAGCTTTCTCAAAACTACCATTAATCCGGACTAGTATTTACGGTTGACAAAGACACCGCATCCTGTAAATAGCGGGTCTCAGAGGCAAATGAAGAACGTGTGTTTTTTCAAGTTTATAAAGCAGAAGCATGTCTGGTTTAGTATTTACATATAAAGAAAACAAAAATGGAGAGATATTTGTTATATTGTCACTAATTGATAAGCACTAGTGGCAGTTGCACTATGGTTAATTAATTTTCTTTCACGATTAATCCATAAAAAGCAGCAATCTTAAAAATTTACTTGCCCAAGATGAAGATGGGCATCTGGAACTTTTATGTGAAACCTGATGGCTGAAGAGACGATCAGAGGCAGCAGGGGTGAAACGGTAAGTTTTAATTTGGCATTGATTGTTTATTCTTGCACCAAATTTGTTTCTAACATCTACCAAATCAGATTTGACATAAGAAAGCTAACAGGAACAGACCATTATGTGCTGTGGCTAATTACAATCATGTCGCTGATACAGAACAAGTCTGCTTTATTGGATGACTCAGTGCAGATCCACTACTGACTGCAGAAGTACGGCCTCAAGCTGAAGCAATTACCTTCAAGTCAATAGAGGTCTCTTCTGTCATCTCAGGATTAGATGGAAATCAGCTGATGTATTTTTCATGTTTGATTTTATCTTGTTTCTTCTGCTTTGGTTTGGAAGTGTTCTTGAATCTTTAAGATCACCAGGTCCTAGCAGGTTCTTCTGACAAATGATTTCTTTTTTAAGTACTTAAGTACATTTGAAGTACATTTAAGTACTTTTAAAAATCACTTGCGTTGCCCAAGACAATCTCTGAAACTTTCTTTTTCGTTTCCCAGCAGAGGTCTCCCAGGTTGGTTCTAGCTACCACACCAAGATCTGTCTTGGACTTCCTCAGAGAATAATCTTGGAATTTATTCTTATTGTTCTCACAAACAGCAAAAACAGGGAAAGGAAAGCTTACACACATCTTTTGTTCTCCAGAAATACAGGGCATTCAAGCCCTGATGACCCTGGAGTGCCTTCACTACAAAGAGGTCCCTGAGTTTATGAATGAGCACAGTGGTCAATCTGCAAATCCAGTACCAGCATGGAAGATGTGCCTCAACAGAATACAGGTGCTCAAGGCACTGGTCTGATGCCACTGGCATGTGACAACTAATCTACAATGTGACAGCTGGCCTCAAATGTTAGCATTGAGTTTTCTCAACTGAGAGCATATTTAGACCAGGAAAATCTGACTCCTGAAACATTCAAGAGCTAGGAAGAAAACAAGTAAAACACAGGCAAATAAAAAATATATATAGTGCTATATAGGTGGTATTATTATTATTATATATAAAATATATTATATTACATATAAAATACTGTGGCTGTTTTGTTTATATATTTATATATTATACATAAAGTATATCATTTATATATATTTTATATATTTAAAAATAAAACAGCTACACTGGCCAAGCTTTTAAAACTACAGAAAATATTCTTTTTTTTTTTTTTTTTAAAGAAACTGCTGGTAGGTAAGTAGGAAATTACCACAGTATAGCAAATGATGGTTCCAGGGTAATTCCTATTTAACAAAAGGGAATGCAGACTACCTTCAAGTGACTGACTGGTTGCTGTCAGAACCTCTGAGGTTCGTATTTCATCTTCCCCTTTGGTTAAAATAGCTTTGAAATGGTTTTAAGTGTCTGGAGTATCAGCAGAATTCAGGTAATGGCATGGCAACCACTAAAAAGAAACCTACAGTTACCAACATATCACATTTGAGTGCAGAAAAGAAATTTTATTTATTTCACATTCAACAATCAGCTCATGACATTCCACTTCCTGACATGAATTTTTTAATGCTCCAATGACAAATGAAACTTCACAGGTAGAAGTTACCTGCTCTCGCAAGCACAGCATCGAGATTGCTTATAATGAGGCTTTTGGAATTGCCATCATCTCTGGTATTGTTTCTCATTCTGAGATATATCCCACATGTGGGAATATAAAGTGATTCTAGAAAGAAACAGTTCCTTTAATCATTAAAAGTTTCCTGAAATTCAACAGAAAAATTACAATGAACATTGGCAACAAGGAAAAAAAGAAAGAGAGAAGGGAGTACAGTATTTGCTCCCCATCAGCATAGTACGCTCCAGGATGCAAGTTACCAAATTTCACTGTAAATGCTGCTCATTTTATCATGTTATTTCTGAATCTTTTTACACCCAAGCTCTATCCACATTCAAAATGTATTTTTGCAATGTGTCTGATGTTATCCATCACTCAGAAGCTTCACTTAGCAGCATGCCAGGTTGCCTACAGATATAATTAATTATTTCCTCAGAGTTTTATCTGAAATTTGGGTGCAGAGGTTGACTGGGGAAACTGATTATTGACTGATTACTGTTAAGGCCTGCTATTACTCACCACTTGTTTTTACTTTTGCACAATGCATTTGGTTGGATTAGTGAAAGATAACACATTCTAGTTAGTATTTCACCGTAACTACATAGTTTTATGGTTCCGAAGTGAAATCTAACATTTCCACTAACTCTTCATAACTGCAGGTTTAGAATTTTAGAATGGAAAACAGAGCCTACAGGAATGCAACTCCTGAATAGTAACATGTTCTACTTAATTTTACTGTTAATTGAAAATATGCTTTCCAGCCACTTCTTTCTTTTTCTATTCACCAAGCCCTCTGTGGGGTTATTTAACACTGTCTGTATAATGATTTGGTTCCCCACAGATTCAGCTACACAGTGCAGTAGAAACTTGATCCAATCCATTTTATACGGCATTGAAAGAGCAGGAGTTCTCATATGATCAGTTTTTATGTGGCAGCTGATGAGGTATAGCATGAAAACTTCCAGAACTCAAATCTTATTGGTATATGAGTATGCTTTAAGACACAAAGATCATACAACTTTTTGATTCATAAATATTTGTTAAAAGAAGATCCCATCAACCACCCATGTAAATCTGAATGCTATGATTACAGATATCTCTTTCCAATTTCAAACAAGACAGAAGAATCACCCCAAAAATTGCAGAAAAACCTGTCCACATTCAAGTCTAAGTTGGAGAACCTACAGTAGATTCACAGAACGGTCACTGTTCTCTCAATTTAATCCATCTCTTTCCACAATTGCTTCCAAACCTGTGCCACTACTTTTTCCTTCTTTACAAGTACCACATCAACATGCAGACCTATCTCAAGTTCTCTAATCATTTCATATTTCACAAACTTACAGTAATTAAAACCTTTCATTTAAAACAATTTTCCCATTACTCCTTTTTCTACTTTCCTGCCTCTCACCAGGAATTCTATTTCTTACTCAGTACTTTCACTGCTCACCCTACATTTTGTTAAAAACCTTCCAAATCAGCAGAACTGTACTATCAGCTAAAATTTTGTAACAAAACAAGTAGAGCAAGGTACTGCTGCACTAGGAGGAAGACATCAGGTTTTGTGACATTCAAATAAGTACTGAAGACCATGAGATAAAATTAACTGGTCAGCAGTCTTTACCTCGTAGCCCAACAGAGAAAAGATGACAATGCATATATTTGGAAAAGAAATGATGACCAAATCAGCTTTAGAAAGACCCGAGTTATTGGTCCTGGGGATGGTCAAATCACAGACTAAGAACTTCAAATCTAAAATGCTGGCATCCATCAGTCTGCAAAAACTTGATGGATAATGGGAAACTTAATGAATCCTATCAGGAATGCCACTAAGCAAAGGATGTTACAAAAAATCCTGGGATCAAATTGTTAACGACAAAATCTACTGCAGGCTCAAAGCCACTGGGACTCCCACACATTAATCTGAGCCATGCTGAAGCTGTGTCAATTAATAAAATTCTGAGCTAGAACTGGGTTAATGGAACATATGTCAGGAAACTGAAATAAGTAGTTAGCTTAGGGTTTTTAAGCAAACTTTGGGTTTTTGCCAGGTGAAACACTGGAACAGGGTGGTGAAACACTGGAACAGGTCGCCCAGAGAGGTGGTAGATGCCCCATCCTTGGAAACATTCAAGGACAGGCTAGATGGGGCTCCGAGCAACCTGATCTAGTCTAGATGTCCCTGCCCATTGCAGGGGGGTTGGACTAGATGGCCTTTATAGGTCCCTTCCATCCCAAAGCATTCTATGATTCTATAATTATATGCAGTCTCTTACCTTGAATTAGTGGTATGTACCGTGCTAACAGCTTTGCTCTTTTCTTTTCATATCCTTTCTGAGTGATGTCTCCTAAAGAAACAAAGAAATAAATTCATGTTGTTTTGAACAGTTTTTAAATAAGCCTTCTCATTTTCGTGACAACTATGATTAAACTCACTAACATTGAATCAGTCACATTAGCAACAAAGACCTGGGCATGTCAGAGAAATTCATGGCCATATACATACCACCCAGGCAGCACCATCTGTGCACATATGAAAATAAGTGTCTTGGAAGTATACGACAGAAATAGTGTTTTTGTCTGCAGCACCTGTGTTAAAACTGGTTCTGGAGATATTTACCATAATGCAGAACATAGCACAAAAGATTTGCAACGTAGCAGAAGCCAACGAAGCTGACAAGCCTGGCTCTGCACCCTTCTGGGGCATCAGAAATGCTCAATATACCAGGGCTTGAGAGAACATCCTCTAGCACACCTTTGTAGCACCTTTCAAACTCTAGACCATGTTGTCCACTCTGCACTGTGCAGCACATCAGTCTCCACTTTCAAATTCTAGGAGGTGATAATCACTTTCGAGCACTAGTTTTTATTCACAGTCATCATCTGATAACCTGTTTTAAACCTATATTGCAGGCTCCACTGGCAAAACGCGACATCTTTTCATGCAGACTAGAATAAAAAAAAACTTCTATAGAAACCCAAAATAAGTTTCTGAGACATTTCAGAATCTGTACTTCCATGATTCTACCAACAGAACAAGGTGGCTCCATGCAAAACCAGTGGCAAGCTTAGTCTAAAAATAAAAAAATCCAAACACCACCAAAATTCTATGAGCTTTGTCCATTTTCTAGATCTCAGCATAGACGTGAAAACAGTGATCTCAAATAACTTAAAACCACTCCCAGCTCCCAAAATTCACGCTTGCTTAGACAGTGAGATACTATGCAGTTCCACTAACAAAGTGGACTTTTCTCCCTCCATACTTGGCAAAACCATCACAACAGCATGAAATACAACCAAGATTAAAGATAGAAAAAATATCTTATATTTTTGAAAACGTACTCAAGTAGAAGGTGAGTTTTAGAAATGTAGGCAGATAATTATCTTGACTTTAATTAGGAAACAAAGGTAAAAATTTACATTTAGATCTTTGCTTCAAGCACATTCTTCCAGCAACATATTGGTGAAAGAGCGTATCAAAGCAAACTATGGAGAAGGGGGGGGGGGGGGGGGGGGGAAGGCATGAACAACATATATACGGATTAAGTAAAACAGCCTACCTCTGGCCATTTGCTTTCTGCCAAACCTGAAAATTTTTCTCCATCCTATTCACACAGGGAATCAAAACTTAATGTCTGGAAACCATAAGAGGAGTAGCATGCTTGTTGCATGAATGGATATAGGTCTTGCATTTGACAGAACTCCAAGAATACTACACCATGCTATTTCTAAGGACTCTCTGACCTCAGTCATCAGGTGTGCAGTAAGAACTGACAACATGTCCCGGACTTGGGACTTTGCTGGGTATCTGTCTTTATCCTTACCAAAGTTTTCTACAGGCAACCAGCAGAATCAAGAGTTATGAGAGCAATCCAGAGAAAGACAGAGCATGATTTACACAGGATTCATTCCATTTGGAAATGAGGCTATAGAAGTATATATAAGATTATATGTTACTAGTAACAGTTATTTTTAATTGATCCAGATGAGTGGCATTGCTTGGGCATGCAGAAGCAAGAACCCCTTTTCCTCAGTCAGGTGTTACACAGAAAAGTTCTTACTCTGTACCTTAAAATGTTTCTCAGGTATTTGCCTTAATACATAAAGGTTGGTTTTGGTTTTTTATTTAATATTTTCCATAGCAGTATGTGCTCTAAATGTATTTCCTCAAACATCTACCTTCCTCCTATATCACAGTGTTGGATATGCGAGAAATAAGACAAAGGATGTTAAGGCAGAGGACATTAATCAATCTCTGTAAACAGTTAACAAGACCTGGCCTGAGAGAAGAAACAGGAGGACACCAGTCCAGCAACAGTCTAGTAAGGAAATACCAAGATAAGCAGGAGAAAACAAGGCCACTGATAAAGCCAAAGTGAGAATCACTTGAACCATGAGTGAACTATCCTAATTAACATAGTAAAAACCGCACCTCCAGCAACGAAGCCCCTGGCCCAAGCAAAGACCCCTACCCACTGAGCATGCTCTGTAAATTTAAAACACACTGTACCCTTAAGTGGAGATGAGGCTTGTGAGAACCAACAGAAGCAAGGACGAATAAGTGGAATTGTGAAAATACTGATAACAGCTACTCAGCATGTACAAAATGTCACTGCATGTTAACCAAGATGTGCTAGGCTTGTGGAGTTATCACCTAGCACCCATCTCTGCACAGACATGAAATGAACAAATATCTCGACTCTGTGTTATTTGGCTTTTTGCACACCGGGTAAAAGAACCCTGCTTTGTGGGACAACAACAGGACATTACTAACAGAAATAAAGTAACTTCATTCTACCATCCCCCCACAATTATGTGAATATGCATCATTTAAAGCTACTGACAGTATGCCAAAACAAGCAATGAGAGCTTGAAGATACTGTTCAAAACAGATAAGGAAAAAAAAAAAAAAACAACCAAATCCCGGAGCGCTTCAATCATTGCAAGTATTTCAAACTATAACCAAAGAGAATCTGTCAGTTTTTACTCATAAACCTGTGTAAATATTTCATATCAAATTTGGACATAAGACGGAAATGCTTTGCTTATCATTTTTCTTGAGCGGAAATTTTTTTAGCAGAAGAAATATCATTTATATATATGTATGTTATATAATTATATCAAAACAGGAATGAAATCAAAACAAAACACAAAAATGCCTAAACAGATTTGTGTGCCTGGGAAAATCTAATCAAAATGACAAATTACACTCTAAGTCCATCACTTCTACAAAGAAAGAAAAAGGATACCAAAAAAGATGCATCATTTTCAGTTATGGAGGAAAAAAACCCAAAACACTCAAGAAGCACCAGCAGGAAGAACAGTTTATCTTAAAATATAAGTAATTTGGAAGACTAAAGCAACCTCAGCAAATTCTTTAAGTGACAAATGCTGTATGTAACACAAATTTGCCATACCGTAACTTCAGGAAGGACAGTAATTTTCACAGCTCCATAAATGACTCAAGTAATCCTTAAATCATATCTCTGTGCAAATCAGCCACCTTGCAAGGTATCACCCAATTGAAGAGGTATTCCATGGAAGCAGCAGATCAAAAGACAGGGTTGAAAAGAAAGTCTCATTTAAACCAGAATATCTCAAACTTCGGCTTCTCACTGCATTTGGAAATTCTTTGATTTTACTGGAACGCTGACTTGAAAAATTTTCCTTGAACTGGGTTAAGAAAAGTCCAAAGTATCTCTGTCGATTTTTGCAGCCCCACTGGCAAGTCAGACTTTGCTGCCCCAGCAAAGATTTTCTTTGTTCCCTTCTCAAAAGCTTGGGGGTGGATTCCTCCTGACAATTGCTCCCCACCCCCTCACCCTCAGAGCCTCAGTGGGATTAACCCATCATTTGGGGTTCTTTGTGATCTCTCACCTCTTGCAAAAAGAGCCGCTTAGCCATATCTGGTATGTCAGGGCCACAGCTGCTGTCATTTAGCCTCACTTTCTCCCTAGTTATTAGATTACACAAAAGCAATATGAGGTTCTTCAGTCTCAGCAAACCAGCTGGGACCCCTGGATAAAACTAGCCACTGGGCCGAGCTGTTAGTTCTCTGTCTGGAATATCTGTCATCTTTTACAGTATGTCAGAGGCTCCAAAAAAGTTAATCTAGACAGAGATGAAAGTGTTGGCATGTCTTAAAATGATCTATAAAAATTACTTTCTTAATTAGTGCACAAAGAATCTGTCATGCAATTACCCCAAATCTATCCAGGCATGGTTTTGTTTCACAATGTTAGCACTATAGCCAACAGAATCTTAATGCCAAATTAACTAAATAAACATCACCAACATTTTATTAATTATTTTTCATTGGCTATCGACTTGCTGGATTCAAAAATTTCAACTAACTTACTTTAAATTCTGAAAAGCAGGTGGTGAACACTGAGTAAGTGCTTCAATGCTCTTCAAAAAACACAAGAATAGGGAACAAGCACATGCTCTACCACCTAGATAGAGCTGCCATGCCTCACTGCATCGCAAAATCCTCACACTGCAAAATCCTGACATTGTAATCTCAACTATTTTATGGTAGCTCTACCCATTGGATAAAAATGCTTAGAAAAAGCTTTTTTTAACTAGCAATTGGGCATATTTGAGCTACGTAGTTCATAAATAAATACAGTGTGCCTAACAGAGAATGTTATTTCCTTGATGACCACCAGAAAAGGACACCCACAAGTGCAGCAGCCTCTCCTCTTCAGTGCATGAACATACAGGGCAGAACACATCCAGTGCTGTTCCAGCTCCTTTGTAGCTTTGTATCCCTTCACTGAGGAGTCCTTGAAGGCTTCTGATGGAGAAGGGAAGATGAGCAAGATGCAGACAGACACTGAAAAGCTCATGGAAAGGTGAGCTTGCTATTAAGTGAGTAACTTTTCCAGCCCTTAATCGGTAGTTTGCACTTAAATTCTCACTGGGAGCAGCTATAAGAAACGACGCACTACACTGTGCTGGCAATAGGTCTCAAGAGTTGGTCATGTAAACACTCTCCACAAGATGACTGCGTACCATACAGCTGAGGACAGCTCTGGGAGAGCCTAGTACTTGCTAAAGATAAGGAAATGGCTCCAGGTCACCAATTTGCAGAGGTCAAGAAGAGAGATATTTCTAAATGAGAAGTGACTGTGCATTAAACGTGGATGAAAAGAATAAGATGTATTAGCTTTGCAAGATGAAACCCTTAAGGATTCCACTGTTTGGCCACTGGTGAGTAAAGCCACAATCTCAGGTATATCAACTACTGACAAATCACTGCAGAAACTTTTGCCTATTCTTTCAGTATAAAGTGAAAGTCAAGGGTGTGAATACTGGTTTCTGCCTGAAGAGGTGGTTCTTGGGTGGTTTGAAAAGGCAGGCAAGTTGCCAGTCTAAAATATAACTCAGAAGTCACCTACGGAAAAATTTAAAGTAAATCTCCAGTGTTTCTGGGGACAGGTTGTCACTATATTTGAAAGGCTGGTGGAGTTGGAAGAATCAATTCAGCAGTCATCATTTCTAATTCTACCTCTTAGACATGTTGGTAAATGTTCTTGTTAAGTGAAACAACTTACCAAGCTGTATTTTGCATCATCCTGAAAGTATTATAAAAGGACCACTGCATTGCTACATGTTTTTGACTTACTTCAAAGTCAGAAACAGCAAAAAAAAAATTGTGAAAGAAATAATTATTCTGACATCTGTGGGTTTTGTCCACTGTGAAAGCAAAAATAATCAAGGCATTTCTAAGAACTATGATGAGAGTCAACAATAAGAAAAGCCAGTAACATTTGGTGTAACAGCTGGGGAAGCAAAAGATGGTGCTGAGGAACACTGAACCATTCAGCCAGCAGAAGAAATGGCTCCGTTTCTCATGTTATCTGTCCTCCAGAGTAAATAACGTGCCAACCCGTCCCAAGGAAATTGCTGATAATGGAAGCACACAGGAAGAGAAAAGAGACCTCACCAATACAAAGGCTGATGGCAACAGAACCATCAATGGATGGTTCATCTCCCGCAAAGCTCTGAAACTACAGCTATTTGAGCATAAAACCTGCAAAGATCACGAGCTTCCGAGTCATATCATGCATGTGTATTGCAAGCTTAAGCATTCTTGATACAGCCTCAGAGAGCGCCAATGAGAAATCATACTCATCATCAACAGGGAGAAAGTTCCTTAAGGATGCGTACTACTGAAAGGCTTGAAACCAATACAGGCAAGTAATACCTAATAATTGATGCATCTAACCTGTAACAACGATGACGAAACCATCTGAACAACCATCCCTATTATAAAATCTCAAGGATGCTGTTCTCTCAAACATCACTCTGACAACTGCAGTAAGCAGAGACTGAAAAAAAAATTCCACACTCCTAGGAACACAACATTTATATTTTCAGCAAGATGCATTTACAGTAGGTCAGCAGGCTTCAGAAAGCCCTTGCTAATAATAATCAACATGTAAAAGACTCAAAATGTAGAGAGCATGACAGTAGGATAAAGGTTGTTTGTTCATCAAGGGGGAGATCCACAGCAGTAGCCACATGTAATTCCTGAAATTAATACTGAGTCATTATGGTAAGTCAGATCTATACTCTCAGTCATATATGATATATCTCAAGCAATGTCACACATCCCTTTTTACCCAGCTTTCAAACTCCAAAGTACATCATTTGTTACAGCACCCTGGTAGCCAATACTGGTTGCTGATACCCTGAGAAAGAAAAGGGTGCAGCACTGAAATACAGCAGGATGGTTGTATTTACACCTAAACTTGCAGTCACAAACAGGGCCTTGACGAAGAGGAGGAGTTCTCCTGGGTGCTGAACTCCCTCAGCGGGCAGGGCCGTGCATCACAGGGCATCTTCATGCTGTGACATTCAAAAGCTAGCAAAAAGGCAAGGTCACTACCTTACCAAACAGCTATTCTCCTGTTAACACCTGATACCAAAACAAAAACCAAGTCATAAAAACAACCACCAACGTTGCCACTTAAATGAAAATTAACATCTCAAAATCAAATATTATGTGGGTGTTTCAAAAGTCTAGCATTTTCTTTTGAAGAAGGTGAAACCAGCACAAACGCAACACCTGATAAAGAGGTTGATGGACAAGCCTCCATGTAGCCAAGCCCACTGAACCAATACCAGTGAAGAAGAAATGTTCTGTTAAGCCTTCACTCTGGGATTGCTAAATTTGTGGATGAGACAACTAACCCCAGAGTTATAAGATTATGATCCCATGTGCATGAGTACTTGCCACATGGGCAAGAAGTGTGCCATGAGCCAGCAGTGTGCTCAGGTGGCCAAGAGGGCCAATGGCATCCTGGCTTGTATCAGGAAGAGTGTGGCCAGCAGGACCAGGGAGGTGATAGTGCCCCTGTACTCGGCACTGGTGAGGTCGCACCTCAAGTACTGTGCTCAGTTTTGGGCCCCTCACTACAAGAAGGACATCGAGGTGCTGGAGCGTGTCCAAAGAAGGGCAACGAAGTTGGTGAAGGGTCTGGAGCACAAGTCTTATGAGGAGCGGCTGAGGGAACTGGGGTTGTTTAGCCTGGAGAAGAGGAGGCTGAGGGGAGACCTTATTGCTCTCTACAACTACTTGAAAGGAGGTTGTAGCGAGGTGGGGGTCAGCCTCTTCTCCCTAGTAACGAGTGATAGAATGACAGGAAACGGCCTCAAGCTGCATCAGGGGAGGTTTAGGTTAGACATTAGGAAAAACTTCTTCACCGAGAGGGTAGTCAAGCATTGGAACAGGCTGCCCAGGGAAGTGGTTGAGTCTCTGTCCCTGGAGGTATTTAAAAGACAGGTAGATGTGGTGCTTGATGACATAGTTTAGTGGTGGACTTGGCAGTGATAGGTTAACGGTTGGACTCGATGATCTTAAGGGTCTTTTCCAACCTTAACAATTCTATGATTCTAAGTGCCACATTATCCAGCAAAGGAGGGAAAGCAAGAGGCATTGGGAGGCCACAGTTCTCACTGGGATTAAAGGGCAGAGCTGACAGAGTTGACTCAGGTCTTACTGACTTGGGAAAAAAAAAAAAAACAACAAATCAAACCAAAAACAAACAAAAAAACCCACCAAAACATTATTATCCACATAAAGTTTTGTGGACTTTTCCAGAAGATCATCATACAGCTTACAGTCACTGTTTAAATATGCTTAAAGGCTTGACACAGGAAATATTTGGAAAGACATGTTCCTTTCCAAGGTTGCAGTGTCTCATATGAACACGGAATCTGATAGTTGCAGGTAGTTCAGGGTTGGAACATGACCTTGAGGGAAGTCCCTGAAGATGAACCAAAGATCAAAATACAAATCCTTAAAGAGAAACTGTAGAAATATTGGAAAGGAAGGCGGAAGGTTAAGAAAAATTTGCAGAAATTAAATATTCTTAAGAAAACTGGAAGTGGTTTAGGGGCGTATTTTCTCCATATACACACCCATGAGCTTCACTCTGGGCTGCATACAGGTTGCGCCATCAACAGATTCTGCCGAGCGACAGTTCACAGTCACTCTTACTAACTCTCAAGTTTTAATCACCACTTAAATCTAAAAAGCAGAACAACTCTCCCAAACCTACTACTAGTGCCCATTACAAGCTTTGGTTACCTGGTACATATTCTTCTCCCAGATACTGATCAACAGGTGATAAAGGACCTAGAAGACGAAAATCATTACTTGCAATTAAAGAGAGGGTTTTGGACCTCCAAACTATGCAGAAGCCAACACGTGCTGCCATCCCTGAGATATGGTCTCTGGTAGGTGTGTACTGTTTAAATCTGATAATCAAAGTGTTTTGGGGGGGGGGGGGGGGGGGGAATATCCATAAGTATCACTTATCCCTATCTGGACATTGGTGCACTTATTAAACAAACTGGTTCCAAACTGGATCCACATCAACACAGCTCCTCTGTAAACCATGGTGAGGTTTTTTCCTCCTTTTTCTGCCAGCTGAGGGACCACCATTTTTTCCTGGGCAAAACAGAAGTTTACCACTGGATTCTTTCTCTAATAGGTGAACTATTAATCAACAGCACCTTGATAAACCAGCAGGACATCTCACAACTGTTTGTAAATAAATAGTCTACTAAGTAGTCTTGGTCCTACATTTTGAGCCACTCATATTTTTCCCGTTTCAACCTTAATCTTTGATCTTTTTTCTAAAATTGTACTACAAGCTGTATTTCCATCATTACTGAACTTCACACTGAAATAAGTAACTGTACACAGCTTAGTTATACTGCTAAATGCAGTGGTTGGTTTGTTTCGGGTTTTTTTTGTTTGGTTGGTTTGGGGTTTTGTTTTGTTTTGTTTTTTTTTTGTTAAGAATGGTAACTACATCTGTTTCCAATTGTTTGCTCTTCTATAAAACTCATGCTTTGCAACCACAGCTATAAAGAAGCACTTTTAACTTGCCATATAACATGAAGTCCATTCTGGCTTGCAATTTCTAGTGAAAAGACACGTTTTCTCCTCCTCTGTACAACATACTTTCATTCCAAGGCTAATTCTATAGCACAAGTATTTCAGCCACAGCGAAGTTTATGTTCACATTGTCTTTGAAAAGCATAGAAAACTGTAGCTGCATGAAAAGTGGTTGAAGCTTTACCTTTAATATCCAGAAAAGGACACTTCTTTACATCTATAAGTTTGCAAAATATTCCAACAGTAGTCCTTTATCCTGAATCATTGCTATTTTCTGAAGTAAGGGCTATTGACTGATGCCTTAATTTAGTTTGCATATGATAAGTTCAGTGGAGTGTGAAAATATCTTGATTATAATCTTTCATATTATACAAATCTGTTAAAAATGGAAATAAGTGACATCTGATCATTCCATATGGTGATGTGTCTGACTAACCTAGGAGACATTCTATTTCGAGGATCCTGTTTTAAACATCCTGAGAACATCAAGATGCCTTTTAGGCAGTAATTCCTAATTAAATAATTCCTAATTTGCAGCAGGACTTTCATCCCTCTGACAGAATTAAAGTTATCGAAGTACAAATCTGTCCGCCTGTAAAAGTAGTAACGTGGAGATACACAACTACTTAAACCGTACACAGTTTCTTTAAACCTTTGCATACACAATGAAATCACTGAAAAATCAAGTCCCAGAAACTAGACAAATATTGACTAGCTAATTCAATGTATCTTAATGACAGAAAAGGAAGCAATTTTACCAATATGTTAGTAGCAGAAGACTAAGTTTTCCACTTTGTGCACAATTACACAATGGGACCATCTAGTTTACAATACCATTAATTGCCAAGTGTGCTTTATCTTGGCCTAAATTTAATCTAATCAAGCCATTAGGGGTTTTACTACTGGCAAAGCAATGCTAAATGTTAGAATTAGAAAATTCTATTCTGACACATTTATATACCAACTTTTCACCTCAAAGTTTCAAAGCAGTGGCTAGACAGAGGCACCACTTATATTTTACAAACTAAAAAAAAGCCAAGGTGAATGAAGTATGCAGTACAGCGAGGATGAGAACCGTCTATATATTCCAGGTTATTCTGTTCTGCACAAATCCACACTTGTAAACTGTGCATGTACATGGAAAGATGAGAGCGGTGCTCCTTTTTAAATATTGAGCTGCCTGGCTTTAAGCTGTTATTTGCTTCATCTGCCAGGAGTCAGCATTTGACAGAGTAAAAGAAGGTTAAATAATCGGATCACAAAAGCAACCTGGCAAGTTTCCAGGCTCAGTTAGCCCAATTAATGAATTGTTCTTATACTGCTTCAGTAAATCCTTAAGCTCACTCCACAGGGAGACAGGAAAAGCTCAAACTCTACCGCTTCCTTTCTATCCCATTAGGGCTCTCTGTAGAATACAGAAACAGATTGACAGATGCCAGCTATACATACATCTGTAGATGTAACAGTCTGACTCTGGCTCCTGCTCTTACAATTATTTAAAAACTAGTCCTGTTTTAGATAATTTGAGATGTTTCCTTTCAATGAAACATACCCTTATCTATTATTGCACCAGAAGGACAGATGAAGAATCATCTTCATTAAACTCATGTTAAATTATGGTTTGTTATTTCCACAGCAGACACAAGCTTCAAAATATAATACTGCCAAACATCAGGCATTTTTAAGTATGAAAACTGTTTTTGAAACACTCAATTGATGTATTTTGTAAAGTTGATTAGAATCTTCACCCAGAGGTTATAAACAAAATTTATCAAACCAGATACAGCTTTCATCTCTCATTATTATGTAAACTATGAATGTTGCCATCTCCTTTAACAAGCTGAGGAAACCTATATGCACGGGGGGAATGGTGGAAATCTTCTGGTACATAGGGATTGTACTGTCTGCTTCCCACAAAAGCCAACAAAAGAATTTGAAAAAAAAAAAAAAACCCAAAACAAAACAACAGACTGGGAGTGGTCAGGCAGATCAATGAACAGTATATTTTAAAACTTGAGCTAAAAAATATTTCCTGACACAGTTGAAAATTATTTTGGTAAAATACAGAAATTAAAAGCTTTTGAAAGGATGTTGTATGCATGCAATGTGTCCCCCTTTTAAACACTATTAAGAAAATGGTATTTCAAAATAACCAAAATCTCAGTGTACTGCAGAGATGAGAATATTCAGACTTTTTGCTTGTCACTTCCTAGATGCATCAGGGATACAATATGAAAGTAGAATGATTATGCCTGGCATATAATAATCAGCTATTATAATGAATTAGGCCAGAAATAATTGTCTGAACCAAGTCATTTTAACCTAAAGCATGCAGTGGGGAGGAAGGGGGAAGATGCTTTGCTGTTAGGGACAAAGACACTTCTCTTCCCTTCACCCAGTTGCACTGACAATTTCTCCTGCCATAACCAGGAGCAGTCTCAGACCAAACTCTATTCAGTGGTTACCACAAAAGACTCTCTGAAAACCACCCCCAAATATGCAAATACGTAAACAACCAGATATAGAAATGGGGGGGCCATAAAGAAAAAAACTTTGTAGAGTACTTTTGGCAACAAATTTAATACACATTCCTCTCCAATAACACTGTGAAGAGAAGAAAATTATTGGCTATATAGAATTTTCTCTGTATAATTCAGTTAAGACAACCAATCATAAAATTCATATTTAACTTGGTAATAAATACCTTATATCATGAAGTCACCCCTTGCCTTGAAGAATGTGTGTGTAAAAATAAAAGCGGATATATGCACCATTTAATGCTGTTTGAAGTTGTTAAGTTGTTGTAACTCCCTTTCTGATGCAAGAAGCCTTTTTTTTTTTCTTTCATATCCTCCACGCACTCATCATGCAAGGCATAGTGATTAATGAGCAAGATCAAGATACTTCAGACTATTAAACCTTCATACAAGATGTAGAAGTTTATTTTTATGGTGCACTTTTTGGATGTCAGTGACTAATTTTTTATTTTTTTTCTCGCCACTAATACCCAGGAAGTTACATCAGCTGTAGATGTTTTACAAGCAACTGAGCATTTCATATTTACTAGTTGCAAAAAGCTCATAATCATACTTTGGTAACAACCACAAAGCTCAAGAGATCACAGCAAAGATGCCGTTTAGGCACAATGCACAATACTAAAGACTGACGCAGCCTGATTCAGAAAACCATGACTACAGGAAGATCCAACTCATTAATTAGACCGTGAAAATCTTTTAAAAACCCACCAGACAATCCCAAAACACACAAACCACAGCACAGTATTCAAAATTCACAGAGTATATTCAAAACACACAAAGTCACATAACCTGCAATAGCTAGACCATCTAGAACTCAAGTTATTTCAAGTTGTAAAATATGAAACTTTTTCAATGGATTTCTAATCAAACCTGAAATGGAGATCTGGTTTCCTGACACATTATTACCACACCCTCATGTACATTGCCAAACCATGCTTTTAGAGGAAAGGACCAAAGAGATTAAAGTTGATTTAGAAATAAATGCGGCGGCGGTGGCTACTGGGCCAAGTTTTACTATGAATGCAGACACTTTGACTTTTTAAAATAAAAAGGTAGTATATATTAAAGAAACATCTTCATCAGTATCCCTGGTAAACCTACAAAATAACATAATACAATGTAACTTTTCTAGGAAATTAGACCTCAATAAAAGACTTTACATTGGATCCACACAACTCATCTGATGTGATCACGAAGAAACAGATGAAGTGATTCAGAGTTCCTGGCTGAACTTACAAAATTATAAACTACACTGAAAAACTGAAAAAAAAAGAAACCAGCTGAATTATTCACAGAAGCATGCACAAAAGCAAGCCAGCTGGTGCACACAACCAACCTCCTATGGCAGGAGAAAAAAAAACATCGATCCCTATTACAACCAGAACACTCATGTGTTTACAAGCTTGGGAAGCCCCGGCATGGGTCCCTATGACAGCTAAACTTAGTTATATTTATTTCTAGTTGCAACACTACTTATTAAGTGTCTAACTGAGGTTAGAAGCCTATAAGTGATCAGCAAACAAAATATTTTCCTGAATCCATGACTTGAACAGTGCAAGAAGACGGCTTGTAAAGGCCTTTCTTGATTATTCACACACAGAACCAGTGCTTTACCAGTCAAGCTTATCACGCAGCACCCACCATATATCTGTGCAAAGTCAGCAACTGTGAGCGCTCACAAAAATTAAACCGATCATCTCATGCCAACTTTCTGTGTAGAAGGCCATTATCAAAGACCAAGACCATCCCACCCACCCCAGCCTCCCATCAGTGCTGGTTATGGACAAGTGGACTGCTTCACTCCCGCACGCCTTCCTGTCCACTTGGCTCAGCCACTCCTACTTAATGAACAGACAGGAGCCATCAGTTCACTACCGATGCCAGGAAAATTAATTCCTCTAAAGGAAGATTCTGATTTCTTTTTACATGTTTTCATACTCTTAACTTGACAAATCTTACTCAGAACAACATTCAGACGTCTCTCCCTGAACAGCAAGAACAAAATGCTGTCATTTCTGCCAACTGCACGTTTTCCTCATTTGCCTTGTTAGAAAGAGCCAAAGGAAAGCCAAGTTCAGTGTCTGTAGTCTTAGATGCTCAAACCCACAATTAGCACCCTGTCTGCGGTTGAACATACTGCTACCATACTGTTGCTGAAGCAGTGGCTAACTAGCAGTATTTTCTATAAAGTAAGGTTTGTTAAAACCAAAGTAGCGAAACACATCATTTTTATTACATTAAATACTGAACAAAAGAAACTTTTTTTTAATTGGCTGCTAAAAAAGGACAAAATATGTTAGGGAGAAAAAGTGAAACAACTCCAGTAACAAAACAAACCAACAAAAAAAACCCACACGTTTTCAGAATTTCACATGCAGTGATACCCATAAGCAAAGGCTGCAATGTGTCTGAAAAATACTCTTTTGCAGTAAAATACCCTTAGTCACCAAAGTAACAATGATGTAAAGGAGGTCCAAAGACACTTCCAGAAGGGAATCTAGAAGCACCACTACAGCAATAAATCTCCTTTGCGATGAGTGCCACCATCAATTAGGTAGGAGAAATAACATTGCTGAATCTATTAAACCCATTTAACTTTACCAAAATATATCTGTTGTCAAATTGATCATACTCTCAGTAACATTCTTTTGTATGGAAAACCGAATATTCAAAAGCTGAGGAAAAAAGCTTAGAATAATATTTATTTGGTTCCTGATTCACATTTACTACAAAAGTTCTATACACATCATATACAACTATACACATCTTTCGTCTTGTCTTTTCAGAAGTCCATTTCTTTCATCACTGAAATAGTTTAAACATCTACATCTGTGGATAAGCCACCGAGTAGGATTATATCACTACTCAAACCTGAACACACCACCTGCTGAGAAGAACTTTTTCCTGCCAAATTTGCTTTCAGACAGTTCACTTAGAAGTGACCAGGAGAGGCAACACAAGAGGTCAGCAATCTTCCACAAACAGCACTGAGGACTTTGTTGGAATAAATCGGCCCAGTCAGGCTTTTTAGCCATCATTGCATCCCAACATATTTGGAAGCACTGCCATGGGCTTAGCTGCTAAATTCCATCTTAGCTATTGCGTGAAGACCTACTTCCTTATTTAGGACTGACCAAAACCTAACACTTACTTGGTAATTTTACAAACATAATATGAAGAGCAGGTCAGCCAATTTCACCTGTTTTTTATTGCAGCATGTAACTGGGTTTTATGTTAATAACTCTGGTAACGTTGTTATTTAATTTAACATGTATAGCCGAGCCTTTGCATTAATAAAATTGAAAGTCTTTTACCTTTATTTTATAATTCAAATCTACTAATGCATAGACTTGAGAACATCAAGGCAAAGAACACCGAGACTTCAGGCAATTTACCTCATCAACCTGACCTACTTGGCTATGCCTGAACAGACATTTGCTACTCATATGGTGAGCAAAGTTTGATTCAAGTGAACTATTCTGTGTTTTTTCTTTGATTCAAGCTATTTCTTTATTAGAGAAATGTGTTCAGTGGAATCTAATCCCATTTTAGAAGCTGCAGACAAGTGCATTAAATTGCAAAAATAAAAATAACACAGGAAGAGTAAGGAATGGACTGGCAACTCAATTAGCCAGGAAATCAAAACTGGGGGGGGGGGGGAACACAATCAACTGGCATGGTTATCTTTGTTTACTGATTATAGTCTACTTAAGCCCATGCAACAGTTTCTTCTTTCCTATCTCTGTTACTCCCACACTCCACCAAAACCTTGATATATATGTGACTATCATCAAGAACTGCATCAACAGTATCACCTTGAAAATTTTTCTTAGTGCATACTTTGGAAGTGTTGCTCCTTCTAGGAAGAAGTTATTGACTTCACAGGGCATCTAGCAAATAATTACTTTTCTCTAAGTAGTCACACATTTTATATAAACTGCTCAAATTAACACATCAGATTCAGCCTTCACTTGGTTGGAATGTGAATTGCAGCTAAAAGACTAATCTAGAAAACTAAAAAAACCCCCGACGTTCAAGTTAATTTCATTTATCAAAAATTTTATTCTGCTGTAATCTTGTTACCAACTCACAAACATAGCATATTTAAGTGCTGGAGTTATGGCTGGTGACCTGCTTGTACACCTTGATATTTCAAAGATTAACAGAACCAACTTGTATTGAACTTGAGTTTAACAAGAACTACCCCAAAATGAGGAATTTGATCATTAAGACAACAACACACTCCTAAGCTTACAAGACCTTCTCCCCATCCCTAAGCAAAAACAGGTATGTAACTTTTTATTATTGACACACAGGCCCTTAGCTAGGTTCTCAGTATTGGTCAACACCATACAGAAGGTTTATCTAGTTACATATTCTCCCTAATGCAGACCTGTAAGTTGCACTGGGTTTCAATTGCAAGTTCAACAGTTGTACTTAAACAACAGCATCTTTACAAATACACCACACCCTGATTTCAAATACTCTAATAGCAGAAACGTTGTTCCAGTAATTCATACCACTAAAAAATGTGCATTTACTTTCCATCTAACGTTATGTTTCCAGCCATTGCTTCTTACTGTTTCCTTCTATGATAACTTTAAGAGCCCTCATCACCTTTGTTTTTCACATAAGCACTAACTAGCCTCCTGAATAAACTCAGTCAATGCAGAATTACTAAGCCCAATTCCTTAACTTATTCTCCCATTTCTTTGAGTCCCCTCCATCTTTCACAGCTTGCAGGCAGCAGAAGCAAAGAGATTCCCAGTACCAGATGAACACATTACTTCAGAAAGCTGCTATAATCTATTCAAGATTATTCAATCTATTCTAATCTATTCAAGATTATTCAATCTATTCAAGCAAGCTCCACCAACACATGCAGTGTGAACATCATCCATCTTGGCCAATGGTTCCCAAACTTTCTGTTGCTGTACATTGAGAAAACTTACAAAGCTCTCCTGCAGGACATTCAGCTCTCTGAATCTCCCACCCCTACTCTCACAACCATTTCCTCCTCTTGTGCAAATGATTTTAATAGTACTGCCACTGACATCAAACCACAGATATTAAGCAGGACCCACTTGATTCCATCTGAAGCCATTCAGACAGGTAATTTGTTCAAAGCTCCCAGTCTTGAGAGCACAGTTTGACAGTACCTAAACTTACCAGTATAGAACCAGTCTGGCCAAGCTCATGCTTGCTTCATGCTCTGGCATTCCTCAAATTGGAAAACCACTGTTATATGCCATGAGACTGCACAGAGAATCTGTGTCAACTGATTATCCACCATTTCTTCCTATTCTTTGCAACTGCTGCTTCCCAGAATACAGCATATGGATTCCACCCTACATCCTTTGATCCTGTGTCCATATTTGATGACATTACCTCTAAATCTCCTTACCAAGCTACTTAGCTATTTACCTTCACTTCTCCCAATGGAATCTAAGAAGTATTCAATTGCCAATTGCTTGAGAAAAATAAAGTGTCTATAATTGGGTCAAACCTGGAAAATCTACTAAAAATGCTGCTATTCAGGAACTGGTCATATTTATAATTCCATTTTTAAAGTTGTATCATTAAGCTGCTTTCTAAATCATTCGTAGTGACTTCTAATCTTCCTAGCTTCATACTATCACATCACTAACTCCAATACCTCTACTTTTTTCAGGGATTCCCCCATGGTAGCTATTTACTATTTGGTCCATACAAACAAGCCGGATTCTCAAGTTTTCCCTATTCACATAGGCCTCATCCTGCCCTAGGATATGCTCATCTATTATCTGCTAGATGCCTGTGTTACCCAATGCATCCTAATTCCTTCCACATCACCCATTTAATGGCTATCTCAAAGCTGTGGAGGGTTCCTTGTAAGCTTCCTAAGTCTTTTTCCTCCATCTCTCAAGCTAAGCCTTTGTGAAATAATTCCCCTCTTCCCATTCCTTCTAGCACTACTGAAAAATTAACATAGAATCAGAGAGTAATTCAGGCTGGAAGGGACTTCAGGAGGTCTGTAGTCCAACCTCTTGCTAAAAGGAGGAAAATTAAGAGGTCAGACTGGGTTGCTCAGGTGTTTCTTTCAGTACCAATGGGTGACATGTTCATGATTTTTTGATGTTTCTGTGCACTGAACCTGGGAATGACAACACTTTTATCTATAAAGAATACCTCCTCATCCATTCTTCTAGTGTTCTTAGCACTATTATCTCACCTGCCTCCAGTTATGCAAAACAAAATTGCTCTAGCCATTAAAACCTGCCAAATTAAGGCTCCGGTTCCTTGGTGGCCAGTTTCTTACTTTCTTGAGTCTGGGAAACAGTTCTTTCCAAATTGGGTTGGAGAGAACGATGACTACTTAGACAATTCTCTGTATTGGCAGATCTTGTTTTTCCAAACCACAATGCTTTCTTCCTGCTGAGCCACCAATACAAACCTCATACAAAGAAAGTCTGGCTTCAGGTCAGAAAGAGGAGAGCATTCATCTGCTGTTGATCAGCAGAAGGAGACCAATGCAATCTCTGCATTACAAAATCATGTCTCAAAAGATCATACACCTTCTCTCAAGATACACTTGCGGTTTCAACAGCAGGAACAGGCTGGTGAAGATCCTCAAAGTCAGCAGGTACATAACAGAAGAGGACAGGTTAGTAGGTACGTAAGTTCCCAAGCCAAGGCCAAAGGATACTAAGGGAAACAGGATTAAAAAATAGGATTAAAGAAAACAGATTAACTTCTCCAAGTCTGGTCATGCAGCGCATCTAGACTAATTTAATAGGTTACTGCTGCTGATAGATGTAGCTGTGCTTATAACTCCCAACCATTGCAACCTCCCATACAGCAGCCGTAGAGCTCAAGCGATCACAAAGTATGCTCAATTAAATCACTAAACTGGCAAGGTAACAAACAGCCAGACCCATTCACTTTGTGCCAGGTAAGTTTTCTGTTCGGTTAACGAACTACTTTTCACCTTGGCAAGAGGCAAAGGGTGTGGCTGCACAAGGTAGGATTGCAGCTGGAAGAGACGGACCTGCTCCCCTTCAGTGTGCTCCAAACAACTGCTTCTGCCACAACTCTGCACCAGCTCCAGCACTCAGACCACTCCAAAACCTGAGTGAGATTAACTCAACAAACAAAATCTTAAGGAAACAAAATGGGATGGGTGGGAAGAATTAGTTTTCCTTTAAGTGAATGATCTGAACTGGCTCATAGAAAGGTCTGTTGAGTCCCACAGTTAGCATACAGGATAGCATCCCGTGGCTCAGAGCACAAGAGGAAATACCAAGCAGCAAGGGACTATGCTGTCCTCAGCCACTGGTAAAATACCAAAGTTCTTCAGCTTAATAGCAAACAGTTATGTTTTCCTCAAGCTCTTCCATTACTACGAGCTTTCCCTCACAGCTCCTTAACAGTGATCACTATTACTAATCACTTAATCACTCGGAATCTCTTTATTAAAATAAAGAGATCGCAAGAAATTCCTTTATAACAGTACTCATCTATGAACCTTCTAAAGTTCATGTATTTGACGCCATAACAGTGAAGCCTAGTACAAAAAAACCACCACCATATACAATGCTTCCCAGTGCTAACATACAAAGTCTGACTGCCCAAAATACATGTTTACACAAACATTAAAGTTACAAAGACAACTATGGGAGTTCAAAAATATCAGACTTAAGCTTGTCCATTCAATCCAATGTAGTCCCTTGCATGCAAGTACTGGGAAAATCTACATGACCACATTTGTTTTTCAACAAGGCCTCCGATTCATCCAGTGCACTGAAGAGACATTGTTCAATGACCAGAATATTGAATAGGTTTGTGTTCTGGTTTTTAATTCTTTTGCCAAGAGAGAACAGGCTTCAGAATGCAAGAGTATGTGAACAGGAAGGTGATGGTTGGGGGTACAGATCGGGAGTACCTGTGAAGGACAAGTACTAGGCTGGCACCACGTGTTCACAGTTTTTCATCCTAAAATAGAAAATCTGTACTTGTTTATACTCAAAATGGTCTCACTCAGCTATGTTATGGTATGAAAAGCCACGTGATCCAACATTCAGATTTAGTCTGAGCGTGGATTTATTTCAAAAGCCCCACCAAGATCCCCAGCAGTGCCTCTCGTTGGTGTTCAGAACGTGATAAAGCAGCAACAACCTGTTGAATGCTTGGGATTGGATGCAATACAGAAAGCAGGACCACACAAGAATTTAAAAAAAAAAAAAAAAAGAAAAAAAAAGAAAAAAGAGAGAGAGAGAAAGAAAAAAAGGAGATGGCACTGCTTGCACAGAAGTTAATATCTTCAAAGATAACACCTGGATCTGGTTTCACCTTGTATAACCTGTATTCAAATAGTTTCCAGATATGTGCAGAATAAAGCTATTACTGATAAGTTTTTTTCTATTCAGTGTCTTGCACTTAAACTGAAGAGATTGGAACATAGAAGTTTCTACATAGGAAACTCATTAGCAGTGAAATTGTCCTAGTTCAAAGCAACAGATTTTGACATTTGCCTCCAAAAGCCTTGGCATATCTAACGCACCGCTGACATTACCCTTCCAAATGCTGTGTTACAGAAGCATTTTTTCAGCTGATTTACAAGATTATGTTTAACAGTAGCACATTAAACTACAAAATGTCTAGACCCAATTCAGCAAATCTGTAAGTTTCAGAACAAAGATAAAAATGTCCAAGGATCATGCTAAAGGGCTGCTTGCCTCTTCCTTCAAAGTAAAAGCAAATGGGCTCCCAGGCAATGTAAGAGCTCATGGATGGCGATCACAGAAGATGGGGGGATGAATGGCAGCACAAGAGAGACGGCAACATAAGGTAGATAACATCCACTCCATTTCATGACGCAATACTTGCTCCGTCTAAGCTTACTCAGCAGGCTATTTGAACTCCATTTCCAGCACAGTTCACTTAGTTAAAAAAAAAAAAAAAATTAAAAATCTGTTTTGCAGAAGTGCTTATCAAAAGGATTTTGTTGAGGTTTTTTGGTTGGTTGGTTGGTTTTTTATTTAAGTAACCAATGAAGTCTGAATACTGCATTTTCAGGAAAGCACTACAAAGCTATGCAATCAAGATTTACTTTTTATTGTCACCAGAAAAGACTGGGGGCATAGCCATATATCCATACAAATGCCAAAAATGGATTTTCTGACTGAAAGTCATCAATCTGTAGTTATTTTTTGCCCAATATAACAGTCACTACATAATACAGTTGTGATTCAACACCACCTCTTATGATGGTGACTATTTCAATTACCACCAAGACTTTAAAGATTTCTGAGATAACAAATGAAATGCACTAGCATTTTTAAATTGACACCCCAAATCATGTTTAAATTGTTTTAATAATTGCTTTAAACATTCATAAGACAAAGACATTTCTGTTCACAACAGACAAATGCTTCGGGGCTCTACATTATTTTAGACTGGAATAAAGAAGTCCCTACATTGCTAATACAAAAAAGTACAGATACTCTTAGAGTTAAGGATTTCAAATACCGATTATTAGTCCCTTCATTTTGACTGATGATCAGAAGACACTTTAATGGCCTTACTGCATTTTATAAACAGCTGTAGAATTTTAAATCAATTAAATTCCTGTTAATCTAATATGTAAAAGCTGCTGACACGTCCTGTACAAATGCTAAGTTTCACCTGCCTTGCCCATTCATCTAACTTGGTTAGGTTTCTCAATTTCCCCAGTCTTCTCTCTCCAGTCTTAATATGAGGAAAAAAAAAATTCCACCAGAGCTACTATCCACTTATCTACCATGACTTTTATTAATTCATGAGAACATTTTGCTTTTTACTCCTGGAAAATTTAGACCCTCCAGAGGTCTGGTAAGAGAGCTGTAAAAACCTACATCCTGAGTTCCCATCAACTTCCCCATTATCCATTAGTTTGACATATTTACATAAATCTGGAAAGTAACCCAACACAATTTTCTCATAGAGAAGATTAGGCAGTATTTACATTTTTCACTCCTGAAAAATCTGTTTTGTGCAATCTTTATACTACCATGTACATATATTTGCACCAGATTTCTCTTTTGGAAATGCAACTCCTTTCCCAAGAAAATTATCTTGGTATACCATTATTAACAGCTCAATTTTTCAGCTGAAATTCTGCAATTTTAAACTTTCTAATATCCCCAATCTGCAAAGCTTTTCTGATTTTTGCATGTGTTTTCTTAGCATGTGCCTTGGTCTGTATGAAAAGAACTGAATCCCAATAATCCTATATTCTCTACAGTTTTGTGGCTAAATCCTCCTGTGCTTCAGAAACGAGATGCTCCCTTTTTAGCTTCTCTCAGGAACAAAGGTATCATAGTTTTCCATAATTATCTTGTCAACTTTTTCAGTGTATATGACTTAACCCATAAACCATTGGCTTAAAACACCGAAAAACTGACACAAGTGCATAATAATTTCAAGGCCTCATATATGTCTATTAGATACTCAAGTGTTCTTTCAACAGCTAAATTGATTTACTCATAAATTTAGGAAGTAATTTTAGTTCCCAAATTATGAAAGATATTTAAGAAGTTTAAAATTCTAAAGCTTTTACACTTGCTACAGTTCCCTCCCCCGATATTCTAGAAAACAGCATTATTTTAACCTTCTTCCCAGAAGAAGAAATATTGATATCAAGAAATTCTGATTACTCATGTCAGCCAGCAGAAACATCCCTGAAAAACTCTACAATTCATCGCAGCTAGGCAAGAAAACAAAAAAGTAATTTCAAACTCAATATTCTGCATGCAGATTTTTCTTAAGGTCCTGTTGTTACTTTCTTTGTTGTAAGCAAGAATAAAATTCACTACAAAAGCTACCAGTGAAGTCCCTTCCTGCAGAAGCAGGAAATCAGTAACATTATTAACATAGCATCAAGATTCAGTAAAATCTACTGGAAACACCAAGAAAAGATTAAAGACATCAACATGACATTCTTCTGTCAAGTGACAGATTTTATATTTATTTCCACTTTTAGGCCTCACTTTCAATAGCCTTCAGTCATTAAAGAACCTGCTGCTCAGAGCCTCCTCCAATAAATTCACATGTGTTCAAGACTCTCCAAGAAGTGTTATGTGAAAGCCCTGACATCAGAAACTTCCTTGAAAAACCTAAAAGAACTGAGGTGAGCCAACATTTGTTAATTAGCACCTACGAAAAGTTAGGAACTAGTAAGAGCTTGCTTCAGCATCCTTTCTGAACACAGGTAACTGTTCTGGTAGAGGCACCACTCATTCTCCATGTGAATATGTAAACAGCAATATCCTGAGGTCTTCCCACACTGTTTTCCTGGCTGTTTGTAAAGCAGTAACCATTTGGTGCGAAGCGTCTCCTTGCGTCCCAAGCTCCCATCTTCCTTGGGTAGCAGAAGACTGCATTTGGCAAACAGACGCAACTTTCTACAGCACAAACAGAAAGCATACTGAGGTCCATCTGGAAATATACCCCTGCACACTCCTGAAGTCCTTTCTTGCCTAAGATTTTGCAAGCATTTAGTGTAAGACAACAAGCATTTTTCAGAAAGAAAAAGAAAACCTATTTGAACTGATCCTGGGAGGAGAAAGAGGTAAAATAAAAACTTCTTAGCTAACACTAGCAAAGAAAAGAAAACTTCTCCGCTTGTCATCTGTTTTAAGCTGATCTCCAGCTGTCCTGTCATCTCGAGTCAGAAAGGAATAGCATGCTGTTAGGTTTTCCTCCATAGAGTAGAAAAAGAAAGTAGTAGACAAGAGCTAGAGTGAGTGCCAGACACTGGGCAAAAAGAATTTATGCTGAGCAAGTATTGAGACACTCAAGAAAAGAGAATTACTATTTGGAAAGTAACCAGGAAGAAATTTTTTTCAAGGGTGGTGAAACACTGGAACAGGTTGCCCAGAGAGGCGGTATATGCCCCATCCCTGGAGACATTCAAGGTCAGGTTGAATGGGGCTCCAAGCAACCTGATCTAGTTGAAAATGTCCCTGTTCATTGCAGGGGGGCTGGACTCATGACCTTTAAAGGTCCCTTCCAACCCAAACCATTCTGTGATTCAATTCAAGAAATAACTGGAATAACAGTGCCTCCTGGATTTCTCAAAAAAACAAACAAACAAAAAACCCCCAAATAAAACCGCTTCAATTTCTTCAAACATTTTATCTAGTAAACATACCAATAGAATTTTTAATTTTTTTTTTAAATGCTCATGCCAGTTAAGTGTAGACTGCACAAACTGGCAATTCAATAAACAATTTAAAAATACTTGGATGTGCTTGCAATCAAATAAATCATATAGAAAGACAAGTCCAAAAACTGAAGATGAGTCTCAAAGGAGTAACACCAATTCCTATAATGTTGGTAACTGGGTTTCTTTTAAACATAAGTTTCCTTAGCCTTAAAATACAATCCACTTGCATTTACCATTAAACACTTAATGGCTTCATTCCATTAAATGCATATTACTTCATTGCTATTAAAAACATCTACAAAACCATAAACCTGCAAAAGTTACTATTTTATCACCTGGTTTATCATGTGAAGGTAGTATGTCAACATGATAAGGTTTTGTGTGTGTGTGTCCCCAGTCACAATGTTGTGCTTACGGAAATATCTCTATTGAAAATAATCTGAACCACATTCTGCCGAAGAGACTTCTATCAATTATGCACAACTACATTACTTTCCAGTGAACAGTCATATTGTCCTCCTAGTACAAAACTAGGCAATGGTCTTTATACAGCATCAGTTAACAATTTTACTGCAGTCATTCTACCAAATACAATATCCAGTGACAACAACTGCAAAGTAAGTTTTGAAGTTTTGAAGTTTAGGATTTCCCTTATAAAAGGATACTGAAAACCTATTTCATGTGATGAACACAATTTTTGGTAACATCAATACTGCATGAGTCATCAATCTATCCAACAGCACCCTTCAGTCACTACAGGGAATTATCTCATACCAATTCATAGTCTCTATTTTGCATTGTCAAAACATTGCTTGTTTTAACACAACAAGACTCCTCTTGTTATGATTTAACCAATGTAACTTTTAGTTTATCATGATCACTAGTTTTGAGCTCAGTGAACAACAGCCAGTAATGAAAAAAACGTTGGGGGACAGCAAGGAAAGAACGAATGGCTCACAGAATACCTGTCAGGTATGTCTCTTCTGAAGGAAAGTGTCTGTCCGAAGTTATAAGACTGCTGTTAATTCTCCCCCCTTATCCAGAAGAGCTTATCCTGCTATCACACTTTTCACTGCATCACATAACCATTCATATTGCAAACATGACAGAGAAATGACTACTGAGCTTCATGCATTGAATCATGCTACAAGATACCACCTACCTCATTTACAATCTTTTATCTTTATTATTCAAAAAATATCCCTGTTCACTTAACATAAAATAACATTAAACATATGCATGAACGCCCGTCATTCAGTTTATTGGACTTCCCAAACTGCACCAACACAGCAAGCATGTTTGAAGCACTGTGGAGTACAGCTCAAAGTTAACCATAAAGTATATATTGGTTCACTTCACTACTTACAAATATCCACTAAAGAAAGGTAGAGCCACCAAAAAACTCACGGGTTATCACTAGCACTGAAGACTTTGGACAGAATTGGACAAAATCAAGAACAGGCTCTTTCCACAGTCAAGAAAAATCCACCTGTTTGCAGCACAACAGTGACCAAAATAGCCTAGCCACAAAAGGAATCAACCCAAGTAAATAATAAAAGCAACCCTGATGCAAGAGCTTGCCAAGTGGAAGATGCAATGAAGTGCAGTAGGGCACATAAGACATAATGATCACAGGAACAAGTTGTCAGGTATTAGCTATGCACAAGTTTTGTGTATTTAAAATTATTTTTAAATTATTTTTTCTCCTCTGGATACACACCAGACAACACTGGTCCTGCCAGGGGAGAAGGATCAGCAATATAGCAGTTGTGTAAGTACCTACTCGGCCACTGAATTTGTCAAATCTTATTTATATAGCTTCCATTTAAAAAGTACCAGACTTCCTTTATTTCTTACTACTATCTACCATTTACTGGTTTTCACTATGCATTCTGCTCTTCTTCCTCTGTCATCTCAAACCAGTTTGTAAGCTACCTCCATCACCACAACTATCCTGCTATGATTTTGCAACACACAGACTTATCTCAAAGTTTAAGACCCATACAACATGCTGGGGCAAAAGTAATATACATCAGGATTTACACACAGCCATTTCATTATTTAAAATATTATTTATAATCTTAACAGTAGCGTAAGATTAGAATATTGGGCCATAGCTACAAGTGAATACAGAATACGAGGGACCCCTACAAACAGAAGTTAACAGCTTAAGATGGAGAGAAACTCTCAGGAACTTGGAATCATGCTGATGCCTCTACTACAACGCTATCAGATTGTGGTTGATTATTCCATTTTCCAAGTAAGAATTCATACAGCTAGTCCATAAGTAATTTTTTTGTCCTGGAAAAGGAAAACAAGTGAAACTCACTCTATATTGTTCAAGACCTGGTAAAGTCTGTGGCCTGTTAGCCAAGCATATCTCAGAGGCACATTATTGACAGGGTTAGAAGTTATTCCATGTGGTTTTGGTTCCCTTTCTCTTCCTGCTGGAAAACTACACAAGGTTTCTCTAGTTTAGCATGTGCTGTACCACAAGCTTCTATTATTAACAATAAGATAAAAAAAAAAAATTCACATTCACTGAAAAAGGAAAGGGCAATAATCAGAGTGCTATCCTTTGTAGGTCTTCGTTCTATTGTCTCTGGAGCAGCTCCTGCCTCTTGCAATCAGCTCTATTACAAGTATTTCCAGCACCCAAAGTTTTTCTTTCAATTAGCAGAATCTAAACATTGTGAAGGACATCTGAAAAACACCTTTTGTTAGGAAGGGAAGATTCTCATTTGCTAATGGTCAGGCTCAGGCACTGATAAAATTTATAAATTTATGTTCTATGGCAATAAAAACAAACCAAATCAGAACAGTGTCAATATCTGCTAAAACCCAAATTTGAAGAAAACCATGACTTTGCACTCATTTAGGCAATAGTTGCTGACACATCTAATCCTGGCATCACAAGTTTGAAAAGTCTAGAAATACAGATATAATTTGTTCTAATGACTAAGTAAATCAGAAGAGCATTCCCTGTTTAAAAATACCCATTTCCTTAACACATTCCTTCATCTGTCACACAATCACATTGGTCAATTACTGTAGTAATGAAACAGCCCAGTTTACTGCATTATTCAAGAGAAGTAACCCAAAACCTCACAAACAAGGCGGGAGTAGCTGGAAAGGGAGTACAGGGACAAAGGCGCACACTGTCTCTACTCCTGTGCCACTGCTCAAACTGACATGTCCAGCTACGGTTTCAGATTTGACCACCACAAAATATATTGTTTCTCAGTTTACCAAACTGCTCGGGGAAGACAAACTCACAACCAGCAAAAATATGACACACAAACCCACAACAGCCAAACTAATCGTTACCTTACTGGATTCTTCTTAGTAAATCGTAAGTGTAGCCCAGAAGTCAACTGAGACTACGTGGAGTCAAACTGGGAGGAACTCGGGAGTGAGAGTTCTTGACATGCAAGCTCATCAAGCAGGAACATGCTTGCACTAGGGCAAGGGAAAAAAAAAAAAAAAGACATCTAGCTCCTGCTTAAGGAGTGACTCTGGGTTCATCAGCTTGACTGCTAAGAAGTTTTAAGGTCATGAATTTTATTATGCATCTGTATAACCCAAAGGCAGTAGAAACAAGGCAAAGAACAAGAATGAGCAGTCCCAAGTACAGCCATTGTAATTCACACAACACGTACTACAACCTCAACTGGCTGGTTTATATAGTTTAAGTTAAGTTAAGTGATTGTTACTTAGTAAATTAAAACTTAAGAGAAAAATATTAGAAAAATATGCCCAAACCTAAATACTTGCTTTCTTCAAATGCTCTTTCTGGGAAAAAAAAAAATCAGGGCAAAATCTTTACTGAGCTCCTATCTCTGGAAACAGTGAATACTCTTTGCAAATTGAAGTAATTCCCACCAAATAAAAATTATACACAAACATTTGTGAGAAACTTAAATATTTTTGTCAAACAACATGTAATTGTAAACAAACATTTTTCCCCAGTGATGCTGAATGTCTTGTCCTAACCCTGCCTCCCAGTGTGCTTTAATGACGTGATACATCTGACATGCTTTCTTTGCAACAACAAATTCCTCTCTTAACAAATTCCATTTTCTTAACATTTTTTATTCCTTATAATGTAAGGCAGAGATTTCATATTGTGGGACTTTCACAGAATTCAGTCTTCATACCAGGAAGCAAAATGATCTTGAAAACAAGAACACAGTAGCATACTTTTTTACCCTTCAGCTTCTTCTCTTTACTTTATTATGGCATGCAGATTCTTTCTGCCAAAAAGAGGTCGGATCAAAGACCAAAGGTAAAAATCCTACAGTCGTCACGGGACGCAGCGTGATGCAGTCAGCTGGAAATCTTCCTTGCTTTGTTATCTTGGGATCATAATTACAAAGCTCCAGGATGGCAGAGACCACCCCGACACAGGGAACAGTAACCAGCAGGAGAAGTGTGCGGTGTCACTCATACGTAGCACACACTGCTACAGCCACATGATAGACCCACCAGCACGTCCGGACCATGGAGGTCTGCTGGAGGGTAATGTGTTAGCGTGAACTTGCAAGACAGCCAAGAACCTAAAGCCTGGTAAAGGGGGGAACTCACTGCTGCTCCCCCTGCCACTCACCCAAATTACACATTCCCACTGTGGACTTCGCATAGGGCCTGGTGCTTACCAGAATCTGTGAGCTGAATCTGCTCTGCACGAAAAAACTGCCTATGCATAATCTTTATACCATTCACAGGACTTCTCTTTTCAGCCTCACAGTTGTACTGCCATCCTCCATAGCACATACACCCTTTATCGTTGGCCTCCTCCTACCTATGTACCTTGTTGCAACAAGAAAAAACAGAACCAAAACCTCCTGCCTTCCTTGCCTCCAAAAAAGTTGCAGTTTACAGACTGCCCTGCAGAAACCTCTTCATGGTAGGATGGAGCTGAAGGCCCTCTAGTTACATTCAAACCACCTACCATTACAGGTTTTCAGTTCTCCATATGCAAATAGCTTTTTCAAACCCTATCTGATAAAATATTGAGTGGCTTATCTTTTCCTTGTATCTGATTAATCGCAGATCTGTGGGACACTAACGCATTGATCTTGCACCATGATTTATAGACATGTTTACATTTCAAGTTCTAGAAGGACAAAATGCTGCTATAACCAGCAAGGCCAATGTTTCATTCCAGGCTGGATCCAGGACAGCTCTGAAGGAACAGCAATATGGATACAGGCAGATACTAAAAAAATTTATTTTGGGTATGGATTCATGTTGCAGGTAAGCTTAAGTATTGGCACTCCTTCATCCTTCTCCCCTCAACCCAATCCTTCCAGCAAGCTCTGAGCCCATCTGGCTATAACACTAAGCCCGTTCAACTCACTAAATTGCTTAAAAAAAAAAGGTATTCACTTTCTCTCATGTTAACTTCCTGTCACTGTACCACAGCAGCAGATGGGGCACCAGGTGTAGCTCAAGATAAAAGCCTGGGGATGGGAATTCCCCTTTTGGGCAATGGCTGCTTCTTTAGTTCACCTGCCTGGCGAAATAGCACCCTACCCAGAACCTTGGGACAGAGACCCCTTCCAGCTCCCTTCACAGCAGCAGCCAGAAAGCAGAGACACAGGGCAAGCACAACATCCCCATTGTAAAAACTGAAACTCTCCTGTGCGCAAGATGGGAATGGAAAGAATGAGCTCCCCCAACAGCAGAAGGGTGCCCCCAAACTTCATCAGAAAACCACTACACAAGGGGTAATAGGGCAGAAAGGGAAGTAGCAAAATCCCAGTATTATATTTGTTCCAGTGGAGAGGAAGGAGCCCATATATACACAAGCACGCGCACACCCTTCAAACTTCATCAACAGCCTATTAAGTGTAATCGGCAGTTTCTTCGTTAGTACAGAATATTGTTTTAAGGATAAATAACAAAATGCTACTCTCATAACTTTCTTCTGAAGTAGCTGTTTACTTTGAAAGGCACTCTAGGAAAAAAAAAGATAATCAGGAATGAGAGGAACAAGACAACTAGGAAAAAGGAAAAAGAAAAAACTCGAAAATTTGAGCCACGATGAATTGTAATAAAAAGCCAGAATAAAAGATGATTTGCATCTATCTTCATAATGTTATGACATCAGCTATTAGTATATTTTCGGTGTCCATAAGTAACAAATACTAGAAGAGGCAGACTTTTGTCAGATCTTTCTTGCTGGCATGACACATACACTCCACACACCCCCCCCGGAGATGAGGGCTTTTAACTTGGCGATCACTGGCTTTCTGCACCTTGTTTTTGCACCTTTTGCGCTCTGCCGTGCCCCCAGGCCCGTACACCCTGCGGCCGGGGGAGCAGGAGGAGCAGGGCCTCTCAGTCGCCAGGCAGGGCCCGCAGCCAGTACGGCACCTTGGCTCAGAGAAACTTCTAGGTCATGGCCAGTGATGGCCACAGCTCAGATCCGAGCCAGGGTATAAATGGGGCGCTGCTGGAGATCCCCCTCGGAGCAGTCTTCTCAGAGCAGAGGGTCTGTGTCCGAAACCTCTCCCCTCGGGTTGGGCCACCACCTGAAGAAACCTCCCGGGATCGAGTGCCCTCACCTCCTTTGGGTGGGTGATTTTCTTCTGGATATCCTTGAGTGAGCCCTCACCCCCACCCCCCGGGTGAGCGATTCCATCCTCTGGGTACCCACGGGAGGGAGAGAGAGTTTCCCCGCTTTGGGAGTGAGCGTGTGTGCGCACTTTGGATCATTGTTCTCCTGTGTATTGGCATGTAGTAACAATACCCTGACTGACACCTTGAACCTTTTATGTGTTAAATGTTATCGGAGCATTGATTGATTTTGTTTTACCCCTGTTTCTCATTGGTTTCTGTTGTGTGGTTGTTTTGTGCAATAAAGTTGTTTGAGATTGTCCTTCATTTCGATTTGCTTTAGTGTACCTCCGTGATGCTGGCGTCCAGAAAGAACACTGCACAAGAAGTTCCTGCTAGTGAAGGGATGAGGCCCAACTATATTCACCAGCTGCAAGAGGTCTATCCAAGTTCTTAAAGGGACGTACACAGAGATAATAAAATAGAAACAGCTGGACCTTTGAAAGGTAACAACATGACATGGAAGATTAAGAGCTGCTTCCTTCTTCACTGTCTTGTAGTAAGGTTATCATAGACACCCACTACAAGACACAAGCTTCAACACAGGAAAACAAACAAAAAAAATATCCAAGGAGGTTTAAAAGAAAACAGGTTATTAAAAAGGAGTGAATAAAATCCATTAAAATCAAGCTTGTCCAAAACACTTCTTTCAGACATCAGATAAACCACACAGCAAGTCCTTTGGCCCAATGGCAGCTGAGCCCCAGCACACCACGCTGTTCCTTCTACCCCGGGGTTGAAGGGGAGGACCCATCTACCAGTCAGGCAATAAAAACAGACATTCACCCACGCCAGATGGTTGTCAGTCTATGTACATATTGACCTGAGAGTTAGCTGACTGAATCCTTCCTTGAGAGCTACAAACCTTGTGCCAAGAAACTGTCAAATACTTTCATACTTATTCCAAGGTAAATACACAGGTTCTTTATAACCAAATGACTGTCATGTAATCAGAGAGACTGAAATATTTTGCCTCAGTATTTGCATACAGGTATAGTAAAAAGATCTTTCTTCCAGTAACAGAACTGGGTGATATATCTGTAACTCAGCAGTATGAAATTTCATCAAACTGGCATCTTGGGCATCTTGAATCTGTGTGTCATACTGTTCTTCAGTCCAAAAAATGCCCATAGCCCGTCATCAATGAAATCACATTGCAGAAGAATAGTTTATTCTTTAAAAAAACAAAACAAAACAAAACAAAAAACCCCCAACCAACAGCGTCTTACAGAAACCATTTTAACTAGCAAATGTAAAAAAAAATCACTATGTCCTCAACATTGGCAAATCTTGATTTAGGTTGGGGAGGGAGGATAGGGAGGTAGAACACAGGACAGTGCTCCATGTTGATTTTGTAAAGGTCTATTTACTTCATAAATATGTGCATTTATGATTTTAAGGGAAGCTGTCATGGTTTAACCCCAGCGAGCAACTAAGCACCACACAGCCGCTCACTCACTCCCCACCCCACAGTGGGATGGGGTAGAGAATCGGAAGGATAAAAGTGAGAAAACTCATGGGTTCACATAAGAACAGTTTAATAATTGAAGTAAAATAAAATAAAGTATAGTAATAGTAGTAGTAATAATAATAATGATAATATTATAATAATAATACAATAATAATATACAAAGCAAGTGATACATGATAAAATTGCTCACTGCCCACCGACTGTTGCCCAGCTCATCCCTGTGCGGCGATTGCTGCCCCCTGTCCAACTCCCCCAGTTTATATACTGAGGATGACATCATATGGCATGGAATAGCCCTTTAGCTGGTCTGGGTCAGCTGTCCTGGCTGTGCTCCCTCCCAGCTTCTCGCTGGCAGGGCAGGGGAAGCTGAAAAGTCCTTGACTCACATAAACACTACTTAGCAACAACTAAAACATCAGTGTGCTATCAACATTATTCTCATCCTAAATCCAAAACACAGCATTATACCAGCTACTAGGAAGAAAATTTACTCTATCCCAGTTGAAACCAGGACAGATGCTTAGTTTTGCATGAGAACACCTGGAAGAAAATACATTTCCTTTAATTCTCTTAAAGTAGAGGCTGCCACCATACTCCTGTTCCTCACCAGGATTTACCCTTCCTTGCTAAAGCAACATACTAAAGAATAACAAGGTTGAAAGACGAGCCCTCTGCCACAGAACAGCTGAAGTTGGAAAGGATGCCTCAAGTTCAACCTAGTTTAACCCCCTGCTCCTGCAGGGTCAGCGAGAGCAGGCTGCCCAGAATCACATCTAAAGAAATCCTAAAGGAATTTCTGACAAATGTTACCCTTGTCTTAGCTAGACAAAACCCAGCATTTTACAGTTAACATTATTGTTGCCATTCACACCAGGAATGAATTAAGATATCTACCAGGAACATAGCAAGCTGCCACTTCAGTCTTCAACCTCAATCTCCAACAACTACAGTTGACTATTCAATGCAGAATTAGTTTTGACAGACATGGAGAGTATTTTATATTCTTCTACCTGAACAGTAGGAAGAGAATAATTTAAACACTGGTTAACTACAGCAGAAATCCAAAAGACAAAAAAAAAAAAAAAGCCCCAACTACCTAACTGGTCGAGTCTGAAATTCTGCTTTGATTGGAAAGAAAGTTGGTGACCTAGCACTCCCAGTTCTCCTGGTTGTGCATTGTCTGTTTCCTCAGAGCGATAAAGATAACACAGTAGATTTAGTCCTTTTTTTTAACTCTTTAAGTATATCCCTATTACTCCTCAGTTGGAAGCCACAAATATCAAAATAAGACTGGATGTCCTTATGTCTTCTGTGGATTCCCACTGTTCACAGGACTCTTTTCATTAGAAGCAGCTAAAGATAAAAAGCGTAAGGATGCTCTCAGCTAAGACAAGACACCTTGCCCATCCTCCCATGTTCCAGAAGGAAGAAATAAAAGGGGGGGGGGGGGGAAGGGGGGCAGAATAACACTGACAAAAAATGAATATGATGGGGGAGTAGGAATCAGAGTGAAAGGGAAGGTGCGTTACAGATGAAAACCATGGTCAATCGTATTATTCCACTGTTACGACAGAACTTTCCAGCATGGCTGCTGCTAATCTTTAAGGCCAACCCAACAAGAACGTCTAAAACAGCTTCTCATTACCTTCCAAAATAGAGGGAAGAAAAAAAAAAATTCTGCTCTGATCATCCAGCACATCAGATGTGGTAAGAAAAAGAAAATGGGTTATTTTTTTTCTCTCGCAATGTAGAAGGGTACATAGGACTTCGAACTCTTCACACCCTCTATGTTAACTGTCATCTCTCTTAAATCCCTAGTTTATGAATTAATTCGACTGAGGACATCGCAAGGTTTGGATAATAAACTCAACTATAGTGCATTCCCACAGGTAAATGAGAAATGACAGTCTGCCCCTTTTTTGAGGAACAGGTTTTTCATTTAAAAAAAAATTTAAGGGCGGTGTGTGTAAAAAAAAAAAAAGATAGTAGTAAAAATATTTAAAATTGGTTTCCACTCTAGTAATCCAACAAACATAGCTACAAGAGTCTCAGTTGTCACTGTTACAATTATACTAATGTGATGGGATAACACTGAAACATTGGGAATGGTCCCAATTATGACTTCTAACTCAGTTTAGAAAAACACCTCCTGCACATTCTAGACAGGACAGCTCAATCTCAACAGCCACTGTCAGTAACAGACCCAACTGCATCTTCATAGACCTGCACAAGCTCTACAAAGTCATGTGGCTGATGCACAGAATGGAGGAGGACAAAAATGTACCGGAAAAACAGCTGCCGTCATCTCAGTGCCAGTAGCCTGGCTCAACAGAAGTCCTTCTACATAGCCTAGTAGCAATGCTTCTCTCCTCCACCCCTCCTTTCTTCTCTCACTGTACCAGCAAACTGGTTCATAGTCAGGGCAAGATTCAATGCTTGAACAGTCTTCAAAACGTGCTGTGGCTGAAAGGAGCACAATGGATGGAAGCATCCCACAGACCAGGTGTCTACCTACCAGCCACCTAGCTGGACTGTCTTTATCTCAACAGACATGTGGCCTTCAAATGAACTTCAGTCCTATCCTGAAGCAGAGCAGAAAGATTCTGAACCCACTTTTGGAAAGAAAATGTCATTCTTGACCAAACCAAGTAAGGATGCTATTTCCTTTTTACAGTTTAATAGCAAGAGTATAATTAAAGTTGTTATAACCAGTAAGAAAAAAAATCTTCATTCCAACCATCACCTTATTAGACAAGTTAATTGGTCTACCAATTTGTCTACCTTTAGTTGGAAAAGCAGGGGGCTTTAAAAGCAATCTAGTTTTCAGCTGCTGCTGTTACAGAAGAAAATTTAGTTGCGACCAGAACACAGCTTCAGAAAGCTAAAGTCATATGGCACCTGTTCTTTAATGACCTGGACTAGCTGACCAGTCAGAGCAATGGGACGAGACAGAGCAATGACAACCCACTGGGCAGCTACTTCACAGCCAGCCTGTCAATCGCTGCAGGTGACTTTCCATCCACTGATGACATCAGGGAAATGGAAAGGCTGGGACAGCAACTCCATCCAGCAGTAAGACCTTTTGCCCGTGAAGCCCCAAAGCTTCACCAGCTTTTCACAGCAGGCATGAAATCTGCTTGGACATAAACAAAAAGAAGGTTTTGGAGCAAAGGCCTGCCACCGTGAAGGCAGCAGCTTTGATCTCCTAGAAGGTATCCTCGAAGATGGCTGTAACCAGAATTCCATATATGTTCACTGTGTCCATTTCAAATAGCAGCAAATTAAATCCTCCACCTGTTACAGGCTATGAAAAGCTTATTTCCTTATTATTTCCTTAAATAAATGAATGTCTCCCTAATAATAATCCCATAATACATGCATTAAACAACATAAACCTAAGAATGACATGAGTTGAGAATGTGCTTAGAGACCCACCAATCAAACACTGGACTCCCACAAGGTCAAGCCATTGTAACTAGATTCTCTGCATATTTCAGGAAGGTAGTGTTAGCTACTTCATTGTGTAGTTTTACAATCAAAACCTGCTAAAGCAAAACCAGTTTAAATACAGGCACATTTTGATGAAAGGATTCAAATATGCTTGTACCCATATAAGGCACATTTGAGTTGGCTACCACTTGTTGGCTTATATACAGCATAGCATTAAAGAAGCAAATATTCATAAAGACTACAACAGTACCTGACTTCCAGACAGGGCTGGCAGAAAGAGCTAGCCTTGTTCCATTGATTGATGGTCACCAACAATGAGCCCTTAAAGCCCTCCTTCAGATACCTTACATGACCAGAATTAAAGGGTCCCTTGTGTACGGTAACCATGAAACTTGCAAAGGCAACCACTCCTTGACACAAGACTGTTTTATAACAAATAAATAAATAAAATAAAAAAAAAACCAAACCCCAAACCAGAAACCTGCTTCCCTTCAAACACTGCGTGACTATTTCAGTCACAAACCAGACCTAAGGATAGCCTGAATGATGTCAGCCGATCACTTCCCTGTAGCCTCTTTGATAGAAGCCATCAAGAAGAGCATTTCCCATCTGGCAATCAGTTGGGTAGATCTGGACTAGAAAAAAATATCTTCAGCCTCTTTACAGTAGGCAATCTCTGTTAAGAGTTTCAGCTCAGTTTCAAAATAAGCCTGCCCTACAAGTTCCTACAAACAGCAAAACCAAATCCATATATTTTAACGTTTAAAGCTGATTAGAAATTCAGACAAAAAAGGAAACGCATTTTCACATTCACACGCTGGTCAAACAGCCACCTGAAAGTCTGTAAACCCACATTTTTCTTTCCTCAACTTTTATGTAACATTTACTGAATGCAAATCATACATTATGCATCCAAATGGCCCAGTCTCACCAGGACCCCACAGGAACAAGTACAAAAAATTTCCAAGAAAAGAATCAAGCGTAGTCATATGCTCTTATAAGACCCTGAACTGCTAGCTGAGGGGACTACCACTATGAACAACTCTAGAAGACAAAGCCATAAAAGCTAACACCAGTGGGATGGTCCTCATTGCTACAGGGACACATAATATGGTTTTATCTTTAAGTAACTCTACTCCTACGTATATTGCCCTTGGATTAGAAATGAACAAGCGAGGCATCTTCCTGCACAGATGACCTGGAAGAAGTAAAAAATGACCCAGTTCCACATCCCCTAGGCTTAGGAGAGTAAAAGTGAAGCTGCTCAAACAGTGGAAGAGCAGTGCCTAGCGCTCTTCAGAAAGAGGTCTTTAAATGTCAAGATTTATTTCTGCCAGATGAAGAGTCTCAAGCTTTTCTCTCTTAGTCAAAACATACATCTTGTTGACCTTAATGCCGTCTACAATTACCTGAAAGGAGGTTGTAGCAAGGCAGGGGTCAGTCTCTTCTCCCTAGTAACAAGCGATAGGATGAGAGGAAGCGGCCTCAAGCTGTGCCAGGGAAGTTTAGGTTGGATATTAGGAAAAAATTCTTCACCGAAAGGGTAGTCAGGCATTGGAGCAGGCTGCCCAGGGAAGTGGTTGAGTCTCCATCCCTGGAGGTATTTAAAAGACAGGTAGATGTGGTGCTTAGGGACATGGTTTAGTGGTGGACTTGGCAGTGCTAGGTTAACGGTTGGACTTGGTGATCTTAAAGGTCTTTTCCAACCTAAATAATCCTATGATTCCATGATAAGCCAGCCAGTTATAGCTATATGCCAAGGAAAAAATTGTAGCAGAAAAACGGGGAAAGCTCTGAAAAGGAAAAGAATAAAAATGAGGAGCCATTGGCACAAGAAAACAGTTGTTTTGAGGCACAGCTTTCAAATAAAATGGGGTTTTCGTGAATGCACAAATTAGACAATTAACATTTGTGTCTAAATGAGACCTGCTCTTTGAAATTATCATACCTTAACAAAAAGCAATGTACAAGTACATTTAGATACATAAAAATATAGACAAATATATGATGCACTGTCACAAAACAGGTACAGGCTTTTAAAAAAAGCACACGTTTTTCCTACAGAATCTCCACTACAGATTGGATTTTTTTTTTTTTTTTTTTAAAAAGGGGGGTTTATAACCTTAGTTCTCTTTCAGAGCACAGAAGAAAAGAACATTTTATAGCAACTAATAAAAAACTAAAGTACTGGACTTTCACAGCATCACTTTCATGCTTTTACGGAAGATCCTGCCAGGCTGATTAGGAAACTCTGCATCTTTCCATTACATCAGAAAGTTGCAGCATCTTACAGTCTTAAGGTAAGAAAGCTTAGTCTACAGATCAATGAGCTACAATTCAGCTTAGCTGCCAATCATCATCTCAAAACTGCCCTTATGTCCCAAAAAGGTTGTGGCAGATCTCTTAGTTTTCACTAAAAGATTCACTATTTCTTTTCAGCAAGAAAGAAATTACAGTGTTGATATAACAAAGCAACATAGCAGCATTATTCTAGGGTGTTTTTTTTTTACCCCCGTTATTTTTCTAGTATGTGAAGAATACAAACCATTGTCAATAAACAGGTTAGGACCTTGTAAAAGCAGAAGGATCCATCACACTGCATGTGACCAGAATTGTAGCAAGAGTTGGAGATTCCTCCCATCCAAAACTCTAAGCTGAACACTTTATTTGGGACTTTGAGTTGTCTTCAGAAAGTAGCAATGTACTCTGTCTGTCTTCATTTTTCTCTACATCTAAATGCAAACGCTCTTCCCAGCTTTCACTATGACAACCTGGGGCAAAACCAAAGGAAGTTTTTAATCATCTTCCTGGTTTATTTATAGGTGAAACTAATGTAATCAAAGAGAACATTATGTTCTGTTTGTTTCATTATAACGTTGAACATCATGTTTCAGGCCCCTGAGCTGGGGGATGGAGATAGGATGCAGAATGAAGCCCCAGTTGTTGAAGAAGTGGCAGTCACCGACCTGCTCCTCCACCTGGATGCCCACAAGCCCATGGGGCCAGATGGGATTCACCCGAGGATAATGAGGGAGCTGGCAGAGGAGCTTGCCAAGCCACTCTCCATCATTTATCAGCAGTCCTGGTCAACCGGGGAGGTCCCAGATGACTAGAAGCTAGCAAATGTGATGCCCCTCTATAAGAAGGGTCGGAAGGAGGATCCGGGGAACTACAGGCCTGTCAGCCTGACCTTGGTGCTGGGAAAGGTCATGGAGCAGATCATCTTGAGTGCCATCATGTGGCACGTGTGGGACAACTGGGGGATCAGGCTCAGCCAGCATGGGTTTATGAAAGGGAGGTCCTGCTTCACCAACCCCATCTCCTTCTATGACAAGGTGACCCACTTAGTGGATAAGGGGAAGGCTGTGGGTGTGGTCTACTTGGACTTTGGTAAGGCCTTTGACACTGTCTCCCACAGCATTCTCCTGGAGAAGCTGGCTGCTCACGGCTTGGATAAGTGCACTCTGCGCTGGGTTAAAAACTGGCTGGATGGCCAAGCCCAGAGAGTGGTGGTGAATGGAGTCAAATCCAGTTGGCGGCCAGTCACGAGTGGTGTTCCCCAGGGCTCAGTGTTGGGGCTGGTCCTGTTCAGTATCTTCAATGATGATCTGCATGAGGGGATTGAGTGCACCCTTAGATCAAAGATCGCACCCAAGATCATGAACGAAGTCTTCAGAGTGGTCAAGAAGTTTGAGCTAACATTATGACTCTATCCAATCACTTAATTAATCCAACAGCTATACAGCAATACACATTTCAGTATCAGACACACTGCACTAAGGCAGTTCGCAATCACTTTAGGTGTTTCACAGATTTAACATACTGCAGACCCATATATAAAAAAAAGATTCCAGTGGTTAAACAAACACACAGTCAGGACCTATACAACAGGAGCCAACCCCAGAATATCCTGGCTAATCAGCAAGTGCCAGCGGGCACACATGCAAGAACAGCTGTACTAAGAGTGGCTGCAGTGTGAGAGCACGCAGGTGCCAGCTGCACGCTACTGCGGCTCACAAGTCACAGGATCTCCTCTTGCACAAGCAACAGTACATGTCAGGTACTGCTTCCTACTGCTCTGGCAGACATGCAGTGACATGTTGAACTTGAACAAAGTTACTAATCCTATACTTTTCCCCTGCTTCCTGCACCAAAGATTCCACACTGGAGGTGAGGACAGCCGATCTATGAATCATTTCCTAAACCATGACATATGTCAGCCAGCATATAAAGGTGAACTAATCCCAGTTTTATGCTCACCTGAACGTACTGATCTGAAAACTGCAACATCTGAGGAGCAGATTGAATGCTCCTATTGCAGGACCATGGCACAGTTTTTTTGCTCTTCCAGTCCAAGGTGCAGCTTGACAACATAGCTAGGGAAAATGCAATGACTAACTGCTCCCAGAAAATGCTGCCTCGGTCTCCTCCGCCCCTTGCATGCTCTCCTGCAGCAAGTGTCTAGACCTGCCTGTCTGCAAGGTGGGCCACACCAGGGAACCAATATGCAAAAAAACCCCAAAACCCAGTCCTACCAAGAAAACAAGTATAATTCCCACGGGGATCACAAAATGACTGTTACCACCAAACACAAGCCTAGAAGTGGAAGGAAAGGATCTGTACCTTTTGGGGGCAGCAAACCAACAGGTGGGCTTAAGTATATTGTCAAAGTGAACCTCAGCCTGGCAGTGCATCTTTGCCACCTCTGACCAAGAGCTTGTTAACTAGAGAAGTGGAAGGAATGTCACCATATTCCTGCCTTGAAACTTGATATACAGGAAAGCATAAAAACGTTCGGAATTATAGAGAGAACCGAAGCAAGAGGTTTAAGACTTTAGCTATAATTAGGAATAAATATAAGAAAACCCCCAAAGTGGTATTTTCAGAGTATCCAGCTGCATGCTAACTGACCATTTCGGTGCTAGTTCAGACTGAACGGAGAAACATCTTATGGCCATCTCAAAACGCCTGTGAAAGAGCCTCTACCACCGCTTCCACCCAGGCGCCGGGAGCCGAGGACGCGGGGCGGCTGCAGCCGCCTCCCCCCGCGGCCGTTCATCAGCCGCCGGGTGACCCCCACCTCTGCCTGCGGCAGGGGTCCGGGGGAGAAGGGCGCAGGCCCTCACAGCCCCCCGCCCGGCTGCCTGCTAAACGCGCCCGCCCCGCCATCCCGGCTCCCCTCCGAGGGCTAGCGGCGGGAGAGGAGCCCCGGGGGCAGCCGGGGGACGAGGCTCCCGCCGCCGCCCCGGCACCTCAGCGGGACCAGGCCCCCGCCCCGCCCCGGGCGGACAGCGGAAACGACCCGTGGGCTTCCTGCCGCAGCGCCAGCCGGGCCGAGCCCCCCCCACGCGGCCGCAGGCCCCGGCCGCCCTCACCCTCCGACAGCTCCAGCTCCAGCTCCGCCAGGCTCTCGCGCACCTCGGGCGGCAGCGGCACCGCCTCCAGGGAGCAGCCCCCGCGCTCCGCCGCCATGGTGCGGGCGAGGAGCGAGCGGGCCCCGCCAGAGCCGCCGCCCAGCGCTGCCGCAGATGGGGCCGGGGGCGAGCGGGGTAGAGGCGGCCCCGGGACGGGATGGGAGAAGGCGCGGCGCCCGCCCTGCCACCCCGCGCAGCCGCTGCCGCAGCCAGGCACGCATGCCGCGCGCAAGGGGTGGGGCGGGGCGGGGCGTTCCCAGGCCACCTCGCGCGAGCCGCTCCAGGGCGCGGAGGGGGCGCGCGGGCCCCCTGGCGGCAGGAAGCGGCTGGCGGCAGGAAGCGGCTGCCGGCGGCTCCCTCAGCGCGAGGCGCCGCCGCTGAGGGGAGCGCCCCGCCCCGCCCCGCCCGCCAGGCCTTGCCGCGGGGAGTCGGAGCGCCGTGGCCCCTGGCCTGCCTCAGCGGGTAGCGCCAGGCCGAGCTCCCCCTAGCAGCGTGCGCACTCCGGTGGTGAGGGCAGGGAGCCCCGGACCTGCGGAAGGCGCCGGCCCCCGGCGTGGTCCCGCGGCTGAGGAAGGGCCTCAGTACGACGCACCTTCTCCCTCATCCAGCTGTTGTCTTTCCCCTTCCCTACCTGACCTGCTTGCTGGTGCTATGTCCCCTTCTGAAAATACCGAAAGTGCACTTTCTCTTCCTCCCCTCTTCTTCCTCCCAGCAGAAAACATGACCGAGCCCGAGGCCCCAGGGCCCATCCTTCTCACAGCATTTCCCAGGAGCAGGCGCAGAGATTTTCATGGAGTAGAATTACACTGTACCTGGAAATGTGAGAGCCTGGATGTAAAGTGGTGCTTGGGCCTGCGTAAAGTAAAAAAAAAAAAAAAAAGTGTCTTTTCTAAAGACAAGCATCTTTGAAGGGCACTACAGGCATAGAGAGCCTGTGTTGATGCAATAGCTCATCCCAGTTTAACCACAGGTTCCAGGGTGAACATGTTGTCCAAAAACCAGATTCTTTGCCTGGTGTGCAATAGGCCAATATCACACACTCAGGAGAGACATGGCCTATTTATTTATCTCATGTCTGCACAGAGATGGATGCTAGGTGGTAACTCCAGAAAGCTTGCACACCGTCCTGATCACATACAGTCGTCTTCTACGATGCAGAAGGCAGCATCAGCAATTAGTCAGGTTTAGTTTATCTCTATCAGTCTATAGGTTTCTTGCTTTCAATTAGAGAGACAGTACAACATTTTTATACTACGCATGCTCAAAGGGTGAGGGTCTTCTCATTCGGGCTAGGGTCTCACAGTAGTAGGTATGATTTTTAGTATTATAATGAGGATAGTTCACAGTAAGTATGTAATAGTTTACATACTTCCAAGATGCTCAGGGTCGTTCCTGATTAGGAGTTCCTTAACTAATCACTGTTGTCAGACTCAAGGATGGTCATTCCGACCCCGGACCATATGTTTGTATTTAAATTTCCTATGCGCATACAGATAGTTAGTTATGCAAAATAGAGACGTAAAAATCTTAGAATCATAGAATCGTAGAATCATAGGATCATAGAATTGTTTAGGTTGGGAAAGACCCTTAAGATCATCGAGTCCAACCATAAACCTATCACTGCCAAGTCCACCACCAAACCATGTCCTCAAGCACCACGTCTACACATCTTTTAAATACCTCCAGGGATGGAGACTCAACCACTTCCCTTGGCAGCCTGTTCCAGTGCCTGACTACCCTTTTGGTGAAGATGATTTTCCTAATGTCTAACCTAAACCTCCCTGGGCACAGCTTGAGGCTGTTTCCTCTCATCCTATCACTTGTTACTTGGGAGAAGAGACCGACCCCCACCTCGCTACCACCTCCTTTCAGGTAGTTACAACCTCCTTTCAGGTAGTTGACACCCCTTGAACTATTTCTTGACACCGCTTGAACTATTTCTGCAATAAAATGAGGTCCTCGATCTGAAGAAAACCCTTCTGGCACCCCAAATCTTGGTATAATTTCCTTTAACAAAATTTTTACTACTTCTCTTGCCTTGTTGGTGCAACATGGGAAAGCTTCAGGCCATCCTGAAAGAGTATCAACAATTACTAATAAATACTTATATCCATTACAATTAGGTAATTGGGAAAAATCAATTTGCCAGTATTCCCCAGGCATGAAACCTCTTTTTACCTCTCCAGGAGGGGGTCTCCTTTGGTTCTCAGGGTTATTTTTGGCACAGATCTCATATCGTTGTGTAACACTTTTAGCAATCAGCACCGTGTTAATCCCTACAGTGTATCTCTGCACTATTTCAATTAGAGCTTCAGTTCCCATATGTGTACTCTTATGTGTTTGTTCCATTAGTTCCTTCATTATCTGTGGAGTTGCAACACATTGTCCAATTGTAGTTACCCACCATCCTTCAGCAGTCTTTATACACTTCAATAGTTCAGCCAACTTGTTTTCTTTTTCTGTATATTTAGGAGTGTCAGTTTTCAAGATCCTTTCTGGAACTAAGGTTGCCACTGTTGCTGATAGAGCAATTCTTTTTACAGCCTCGTCTGCTTTTCAATTTCCTTTTATTACATCGGTTGGTCCAGAGTGATGTGCTTTGCAGTGCATTACTGCTATTTCTTTAGGTTTATTAACTGCCTCAAGTAATTTCATAATTTCTTTGCTGTATTTTATAAGGTTTCCTTGTGAAGATAACAATCCTCTTTTCTTTCCAAATTGCACCATGAGCATGTATTACTCCAAAGGCATATTTTGAATCAGTATAAATATTAGCCCGCTTTCCTTTGGATAATTTCAGGGCTTGAGTTAAAGCAATTAATTCTGCCTTCTGAGCAGGTGTATTCGCTGGCAGTGGTTTTGCTTCTATTTCTTCTTCTAAGGTAACAATAGCATACCCAGCCTTCCATTCTCCTTTCACAACGAAGCTGCTTCCATCAGTGAACAGCTCCCAGTCGGGATTCTGTAAAGGAGCATCCTTCAAGTCTGAACAACTAGAATACATCGGTTTGATGATTTGTAAACAATCATGTGCCAATTCCTCCTTTTCATGTAAAGGTAATAGCGATGCCAGGTTCAAAGCACTGGACACTTTCATTACTATATCTTCTTGTTCGAGCAATATTGCTTGTATTGTAAAATCCTGCCTGGGGACAACCAATGGTGTCCTTTCTGTTCCAGCACTGCAGCAACAGTGTGTGGCACATAAACAGTTATTCTTTGTCCCAAAGTCAATTTTTGTGCCTCCTGTATTAGCAACACAGCAGCTGCCACCGCTTTCAGACATCCTGGCCATCCAGAGCTTACTTTATCTAATTGTTTTGAAAAGTGAGCTACCGGTCTTTTCCAGTCTCCCAAAGTTTGTACGAGCACTCCCAGTGTATGATGTCCTCTCTCATATACATAAAGTTCAAAAGGTTTTGTTAAATTTGGGAGACCTAAAGCAGGAGCACTCATAAGAGTGATTTTTATTTCATCAAATCCTTTTCGGCATTCTGGAGTGCACTCCAATAACTTCCCTGGGCCCTTAACAGCTTCATACAAAGGTTCGGCCATTAATCTGAAATTAGGCATCCACAGGTGACACCATCCAGCCATTCCTAGAAAGCCCCTAAGTTCTCTTTTTGATGTGGGGGGGCAATTTGGCAGATTGCCTCCTTTCTCTCAACTCCCAGTTTCCTCTTTCCGTGGGATATTTCAAATCCAAGATAAATCACGTTTTTCTGCATAATCTGTGCCTTCTTTTTTGATGCTCTGTATCCTTCCAGCCCCAGAAAGTTCAATAGATTACTAATTGCCTCTTTACATTCTTCAGCCATGTCTGTCCCCAACAAGATATCATCTACATATTTTAACAAGGTAATGGTAGGCTTCTTACCTTGCCATTGCTCCAGCTCTTTTGCCAATACGTTACCGAAGATTGTAGGACTATTTTTGAATCCCTGGGGAAGCACTGTCCAGCATAACCACATTTTGCATCCCGTTGTAGGACTTTCCCATTTAAAGGCAAACAGCTTCTGATTATGTTTGTCCAATGGAATGCAAAAGAAAGCATCTTTTAAGTCCAACACTGTAAAATAAACATTTGAATCAACTATTGTTGTCAGCAGAGTGTAGGGATTAGGCACCACTGGGTGTACATCAATTACTATTTGATGAATAGCTCTTAGATCCCATACTAACCAATATTCCTGTGAATGTGGCTTTTTAACAGGCAGAATTGGGGTGTTATATTCAGATTGACACTCTTGCAGTGATCCATATTTTAGAAAATTATTAGTTATAGGCTCCAGTCCAACCTGAGCTTCCAATTGCACGGAATATTCTTTTCATCTTACCGGCTTTGCTCCTGGTTTCAATTCCACCTTTACTGGTTCTGCCAATTTGGCTCTTCCAGGTTTCTTAGTTGTCCAGACAAAGGGAATCACTGCAGAGGGGGCTTCAATTTGTTCTTCCTTATTTTCAACATTCTCCGTTTCCGACAATTCCTGTAACATATATACTTGTGCCTCCCAGGCATTATTTTGCAGAATATGTACTCAAACTTTATTCTGATCAAAAGTTATTTGTGGTCCCACTTTATTCAATAAATCCCTTCCCCTCAGAGGTAGGGGACATTCTGGCATATGCAAAAATCCATGTGTAAGTGTTTTGTTTCCAATTTCACACTTAATCAGTTGAAAGAAATGCCTTATCTCTCGTTTTCCTGTAGCACCAATTACTGACACAGAGAATTTACTCATAGATCCTTTACAACTATTCAAGATTTTTAGGTCCAGGTACCCCATGCTTTACCCCATACAAAATTAGCTGCTGATACTGTTTGATCATCAATCTGTCTGCACTACTGTTCGGATCCCAATCTGGTTCTTGTACTGTCATAAAAAGATTTGGACCATCCCTAGCACTTATCCTCTCATTCTCTTCCCGTGCTTTCTCCAACAACATTCTTTTCTCCTCAGGCAAAAATAAAGTATTCAATAATACTTGCACATCCTTCCAGTCCGGATTATGATTTTCAATTATCAGTTTAAAGGACCGATACATTTTTTCCAGATTTTCCTGATATGACCCCGCAGACTCCTTCCAATTCATTAAATCTGAGGCTGAAAAACGAACTTTCACATACACAGGCATTCCATCCCATCCTACCGCCTGACGCAATGGCGCTTGAGTTGTGGGGTTTCGCTGCGCCCGAGTTCTACCCACAATAGGACTAAATCCATTGCTTCCTTTACTGCTTCTCTCCCTGTCATCAACAACACTATCCTGGTCCTCTTCCCCTGGTCTCTTCATCAACTGCACATCCTTTTCTTCATTTTCCACTTCCAAATACCTTTTTGCGATGCTACAAGCAGAACAACATCAACGCAATTTCTTTTTATCCTCCATCATCATCAAAACATTTCAATCAGATACCAACAATTTACACTTTTTTCTCATTTTGTGGTCATTTCTTAAAGAACAGAACAAATCCACATATGGGATCTCATCCCATTTATTCTCCTTTCTACAAAATAGCATGAGTTGCAAAATAGTATTATAATTCAAAGTTCACATTTCTGGCCATTTTTTCCCCATCATCCAATTTATACATAGGCCACCATTGACTGCAGTATTCTTTTAATTTTCTCTTTGCTAGGGGATCCCCACCAAACTTATTCCAGTATTTCAGGATGCATCCTAATGGAGAGCAGAAGGGAGGTTCAGCAGACTGTCTTGCTCCTTGTCCCGCTCCCATATTGTTACCCAAAAAGAACATTCTTACCCACGTTTTCATGCACTCCAGTCATCACTGTCAAGCATGCACATACCTTTTTATTTTTACCTTTTAGACAACCTTCCACCTATTATACCCCCCTTTCAATGTCTCTAATTTACGCGTTGCACCTTTGAGTCGCTTACCTGCTCTGGACGGGGAGAGCACTCGTGGAGTCCCCCAACAAACTGGTCGTTGTGTGCTGGAATCCAAAGAGCTAGCACCCATCTCTGCACAGACATGAAATAAATCAATACACAATGTCTCTCCTGAGTGTGTGATTATTAGCCTATTGCACACTGGGTGAAGTATCCACTTTTTGGACAACAAATGTGTGGCAGGACACCAAGGCATGATCTTCCTCTGGCATCCCTGTAGACCCCAGAGACTTGTGCAAAGGCAAATCCGGGACCTTGCCAGTGGTTCTGACCACAAGGTTTGCTCTGCCAGTAACAATAACTTTCCTGGAGCCAGAAAGTAGGGAAGAAATTTGGGGAGAAGTTTTCTACTAACAACTACTTCTGTCAGAAACAAGCTCTCCCTTTTGGGGTGACCAGGTTTGTGTTGGTATCACATGTGGGGCAGGGGCAATGCAGCCCTCCCAGGCCTCCAAAGTAAGCGTTTTTGCGGCACCTACCCCTCCTGAGTGCAGTGCTGCAGAATCACATGGCTGTGGCACCGCACCTAGTATCCCTGTGGACCCTGCTCCCGGGGTGGCAGGAAAATGACAGAGGCTGAAAAGTTTGTTTATTCTGGAAACAGGACATCTTGCTGCTGAGGAAGCCATCACGTGAACGCTCTTCTCCTCACGTGCATACATGACAGGTATAAAAAAAAAAACAAACAACACATGGGTTAGCATGGCATCACATCACACAGCAGACCAGCATGCACGGTATGGTACAGCCTTCAAACAAGGGAACAGTTTGAGGCTGCAAGTCTCCAAGCAGCAAGAGATACGATGGCATTCATGTGTGCCAGCACCATGTTTGCATTCTGTGAAATGTGGATTGATGGCATGCTGTAGCATAGCTCAGTGTGAGACAGGCAGACATTTGCATTAGCAGATATTCCAGGTCACTGCAGCAGTGGGAGAATCTCTACTCACACTCCATTCAGGGAAGATTACCAAAAAATGACTTACAGGATCAGCCAGTTTCTGTTCCTGTTACCTACAACCGGTCCTTGCTTCTCCTTCCGTTTCCTTCTGCTCCTGCCCTCTCCCAGTCCCAAAATGCTTCAGCCTGTGATTTCTCTGCTCATGCTACTGAGGTCAGCACATCACAAGAAAGCACATCCTGTATGGCTGCACTTCAGAGGGCACAGAGGCACCACACCAGTACTTGTGATGTCGGTAAAGATTAACCTTGCTCATTTTTACCCTAACAATACTATGGCATTCTGAAACAGGATATATGCCTTATAACAAAGAACTGTAAAGTAAATGATAGTTTGCTTCGCTAATGGTCCGCAAAGGACTGCTTAGTGTTGCGAAAGTTAAGTGAACTTCGGGGAAAGGGAATTCGGACAGGGGGAAATCACGACCACTGACTCAAGGACCACCCACTCAAGAAACCCACCGACCAAGTAAAGGAAGTAAAGGTCTCGAGAACTGTAGTGAGCATGCGTAGTAATTTACATGGCAGGCAAAGAATTTTAACCAGTCATTTAATAAAGGACAGTGAATATGTATTAGATGATTGTATAAATAATTGTTAGTTTACATCAACAGTGTGCTGGTTTGTACTATGCACCTGTATTTGCACATTTACGTCATAAGGAAAATACCTCGACTCTGTGTGTGAATTGGGCAATGCACACCAGGTAACGGACCCAAGTTTTTGGGACAACACTTGGAAAGCCACGCTGTTCAAAACTTGACTTTACCACCCCACGCTGTGCAGAAACATTTCTTCCATCATGCTTCCACTGCCCTTCAGAAAACTGTCTCTTTGGGAACCAGGGAGCTGGTAAGAGCGCAGCTGCAGGCAACGTGTTAACTATAGCTCACAGATCCTGAAAGACTGATGGGCTTGATTTCTTCTCTGCAGATTTCTTTTCTGAATAGGGGGCTGTAGCGTCTGCCTCTCACCCCCCACATCCTGCCTGTGTTTCTGGAAACAGCGAATGCCCAAGGAGACTATCTTAGAGGGGCTACTGCAGTGCAGTGGGGTAAGAGGTCTCCATGAAGGGTGAGGCAGGGCAATAATACAGCACTGACTGTCATGGAAAGGTTCCTACTGAATGCACAACTGAATGCAAGCCCTGCAGAGGCTTGGGCAGAGGCAGGGAAAGAGCCCTGCCGTTCAGTAGGTGCCGAGTGCTTGGCTTCTACAGGTGATGGGGGGGGGAGCATGCCCAGGGAAGCCGCAGCAGCAAATATATCAAGTTACGGATAGCTCTCCTTTTCTAGAGGTGAATTGCTAACAAACAGCCTTACTTCATTCACAATCCTCATTTCTGAGAAGGATGAACTAGACTATACATAAGAAAACTTACTGAAATTATCTACTATTCTGCTATGCTTGCATCTGGCACAAAGTGCTAAGGAAAAACAGTGTTTGTTCCTAGGGCTTTTGTGTACACACTAAGGCAAGAGTTGAATTGTTTTCACCCTATCAGTGACTGACCTAAGAGCAGTGAATCTTTGGGACATTAAATTACTTACACTGTAGACTGATTTAAAAATGTGCAAATGGAAAGCCAAGTTCACTTGAAACAGAACTGATCCTTATGATGTGCCAACCTATGAATGCCAGAGCATGCTGGGAAACTAACTAAATACACACACATAAAATTTACCTTTTGTCCTTTAAAAGGTGTTTTTTATTGTCCACCTGAAAGTGCCAGACTTTAAAACTTGTCATTAATTCACATTTGCAATGACACTACTTACTGGCTCATTACGAGTACAGGCCCTAAGGTCTAATAGCCCTTTTGCTTACAAAAAAATAACAGAAGATAAAGTCATGCTGTGCTAAACAAAAAGGACACCAGCACCATTCAGAGTGTGCGGTTTGACAGAATGCTACATCTAGCATTAAGACTCCTGGAATCAGATTTTTAAAAGAATTATGATACAGTCACTGATCCAGCATAAACTTATTCAGTTCAAATTGGTTTGGAACTCTGGACAAGTGAAGTTACTTTTGGCAAGCTTTTATAGGAATACAGCCTTGGACGCTAACCACCGAACAACAAAAATACACAGACTTGTCAGTTGTATATGTTATCCTATAGCTGCCATAGGATAATGAACTCTGTATATGTCGCACAACCTGGGTCACACGTGCGCACTGACCCAAGCCCTGTGTAGGACAGCGCACAGATCCATTGCCTGGGACTGTGGAACCAGAGCCTGACTCAGCCCTTGCAGCAGCACAGCTGGGATCCTCCCATACACAATACTTCATATCCTCTTCCATGCAGATCACCTAGTACCTTGTTGCTCAAGAGGACATTTTTCACCTTTTACTACAATACTAATGAGAAGCCCGAAGCTAATTTCTAAAGCTACCTACCTGCATTGCCACTTTTTTTTTTCTTTAACATAACCTTCAGCCAGCCAAATAAAAATTCTTGGAAGTGTAAAGAATTAGTGCAGTGGCACAGCAATAGCTCATTAAGAGTGAGAGCAAGCATTGGGAAAGATCTTACCAACATCCAGAAGGCAGTAAGTTGCCGGTTTCCTGCAGAAAAGCCCGGATGCCACCTGCGATACATCCAGCATGAGTTCCTCAGGGGCTGCCCCAAAGGTCACCTGCAGCCTGCAAAGCACCACGCAGCTCCCGGCTCCCACAAGCACATTTGCCTGTGGAACGGGCAGCCTGGCAAGTAGCCAAGGAACCCAGCAAAGGGTTCCCCAAAGGGCGGCCAGGCTGAGAGCAAACGTGGCAGGAGCACCCACCACCAAAGTTACAGGGCTGCCTGAGGGCGGCTTTGCAGTCTCCTGAGCCTGAACTGCATAGTGTCCTGCCTGCTGGCTGTGCTGAGTCTGCTGGTGACTCAGGAATACCGCCTTGGATACTAACCACTGAACGACAAAAACACATGGACTTGTCAGCTACAGTGCTTCGTCAAGCTTGGCTGCAATCAACCCAGAGACAGAAGCACCTGTTGAGGAGCCATGAGTACCAGGGGCAGTCCAGCACCTCTGGTAGAGACTCTTCCTTCGCCTAGGGTGGGTACTAAAGCTCCACAGCATTTCCTCCACACAGCACAGGAGCTCCTGGCACTGCCATCCGCACAAATGGCTCCTCTCCCCTGCCACTCGTACCAGCCTCTTGTCCTCCTCCTTCTTGGAGGCCAGACACCTCTATTTTTCAAGTGTGTGTATATATATGTGTGTGTGTATATATATACATATATGTGCTACATTATTTTTCAGAGAACTAAATGGTGATATACCTGACAGATAAACAAGGGCTTGCCAAGACCAATATTGGACAAAAGCAGTTAACTAAGTATGTCAGTCTCAGATGAACACCAATATCCAATTGTCAAATATCCTGTAGAGAAAAATCTTTTAATAGGCTGTAGTAGAATAATCTGCTTCCAGAAGAGATTTTTCTGATTCCCCAAAGTTAAACACCATGTATGCTTCAAAGGTTGAGATTTCACATTTCCGGAGTCTTAAAATACTTCCGGTATTACAATTCTGCCTATACTTTTTCTTTAGAAAAAGAAAGCAAAGAATGAAACTTAGGTTATCCCAAGAAGCACTTGGTTTCTGTGAAAAATCATGACAACAAATAGCATAGGTAAATAAAGAAGTCTTGTTCAGCATGATATTTGGAATATCATAGAATACCAGCTTGGAAGGGACCTCAAGGATCATCTGGTCCAACCTTTCTAGGCAAGAGCACAGTCTAGATGAGATGGCCCAGCACCCTGTCCAGCTGAGTCTTAAACGTGCTCAGCGTAGCGGAGTCAACCACTTCCCTAGGGAGATTATTCCAATAATCGACTGTTCTCATTGTAAAAAATTTTCCTCTCGTGTCCAGTCGGAATCTCCCTGGGAGTAACTTGTACCCATTACCCCTTGTCCTCGCCATGTGACTCTTTGTAAAAAGGGAGTTACCATCTCCTTTGTAGCTGCCCTTAAAGTACTGGTTCGTTCCATGCATATATGTATTCAGCGATACATTATGACTGGAAATGGGTGTACCACCAGAGCGCCACCTCTTTTCTCTTCTCTGACCAGCAGCTTAATATACACCTCCCTAAAAGGTACCTACAGCACAAGGTAGAGCTAGTATTTGCAATCAGAAGTTTCACTTACATTAGAGGTAGATATAGTACAGGGGTTTTGTTTGTTTGTTTTTGTTTAAATGTATGCATTTTTGGCAAAAGTTATGAGCCTTTTGAATTAGGAAAATTAAGCTAAAAGGATCCAGACTAAATAGGAAAGACAACTACCAGCAATCCAAGAGCTGTTAAAAACTTCTAATTCAGTGCCTGTAAGCTTTACTTATTTCTCTGCTATCCCATCTATTTGCACTTTAGACTGAACTTAATTTCTACTTTCCCACACTGACTCTGCTTTCCCATTTATAAATGCTAGTCTGACCCAAACCTACTTTGGAAACAATTTTTTCCTCCCCCCCCCCAACTTCCTAAACTTGTAAGCATTTCTTTAACACAGATGCTCCAGTTTGCCAAGTGTCAGAAGCAGCTCCTTTTCAGACTGCTCTCTCTCAGAGTCTCTAGTAAGTTGAAGGAGAGGCAAGGGTGCAGCTGTTTCCAAGCTACTTGTAATGGAGCCTTCGAGAAGATCATCAGTGCTCTTCTATCTCACTAGTTCCAGCATGGGTTTGCTCATATGTGGACTGGCACCCATTACCTTTATTCAAATCATCAGCAAATACAACCCAGCACACTAGTAGTTGGTTGTGACAGGGCAGTGAGAGAAGATACCAGCCCAAGCTGTCACTTGGAGCAGGCGGAAGGGACACACCAAACAGGACACGCCCGCAGTGCATTAAGGGCAGACATCCTGTACTGTATGGGAATATCGTACATTGAACACTGAGGCAATTTCCCCTCAAAGTACTGCTCAGTTGTGGTGGTGGTGGGAGAGGGAAGAACCAGGTACCCCTGTATGCACTACTGCACCAGGGGGAACACAAGAGGAAACTGGAAGAAGAGCTCTGATCCTGAGTCAAGGTCATGGCTGGAAAGATGAGTCTGATAGGTAAAGATCACACTGGAGGAAAATCTAACATGCATTTGACTTCCTGAGCAAGCACGGATTAATTATATTGCATGAATTCAGTCAGACCAAATATATCATGCATGCGTAGCTCAGTCACAGAGGAGCTCAAGGAGTGGTGACTTGACACTGAATTGGAATGTGATGAGAAAGATTGAGGGAGGGAGGACTTATTTATTGTAAAACCAGAAGAGCAAACTCCCTAAATTCACAGAAGGCTGCATGTATCTTTGATATTTAGCTGTTCTGCTAGTCAGAATGATCCTGCAGAAATATTAAAACCCAAACAATTTAGGAACAGCAAAAAAAGTAAATAGGTAGGGTGGAAACAAATAACCACACTATGTAAGAATTCACTAATAAAATGCCATTTTAATAACTTTTTTTTTTTACAAGGAATCCAGCTATACACTATAGAAAAATAAACACCAAAGAGACTCTTTGCAACTTACAATATAGTGATGCAGGCATACTTCAGATGTTAACTTACTAGTAATTTCACATGAGAATGTAAAACATTGTTCTTAGTGAAAAGTAATTTCCTCTTAAAGTACTAAAACATAATAAAAAGAGTCATATAAAAAGCTGATGCAAAAGCACTGCCCTTTATTCAGTTGCACAAGAGATCACAAGTGCCTCCATTCAGTATGGACCAACTCTGAAGGAAGCAATAACTCTGGGGGGGTTCGCAGTACAGATTTCAGAAGCGGTCTCATCACTTTCTCATGTTTCTCTGGCGAGGTGGGCCTGGAACTTGTCCTAAATTTAAATAAAACAAATGAATATTAGAAAACTGCTTGTGTTATGAAGCAACAGGGTGCAGTTAGAAGCATGTAATTTCCTCAATGTGCTTCATAGGAGCTACACTGAAAGCAATTACCATTTTCATGAGTCACCTAGGAACAATACAAAACAAGATTTGAAAGCTCACACGTCTGCCAAAGCGAGGGTTCACACACTAAGACCAGTGCTCAATCGCAGGCCTACTTTACACATAGCAACAGGGGTGCTCAGTTCAACTCTATCCCTCCTGTGATGATTCAATACACATTCTGTTGCTGGACAAGGTCTTGTCACTGAGTAGATGTTTTAAAGTTCATTAGAAACTAGGAAATAATTTTGCTCACAGCACTGTTCTAAAGGTTGCAACATCAGTCTGTAATTGCTGACATCATCATTCTGGTAACATGGAAATTAGAAAAACTTTTCACGAAATTGCTATTAATGGTGTCCCAGTTGTGGAAGACTTATTCCACACTTCGCATAAAGCAAAATACCTTATTTCTATGAAATGCTGTCAGGTTTCAATTCTAAACTTTGTTTATCTATCTGTATCTGCAATTGCAGTATTTGGGGAAAACAACCCAAAAAATCACAAAGTCACGGTATTAAGGTTTCTAGGTAAAATCCTGCTGAGAACACTGTCAAAGTTCCCATACAGAAGTGTCACTGTAGCTGTTGACTTTAGTGATATTAGCAAGACTAGGATTTGTAAGCAAAGCTAGCCTTTTTTGTTTGTTTGTTTTTAAAACATTTTTTTTAATTAGATCAACTCAGAGTACCAGAAAAACAGACAATGTTTTAGACTTTCCCCAGAGCTGTTGTCCAGCTATACCAGGCTCCTGCGAACGTTGACAAAGCCAAGATTCCTCTCTTTCTAGAGAAACACGTAATTTAAAAGCTTGATTTTTTAAAGTCAACACTAAAAATGTGTTAGGAATGCAACATGTAATCATAAAAAATTTGCCTCAGAAGTTAACTTAAGTTAACTTAAGTTAATCATTATTTTTCCAAAAGCAATGAAGTCAGTAGTCGCAATGAATAATGCATTTTATAAACTGTGGGGAAACTGAAAGAGAACAATACAGCATCTCTACAACATAGATTAAATGTTCAAACCGGGTATGGCTGAGAAGCCAGTGCGGTAGATGCGATTTGAACGAGCATCTGCAATGACTGCAGGGCCAAGAGTCACTATTTAATGCTGTGATCAGTGGTTGAATCCCCACTCCTTCTCCCACAAAAATCACCACAGTGATGATCTGCTGACCATAAAGACTGGAGGAATGGCCAGCAGTAAAAGTACTGGTGACTGGCAGAGATTTTGTGGAGATGGTCAAATATTTTTCTCATCTCAGTACAACCAATATAAAGCCACACATCTTTGGGCAAAGGCTGAAGGACAATTACAGGAGGTAAGTCTGCCTAGGAAACAGCAGTTGACAACAGTTATGCTTAGTGAGAGAAATATGTAAGATGTGTATGTGCAATGTGTGAAGGAGTCCACATGGCCCTCTCATAGCGCTACAGCCAAGTATCTACCTGGTAATCTTTCTAGTTTTTGGCTGAAATTATGGGGAACCAAGGGTGGTGGTTGGTGGAAGGAGTAATCAGTGCTTGCCTAGAGATCAGGGACCATAGTGACCCAAAAATATCCTGGTTGTGGGGATAAGCAGCCAGAAGTAACATGGGGAAGGAACCAGCAATAGCAGATGAAAGGGATAAATAAAGGCTGGATGAAAACATGAATGGCATTATCTGACCTGGTGGCCTGTATTAGCTTAGACCAGGAAACTAGCAACATAAACCTGGATGGGTGAAGTAAACTTTGGGAAGATGCTCCAAAGACCCTGGAGAAATAGCTGTCAGCAGGCTCCTCAGGAGCCCCTACACAGGAGGCAGCACTAGAGCTTTGTGCTTCTCCCTGGGCCTGGGATGAAGCTATGTGTTATACTCCAATGTGGACTGTGGTCATCATGATCCCATCCCTATCAGTGATTTGAGCTAACATGGGTGCCCTTCCTCAGTCACCTGCTGGGATTGGTGTGCAGGAGCATGACTTCCCATAGCGTAGCCATGGCATGGGCTGTGCGAGCAGGCTCTGTGTGCATGTACGTAGGTATTGTAAATATTATGTTGCTGTTTAATTTCTGTTACTGCTCTGTGGTGGTGAAGGCAGGTGAAGGCCTTGCAACATGACGGTTACATGTATAAACAAGGAACAAGTTATTTTTGTATTTGGTCCAACACAAATGGCACTGCAGCCAGAGGTCCAGCTCTGTTGTTCACAATACAGAGATACTAATACACTTGAGAAGGTTTAGACATGAGTCTCAAAAATAATAAAACATTGGAAAACACATCTAATCATATCTTGATAGGAGATGATTTGAGGATGACGTGATGACAGTTTATAAGTTCTTTCTTGGGACACAGAATTTCTGTGATATAACTAAGATGTAACAAAAGTGAGTAACTAGAAGATTAAACTAAGTAAGTTCAATCTAGAAATCAGGTGGAAGTGTTTTAAATAGAAAAGATAAGTGCCACTACAATAATTTGTGTGCTTTTCAATCAATTTTAGAACTAGATAGCTGTTTTTACCAGCCTCCAATTCTTTTAATCTGCCGTGGAACATAAGAAAGCAATAAATGAGGGAACTATTATAGTTTGTGCTGCAGAGATAGCCCTGTTCAGGTATTACAGTGGTTCTCTGACTTTAAAGCAAATTAACTCTATACACAACTTCATTTAAACTGCAACACTTGATTATTTAGACTTGATGACGGGCGGGGGAGGGGGGTGCAAAATCACATGAAATTATTCAGCGTTATCTCTGAAGAATTTCACTAGGAACTTATTTTGAGAAATGCCACGCTTGGACTAGTTTTAGATATGATTCACAAAAAGGTTTCATTTCAGAGACTGACTTAATTTTTTCTCCTTCCCCCCACCCCCAAGAATTATAGTTATTCCATAAAATGATGCTCTTTCCATGCTTTAAGTGTTATAGGCAATATGTAGGAAGAACCTTGCAAAAAGCAGCCCCGACTGCTGGCAGATGTGAGGGGTAACAAGGTGGTTCTTACCTGGTTGCACACCCCCTAGTCTTTGCTGGATAACCTCTAAGCGATGGATGTATTCCGTTAGCGATCGTTCAGGATCCTGAGTAGGCACAAGTGACTTTTCTGAAGCTGAACTTGTGGATGTATGCAATCTTAAAAGGAAAACAAATTATTTTCTTCTTCTCATGCTATACTCTCAAATAAATATAATAAAGTTACATTCATAGAGGCAGTATTTCAGTGCAAAGCAAATTAGGACAACAGTAAACACCACTACCACCAAAAAAATTACATACAAAACAATATAGACTGGGCACCTTTGCATACAGGAGACAGAAAAGAAAGGATGGATACTCCAGAAAAGCTGGAGTATCTATGAATCTCTCTCTACTGATATGCAACAGAAAGTCCCTCAGGTAAGAAAGCTGCAGTCAGAGGCAAGTCCAAATGGCCAAGTGAGAAAAGACCCACTTCTGCAGAGAAGGACTGAAGAGGAACATGCTGCATCCAGGTATGTACTCTCCTGTTCAGCAGGTAAAATACTATCTTGAAGGACAAGGTTGAAAAGGAGACCCTTTAGATGGTACTCTGTGTTTAACTTCTGGTCATTAACAATAAATTTCAAATATTAGCAGAAGTATACATTGGAGGGGACGCTGTGCAAACACATTCCTATTTGGAATTAGCATTTATTCCTTCCCCCTGCACCTTTCGAATAGTGGAAGGTAGTTCCTATCCATCCCTCCCTTCTGTACAGCTTTGCCAGGAAACAAAAGCAGCAACAGGCATCGTTTAACCTATCTTGGATGCAAGTTAGACTTGAACTACCACTAACCCAGTCACACTGAGTCAGGGCCTACTATTATTAATATACTTGTTCCATACAATACAGATAACTTTTCTTGATAGGTAAGCTGCCAGCTACTGTTTCTGGCTGTCAGACCCAGATATGTGCCACAACAGAGGAACAGGGCAGGGTACAATTAAGTCTTTTGGGAAATGCAGCAAAACTCTCCAAAATGTTTTGCTAAATTCTGTGCAAACCAGAACACTACCTGTCCTTTGTGAAAAGCACTGTCCTGCCCCCCAAATCAGTCAGCAATATTAAAAAAACTAAAATAATTTGGAGCATTTGCTGGTTTTGCATACCTCTAGATCACCACAGCTACTTCATTGCTACTCTTTTTTTCTTTATAAAGAAAATTCTTGCCTGCTGGTTGAAGTTTCTAAATGTAGCAAGGAGGTTAAGAAACAAACAACACCTTCCAAGCTGATGGGACTGACAACAGCTACCTCTCATGTCAACTCCTGCAAATCATTACTTCAAGGAGGAAGCCACATACGAGAAGCAGCTTGGGAGAGAAGACGCTACACCCAGTAGTGCACCATGCAATACCCGAGGTTACTTTGGGTCCCAGGAGGGCCTGGGAGTGGGAAGGCCTGTAATGACTGAAGGCCACCTTCCTACCCCACTCAAGCACAGAGTTTGCAGTGGCATTTTCTTAGCAGCACCGTGCAGAATGTCAGCTGTGACATCCAACCCAGCAAACAGTAGCTGGGGTTGTATTGCTGTGCAGAACTGGCCATAATTAATGAAAAACTGCAACAGTACACACCCCACAAGTTCTCCACCTCCCATTCTGTGTGCATGCACAAAGTCTGAAGGCAGCTAATACTAATGCAATGCTGTCATATAGTAGGGGAGCTGCTTTCACAGGACGCTCAGAAATTCATCTCCAACTTTGACGGCAAAGGCAACAAGAATTACCCCTCAAAGAAGGCTAACAGACATAGCCATTGTAAATCCCGTAGCCTGTCCAAATTAAATTGAGGTACACCATTAGGAATGCTCTCAGTCCAAGAACATCAGACATGCTTAAAGCAAGCAAGAAGTTTTCTTCTCCTATAGCAACTTGAAAGAAATAAAACATTTACCAGATCTAAGAAAATGAATTCCTCTTCATGTTCAAGTACCTCCTCCAATAGGTGGTTACATTTTTATGAAAGACTGTCGATCGGGGTGATTAAACATATGCAGAGATTGCAGACTGACCTGTTGTGTGAGCAGTGAGAGGATCTGGGGGAGTGGCTCACAAATCTTGCAGAGCTGGTTCTGTGGCACAGCCCAGCGTCCCGTGTGGGGGGAGAACCAAGATGAACAGCTGGGGGCTGCTGCTTTTTCAGAATTTCTGTCTGAGCACCAGAGGCTGTGTTAAGTATAAAACAGTTAAAAGATATGCACCAGGAACCATTCAAAACAGGCTATCATAAACCTAACCAATAAACCCCACAAGAATTACAGCAGAGTACAATTGTGTTTGGTTTAAATGCAGCTAAAATACACTTTCTATAGCTAACTGCTTTTTTTAGTTTGGGGTTTTTTTTGTTTGTTTTAACCAGATTTAACAGAAGTTTGACATTTTAATGTCAAACAACTGCTTCCTGCAAATGGAGAAGTTGCACTGTTTTCTTTCTTCAGACTTGCTTTTTCCTCAGCTGTTGCTATATCCACATGGGATGTTCCAATGGTTGATATGAGCAAAATATTTTTTCAAGCAATTTTAATTTTTGTTGTTTGCTCTAACTATATGTTACTGTTGACTTACACTCTCCGACTTCAGAGACAGCAGAGAAAGGAAGAGATTTTTTTGTTTCGTTTGGTGAAGGTCGGGGTGGGGGGCAGATAAGGGTGGGGTGTTGTTTTGTTTTCATTAAAAAAGAAAAACCCCTTCAGGTAAGTCCTTTAAATCACAAAAAGAAATCAAATATTTTTTTATAAGGCTGCCAAGATGCTATTCTGTAATGAGGTAGAAAGTTCAGCATGCATTTCAGGATTCAAGTTTCATAGGACCCACACCACAGTGATTTTATGTAGGAAGTTGGGTTGTTTTGCTGGAAATACTTATTTAAAAAAACAAAAAACAAAAACAAACTTAGAGACAGTAAAAATTATGTAGTTGTAACAGGTAATGAAAAATGCACTTCCATCTGAATTTTGTTTAGTGTTGAAAAGCCACAAGTAATGGAATATTACATAAAATGGGACGGTTCCACAATATTGGGTACTGCATTAAGATGTTTGTTCAAATTCTTACAAACACATCCATAAGTAACTCAAAGGAACACAGTCCATTCTGAACTGCATCAGACCATCTATCCATCTTTGATAGTACTTAATAATATCTGCATCAGATTAAGTATCTTCTGAACCATTGGAACCACTTAAAACCCTTTTTCACCTCTGGTAACACTAGCAGGTACACCACTTCTAAAGACTTATTTTGATGCCACATTTACCCATTTTAATACTATTACAGCTGTATTTGTCCTTGCCTTATTAATAACTCATGGCACTAATTTCCATTACAGGTAGCTTCAACCTGTACAAAACAACTCTCTGATGAGTTTTATGAACATAGGACTCAGTTTCGCAACTTGAGCAGTTGCAATAAAGGGAGAAGAGGAGGAGCTCACCATTGTTGTAAATTATGAATTCTGAAAGTTTTCAATTGTAATTTCTTACAGTGCCCTTTGTAAACTCATAACCATTGTGTTCAGCAAATGGATAAACACAGTTGTGTTAACATATAAACAGATTTTCACACTTCTGTGGGTATTTTTTTGGTTTTGTTTTTAAATGAAACACATAACTGAAGAGAAATTATGATTAAAACTATGTACTTGTCCAAAACGCTTACCTGTATTGCTTCCTATACTGTGAGAAATGGTTTCACCCTGTGCGCTCTTCCTGCTAACTTTGTTCCACTTTTTCACCAGAAACTTTAACCTTAGCAACAAGTAAATTTGTACAATCATTAAAAATAAGCAAAAATACACTGAATTTTAATACTAAACTCTTTGTTGGCATGAAACCTATTAAACAACATAAGTAACAATCCTTGCTGGAGTGGAGGAGAATTCTTCAACGTCAGTCTTTAGAATGGAGGCTTATTCCATTTTACTCTGCAATTATTCTCTAACTGTTAGAAAGGTTTGCTCGTTTTAGCCCTGCTCCTCCATTCTGTCCCTGATCTCCAGAGAGTTCTGTGGCAGCTCTTCGTGCCTCAGAGGAGTAGTTTGGAAATCACTGTTCCTACATCCTTTGATACTGCTATCATTATGGCATCCATGTCAAAAACAACAGCCTAAAGACATTCTGTGCCATCTCCTGAAAGTCTGAAACTTGTTAGTAATCATTTTTACTAGAGAAGGAAATTGCTCAGAAGTAACCACATTCAAAGCTATCTTTTTCATTAAATGGACTCAAAAGCCATTATGAGATGGCATGTTGTCCCAAGTGCAGCTAACAAAATCCATTTGATAGTAAGTGACAGAGCACGATAGAATCATACCCGATGAAACACAGGCTACTGAATTCAGGAGAGAAAAACCATCACTGATGAGATGATCACATTCTGATACAAGACAGACTATCCAGTGAGTCCAAATAGATAAGACTCAGACCTGAAAGGACATCAGTTTGTCATTGTTGTGCACTGATTCTCTGATATTGTTGTGCATGGATTCTGATATTGCAGCTGGGTATCTCTCAAGACAGAAGCAGCTCTTTATAAATCTTTACTTTAGCACGCACCCAACTTAGCGCTGACTCTGAAACAGCAGTTTGGCCAAAGTTATAGCTGACAACTCATGTCTGAACTAGTTTTGCAGACAGCTTTTGCTTAATAGTAATGTAGGATAAACCATGGGAACTATTTTTAAAACTTCCAAGAAAACACCATGTGTGAGAGACAGCGAGTGTTTTGGCTTTACCTTGATACTGCGATGATTGCCCTGACTGCACATCTGAACTTGGTAAAAGGACGGGAACGTGATCCAGAAAGCTGCAGGTCTGCAGGTGAGGGGTAGATTCCCATACGTGCTATTAGAGAGAGGGTGGCTTGCTCACAGTCCTGAAATCCACCAAGAAGCAGCAAGAGGTATTTCTTCTGATAAACTAGAGCCTTTCTAAAGCTCTCTGCTCTAAGGTACTTCCTATATAATCTCTGCAACTGGAGAAATAAAAAAAGGAAAAAAAAAATCCAATCTGTTAAGATTTAGCTACAGAAAGCTCAGAAAAGTTGGTCCCTTTTTCCAGCAGTATCTCCCACAACTTGCTGTGCATGGGTATCTAAACCTATTTTGCATTACAAAATTGTAGAAAGCTATTTAATAATTATGAAGTATGGAAGCAGTGTACGTTTATCTCTAAAATGAAATTTTGAGTGAGAATTTGTATAACAGACTCTGTGACTTAGCCAGTTTTGGCGCACAGTAGCGGTATTACACTCTGGCAGTTTGGACACCATACATGGAGGCTTGTACCAAGTCTACTGAATTTCTGTATGTCTATGAAGTCTTGGCTAGGCTAGAAAATTTTGGCATGGCTACTGGTTGGTGTGCAAAAAAACCAGCCACAAACAAGTTGTCTTCATGTCAAACATCCATACTGCAGACATAAGGGCAGCTGGAACAATTCTGTACATAGCTAAAAAGCGCCCAAGTTTGGAGTGTCAGACTGCCTTAAATCTCCTGAATGTTTCAAAGCAAAATTGTCATACTTGAAACTCTAAAACAGTTTAACTCTTTAACAAAGAAAATAACATCTGCTTTAAATAAATATTACCTAGTGAGCATGTTGGGATAAGTGCCCATCTGAGTTGATTACAATCAAATGTGTCAGAGGAATAAAAAGTATTTAAGATTAGGAGGAAAAATTAAAAATAATGGCTGTTTGATATTTTCATGCTTAGACAAGAAATCTAAATCTCCCTCTCATTTAAGAGTAGAAAGAGATTAACTAGCTAGTTAGTTTTGGTGCAAGTTCCTGTCTAACACCAAGAAAGTTAGAAAGGAACTTTTCTGACATGGGACATCTGGGGAAAGCGTTCCTAATTTAATATGCAGTTTATGAAATTGTTCATCTATAAAATCACCTTCTAAAGTAGCAACTGAAAAAGATTACAGCAATAAGTGTAAGTTAAATACCATAATCTGACAGATACTTATATCTCCAGAAAGCTGAGCTGTACACTTCCTGGCTCCTCTGCAACAGGAAGTTTTATCATATTTATTTAAAAAAAAAAAAAAAAAAAAAAAAAAAAGAGTATTACTAAATTACCCGTTCTACATGTGGCATTAATCCCTTAGGGAATGCCCAAGAACAATACTACCAAGGACTGAAATCTCCAGAGGTTTTTATGATCCTGAGTTGGTAACAGTCCTCACACAGCAAATCTGTACAATGGGCAAGATAGCGAAAGCAAACCAAGAGCCAAAGGTTTAAATGACATGCTAATGGCTACAGCACTGCTTGCTCATCAAGCTCCAGACAGCCCATTTGCAGGCCATCACAATCATTTTACCTTGGGACTGGAAGTTTCTACCACTGGTTTGTTTTCAATTTCAGCAGTTGCTTTAGCCAGTTCAGATTCAGCCTGTTTCAGTGCATTCTGCAAAATGTTTCTCTCTCGCTGCCAAGCGTCTCTTTCCAGTTCTTGAACAGAGTCAGTATCCAGCGATCTGATCTAAAAAAGAAACACAAAGGAAGTGAGACATGATGGTTTTCTGCACATTACTTCCACAGTCAAACATCTCAAACTGAATAATAAACTAACTTTGTGGACAAACTAAAACATTAAAAAAAAAAAAGAGCCTGAAAATCAGCAATGACATTCAGGTGTTAAATGGTAGGATGGGCAACTGAAACACACAAGCAGCCCTTCTTAAGGGTGTTGGTTGATGAGAAACTCAACTCAACATAACCTGGCAATGGGCACTTGCAGCCCAGAAAGCCAACCGTATCCTGGGCTGCATCAAAAGAAGCGTGGTCGAGGGATGTGATTCTGCCCCTCTACTCCTCTCTGGTGAGACCCCACCTGTAGTACTGCGTTCAGCTCTGGGGCCCCCAACATAAGAAGGACATGGACCTGTTGGAGAGAGTCCGGAGGAGGGCCACAAAGATGATCAGAGGGCTGGAGCACCTCTCCTATGAGGACAGGCTGAGAGAGATTGTTCAGCCTGGAGAAGAGAAGGCTCCGGGGAGACCGTATAGCAGCCTTCCAGTACCTGAAGTGGGCCTACAAGAAAGCTGGAGAGGGACTTTTTACAAGGGCACATAGTGATAGGACAAGGGGCGATGGCTTTAAACTGAAAGAGGGTAGATTTAGATTGGATATAAGGAAGAAATTCTTCACTACAAGTGTGGTAAGGCATTGGAACAGGTTGCTCAGACAAGTTCTAAATGCTTCATCCCTGGAAGTGTTCAAGGCCAGGCTGGATGTTTCTTTGAGCAACCTGGTCTAGTAGAAGGTGTCTCTGTCCATGGCAGGGGGGTTGGAACTAGATAATCTTTAAGGTCCCTTCCAACCCAAACCATTCTATGATTCTATCAAATCCATTGTTAATCAAGCTACCCCTTCTCTACAGATCTGTCTGAGCAGCTTTACAGGAATCCTGCTCCCTTTAATAACAGAGAGTCTCCCAAACACTTGGATATGGAAACAAATCTTCTGGCTTACTTCCACATCCACAGGCAGCACAGAAACTGTCAATAAATATGTCTGTGTATATGGGTGCACAAAAACATGTTGTAAATCATAGAATCATTAAGGTTGGAAAAGACCCCTGAGATCATCGAGTCCAACTGTTAACGTAAGTGCCAGGTCCACCTCTAAACCATGTCCTTAAGCACCACATCCACATGTGAAGCATCTATGGAAGTAAACTCTGAAAAACCACATTCAATTTTGAGAAATTCAGTTTTGCGGTAAGTCATCTCTTGTAGGAATAAAATCCACAGCTCCAGGTCCAATTCTTTGTGAAAGTTCTGCCTTTATAACCCTCTTTGTACCAACTATCACTTTAATGGTCAAACAGTTACATCGGTGCGTGATGCAGCAGACCACAGAGAAACAAAAGATATTTTTTGAGGCAGTTAATGTTTTATCCCTTGAAATAAAATCTGTACATTAGAGGAGCCAGTACACACAACTGACCCCAATTTCTCTTAGCAACTTATTTTAGTAAAACGTTATTAGGAGTTTGAAATTTTTCAGGAGTAATTTCTTATGAATACCTTACTACACTAACACGTGCCATTTAAATTTGTCTTCTATGAAAAGCACAACTTGTCAAGTAAAAAATCTTATATAATAAAGTTTAATTTTAATTTTTAATTTTAAACCCCAGCCATCTACGTCTTTTTACTGCCTTCAAGAATCTAACACTGCCTTCAGTGTTGTTTTGAAATTAAGTATTTATTTCTGTCCAAGTTAAAATCTTGTCCTGTACTTATTATCTAATCACAGATGTTCTATACAATTTCAGGTTTTTACACTGAAGTTAAATAAACTAAAGCACACATTTCCCTACATACAGCTTTCACTGGCATGGCGGTTGTGCCGTATCACACACCGAGATGGGACAGAAGAGCATTTTGAGAACAAGGGCAGAGATAAGGACTTCAGATACAAAACACACTTCAGGTAAGTATTATTAAGAATAGTTCAAACATGGGAAACAAAACCCATCTGTACTGTACTGAAGTGGAGGGAAGCTGCTTTATATTGGCCTTTTCAGCAAGCATCCCAGTAAGGACTATGGTCCCACCATCCTAGGCATTTTACAGACCTACAAAAGCTCAGTTTGAAGGCAGTAACAGATACTTGTAATATCTGAAGGAGTTCTACATGATTCATCCACACACTTGATTTCTACTGCACCAAGTTGGCATTTGATTGACCAGTTGACTCCATATTCATTTTGGCACAGATTTTTCATTTTGGCATTTTGCCAGTTTCCCCTGTCAAATAGTCCCCAATTTATCACAAGTCAAGGAGGCAACAGCAGTAAATTCCCTTGGTCTCCAGAGCATGTGGTTCAGTACCTTAAAGGAAGAAATTCAGGGAGGAGATTGAAACAAAAGGCAACTCTGGAAAAAAATTCAAAGCCTGAAAAGAGTGCAGAGAGGAGGGACCGTTTGTGCCCACAGAAGAAAGGATATCAAGGTAGAGTTTTTGCTCTCTAAGCTATAGCTTAGAGTCCTCCACTAAACTCTTTTTTTGTTAAACAAAACTTAAGTCAGAAAACTTGAGTCCCTTTATTTTAGTGTGGTCATAGTCCTGGAGGAGGCAACGGTAAAGTCTGGTCCAACAAAAGAAGGAACTGCTATTTGGCATGGCATTCAATGGCTTAATGTTAAGAGGCCGGCTAATTGATGGCAAGGATAGCTTGGAAAACCTAGAAGTTGTCAAAACCACTTGCAACAGAGTTTCTAACCAGAAGACCTAATGGCATCAGAGGAAAACCAAACAACCCAAACTATTTTTTCTTTTCTGGCAGAGTAATAACTTGGAGGGAGCTGAGCCATAAAAACAGCTCAGTTCTGGAGGGAGTTCTGCTAAGTCAGATTTAATCAGAGCCCTAAGGTTGTCTGGTTCCCCTTCACAGGCTCTCTGAACATTTTGTCCATAGCAGAGGACTCTACAGCTTTGTGAGAGGAAGGCTTGACCAAAATAACTCCATGAACACCTGCTTGGGAAGAGGTTACATCCCCCTCCTGAAGACTGGAGATAATCCATTTGGCAACCACCTAAGTGGCTGCACAGGTGACAGAAGGAAAATATTTATTGTATTTTGTAAGCAGTTAGACACATAGGGAAAGCTTGCACCATGCCTAGCCAGCTTGTCATACATCAGAGTTGTATTACAGAGCACACAGGAACAACAGAATTTACAAAAACCTCTTCATGTACCAGTCAGAACTCTTTCTCAAAGGTGTGTTTTCTGGGGATCTGCTGTCAAGTAGGTGAAGGATTAGAGAGAGCCAAGACAGAGCTAAGACTCTTAGCTAGCCATAAATCCCAACATTTTGGCTGAAATGACTGCCGTGTGGTTGCAGATCTCTTTAACTGTATTGCTAGCCGGTTGAGGGACGTGATTGTCCCGCTCTACTCTGCACTGGTGCGGCCTCATCTTGAGTACTGTGTGCAGGTTTGGGTGCCACAACACAAAAAGGATACAAAGCTACCAGAGAATGTCCAGAGGAGAGCCATGAAGACAGTGAAGGGTTTAGAGGAGAAGCCGTATGAGGAACGGCTGAAGTCACTTGGTCTGTTGAGCCTGGAGAAGAGGAGACTGAGGGGAGACCTCATCACGGTCTACAGCTTCCTTACAAGAGAAGGACGAGGGGCAGGAGCTGATCTCTTCTCCCTGGCGACCAATGATAGGATCTGAGGGAAGGGCAGGAGGATATGCCAGGGAAGGTTTAGACTGGATATTAGGAAAAGGTTCTTCACCCAGAGGGTGGTGGAGCACTGGAACAGGCTCCCCAGGGAGGTAGTCACGGTGCCAAGCCTGACAATATTCAAGAAGCATTTAGACAACACCCTTGGACATATGGTGTGAATTTTGGGGTTGTCCTATGCAGGGACAGGAGTTGGACTCGATGATCCTTGTGGGTCCCTTCCAACCCAGGACATTCTATAATTCTATGATTTCTTTATTACAAGAGAAAGATATAAACGATAGGGCAAAGTTATCTGGCAAGTAAGATGGAATCTAAAAGCTATGTATTTTCTATCAATAGACTTGAGCTCAGTCTTTGATAATCCCTAGGCTTGTATAAAATATTTGCAATACTGCGATCATCAGTCAAAACACCTCTCCTGAGATGACAAACCACTATTGTGCTTTTTGAAAATTACTTGACAATTTGCTGAAAAACAACTGTCTCTGGATGCATACAGAAGCAGCAGCAACACATCCCAGGGTTTGATATCCTTGGACATATTACATATCTAGGAAAAAACAATGCCATCAGAAGCAGGCTCTGCAATACAACAAAAAAGCAAGAGTCTGATACTAAAATATGTTCATATAATGACAGCGTGAGTGCAAGAGTACATCTTTTTTCCATCCCCAAGGCAAAACACAATTTTCATCAGAATGTTTTACCAAAAAAGGAAGGGGGGGGGGGGAATAAATAAATCAATTAATCAACTTACATGTGTACTGCAACCCAAAGAATACAGAACAACTTACTGATAATCAACAAATATATGCTATTTTCCTTACCTGAGTTGCAGGAGGAGACAATAAATCTGATTCTAGTTCCTTTAATGTCTGCAGTAAAGAGGCTACAGCTTCATCATTTGATACAGACCGATCATTAACTGCTCTGTTAAACAGAAATACTTTTTCAGTATCAGGTTGATTTGTAGTAATGTTAACATACATTTGATTCGTTCTCCCCACTGGATGATCGTTAAGTTTTGATGCACTGTTTATTACACAAAATACTATGAATACGCACAGAAGTTAGCAAGTTTTGTTAATCTTTAACCATAGGATTTCTAAATAGTGCCACAAAGGATTTCTTCAGAAGTCTCTATTTTATATCAGTCTGAAATCATATCATGCAAATTCAGGCTGTAGCAAAACATCACTAGTATTTTACTCTGCTGCCAAAGAAGTAAGAAATTACTGTGACTTGGCCACTCATTCCTGACCCCTAGCTTTTCCCTGCCATGCTTAATGGAGTTTCCCATTCTAAACTTGCAGAGGTGTCGATTAACCTGTTTTTTTGATTGCTCTCTAATCAGACTGCTGCAGTTGCCAAACTACCAAATGACTCTTTCCAGTAGGGTTTTTTTTTTTTGTAGTTATTCTTTTTAAGCAAGGTCACTTCACAGATTTAGTTCAAATGCAGGCACGCAAGCTTCTAATGGGAATGGCTACAGTGGGATGACAATAACCAGAGTCTGCTGCCACCACAAAACCATGGTTTCACAGAAGGTTAAGTCTGGTAAGCAGATATACCACTCACTGCCTTCAGCACAGGGCTCTTGGCTATGACCCACACAAGCTCAGAAGCAGGATGGAAAGAAAACTACTGTTTTATGAACAATACTCACTTATCTACAGTTTTATATATGAACTCATTCAGGTGCACAGCTACAAAAAGCAACTGCTGTCTTATCTTCTCTAGCTGTTGTTGCTGCTGTTGCAAATGAAATTCTTCAGTTTCCTTTATCGTGGCCTGTGTGGCATTTTGATCTTTGTTTAAGGTACAGAAGAATTCCTCCTGACGGTTTGGAGATGGGAGATTTCTTTCTCTTTCTTCTAATATTGTCAGTATTTCCTGCAGCTCTTTAATTCTTTGTTCATCCCTCTGGTGTTGCCGTTCCAAGTTTTGCTATTTGAACAGAATAAGTAGTAGTTAATTGCTTCTTATACACACACGTATATATATGCACATACACACATGTAAGTGTTTTTTGGTTTAGTTTTTTATACACACACATACAGACTGCAAGTAAAAGCATCACACCTAACTAGCATATCCATCTCAGTGTTCCTTAACTCACAGACCACTTTTAGGGGAAAGCTTACAGTACTGCCTTCCAGGGCCACCAGGAAGCCATTTAATGACTCTGGAGTGGGCATTTTCTCCATCCATTTCCAGACATGGTGACAGACAAGTCTCCCAAGAGCCTGCAAAACCTCCCTCCTCCTCTAATGAAAGTGAAGGAGCTGAGAAACAAGAAGGGTGAAATCGGTACTGTTGCAAACCATAATTAGGAGCCTAGCTCAAAATAAGGGCAATGACATGAAAAGCTAGTTTGGTTCCGTTCTGTGTTTAAGCCATATTCTTCCTCTGTTAACAACTGGCAATTCCCAGCATAGGCAAAGATGTAAGATCAACTTCTGTCAACAATAAACCCAGACACAAAACCCTGAAAACAGCTGTGTGTGAGAGATGCAGGAAAAGAGCTCATCTAACGCATTTTTTAAGAATGCTTTGTTTAAGGGAAGGAAACATTTCAATTAGAGAACACCATCTACAGGGTTAAATCCGAGTCTGTGGCCATTTCAATATAAGGCAAGACTTGCAGAGGCATTCTCACCAGTCTCTCTTGATCTCTCTGCCAGTCCTTCTGTTTCTCTAGCTCTATTTGTTGCTGCTGTCTCCGCTCTCTCTCTCTCTCCTCTTTCTTGTTTTTATCTTGCTCTTTCATCATCTTGAAGAGCAACTGCAGTTGTTCCCAGTCAGCTTTCAGCTTCGCTTCTCTCTCCTTCTGGGCCTCTAAGGAACGGATTACCTCTTGCTTTTGATCCTGAAGAGATTCCAGCGTAGCTCGCAATTTGTCACTGACCTCTCTCTCCTTCTGGGTTTCTTCACAGCACATCTGTACTTCGGCCTCTAGCTGCCTTTTGGAACGAATGGCCTTCTGGTGTGTTTTCTCAATAATAGCAGCTAGCTCCATAGTTCGGGACCTCTCTTCTTTGAGCTGGGCTTGGAGCTCTTGAACAAAGGCTTGTTCTAGCAGCGACTCCCTGTGCTGACAAGAAACACCTTCTTTCACTCTCATGCTCAACTGTTCTGTCAAAACACGTTCGTGATTCAAGGAATTCAGGAGCTCCAAGGAACGATTTTTCTCAGCATCCAAATTTCTCTGTAGCTCTGACAGTTTGGTCTGTTCCTGGGACAGCAACGCTTCACAGCGGGAGTGCTCAATCTGAAGTTCCTTGCGAAGATTATCATTTACCATCTGCTCGTGCTCTAAGGATACGGCCAGCTGGCTATTCTGCACTGATTGCAACTCCAAGGTAGCCTGCAGCTCCTGTTCAAAAGGGGGAAGCACATATTAATAGTCCAGCACAAACACTCATTTGTGGGGCAGGAAGGCATTTGGCAATTTTCAACCTGCTGTTTTATCCAGGAAGAAATTCAAGACTGAACTAGATGAGTAAATTAAAAAGTTTAATTTAAAATTCCAAGTTTAATTTTCTAATTACAAGTGCCAGAAGTATGCGTGTTAGCAACATGACAAGTAACAAAACCAAAGACTGTAATGTTCAAATATCTTCCAGTACATTATTTTTTTTCTTCAATTAGTAGGACCCTCATTAGGAAATCACTATTCTTTACATCACTCAATCACCTTAATATGTGACATCTGAAGCAGAAATAACCCATGTTGATGTAAAAAGAACCAAAAATCTAAGCAGTAAGATAGATGTAAAACCTCTGGATTTTACAGCTCATCTATTTAAAGCACACAGTACAGACTGATAAAAATAATCCATCCGTACATCCATTTTGGGAGCCAGCCTTTCTTCAGAAGGAAAGGAGCAACTGAAGGAGCAGTCCCAGGGCGCCTGCAGACAGTCAGAGCTAGCATTGCTGTTGTCCTAGCAGGGGAGTCTGCCTACCCCCCAGCCAGCATCACCTCTCCTCTGATCTTATAGAAAGCCAGGTCAGATGCTAAGTGGCATCAGCTTTCTGTAGTACAGCTTCAAGGGAGGATTTGGGAACGCAAGGCTGCAGCAATGTGAAGTGCGAATGATTTAATCTGCTGCACAACTACACCTTGGGCAATGCACTTTCTCTTTGCCTTTGCTAAGATGGTCCCTGCCTTCCCTGCATGAGCAGTCTTTTTGAAGACGGAAGATGTTAGCACCATGTCCTACCATGCAAGTAGTAACAAAAATCCCAACAGACAAAAATCCCCCACAAACCTAAACATCTACCAGAAAGATGATGTGAGAGGCCAGACTTCAAGGAAACAGAGTCAGAATTGTGCTTCCTCACTTAGGGCATTTAACTAGTATTGTTTTGGAGTTATCCGATAGAGTTTTGGTTTGGTTTTTAAGTTTAAAAAAAAAGGTTTATGTTAAATCTTCCTTTTCCAGTCACTGTAGGCCTTTTACAAGAACCGAGTCATTGCTATCACAGTATCAAAGAAAAAGCTGTTCATTTGTTTTCTGTTCAATTTAGAAGAAAGGGAACAAAAAAGACTTTAGTTAACCTCCAAAAATATGGAGGTTATATTGGAAAGGGTCCAGTTACTCTCTGCCAAGCATATGTATCATTGGGTGGTTTTCTTTATAACCTCAGTTGATCATACACATCACATCCTCATGGCACGTTTTCTCTGGAATAAAGGATGCAGCTACACAATTGTAGAGTCTGGATCTCCCTACACAGCAAGGGGCAGTACAAAACTGGTCCCAAGAATGTGAGAGCGTAAGGCTTCAAAACCACCAAAAAGAGATGGGGGGGGGGGGGGGGGGGGGGAGCAGGGCACACAGGAGAAGCATGCAACTTTTGCTTATTTCTGCATGTGGAATTAAGGTGGGTAACTGAAAGCTTTGTGCTTCTGTGGAAACAAAATAAATGCTATGTACATTCAGTAAAGGTTTGGTGTTTTTTTCAAAGAGTTATTAAACAAAAAACATTGGACATGAAAAAGACTGCAAAAATAACCTGTTAACTTCATGCACCAAGGGAGGTGAACTGAAGCACTGAGATGTAGGGCATTACCTCCAAGGCCTTTGTCTTTTCAACTTCTGCTTTCTTATGCTGAAGCTGTTGTTCCTCAAACAAACCTCGTAGCTCTGTTTCCTTCAGGTGTTCAGTCTGCAAGTCTTCAAGTGCCGCTGTCAAATCCTTTTCTTTTTTTTCCAATTCAAAACTGCAAAGTTGAAAATGACACTTCTATCTACGTTCAGAACAGAACACCCTTCACCAGCAACTCAAGCAAGATGTTTTGCGTTTCTTTGTGTGAGTTGGTCTATTGCCTTGTTTCTTTAAGATGATCTCTGCTCTTTCTAAAGAGGGTCAGTTTTCCAGTCACAGCTATTTAGCATCTGAAAACATTTGCCTCCATACAAGCAAAGCTAGAATTGCTTTATTTAGTAACAATTAAGAGGTAAGGAGAAGTTATCTATCCTGGCAGAGCAAAACTGTTGTCCTGTGAAAGAAAAGAAAAACAATCGCATACACTAGGAAAAAGGGGAGGAGTGGGGGTGGAGTGGAGGAAATAAAAACAAACAAACAAACCAACCATACACAAGATGACAGGCAAACAGAAATACCAACCAACAGACTAAGACAAAAGCTGGAGGAGTGGGGTACATCAGGGATACAGGGATCTAGTCTGTTCACTTCTAATACACCCATACAACATGCACTTCTTTCCACAACCTTCTCAGTCAAGGCTACAGAAAAAGTAAACATAAAAATTTGAATTGAAGAATAAATAAATTTAAGCAGCTAGTAAAGAAAAATAAACATATCCATGAAAAGTGAGAGAGGTTAGTTTTCCTCCTTGTGTTTCCAAGTGCTAAGCCATTTGTGGATCCAATGAGTATAAAGCTTTTTCAGACCTGTTGATAAATAAAATAAAATAAATTAAAATAAATCTACTTCTCACCGTAACTGTTTTATTTCCCTCTGAAGCTCTTCTTGGGATTTCTGCAGCCTTTCATTCTCTTGCTTACTTTCATAAAGCTCTGATTTCAGGGCTACTTTTTCTTGATTCAAGAGATTACATGTTTCAGAGGCTCTCTTCTGCTCCTCAGACAGGGTGCTGTGCAAGTCGCTTATGATAGATTTTTCCTGCTGAAGCTTATATTCTAATAATTCAACTAGGATAAGAAAATATTAACAGTTATTTGTATTACAGAGAACTTGACAATGTTATCAGTTACACTGGTTCAAACGGGGGGGGGGGGGGGGAGGGATGACAAGCAAACAAACAAATCAGCTATATCGAAGTATTCTTGTCTGCAGAATTTATTTCTTTTCAAACATGATATGAATCAGCAGAAAGATGCACATGCATACTACAGCTCTGCTGCTAGTGAACCAGACAAAGCAAGAAGAACATGAAAGCTGGGTGAGACTACAAGAGCTACTGTGGTATACTGTCATTAACCTGTTACTAATGGATTCTAAACCTCACGAAGCAAACCCATCCATTTACTAGCAAACATACATAATAAGAATTTCCTGAAAACCAACAAGGGTATTTTACTATCCTTGATGGGTTTTCTACATGTATACACTATTTAACAGTCATCCTTCAGTTCTATTGTTTTGGGTTATTTTAAATCTTCTCTTTGCTTTTCACATATTTTTCTTAACTACTAATATTAGAAAGAAGAATTCTTTCCTCTGCTAAAATCCCAGGAAACCTGAGTGCATTAGTAAAACTGAAGAATTGTACAGCAGCTGCTTCTTTGCAAAATAATCTTTTTTTCCTTTTATCTTCTAGGCAAAAAAGGAAAGAACTGACATAGAAGACCAGATAACAAGAACTTGGCGATTATTACCTTTCTTCCGAAGGTGGTGTTCTTGTTTGCTCCCATGATCTTCTGCATTGGTAAGGGTTTCCTGCAACTGCTGTAGCTTCTCCTGATTCTGAAGATGCGTAATGCGTAGCTGAGCTCGGAGGTCCTGTATTTCAGAGAGCAAGCTATTCCGGTCTGAGGAGAAAAGGTGCTCTACAACCATCTGCCTCTGTTCCTCCTGAAAATGAACCAAGTCCTATTAAATCTACAAGACTATTCCCATATTTTCTACAAGGATAAACCCTAGAGAAACCCTTGCAGTACAGATTTTATAGAGAGGCAACTTCAAATAACTAAATTCATGCTTCATATTAATGCAAAATGTTAACATTAAGTAACAAAGAAAAACCCCACTTCCCGAGCTTCCAAATAGAATAAGAGTTACTAATAATAGTTTATACATAATAGTTACTACAAACCATCCGGTCTGAACCTAAAAACTAGATAGTATCAGCAAAAAACTCCCAAACAGAGATACAGAGTTAGCTCAATGTATACCCTTTGCAAGAGAAGTCTGTAAAGCTCTAGATGGAATCCTTCCCCTTGTCCCTTTTCATCAAATATTTCCTTCTCACTATCACAATCTTTCTGGATGCCAGCTAAAATAATAGGTTTTGTAACACCATATACAGAGTTTGAGAAAAATGGTATGAAGTCATAGACTATGAAAGCCTACTGATCCCACACAATCCGGATTAATGCACAAGTTAAGATTTAACAACGGAAGTAATAAAAATGTAAAAACCATAAAAAAATACAGGGGAATAGAGGAAGTGATTCATGAGCATAACACTAAGAGGTTTTCTTACTTGTTGTTTCATGATATACTCCAGTTTTTCCACTAATGAACCTTCATCACCAGACCCAGGATTGGAGAAGTGAGACTTCAAGTCAATTTGCAACACATTTCTCTCCTCCTCAAACACACTCTGTACCGCTTGCAGAAGTTCTCCTCTCCAGTCAGCAGCAATACCTGAATGTTCCTGTTAAAAAATAATAAAAAAAAAAAAAAAAGCATCTCTCTCAATCTCTAACGCACTGTCTTTCATATCATTACTGTGTAAGAGTATACCTATCTGTTAATTTAAGCAGACCAAAGGTGTTTAAATCTCAGAAAGGCGTGTTCAAATCTCAAAGGAAAGAGTCCCTTGCTCCTCATACTAATACTGCATGTACACTAATTACATAACAATATACGTTTCTATGTATATAAAAAACTGGTTACCTTGCTTTAAAGGATATTTTTATTGTCATACCTTGTCTCCTCTATCTGCCACCTTGCTAAGGTAATCTTTCAGCGACTGTATAGCATCCAGCAAGGCTAAGCCCTCCTTCTGCCATCCCTCCATCACCGCTCTGGTCTGATGAACATCTTTCAGCTCCCTAAAACTAAAGGGACGTTCTGACAAAGCCAGTATTTTGCAGCTCTCCTCACATACCATCTTCAGCACAGTCTGAGAAGGAAAAAAAAAAAAACCAACCATGCAGAATGTTAGGAAATAGGCATCAGCATCCTGACAGTGTAAGAGTAGGATGGGATAGCACTAGTGTCCTGGTTTCAGCTGGGATAGAGTAAATTTTCTTCTTAGTAGCTGGTATAGTGCTGTGTTCTGGATTTAGGATAAGAATCATGTTGATAATACATGGATGTTTTAGTTGTTGCTAAGTAGTGCTTACACTAGTCAAGGACTTTTCAGCTTCCCATGGTCTGCCAGGTGCACAAGAAGCTGGGAAGGAGCATTGCCAGCACAGCTGACCCAGACTGGCCAAAGGGCTATTCCATACCATATGACATCATGCTCAGTATATAAGCTGGGGGAAGAAGAAGGAAGGGGGGGAGACGTTCAGCATGATGGTGTTTGCCTTCCCAAGTAACTGTTACGCGTGATGGAGCCCTGCTTTCCTGGAGATAGCTGAACACCTGCCTGCCGATGGGAAGGAGTGAATGAATTCCTTGCTTTGTTTTGCTTGTGTGCACGGCTTTTGCTTTACCCTTTAAACAGTCTTTATCTCAACCCACAAGTTTTCTCCCTTTTACCCTTCCGATTCTCTTCCCCATTCCACCGGAGGGGAGTGAGCAAAAGGCTGCATAGTGCTTAGTTGCTGGCTGGGGTTAAACCACAACAACTAGACAACAAAAATAAGGCTGTCCAAGGCTGTGATACAGATAAAGGCACGCAGGTCTGCCCTGCTACTTGGTATGCTTAATAAACTAAGAATACACATATGCACACATACATATATAAAGTGAGGCAACAGTTACCAGATAATTTTTATCTCCCAACAACTGAGGTCAGTATGTAAGAATACAGTAGCCCCTGTATTCTTAAATACTGTATTCACAACATAAAAGTACAAATGGCAGCCTCGGCCAGCGCATCTTATTGCTGTGTACATCAACACACTAATATGCAATTAAGCCAAAAGACTGTACTTTATTATTGTTGTTTCTGAACTATTTAGCTCACTTTCCTGGAAATAAATTAAAACCTGTCAAGTCTGAAGCCATGTTACTAAACCCCACTGATGCCAGAAAACTGAATTACATATTTAGACAACCTTGGCTTAATTTAGCAGATTACGTACAAATAACATCTCCCAAAATAATCAGTCTTAATAATTTACACAGCGGAAATTGTTACCTCTGACATTATGAGGAAAAATAATCTCTTTTAAATAAATTCCCTGTTCACAAACTATTACATCATGCACAGATGTTTCCTGGTCTCTTTTGAAGGAAGGTCACTGGAGATTTAAGTCTTTTTCTACATACATCTCATCAGAAATATCCCAGCCTTGACATGGAGCTGTTCCTCATTACTACTCACTTTAACAACAACAATACAGAGTACTTTTCTTTAATTCTTTATATTCTTTCTTTGCACTTTTTTGAATGACTTAACACTTTTGAACCAACTTGAGTTGCTTTTCTGTCTCCAGAATCAAAATAGTGATTACTTCAAGAACCAATGCTAAATGATGAAAACCTTTAGTAAACATTAAGAACAGAAGCACACAAAAGTGTTCAAACTAAACATTCAGTACTGGAATATGCACTCAGATCTTACAGCCAGTAAAGTCTAGATTGATGATTGACAAAAGAAACTAAATAAAAAAAAAATTCTCTGTTTCTTAAGATAAAATAAAATTCACCGCTTCCATGAAGTCTATGAAATTATGCTCTTTGAGAACTGTAAATTTTTTAGATACAGCATCACAGAATGGTTTGGGTTGCAATGGACCTTTAAAGATCATCTAGTCCAACCCCCCCTTGCCACGGGCATGGCGACATCTTTCATTACATCAGGTAGCTCAAAGCCTCGTCCAACCTAATCTTGAACACTTCCAGGGATGGAGCATGCACAGCTTCTCTAGGCAACCTGTTCCAGTGTCTCACCACCCTCATCATAAAGAATTCCTTACTTATGTCCAATCTAAATCTACCCTCTTTCAGTTTAAAACTGTTGCTCCTTCTCCTGTCACTATAGACCCTGGTAAAAAGCCCCTCTCCATCTTTCTTATAATATATATTGAAAGGCCGCAAGAAAGTCTCCCCAGAGCCTTCTCTTCCCCATGCTGAACAACCCCAACTCTCTCAGCCTCTCTCCACAGGAAAGATGTTCCAGCCCTCTGATAATTTTTGTGGCCCTCCTCTGGACCCACACCAACAGGTCCATGTCTGTCTTGTGCTGGGGACCCCAGAGCTAGATGTGGGGGTCTCACAAGAGCAGAGTAGAGGGGGAGAATCACCTCCCTCAACCTGCTGGCCACACTTCTTTTTATGTGTGTGAGCACACAGTGCCGGCTCATGTCCAATTTTTCATCCACCGGTATCCCCAAGTTCTTCTCTGCAGGGCTGCTCTCAATCCATTCATCCTCCAGTCTACTGATATTGGGGATTGCCCCTACCCAGGTGCAGGACCTTGCACTTGGCCTTGTTGAACTTCAGGAAGTTCACATGGGCCCGTTCCTCCAGTCTGTTCAGGTCCCTCTGGATGGCATCCCTTCCCCTCAAGTGAATCAACTGCACCACTCAGCTTGGTGTTATCCACAAACTTGCTGAGGGTGCACTCAGTCCCACTGCCTATGTCATTAATGAAGATATTAAATAGTTTTGGTCCCAGTACAGACCCTTGAGGAACATTCCTCATTACTGGTTTCCACTTGGACATCAAGCTGTTGACTGTAACTCTTTGGACATGGCCATCCAGCCAATTCCTTATCCATCTAGCAGTCCATTGATCAAATCCATATCTTTTCAATTCAGAGGCAAGAATGTTGTGGGGGACCATATCAAAGGCCTTACAGAAGCCCAGGTAGATAACATCACTTGCTCTTCCCCTTGTCCACCGATACAGTTGCTCCACTGTACAAGGTCACCTGATTAGTCAGGCATGATTTCCCCTTGGTGAAGCCATGTTGGCTGTATCTATTCACCTTCCTGTGTTCAATATGCTTCAATATAAGTTCCAGAAGGATCTGTTTCATGATCTTACTGGGCACTGAGGTGACGTTGAAAGGTCAGTAGTTCCCAGGGTCCTCCTTATTACTCTTTTTAAAAAAAGCGGGTGTGATGTTTCCCTTTTCTCCAGTCACTGGGGACTTCATCCGACTGCCATGACTTTTCAAAAATGACGGAGAGTGGCTTAGCAACTATATCTGCCAATTCCCTCAGGACTCTGGGATCCATCTCTTTGGGTCCCATGGACTTGTGTATGTCCAGGTTCCTCAGGTGGTCTTGAACCTTATCTTCTCTTACGATGGGAAGGACTTCGTTCCTCCAGTCCCTGTCTTGAGGTTCAGAGACTTAAGATGTGAGAAGAGTGATTGCCAGTGAAAACTTGGCAAAAAAAGTCATTGAGTACCTCAGCCTTGTCAGTTGTCACTAGTTCTCCTGTCTTATTTATCATATGTGTGCGTGTAGATACGTGTTTTCTTTCATCTTCCTTTTCCGTCCGATGTACTTGTACAAGCCCTTCTTATTTTTCTTCCTCGCATTCCTTGCCAAATTCCCCTCCGACTGTGCCTCAGCTTTCCTGATCCCATCCCTACACATCCAGGTAGCGTCCCTATATTCTTCCAAGGTTACATACCCCTGGTTCCACTGCCTGTGTATTTCCTTCTTACACTTCAGTTTGACCAGGGGGTCTTTACTCAGCCATGCTTGCCTCTTGCCTTCCTTGCCTGATTTCTTAAACATGGGAATCAAAACCTCTGGTGCTGTAAGAAAGGTGTCCTTAAATAGCTGCCAGCTCTGTTCTGCTCCTTTATCCCTAAGGGAAGTTTCCCAGGGACTCCCATCCACAAATTCCTTAAACAACTGAAAGTTGCTCTCCTAAAATTTGGGGTTGTGACTCTACTCTGTTTTTCAAAGAGAGCTCTGTACAGTCAGTATCTCTCTTTTTTTTTTTTTTTTTTTTTTTTGTACATAGAGAGAAACCCCACTGACTCTTCTTCCTTGCCTGCTCTCTTCTGAACAGTTTATAGACATCAATTACAAATCACATGATTGGAGTGATGCCCCACCAAGTTTCAGTGATAGCAATTAGATCATAGCTTTCTAGCTGCACAGTTACTTCCAACTCCTCCTGTTTGTTACCCATGCTGTGTGCATTGGTACAGAGGCACTTCACTTGGGCTGTTGACTGTGTCACCTTTTTGGAGGAACAAGCCCCAGTTCCTTTGAGGCATTTCATAGGTGTTTTCCTGTTGGTTCCTAACACATCAGCCACCCCTGGCTCTTCTCTGTTGCTCAAAACTCCATCCCCATCTCCCACTAAGTCTAATTTAAAGCTCTCCTTATAGGTTTGGCCAGCGTATTGGTGAAGATACTCTTGTCCCACTTGGTCAGGTGAATCCCATCAGCTCCCAACAGATCCAGCTTCTTAAAGGTAGATCCATGATCATAGAAACCAAAACCTTGAGTATAGCACCAGCTACATAGCCAGGCATTCACCTATTTGTGTCCTCAGTCCTGGACCCCTTCCTCTGACTGGGAGGACAGAGGAGAATACCAATGCACTCCCAATCTTTTTAACATTGATCCGAGGGACATAGAGTCTCTTTTGATGGTTCCAAGTTGCCTTTTTACAGTATTGTTAGACCCTACATGGAACAACAGGAGCAGATGATAATATGTAGTGTTCACCAGGCTCTCAGTGATGTCACAAATTCAAGCTCCTGGTAGGCAGCAAACTTCTCTAAGGAAATTGTCTGGATGGCATATGGGTGCTTCAGTGCCTCTCAGTAAGGAGTCTCCAATTACTAATACTTTACATGCTTTTACGGTGGCACTGAATCTAATGCAAGTGGGTGGTTGCATCAACTTTGCATGGTCGGCTTTTCCTGGATCATGTCAGTTACTCTATGTGCTCTTCATTCCCCATCCCCAGAGCATCATGTCTCTTATGACGGGGCACATCAGAGGATGGGGGAAGGTTCTTCCTCCTGCCCCAAGCAGAGATAAAGGTCCAGTCTCCTTCATGTTGTGAGTTGCTTGTGTCCGTCAGCTTGAGTTTTAGTTCAGGCTTACCTTCCCCTTGCACAGCCTTCCTTCATTGCACAGATCTTCCTTCATTTTGCTGAGCAAGCTGAAATAATCTGCTAAACATTTTAGGAGGCAGCATTCACTTTCTAGGAAGTGTGAATCTTCTAGTTTCTTACTACTCAAGTTTCTTCAAGTATTTGAAGACTCCTTGTAGCCTGCTGCACTTACCCACTTCTCACCAGCCTCACAGATGAGATGACTTGGAGCATTGAATTTATCCCTTTCATCAGCTGGAGTTCCTGGAATGGCTGAGAGCTTTTTCACTTGCAGCACCAGAGTCCCAGGCATACACTTTCTTAAACTTGCCTTACTGATTAGAGTAACCAATCACTGCTCAGTCTTCTGTATATTCTTCATGCTCTTTGAACTGACTCAAAAGATTCCTCCACACTTTGTAGTGGTGTTCCCACAGCTCTCCATCATAGAAGAATAGGAAGAATAGGCAGGGGAGCATGATGTCAGCTAGCTATGCTTACTTACAAGACAGCTTTCTGTAAAGCCTCCAATACAAACCCATAAATCAGATCAGTCAGTCCTTGTACTACCACATTTTGGAACATCACCAGTGCTGTCCTAGCAAAAAACTTTTTAAATTCTAACAAGCACAAGCAAGACAAATGTCAGTAAAAGTGTCACGAGATGCAAAAACAACTCAAAACCCACAATCAACTTGAAGTTTAAACCATTACAGAGCAGTTTACAGTGTAAAGGCAGCGGCTAATTCTATTTTACATTAACATTTCATTTTCACTGTTTCAGTTTTGATTTTCTCGTATGTTTATATTAATCATACATTACCTTCAGCTGTGGTGAAAGTATTTCCTTTTCTCTCATTGATTCCATAATATCTGGAAGCATTCCACAATACTGCAGATAAGCCATGAAACTAGTATCTAGGTGGTCTGATGTTCGTAGCTCCTGCTTTAGTTTAGCTGCCAAATTTGAGCTGGTATCTGAAGAAAGAGACAGCCCCCCACCCCCACAATTGTTACACAGGGGAAAAGAACTTGAAACCAGCATAACCACTTGCAAAATAACCATGATTTCTGCTGCTAGTATGAATGCAGTGTTGGATGAAGTTAGTTGGTTGAGATCTCAACTAACTTAAACAAGTAAAAAGGTTGTAAGTTGCCTTTAGCACCAGAGAAAGTTAAGTCAGGACTCACTAGAACCCCACGCCTCCTTTTCAGTATGTAAAGATCAAAAGGTAAAAGCAGACTTCCACTACCACAAATACACTGACACAAATACAAGTCTTTAACCACTTGACAAAGGCATAGCTTTAAAATAAAAGATCTACAGTAAAAGAAAATGGGAGAAAGAGGAAACATAATATTTCTATACTGAAGTTAACAAAAGGTAAAAGGAATCTACAAAGAAAGTTAAACTTACTGCTGCCATATGCATCGCTCATTGCATCTATGGCAGATGCTCTTGATCTTACATCATCTTGTGAATCAGAAGGGGTTAAAGTTAGATTATCAGCTTCTCTCATCTGCTTGGAAATAATTTTTCACATTAATTTAGTTTTCTGAATCCATCTGTAGAGTTTTCTGCGTTTATAACAACTTTGTTACTAGTGCAGATTTTAGCAAATGCCTACTTGATCATAGTGTTATAGATAGCGAATACCACGATGAATGCAACATTGGTGCTCTTTGGAACCCATTCTATCTCATTTTTTTCTCCCTTTCAATAGTCTTAAGAAATAGACATGTATTGATAATGAATTGCCCTTCAAGAGCAAGGCACAAAAACATACAACCGAAGATCCATTTTCTGAAGTACAGACAGGAAGATAATCCTGTGAAATGATACAGACACAAATATATAAAATATTTCCATTAAAAAGAAAAAGCCCTATTCTCCAATTTTGAGACAGTCTCTTCTAACACTCAACGACAGATATTCGTACGTGGAGAACTGTTACAATAAATTGAGTACCATCGTAGCAAAAAAGTTTTACAGGTTTTAGCTCAATTACTTGCACATGAAGTATTATCACAAATTTATCAGTTACTTCCATGTAGCATCACTGCAGAAGTACCAGGATTTGAAGAGTCCTCTCAACAAATATTCTGAGAGCACAAGAGCAATACTCATATTTTTTACTGACACGACATTAACAGCGTGTAGATATGCAGGATGCAAAGCCTGCTGCAAGTGGCTTATTGATTAATTTTATGTTTTGGAAGACTGTTTTCAATTATCAGAAGCAGTGGTAAACAGTGTTTTAATACAGGCCAGAATTTGCTCCACTATCCGACAGTGAAATAGGAACTAACAATTGTACGTCCAGATCGTTAGTGGACCTACCGCTCTCGGTGTATAAGTTTCTACTACTTGGAGCCAATGGCCCAACAATGATCCGAGGGGAACAGAGCTGAGCAGTCTCGTTTAATTAGAATTAAATCAGACATGAAATATCACTTACTAAAATCATCTTCTCCATATCTTGGTCATCATCCACAGAGTAGGTACTTTCAGAGAAAGCTGGAGATTTCCTATCTACTCCCACTGCTGCTTCCTCACTGCCATTTTCATACAGGTTAGAATATCCCAGCAATACAAAATTATCTTCTTGCATGTATGACCTGGTGTGCATCATTCCAAAATCTGTGCTTTCAACTTCCGAAAAGGGTGTCAGATGAAGCACTGGTTGAAGTTCCGTGCTTATATCTTGCTTTCTCACAATCTCAGGTGAGCCCCATGAAGCCATACCTGCAATGAAATTTTGGAAGTCTTTCGAAGAGTCTTTGCCTATGTTCAAATTGTGTTTTGGAGAATCAGGAGTTTGATGAATTTCCAACATTGGCTGGCAATGCTTTTTCAAGTCTTCCTCCTCTTCAGAGCTCTTGATCGCATCCAATTCCTGAGTCAAGATATCTTCTTGTGATTGCTTAATTTGAGTTTCTGGATTTATATTGTGAGTCATCAAGTCAAACATAACTTTATCTTTTTCCTACAATGAAATAACATATATTAATTGTTTAATGGAATTTAAATATGATTTTACAAACTGAAAAACATGCATTTGAAAAGATCTGCTCAAATTTAGTAGTCATATCTATTATCATTCCCAGGTTTTATGTAAAAATGATTCAACAGTTTAGTATATTTTATATGCCAGCTAACCAGGCTTTTTGACAAGTATATCATCAATAGGAGAAAAAAAAAAAAAGTAAAATCTGTATAATAAGCAAATGTATTTCTGCAGAGCTGACTTTTGTATCAATCAGGAAACAATGGTATTCCTTGTAGCTGTGTAGATAATTTTCCTACTTTCAAATAAATACAAATTAAAACCTGTTGCTTTCCTAACTGGACAGATCTCCTGAACTATCTTAAGGCTTAATTCCTGACCCAGGGGACCAGAAAAAAAAAGTTGGTTAAGAAGTCTACAGACGTTTCCTATGCCTGCCATTTCAATGCAGGAGAAACTGTTGACCATCTACTTCTAGTCACTGAAGGGAAGAGCAACATGGATTCACATGTCCCATCATGTGAGACACACAGCAGCCATACATACCAACGTGCTATAGCCTAAATTTTGGTAAGGCCATACTTTTACCTTTTGGCATCCTGTTTCCACAGGGGTACTCTACCCATGTTTTTATTTTTCCAAGCATCAAACAACAAACTTGGGTCTCTGTTGATCAGCAACACTGCAGACCATTTCTCAAACTCTGACTCCATAAAAACAGACACACTAGGTCAGACCGAAGTCTTTCTACCCAGCCACCATCTCTGACAGAGGCCAACAGGGAAACACAGCTAGCATGGACAGAACAGGTGTCCATCTTCCCCAGTTCTTGCGATCCTTGCACATAACTATCTATTTTCCAGCCTGAGCACTTGGGTATCTGAATGGCCACAGAACCGTTCCAGCATCTTTCCCATAGTGTGAGGGCATGGTCACTGACCAGGCCAAGGCTAGACTTCCACCTTCAAACTGCAGAGACATCTGAATAATGTCAACACTGTGCCATGGAGTATGCAGATAAATCCCTGCCTCCTTGCTACAAGGGCTCTCATTTAGTCAACATTTCTATATAAAGAGCTTTCTTCCCTTCCCAAGGCCTGTTGAAGTTATTGTTCTTTTTCTATGACCTTAATGCTCTTTTCAACAAGCAGGTGTGCCATAGACACCACAGGAAGGCTGCTGTTGCAGAGCCACTGCTCCAGGAAGCCCCACTGCTTGCTCCAGAAGTCAAGAAGACAAACCTTCTTCCTGTCTTTTAGCCCCTAAACCTGTTACTCCATCTGGAGGCTGACATCCAAATGGAACATCTCTGAACCACATCATTAAAAATACCTTTACCCTCATCCTTATAACCTCAGGGATCCAGTGTGGTAGGACTTGCCATCACCAAGTGATTAAGGAACCCTAAGGCAAACTTGCTGTAATTCCAGGGCTTACTGATGTCATTAATATAGAAACTCCTAAGGGAAAAGTAGGCACAGGTGTGCTCATGGCAAAGGCTGTGCCTCTTCTGTGATAGAAGGGAGACTCCAGAACATATATTGAGCATGTCAAGCTGCAGCTTCTCTTCTAATGCCTCCACCACTTGTGCAGAAGGTCTAACTGCCTTACTCTCTCCACATTTTTAATCTTCAGTGCCCCATGCACTGAATCCTCTCAAAGCCCCCTCTCAAGCTGGCCAACTCACTGCTTTAAGAGGGTCTGTTTTCCCTTCTTGCTGCTTCCTGCCCCCACCCTCCATCCCGACTTCTCTCTTCTCTTCAAATCAGGGATTTTGGATCCCTGGTTCTGTGATTCCCTCTCTGTTTTACTGTCATCATCCTGAGGAAGGTTTAACAGGACTAGAACAATCTTTCTGCAAAGGAACGCTGCCAGACAGCAAAGCTTTGCTTTGTCCTTGCAAAGTAGTACCTTCCCAAGAATGGCTGCCCAGCTCCCTGCAATCCAAGGTCTACAGATCCCAGGCCACATATGCAGTCAAAATCTTTGTTTGACAGTTCTTGGTTGACTTTTTCCTTCAATAGCTTCATCTAAGCAATTTTATCTTAAAATTACTTGACTTCTTAGATACTGTGGCCAAGAGTCTAAATGATGCACTGTTTGAAAAAGAGACTTCTTTTAGTTTATTTTAAACCTGCCACCATGCAAATTTCATTTCATCCTCCATACCTCTTACATTGTAAGATACACTGAATAACTGTTCTCTCTCACATTTTAAACCGTCACCTTAATTCTTTTTTATTACTCATCCATCTTGGCTGATAAGTCCTAGCCTGTTTTAAGCCTAGTGCTAGCTGCAAGTACTTTACCCTTTTAGCTGCTCCTCCAGCTTTCATTTTAGTACATTTCCTAATTTTCACATTGTTCCCACATTTGAACCCAAGAATAACTGTAGGAGTTTTCTTTGCTCCTCTAAGAATGTTGCGTTTGTGTTATGTTCGCTATTACACAAAGGCTCTTCAGTGTTAACAATTTGAGCCAACTCTCATTTGCTATTCAGGGTTAAGTAAAGAGCTGCTTAATCTGAAGCAGGTTTTCTGTCTCATACGCCAAACAGCCATCATTTCTGTTTCTCTGAAGATGTTCTGTATAATGGCATTTAGCTAATCCATACTAGAACATAAGTACCCAAATATTGTTATTTTTCCCCTTCTCTAATCTCAGGCTTATGGTCACCATCTTGCTCAGATAGTTGTACTCTAAACCAAATATTGTACTTTTCCTTACACTAGGATGAGCCAGATCCATAGGAAAAGGTCTGTTGTAATGAATGCTTGAAGACACGGTAGTTTGCTTACTTTGACTCAATATATTCTCCAACTTTGATGATCCTACCTCCTCAGCTTACTTTAAAACTTGTAGCACTTAAACATGGAAATACATATATTGACATATATACACGAACTTAAACATTTCAGAATGTTTCTACTTGAAAAGTGATTTTTAAATCATTTAACTGCCCCCAGAATTCCAGCATATCTTTATATCCTTCAAAATTTTGCCAGTTCTCTCTTCACTGAATCCTAACTTCTTTTTTGCTGAACCTAACTCAGAATTAAGTTCTTCTTTATAAGATGCCATCTTTACAATTACATTCTTTTCATTCTGTGAAGTGTTTGTAGCCTTTAACTCTCCCTGCATTGTGTTCAAAGGAAAAATATTTTTTACGTGAGCCATTTCCGTATTCATACAGATTGTCTATTTTCCCATACATTCTCAAATAGTATCTACAGTAACTATGATTTTAAAGTTGTGCGTGCACCTCACACCATGTATGTATTTTACCTGACAAACAGCATAAATAATGCAGTTGGCTGGAACTCACACAGCATATTCTGGTAATGTAAGCTTATAACAGATAATCTCAGATAAGCTGAGATGAAGCAGCTGTACTCTTATTCTGGACAAGAGAAAGACAGTGTTGCTGCATGTGATTTCCACCAGAAAGCTGATAACTGATCTTCATAAGTTACTGCTACTACTAAGTGGCTATTACAACTTGAAAGAACCCTATAGAGACAGACAAAAAACACAGCCAATAAATCTGGTACATAGTGTATATTTGGTTCTGGCAGTTATTTATGTTCTTTAAACAGGGACCTAACAATCACTATCTGTGTAAGCAATGTGGTCCAGTAGACCACTACACTGGAAGTCGGGTGGCTAAGCTCTGATGCTGCCTTGTATACATACATTCAATGGTCTGATGCACATCATTCTGCATAAGTCATTCAATGCTATTCCCACCTGATCCCTTTTTCTGAGGGATTTCTGAGACAGACCCTGAATGTACACTATCACCTAGGCAAATGGCACTGACCCAAACTAGAACTTCAAAGCAAATATAAATACAAACAGTAAGGATCACACATTTTGCATACCTACACTCTTCATTTCTGCTTAAAAAGTAAACATAAGTGTTTTTACATAGTAATTATCCTATCATTTAAATAAGGTGAGATGGCATTCAAGTATAATTTAAAGAAGATACATCCTAAATACATCAGCATAGCTCAAGGATAACAGATGACAGCCTAATTAAAAGCAACTGTTATTCCTGAGTACGTTTTAGAAACGAAGAACTGCATCCTATTGTGATTGCTATGAAATGAAATGGCAAAGTAGTATGAAACATTCTGTAACATGACGATAAATCTGCAAGTAGGTTTTTACCATTAGTGATACCAATATTAAAGCTCAGTTATTTTGCCTAACTTGGAAATCCAATAATTCTACCTACAAACCATCATTTCTACCTGGTGCTGAAAAGCCATCTTCCCGTCCCACCACAAAGGGGCAAGTAGTACAGTATAAATCTTGAATAATTTCAATTTTTATACCCATATCATACTGCCAATCAGGACCCTCAAAATCCACATAAACCTGACACCTAACTTCTCTCCTTTCCTATGCACTCAGAAACTCTTTGCATTAAGCCCTCTTACTGACTTGTATCATCTCTGTAAGCCAGCCTTAAAAGACAGTAAGTTGGTATATGACAGACAACTACAGCTCTCTGAAAAACAAGTCATCTGGGTCCTACTGCTTTCCAAAACCAAGTAATTTAATAAAAGTTCACATTAGGTTATCTGGTTCTAGAAAAGATTCAGAGTAAATATGAGAAAGAGTCACAGTAAATAAAGATTACTAAAAAAATATGATACATGACAAAGTATTTTCAAGTAGTTCTCCAAGACAGCCATAAAGCATGGCAAACACAGTCCTAGTAGCTTGTGGTGGGTGGACCTTGGGTGGCTGCCAGATTCCCACTCAGCCACTCATTTACTCTCCCTCCTCAACAGATCAAGGGGAAAAAAGATGGAAAGAGCTCGTGGGTGAAGATAAAGACAGGGATATCATCTACTAACTACTCTCATAAGCAAAACAGACTTGACAAAAATGTATTTAATTTATTGCCATTAAAAATAGAGTTGGATGGCAAGAAACAAAGACAAACACTGAAACGGCTTCCCCCCCGCCCTTTCTCCTCAGGCTCAATTTCACTCCATTCCAAACTCCTCTACCTCCTCCCCCACAGTGTGGATATCTGCTCCAGCATAGTCTCTTCCATGGGCTGTTTCTCACACTTCCTCCCCCCGGCTGTGCAGTGTTTTGCCCATTTTTAAATATGTTTTCGCAGTGGTGCCATGCACGTGGCTGATGGGCTCAGGTGTGTCCTGTGGTGGAACCAGCTGTGCACAGCACAGAGCAGCCCTGGCCTTTTCTCATAGAGGCCCCCCTGCAGCTCTCCCACTACCAACACCTTGCCACCTACAGCCAATACATACCTTAGGATCCATGCCCAAAACCATATCCAGCTCAGAAAAACTGTCTGGATTGGGTTTCCATGCATCCTTGTCCTGTTCTTAGACCTTCCAGGCATCTACCTCTAGCCACTGCTGGAGAAACTACACAAAGATAGACAGACCCTTCAAGTGACTCACCACAGCCATTTTTATGTCACAGTATTCATCTTCACCCTTTCTTACAGCACTGAAAAGGATAAACTATAGGGCTTTATATGACACATAAAATTGGATTATTTTAAAAAATAAATACTACTATTAAAAAACAAATCACATACCAGTTTATCAGTAGGGGAAGCCAGTACTGCAAATGACTGATCAACATTTGCTTCCAGTTCTTCCAATTCCTTCATTCCTTTTTTAAGGGCTTCACTTTTTCTTTCTCTCTGGCAAAATGGCTTGAGAAGGTTAGTCTCTTCATGATCACATTGCTCCTTTGGCTTGTACGACTCCAACTGTGAAATAAGTTCACCTCTTTCCAATTGTAAACCTTCAAGCGCTTCCACATATGCCTCAATTTGATCTTTCAGTTTTGCAGTGCTACCTTGCAGTTCATTGATTTCTCTCTGATAAGCTACTTCTTTCTGATTCAGTGCTTGCACCTGGAAGCCAAGTCTAGAAACTTCTAACTGAAGACTATAAACATCTTGAGCCTCACTTGCATCTCTCTTTTCCAACTCCGTTTGAAGCTCTGCTGCCTTTTTTGTTAAGTACTGCAACTTGCTTATATCAGCTTCTCTTTGATCTGCCATTGTCTTCACTTGCATATCTTTCTCTAGAATATTTGCTTCCCTTTCTCTCACAGTATCTTCAAGTTCTTGAATGCGAGAAGCCATCCTCCTTGCTTCAACCTCTCTCTGAGAAAAATGATTTTGGAAAAGGCTGTACTCTTCCTGAAGTGCATCGTACCGTATTCTCAGAGAGGTCAGCTCTGCAATGTGCTGCTCTGATGACTCTGGTAATTTTTGGCATTTTTTCTCCAAAATTTCCACTTCCATTTTGAACCGCGATTCCTTCTCTTCCAGTTGCTGCTGCAGAGCTTCTCTAGCAGTTGAGACAAGCTCTAGTTCCTCCTGAAGTTCTCTCACTTTGGAGAGTAGCAACGCGTTTCTTCCGTTTGGATCAATATCACCCTGACAATCTACCAGTCCCTTCTTCAACTCATTCTGAAGGTTTTCCACTGGCTTTCCCAATGCAAGTTGATAAAGATCGTCTTGGTTATCACTAACTTCATGACATACTGGTCCAAATTGTGCCAGCTCTTTTTGAAGCTTTTCAATTACTCCATGGAGTTGCTCTACCTCCTCATCTTTGTCCTTACGCAGCCTTTCCTGGTCACCACGAAGGTGCTCAACAAGTGATCTGAGTTCTTCAATTTCGGCTTTTTGGTCTTCCACAACCTGAGCAAAAAGATAAGGTCTGAATATTACTGTACATAGGCAGAATTACTATTGCACATAGAGTTTAAATTACATTTTTCTTCTGAATCACACAGGCATTAAGTCACACATTTAACAGCAGGAAGTACTGCACACTTCAGCTGGTAGCCACTCAGAATACTCTGTACTTTCCTAAGAGAATTATCAAACAGATTTCATTTACAATAAGATTCTGTATACCTTGCTTTCCTCAAAATCAAGCAATGAACATATAGTAAGTACTCTTACTTCATTCTCCAGAGTATTTTCTAGCACATGCTGGAGCCTCTTGATCTGCTCATTCAAGTGATCAATTTCTTGATTCTTTTCTTTAAGCAGTGCTTGTGGGAATGACAAAGCTGAGGAATCACTAATACCCAAGTCCTGATTTTGCTTCACATGAAGTTTTGTTAGATCCTCCTGATCAGAAAAAACAGCAACCTCATTAGAAAGGACTGACTTTGTCTCCCAGCCTAATGGCAGCACAGAACTAAGGGCTTTATTTAAACATTCTCCTCCTTACTATAATGTTAAAGTAAGGAGAACACAACTACAAGAACACAACTACAGCTAAATTGTTTAGATTTGTACCACTGGATTAGATTCCCACAACATTTCTCAATTTTCAAGGTAAAAGATGAACTCTCTACTTGCCAGACTGACAACCAACCAGTTTTCTAACTTGTAACATTTGCTATGACTGTAGAGGTCAGGAATGGACAGAAAACTGTGTAGTGTTTACTAAATGACAACACTGTAGTTCATAATCTGTCAAGGCTAGAAAAAAGTTAAGTTTTTTATTTAAATCAAATAACTATAGAAGATAATGCCATAAGCATGAATCTGGAGTATGGGGGGGGGGGGGGGGGTGTCACTCCATGATAGCCAGCATTATTAGCATTGCAGTACTTCTAACAGTACTACAATATTTCCTTGACAAGAGAAACAAACTAAGTATCTGTTTATAACATCACAAGATGAAGACCACAACACTCAAGAAAGGAGATCTCTGAAGTTTTAGCTGGTACACACTAAAGCTAAGAAAACCTACCTTTAAGTGTGTGTTCTCTAACTGAAGCTGGCTGATGCTGGAAGTACTAAGGTTTTTTTGCATCTCTAACTGCAAGTTCAGCTGCAGTATCTCCTCATTTTTACTGATCAAATTATCTTTATATTGTTCTAGTTGGTCTAACAAGCTTGCAATCTAAAAAAAAAGAAGAAAATGCATAGTTCTCTCAACTAGGTCCTCTTATTTAAGCAGGAAAGATAGAACTTCATTCATCGCCTTACTTACTGAGAGCAAGTAACTTCAGCAAATTCTATGATTTAAACTCTAATTAGTTTGCATTAATAAAATACTTGAGGCATAGAAAGAGAGTAAGAAGCTAGTGTTCCAGCTCCTCAGCTGCAAAACCAAAGTACTGCAAAGGTGGTTCTCCATCTTCTTTAAAAATAAATAAATAAATAAATAAAAATCTAACTGCTTATAAAATATATGTTAATCTATGTTCTGAATAATCAAGCCTTGACCACTGATGTTATTTGACATAACAATAGAAGACATTAGCATTTGATGTCTAATGTAATCACAAGCAGTTAACACAATCGCCATTTTCCTCCTCCTAGAAGACAGGAATTAGCACCGCAGTGCTAATCCCAGCAACACACCAATCAAAAGAGCATTGACTCCTTCAACCCTCAAGAGAGTCAATAACTACACATTTCTCTGTAGCTGTTTGAAAGCTTGACAGCAAAGAGCTATTTGGAAACGCTGTGATCTTGCCACCCACAGGTTTCACCATCTCTTGCGTTAACGGGTAGCTAGGTATAGGGTCTTTGAGAATGAAAAAGGCTTAGAGGCTCCTGAAGTCAGCCTTCCTAACAGACACAGAACTTCCATCTGTAAGAAATTAGTTTTTATTATCTTACTGCTCTTGAAACAATGGTGTACAATTAACTGGAGGATCACCCATGTTTTTCTTCTTTGCACATCCTAAACTGGACTGTATGTTTGTATATTACAGATACTATAATAATTATGTAATATCACATAAACATACAGCAAGGGGTGTGTGTGTATATATCTGTGTGTGTAAATCCAATAAAAGTTCTAAATAATGTGACCAATTACACTGTGTTTAAGCTTAGCTTGGCACAAGAACTCATTGCTAACGTTCTCTGGCTCACAAAATAGAGAAGGTCAGATGACACCATTATGGGTAATTGTCCTTTCTGTTCTTAAAGGAATTATCGCACTCTCTAAGTCAAAAAAAAAAAAAAAAAAAATCTACCTTCTACTCCACTTCAACTTTGGAAAGGAAAATCAGTTTACAACAGATATTGATCAACCAGTCCCAAAGCTGACGTGAATCATCACAAGACAGTTTCCAGTGGGAGGGGAGACAGATGGACAGGGGGATGAGAAAAAAGAACAAAGCAAGAAAAAGGAAGGTTAGTTAACACCAAAGCATAGAGAGTACTTGGTAAGAAGGCACTTTTACTACAGCATTAGTCACTGGGTTTTTGAATTACTTAAATTCCCAGTCACAAGTTTGCACAAAATGTTTCTGCAATTACGTGAGTGACTTGGAAGTCTCCAGGACCCTACCAAAACTCTTACCTCTCTCTCTTTGGTCTGAAGTGCTTCCTGCTCTGCCTGTAACTTCTCCTTCAGCACTGGGGCAGAACTGCCATCTGCTGGTACTCTGTGCCTTGCTTCATCCAATTTAGACTGTAGGGTAGAGATCTGAATCAGGTTATTGTACTGTTGCTGTTGCAATGCCTCTTTATCCTGTAAAAAAATTTTTTTTTAATGTTAGAATTAATTTTTGTCAATATACGTACCCACCTAGCCAGAACAATCCTGCCAAAATACTTCATCACCGCTGACAAACCCCAGTATAAGAAGAAAAGTACATAATCCCAATGGCCTATAAAGAAACAGGAATTCAAAACAACTGAATGTTTTTAGTTCACTAAAGTTTTTACCCCTTTATTTTTTCTAACCCATGTTTAACAACTTCTGAAAATTTATCATTCAGTGATATATTATACTTTCTCAATTACACAGCGCTTTATATATCTAATAACCTAAACATCTTGTTCTTGTAGCCATTTCCAAATTTATTACGATACCATATATTTGCCATGCCAAATTTAAGAGGTGGAGACTTAATTTCATTTAAGAGATGAAGAGTTTTGGGTAGATCAAAAGCCTACTACAAAAACATGTTAAGTCAGACTGTGAAGCACCAGCACTAAGTTCCTGTCAGATCTGTGGTCTATCAAGCTACCATAGTTTTATTTATTTATTTAAAAACTTCTCCTTTGGTCCTCTTTCTCAGCTGCTGGGTCAGTCCAAGGAGAAAAGCTTCACTTGGGAAGTTGTCCAAACAGCAGGCCTACATATCTGTACTTAATACAATAAAGGAAGGCTGGGCAAGAAACTTAAGGCAGTAACTGCCTCTGCTGTTCGCAACACTTACTCTGCCCATAGGTCAATACACATACCTTTAACAGAAGGGTTATTTTAGACTCATCATATGATTTGCCAGAAAACTACGCAAAATTTGACCATCTTTTCTCTAATCAAAAAGAACTAAGACCCAGAGTACATGGACAGCATCTTCTGAGCTTAAAATGAAACAAGCATCGATTAAAAAATAAAAAATAAATTACAAAGTTAACACTGTATTGCAGTACCAAAACAGCATACCCAAGAGCAACTATTTAAAACAGTTAAGGTTCACACTAAATAGGCTAACTGATTTCCACCCACTAGCCCCCAGCCAGTCCCCGATGGCTTTCTCGCCAGCTCTGGGGGCAGTCCAGGCACACGCAGCACACAAGAGGAAAGGAAATTATAGGGGAGACAGCCAGTTAGGGTATAAAGCTGTGTCGTTCATGCCTAATATCACTGGCAGGATAAAAACCAAATGTAATAATTATGACAGCATCACCTGCACTTTTTTGGTTAGGAAAGCACCTATCTCAGAAATATTTTTGTTTGTCCTGAAGAGAAAAATGAAAACTCTTCTTGCCATCACAAGAAACCTATGATATTAACCAGCCTCTCAGGTGTCCTGCTGCTGTATATGAAAAGACACACATAACAACGAAACCCAAGCAACAACAGAGTCTTTTTTTGTTCTATATCAACTAAAAATAAGATGTTACCTGCACTATTTTAAAGTTCATCTTGATCACTGACAAAAAAACCTTCAGTAACAATGTGCAAATCCAGATTCCTGCAGAACTGGGCTGCCTTACCTCAGATGTTCCTGCATTTACTAGACAGCAGAGCTGCAAGTGTGCCGTACCTCATGGTATCAGCACAGCTTTGCACACAAGAGTTAAGTTTCTCCTAGCATTCTCCAGTTGCTATGTTCTGAGGTTGCTACAGTGACCCAGCAAAAACAAGTGGCAATCCAGGCAAAAGACAAAGCTTTATGTAATGCACCTGCACTGTAAAACCTTCTTCTGGATGCCCATGCAGATGTAGTCTAATGTGGCATCTTCTTTCACTGATACCAAATACCATAGGATAGCAGACTCCCTCAATGAGCCCCATTTTCAAGACCTCAAGCCAAAGGATGAGCAATCCTTCCAGCACAACCCTAACAAGAAGTGTCAATGTTACATATCAACAAATCGGAACAACTGAAAGAAATTGGACCAGGAAAAAACAAAGACCTGCTCCATGCACATGACAGCAGGATAAATGGATCTGCTAGCTGTTAAGTTTAGTCAGTATTCTTCACAAAAAGATACCATTCCATATTCAAAATTACTCTTTCCAGACCTATTTCTTATTAGGGCTAGCCTCCATTATCTGCAATACCTACATTTTTCCTATGTTGAAATTTGGGGGACAATAAAAATCTGTAATCATCATTCACATCAAGTGTATTTTTGCAGAAAAATTTCGTGACGTGCAATCATTCTTAGAGCTCCATTAGCACTTATTTACTGCACAAAATTGCTTCAACACAAGCTATTACAATGCCTACAGTTAGCAAACTGGATAGTATAACCTTGTTTAAAGCTGATGAATTAGTTTCTTGGAAAAAAAGAAAAAAAAAAAGTCTGAATTTGGCTTATTTAGGATTTTTAAGAAAGACCAATTTCCTGGGACATTCAGACAGCTAAAAGAATATTTTGAAATCGTATGGATAAAGAAAGCCTGTTTAACAGAAAGCTAAGATTTCAAAGACGAGCAACTTGCCAACAGCAGTATCACAGTCTCCATCTACTCCAAGGCAAGAAAGCTAATGGGCACAGCTTTTGTATGTTTGGATAAAATCACAGAATAGCTTAAGCTGGGAAGGGTCTCTAGAGCTCTCTGGTCCCACTTCTGACTCAAACCAGAACCAACTTGGCTCTGTTCAGGGCTTCAGCCAGCTGAATTCTCAACATCTCCAAGTCACAGAGATACCACTGCCACTCTGAGCCCCTTTTTCAACACTTGGCTGCCCCCAATATAACCATTTCCCCCTACCATTTAATTGGTATTTCCCTTGTTGCATCCTTTCACTGTGTACCTCCAAGTCTGACTCCATCTTCTCTATAACGTCATATTATGTGGTTGTAGGCAATAATAAGATCTCCACAAAGCTAAACACACCCTGTTCTCTCAGCCTCCCCTCAAAAATCATTTGCTCCAGCCCCCTGACCATCTTGATGGTCCTTTGCTAGACTTGCTCCAGTATGCCAATGTCTTTCTTGTACATGGGATTCTAAAACCAAGCAGTTTTCCAGATGCAATCTCGCAAGCGCCAAATAAATAGGAATAATAGTACCTAATAAGCTAAGACTGGCTAGTCTATGCCGCATTAGCTGAAGCTGGAACAAAAAAATATTTTGTTCAATATTAAAATGAAAAATAATGGAAGCAAATATTTACAGAATTAGCAATTAAACTAATAAGTTTAGTCTAGATCATGCCATCCTCAAATCTTCAAACTTGACAAACACCCCAACAATACTTAAACAAGGAAAACTGCCAGGAGGAAACTGAAACATTTAATATAAGAAAGTAGAAAAGGTTAGTCAGATGTTTGGTTAAAGACAAATACTTTTGCTAAATGGAATATAATTCTTTACTCTAAGCTGTCATTCAACCTGCAGTAGTAACAAAGCACTAGAAATGTTGGAATATGACAAACAGATCTGGCTCCAAAGGCACATAGCAAGAAGAGCTACCAATTAAGACAATATGATTTTAAACACATTATTTATTGAAGACTCACGATGTTTAATATCCAGTAACGCTATCTTCTCAGGAACTTCCAGAGAAGCAAAAGAGCAGCTCTGATCCATGCAAACATGACAACTGTCAAAAAAGCAGTCTCTATAGTAAGTAGGCTTACAGTTTGTAAAACCAGAGTTTGTTTAAAACTGTGGCTGCAATGCCTGCCATTAATACAACAGTTTAACTCACCAATAGGTGCCAGGGATAGTCTCAAACAACACTTTTAAACAGTCATTGATGACACTGCATAATGCCACTCCCATTTAAATAAGTATTTAAAAATTACTTGTTTTAGTTCGGTTTCCACTTTCTTCATTTTTTGCAGTTGTTGTTCCAAGTAGCATACAGTCTTTGAGACTTCAGTACCACTGTGCTCCAGTTCTTGTACTTGTGCTGCCAGTTTTTCTATCTCTTTATCACGAACTGTAATTTCTTGGTGCTTTTGCTCCTTTTCTAATAACAGCTTATTGTAATCATCCATCTTCTCTTTTATTTCTGCTTGCAAAGACTCTACCTATACAGAAATCACATTATACAGATATTCAGGTAATATAACAAAAACTTCCAATTGGAAGCAAGAGTCATTTCATGGCAAAGCAGGTGGAGTTTTACTATGGACTAAACTATGTTAAAATCCCAGATGAAAGTAAAACTAGATGTGGACAGGAAGGATGAAAAAGTAACTTTCTCAAATCTTGTTTTCCAAATGCAGCAGCTCTTAAATATACATTTGATTACTCTCTTAATATTTGCAGTATTCTAGCAAAGTGCTGGATGAAGGCATACTCTCAAGGCCCAGTGGTTATCAAAAGGGGCCTTGTGGTGGGTGTGTGTGGGGGTTGTTGGGTTTCTTTTTTTGTTTGTTTGTTTAAGATTAAACCCCCCCCAAATTACATGAATTATTACTAATAGCATTAGATGTATTTCTGTAACCTCAGAACCCTCTTCCATTACTTCAAGGAATTCCAGGTTAAAGGAAGATACCAAGAATTGAAAGATAAATATACAATGTAACATATTCAACACCTGCAAATCTGAGAGATTCACAGTAGTCAACATAGAACAGGCACTCTTTTTCCAAAAATAGCTTAAATATGAAGATAACAATTTTGCATTTGAGCTCACTGAGATCCAATCATGCACAGAGCTGCAGGAAAAGTCACTCATTCATCCCAGTAATTAACATGAAGGCAAAGCTAGGAGCTTTGGTGGGTAACAGAGGCAGGAGAGAACCAAGTGTGACAGATTACATCAGAAGTGATAAAGTCATTAAGCACACTGAAAGCAAGATCAAATAGGAAAGCAATGGGAAACCTTCTAAAGGAGAAATGATTTGGTCGATACCAATGAGCAAGGAAGACAAGATTTTACAAAATAAATGCTTTGTTCATCAGTAAGTGTCTGCATTTATGCAAATTCCACTTCAATATTATAAAATAAAAATTCTTTGTATTAATCTTCAAAGTATTGTATAGCTATTACTAAAGCAGAAAAACACCCTCTAGCAAATTACAGAATAGAGTTAATTTAGTCACATTAATAAGCATGGAGGGCATCACAGAGTAGGTAAGAATACCAAAAGTGATTAACATTATATGTGCCTGTAAGCAGTTGAAAATATACATTTCCTTAATTATGTATATATCTTATTCCCTTCTCATCTCATCAGCAATTAAGTAACTGTTAAGCATAACCCAGGCATTACAGCAGAGCTTTTCGGTATAGAAAAATCTTTTAGAAGTCTCATACTTTCTAATGCTATAAAATTTTGGCATCGGAATCCCAGACACTATGACACTTTATATGTGAAAAACGTGTTTTTTAACACCATGTTGCTAGAAAGCTAGTGCTGTAATTCTGTAGCTAAGGAAACACCTTCATAACCTTCACCCTCATGGCATACTCTCAGATGGTAGCTTCCAGTACCAGTCAGCACTCTTTTCAAAAAAATAATCCCACACACTTGAGCCAAGAGAACAGCAGAGAGAACAACTATGAACTTGTTGTAACTCCTACATGCAGAAATTAGAAGTTCAGGTGAACTAAATTGTTTCGGAGTGAGTTAAGCAGTTACCGACATTAAGCTGCATTAAACAACTGTACAAGTACTGTCTAAATCCTGACAATTTATTTTGGTACAGATTGCATGCGTACCTCACCCTACCCACAAATGTCACTTGCTGAGTTAACTTCCTTGTGTGCCTTTCTCCAATTAAGTTTTAATCCTTTCTGAGAGAGGTTGCAAAGTTACAGCGGTTAGTCTTCATTTTTTGAGATCTTCCTCTTCACTAAGCCACAAGGACACTAGTAAATAGTAACTAACTGTCATCCATCTAACATCTTGGATAGAGAACAAGCTGTGGTCTTAACAGTTGGACATATTTTCAATAACCTGACATATATCCTTTATGACTCTGTATGCCCAAGATTTAGGGAAAGACTGCCACCGAGGTATACCTTCTGGGTACAAACAGATTTCAACAAGTCACATGGCCTTCGAAACAAAAATCTTTGCCACAGTCTAACTAACACGTAGGCTATGTGTGTGATGTACTCAGAAAATCTTAATGCCAGGTAATAGCAATCATGCAAATGAGAAGCCAAGACTGATGCAGAATGATATGTAATCACTCTACTTCTTAAGAAGCCTAATGAAGCCCTATCAGAGGTTACAGAAGGCAAGTGACAACCAGGTGCCTTCCAGCATGGAAAATTCACTCTGTCAAAGATTCGGTTGTTCCTACAAGATTTGTTTCTCTAACACTGAGGTACACAATTTCATAAACTGTACATAAATGAATAGATGGAATTAAAATTAAGTAGTATATACACTGAAGTTTTGTTAAGAGCAGGGCCACAAACAAAAGCTGAAGGCTAAGGCACAGTGTTCATCATAATTCCATTATCTCTGTTTCATACTCCAAACCTTAACCTCTCCTTTCATGCCAGAAAGCTCTTTTACAGTAAGTGACTGCCTGTAACGCATCTGAGCAATAAGCCAGGAGAATGAAGCACTTATGTACAGGAAATTAAATTGAAAGCAGTTCCTCACCCCCTGCAAGAATTCTGCCACCCTAAAACACATATCCTTATCTCCAAGTCAAGCTGAAGCAGACCTGACATATCAAAACCAGGAAAAAAGCCAAAGCAGATCTAATTAATGGAAGGGATTGAAAGGAAAAGGAAAGAAGGGTTAAAGAGACATTCATGCTGTTTTCCGTACCTGTAGAATCAATTCATAGTTCTGTATAATGTTCATTGGGGGGGGAGAAAAAAAAAAGTTAATCTTTGAAACCAAGCATCAAACAAATGAACATGTGAAAAAAAGAAGTGATTTATAAAATTCAGTAGGACAAGGCATGCAAACAAAGAACACCTCTTCTTACAACTTGTATAGCTGGAAAAATTAAATATGTTTAGAACCCAGAAGTCATCCCTCAGGTGTGCTCTGTAGAGCAGAGTGTCTGTATTGCTGTCCTCCTCAGCTAACAGGCTGTTGTCCTCCTCCAGACTCATAGGCTGTGAAACTTTACTGTAATGCACATACATCATTTCTTTCCATTTCCATAAGAAATAATGCAAGTACACTCTCACTGCCTAAATGTAGTCCAGCCAGCTGGGGAAAAGTCTGCTCTCTGGCTGACATCGGAGGGGGGGAAGGAAAAAAAAAAAAAGGCAAAAAAAAAAAGCAAAAAAAAAAAAGCACCTCTCAAGAGCCAGTCCCCCAAGATAACACAGGTTTTGGTATTTAATTGTAGTAAACAAACTCCTTTGGGCACTAAGTGTGATTTTACTCACCCTAAACTCTCTGGGCTCTCCTGAAGTCTGTGATTTTGCTGAAAGTTTTAACTGTTCTTCTAGTTTCTGAATTTCCTGCTGAAAATCATCACGTTCGTGTTCCCTTTCTATAGCTTGTTCCTGTAAATCCAGCCACAGATAATGAAAATCTTTTTTTAAGAAACTTTGTATTTCATTAAAATATTGAGTACAAAAAAAATTTGAAGTTTGTTTTTGTGGTGAAGAAACTATGCTCACTTAAAAATAATTAACACCTTTTAGTAGTCCTGAAAGCACAGCTATAATTACAGGGAAAGAAAAAACAAACAAACAAACAACTTTTTGACTCCAATGTACATACAAACTACAATTAGCAATTAATAAAAAGGAAAAAATTGTCCTGTAATACTACAGAAAGGGAATTATAGAACTGCCTTTTTTTTCTTTTACAAGACTAGAATACCAAGGTGTTAATTTCAAGCAAAACAGAAAAGTATCCCATTTTAGGAACCATCTTCCAAGTCTCAGTCAAACTAGGAGTATTTATCACCTCCAAAACCATGGAAATGTGGCACCAAGCTTGCTTACATCCATGAATTGCCGCTGGTTTTTAAGCTGTTTTTCAAGAACTTGAATTTGCTGTTTTAATTCAGCAACTTCCAATAACTGTGTAGCCAGGTCTTGATTACTATGCAGCTGCTCTTCCAGTTCCACCTCCAAAACTTTCATTTGAGAGCGTAAGTTGGAATGGTCCTTTTCTGCCTGACATTGAAGCTCTAATTTCTCCTTTGCTAAAAATTCTACTTCCTTGAGTAGACCTGAACAAGAACACAAAAATAACAACAGAGTTTTTAGTGCAGGGTACAAAAATCAAATTGAGTTTAAGATGAGATTAAATTCAAGTATTTTAGACAGCATCAAAATGAAAGAAAAATCTCCTGAGATGGTCTGTAAGAGACAAAAGGAAGTGTGATTCTTGACTGCCCATTGTGTCTCTGAAAGCCATGTCTATTAAGACTACCATATGATGTAGTAAAGGAGGACATAGGCATCTGTTCTCAATCCCAAAGTAAATCCTGGTTGGAAGTATTCTGGGGACATAGAAATCTTTCACCTTCACCCCCGGAGACCTCACAATTCCAGGGAGCCCCACCTCACCTGACCAGGTGTCCTTCAAATTCCCTCCTTAGGTCCTTGCCCTGTCAACCCGAGTTCCACACTCCTCCTGTCCCAGAGGCTCTTTCCAAACCACACCAGATCCTCAATCCTCCAAATTCACTCCATCCCAGATCTGCTCCATCCCTGAGTTTAAGCCCCATACCCCACTTTTCACCTAGTCTCTCATACCCAGCCTTCCAACTGCCCCATCCTTCACTACTCTATCCTAAATCCTTGCCACCACTTTCACCCCAACTTCCCACTCTACTTCAAATCTCTTCCCAATCAGGCCATCCAATACCAAATTCTCAATTCCTCCAAACTGTCATGCCAAGATTCTCCTTAGATCTCCAATATCCAATCTCAGGTCAGCCTCTCAATTACTCCTCTGCCTCATGCCATGCTGGACGCTGCTGCTGATGCCTACACTGTTGCTTTAGCACCCAGTCCATTTTTTGGAACCAGGGCCACCAGTGCCCAGTCTTACCCTGAAGCTAGCTGCTATGAGACAGCAAAGTTAATCTTTTTCTCCGAACCTGAGAAGGGATTAAAACCCAGAGAAAAATCACGCTTACAGTTCTGAGGCTACAAAGAGAAGAAACACCTGAAAAAAAAGATGGCACATATTTGCCCGATGTACAGACTGCAAAAGAAATACCACAACTATGAAAATGTACATAGCTCAAGATTATTTAAGTTATGAAGAGCTAATTTATACCTACAAACTGCATTTTCAATCAGTTGGATGCACTGAATACACTGTTTAGGACACCCAAACTGAGACTCTACTGTGAATGCACTTGCAGCAAAACTATTTTAATGTGAATATAGCTAAAAAGTAACATGAACACAAAAATAGAAGTCTGGCTATTTAGTATTTAAAGCAAGGTCCCACAAGAGCTCATTATTTTACTTTTCAAATGTCCCATTATTCATCTGAATTGTTTTCAGTCAGAGAGAAAAAGGTAAATCTATGATTCCAACAAGGACCTTAACTGGTCGTCCAGCCCAGTTCCCAGAATGGGACAACTCTCTTTTCCAAGCATGATCAACTCAATCCACATGATTTCTGACCTAACATTTTAAGTTGCTGTAACAAACGTTTGAAAACAAACGTGATACCACAGCCTCCTTACAACATCTTTTCTAGTGCTTCACTGTCCACAGGTATTTAATTAAAGTTCCAGACACTTTAAAATAAGCCAAGAAACATGAGCATTTCTATGTTCATACTTAAGAGGATAGGTGTCACAAGGTTAGAATGATACAATAGCATTTACATTAAACATTGGGGAAAATGTCACTGCAGTAAGGTAATGGAAAAGAGTGTGCAGGGACTGTGAAGTCTCTGTCTCTGGAAATTAAAGAGGCTGGACAAAGAAACATGTAAAGTAGATTCTGTTTTGGGACAAAAATAGGAGCTCTCAAGGTCCACAGCAACCCTGTGATTCCATGGTTTAGTCACCTTGGTCTCCTACTGTAGCAACTATACTTTCTCTGCATTAAGACAATATTAAAATATGCAAGATAAAACTAAGAGGTTAACTGAGCAAAAGAAAACTTAGTAGACATGGAACTATATAAGATTCTTTAATCATTTGTCAGATTTGCTAAGCACCCATGGCAGCTTTTGAAACCAAATGAAATGGACACAAAATTGTTATCACTCACTTGAATTCTTCGAGATGCACAGCATACATTGCCAATGTGAGAGCATGACATACACCAGCTGAAGGAAAAAAATTCTGTTTTGCAGTCACTCTAGACAATGTGTTAAGAGCCCTGCCCTCCCTTACACACAGGTACACTGGCACCAGACTTCTGCCATTTTAAGTTTACTATTGGCCGATAAAAACAAATCACAGGATTAATAAAGGACTTTGAGGAACTGTTGGAGATATACACATGGACTACATATCTCAAAAAACTCTAGTCCTGGCAAGTACTTTCTGCCTTTGAGTGATAATTCACAACTACATTCCAACTACATTTCACTCCAAGCAGTAATTTTGCAAACTCACAATTACCAAGAGCAGTATCTTAGATGCCTACCTAATAACAACTGTGCAATCACTGTGCCACGCTCCCTACTTTTTCTAACACAGTGCTAAATAATCATGTAAACTAAGCTTCAAGTTTCCCAATCAAATTTTCATTGAGTTGTGGGTGTAACTCAGGCTCTGGCAGAATGCATACAGGTGAATGACGAGCCTCCCCCAAAGCAATTTCTCTCACAACCCACTTGGAGCTGTAACAGCCTCCTGCCATCATGAGATGCAACACAGCAAGTTATCCAACGCTGAAACACACAGTCCAGAAAAAAGCCTACGAGTCTGAATCCCATTAGGAGACTGAATCCCAGCTATAGCTGCATAACAGAGAATATCTTTTACCAAGCGCGGTGTTTTGCCAGGCAGGAGATGGGAATAAAATAGGACCTATTGTATTTGCTTATACAAGGTGCATAGAGGAGGGCAAGGTATAGTGTGTACAGATATACATGCACACACAGGAAGGGCACATATGTAGACTGATTCCCTGAGAAAAGAACTGACGCTTTTGTGAAAACAAGCACAGGAATTTTTCCTTCTGTATCCTAAACATGATCATTAACGAGTTGATGGCTTCTTTTTAGCTTCAAAAGGAACACTGTTGCTTTCTGAGGAACAAAATACTGATTAGATAAAACTGAAATGAACAGTCATGGTCACCTCCTCAGACAGAAATGCAAGTGAATGGAAAAAAGTAATTAAGCTAACAGATTTTACGTGGAATTGAAAATGTTTCAATAGAAAGCAGGTATGAAATCTTGGCAATCTCAGTAAGTGTAATATGTTTGAGCAATTTTTTTAATATTTTTTTAAGCGCACATTCCCCAAGTGTATAAATATAATTTCAAGCAACATGAATAGGTCATCAAATCACAGATTTGTTTCTTTGTAGGGACAAACCTGCTATGTATTAATGCTAATTCAAATCATGCAATTCCACTTCGGTAATGCCCCAGCACACTCCTCCCCACTCCCAAGATCGTCATTAGCAAATGCCAAGCTCCATTCTAGGTGCATTTTATTAGCAAGGCCATTCTACTCATATTAGTACTCCACATCAAAAAAGGGAGGAGGCATCAGCTTTTCAAGTAATAAGCCATGTCAATCAACTCCAAATAATATGATTTTTATTTATCATATTTTCCACACACTACAAACAATTCCAAACCAGAGGAAGAGTACTGCAGGCTGGGGTGGGGGAAAGGGGGTGAATTTTAGGGTTCAGCACTTGCAGCAAATGCAGCTGTTCAAGTTCTAATGAGCTGCTGGCAAGAGCTGGACTGTAGCAACCGGGAGAATATCAATCCCCAAATACACTCTAACCAGCTACGTTAAACTTTCCCTCTCATTGAGCAGGCAGCAGCAAATTTCAGGACAGTGAGATGGTTACCAAAAATATCTTAAATAAACATAGTGTTTGAAGGAGGTCTGAATGGACAGGAGGAATAAAGATATATTAATGGGCAAGACAGCCCCGGGCAGCTTTTTAACTCTAACTGGAATTTACCTAGATAATTCTTTTTTATTCACCCGAGGGACTTGGTTTACCCAACTCACACCCTTTGAGGGAAAAGAAAAAGTCTAAAAACAAGAGACAGTGCACGTGCAAGAGAACACATCTACGAATATATATGCGTGTATAAATAAAATTAATCTAAAAACGTGCTAAGAGTATTATATTTTGAGTAGACCACAAAACAATCATGGCAGCTATGAATTTATCAGATCTAAATGTTTGCTACTCAGGAGTTAAGTACGCACACTTTAGTTTGGGGGCGGGGGGGGGGGGGGGGGGGGAAGGCGTGCCTCTCTCAATTTGGCACCTACAAATTTTACTTCAGCGTTAGACTTCCAAAGTCAGTGTAAAACTCTATGGATCCTTCTTGCTTGTTTTTGGTTTCATCTTTCTTCTATAACTAGCCTTCCTTACCATTCTGCTCTCCCCTTCTTTTTTCTGATCTACCTATCCATTCAACTACACTTCTCCAGTCTCCCTTAGACTTCCTTCAGTTCTTGCTGTATTTTTTTTAGCTCTCCATTTTACATCACGTCAAATATTTTTCTTTTTTTCCCCCCCTTTAATCATTTTAACAGCCCACTGTGTATCCTTAGAAGCTCACAGCAAGCTTACGACCCACTCCATCCCCTCAAAAGAAAAATGAAGCTGGCAAACACAAAGATAATGGCACAATGTATTTTAAGCCTACCAGCAGTAAACCATTTTTTTTTCTTTAAATATTGATCAGTGAATTGAATATTCTTAGTTTTAGTTGATTTCTGATGCATCACAGAAGTTGAAACTTTTTTTTGCCAAGATATTCATAATCCCAGTACTTTCTTGGGCTTATTTATGAAGTACTATTCCTCTTTGTAAAATAAAATCAAAACTATCAATTCATTTACTCAGTGTTACAGCAACACAAACCAGAAGAAACCCACACTCATCATTACAAACCTGAACCTTCTTTTTGTGCTACATTAGCAATAGGTGTTCCTAGAAATCAAAACACAAAGACACATACAAGACAAGAATAGGACATTGTGATCCATTCCATCTTCTAAATCACTAAAAAATCACATGTAATACAGACAGTGCCTACCTTTTATTTGGCAAAAATGCACTCCATCTTTATTATGACACAAAGCTCCTGATGACATATGTTGATTCATGTCTGTAACTGGACTAAAGCTACTATAGAAGTGGGTTTACGTTATAACCATGCAAGTTTGTTGCAACATTCTTAGCTAGTCACTTATGCATTTTCTGAGACAATCAATATTCTCTTTTTGCAATTTTCCCCAGACAAAGATGGAATAATTAATGCCTCAACCCCCCATTTTAGTTCCTGCCAGGGGATTCAAAGCAGGATTCAGTCCAGTGCAACTCACTAGCACAGACTTACAGACTCTGTAATCTGTCATACGCTTCCATGACACAGACATACTTGTGTTCAACAATATCATAGAATTATTTTGCATTTCCTGTGGGACATATTACTCGAGGCCATACTCACTGTTGTAAAGCAAGCACAACATGCGTTTAGTTTCAGTTACAGCCCCTAAATCTGTTTATGTTCTGCTGTCTTTCCCCTGAGGAACAGAGGTCTTCCCCCACTTCTTCTTCTGCTCACTAACGCAAACAAGCGTAGACTCTGTAAACGAGGACAATCTGCAGGAGACCACTATTCAATTTCCTTTTAAAGTAATAGTAAGATAGTAAGATGTCATATGAGAGGTCAGAGATGGACACAACTTTTAATATTAATATATGTACTATACTTTTTAGTAGGGCCTGTAGCAACAGGACAAGGGGTAATGGTTTTAAACTAAAAGAGCATAGATTCAGACTACACATAAGGAAGAAATTTTTTACAAAGAGGGTGGTGAAACACTGGAACAGATTGCCCAGAGAGGTGGTAGATGCCCCATCCCTGGAAACATTCAAGGTCAGGTTGGATGGTGCTCTGAGCAACCTGATCTAGTTGCTGGTTAAAGGGCTGGAAGGCATGTCCTATGAGGAGTGGCTGAGGAATCTGGGTTTGTCTAGTTTGGAGAAAAGGAGGCTGAGGGGCAACCTCATTGCTCTCTACAGCTTCCTGAGCAGGGGACGTAGACAGGGAGGTGCTGATCTCTTCTCCTTGGGATCCAGTCATAGGACACATGGGAATGGTTCAAAGCTGTGCCATGGAAGGTTTAGACTGGACATTAGGAAACATTTCTTTACCAAGAGGGTGGTCAAAACACTGGAACGGGCTTCCTAGAGAGGTGGTCAATGCCCCAAGCCTGTCTGTGTTTGAGAGGCCTTTGGACAATGCCCTTAACATGCTTTAACTTTCAGTCAGCCCTGAAGTGGTCAGGCAGTTGGACTAGAGGATAGTTGTAGATCCCTTCCAACTGAAAGATTTTATTCTATTCTAGTTGAAGATGTCCCTGCTCATTGCAGGACAGTTGGACTAGATGACCTTTAAAGACCTTTCCTTCCAACCCAAACCATTCTATGATTCTATGTATGAGTATTTTGATTGCACTATATTTGAAAGGTCGAGTGCAGAACCAAAAGGAAGAACACAGATGGATGGCAGCCCACAAGAGCAGGACAATGGTAGAATCAAGAGTCAAAAGAGAGGTGAAGAGCAGCAAGGTAAAGAGAAGAAGAGAAAATGAGGTGGGGAAAGGCAAGAGGCAGACAAGACTTGCAGAGGAATACAGTAGGGCTGAAAGCCAGGCAGGAATCTACAACAGAGATTCCCAAGAAACAGACAGATAATTGCAACATACAGACTGTGTCCAGTCAAACACACCCCCTCCTATACAATTTGGGTCGATACCCTGAAACCTAGAGTCTTTACATTCCTCTACTACTGACAATGAACAAATTCACTAGAAAACCGCTTCTTGCTGTCTTTATTTCTGACCTAAGCATGCACTATGTACAACTATCTGTTATGTAGTCTGCTCAGGCAGTAAAGATCTATGCAACATAGCTGAGGGTAGTGTAATGTTGGCATTAGCAAAAATGAAAGGCAGTGATCCCAAATGATACATTTCTACTAGAAAATGATACAGAGAAATTCACTTATAAAAGTATTAGAATGACATTAAGACTGCAAATTCAAGAAGGCAAAACTATATAATGCTATTTAAATGATTCATAGATTCATCATTAAGAACAAGCATAAGCTAGTCTTGAGTTCCTATGTAGTACAACTCACGTAACAACTCCAAATCTTCCGTGAATCAAAAAAAGTATCTTACATGTAAGCCAGCTATATTCCATTGAGATTCTTCAGGGTCTTTATTAAATCACTGCTATCACTGTTAAAATGCATGCTCTTTCATTTGCAGTGTGAGTTATCACAGTACCAACTTCCATTCATTGAATGTTACTAGACTCCATCCAGAATGTTGAATAGTTTCCCTTTATCCTACTCCCCTTCCCTACACAAGCTCCCTGTAGTTAGCTTACATCATATCACATACTTTGTAGGGCTGAGGGAGTGATGGAGTAGGGGAAGGAGTTATGTAGACTGCTTATTTGCACGTAATTATCTGAGTTTGATTTGGTATTTCAGTGGCTGTCTTTGGCTTGCAGTGAGTCACCCTTTATATGAAAGTTTAAGATACTTGCCTCACCTTATCCTCTCCCTCATTCAGCTTTTTCAACCCAGGTACTTTCATTTGAAAACCTAAACAGACTTTGAGCTTGATCATAAAAATCTTTCCACAGTCACCCTTACTGATCACGTGTGTATGTTTTGACAGGATACGGCTGGAGAGCAGGGGAAAAGCTTATGTATGAAACTAAGCACACATCATCGCCACAACTTCTTCATATTTCAATAATTCAAATAATCTTCCAGGAGTATTTTATATCTTCATTATAAAATACTCCTGGAACATTAATATCTTCATTATTAAGCTATCTTCTTAGCCCTGGAAGCAGTCAAATGCCTTGAAGGTCCAACTCTTCTCTCTGACTGCAGTGTCAAATAACTAGCATTTCAGTTACTAACTAGGTGCTAATTATCTGTTGCAACTCACTACCTGTAGTTAATACATGCCTCTTACTTTCTCAGACACTTCCCATTTCTAACTAAGCATAAGACTACAGCAGTACTCTTCAGTAACAGTACTATCTTCGCATAAGCAAAGAACCAGCTGCTTTATTTTATTTTCTGCTTTTACAGGAAGACCCTGCTAATCTCTGTGCCAGACTGAGCTGCTATCTAGGTCATCAAACCAAAGAATGAAACACATTGCAGTGTGCCCTGACTGCAGACAAATTCATTTTCCACTAATAGTGTCGTACACACTCCTCACCAAGAATTGCTTGCTCCTGGGTTAGCTCCTGGAAGCGTTCGCGCATATTTTCCAGCTCCACAACAAGGCGACGCTCAGATTCCTCTTTCATATTCAAGGCCTCTTCCAAAGCAGCTTTTTCTGCAACATAGCCTTCAATAATGCCTAAAATCCCAAGTCAGAATGCAAATAAAGCAGTAGACAAATTCATCTATTGGAAAAAAGCAGCTTGAAAACATGAATGAACAACTTTATGCAAACAATGGAAGGTGACACAGAAAGGAAGATGTACAAGATGACTTAAATTTACACTGTAGCTAGGCTTTTTGAAGTATCTTAAAGAATAAAATGTACCAGTTAATGTATTCTAACAGATTTTATGAGGCTGACATGTCACAAAATGTATCCAAACACGTGGAATGTATATGGGGATTCTTAAGCCTTGATGGCCTGGGATCACCTCACCACATAGGACAGCCTGACATATCCTCTGCTGGGGGCTGAAGTTCAAAGAAACAAAATCTTCAAAAAGTAGGATCAAGTGTTAGTGTCAGAGCCCAAGAAATCCAGAAAGGAAGGAAACAGGATTTTGGAAAAACCAAATAAGCCTAAAGGAATATGACTGAGAAGAGGAATGGAAAGCAGATGACATGATTAGGGAGACAAACTCAACTTTAAGGACACAGACACGCTCAAACATTCTTCTACATAAAGAAGACCTCAAGTCGTAATCTTCACAAGGGGGAATTAGACTGACCATATGCAGTCTGTGATAGTGTTGAGATCAACAGCCTCAGCCTGTCTCTTCTTAGAGAATCTCTTTATGCCTGCACTAACAAGCGCAGGACTAAGCACTATCACACTTACCCCAGGGAAACGCAATTCTGCTTAAGAGAGTTAAGTAGTAGATTTGCAAGAGAAGACCCAAGCTCCAGGTAACTTAGTAACGTGAAAGGCAGAAAATGGATTATAGACAGGCAAAATCAACAACAAAAAGACACAAAAAGCATATCATAGATATTTGGAGGAATAAGCTATGAGTAAATGACACTGAAATCTCTTCCTATTGGTTTCATTTTCTTACCCTCTGCTTTATGAAGCTCTAATGCCAGCTGATTCTTGGCCTCACTTTCCTCGCTGAGGCACTCCATTAGTTCTTGGTGCTGACTAACCACTTGGGCAGTTTCCCGATTTCGGCGGCTGAATTCTTCCTCAAATTGCGCATGGTTTTCATGCATTTTCTCCAGCTAAAAGTAAACAATTTCCCTTAGCATCAGATCTTGGATGCACATGCAATGTAACAGTACTACAGGCATTTAAACAAAAACCCTCTTAATTTTTTATAACATTTATGCATTAAGATCCAGGTTTTGAAGTTTCATTTTAGTACTAGGTTGACTTTGCCCAAAACCCCTGGATGCTTTGGTGACTCCCTGTACTCACATATCTGTATTTTTGCCACAAATCTTACTTAGGCACATAAGTTTCTTTTCTGTGCATAAAATGAGATACCTCCCTGTTGGCTAAACCGCTCAGCTTGACAGTTCCTGAGCTACTTGAAATTCAAAGCATCCTTGCACTTCTTCAAGACATTCAGGCATGTCTAACAGACAGTGAAGTCAATACATCCTCAGGTTTCCAAGGTATGGCACCAGTTCTCTGAGACTATGTATCTTACATTCCTACATGCCATGTCTGAAGTTCAAAGGAAAGGAATAGAGCAGCCCCATTCCCATTTAGTTTACATTTAGCTTATCCTGGTAGATAGAACATTTCAGAGACATAAGCAAAGTATGCTTGAATGCAGCTGATGAAGGTGACCTAAAAATCTAGATCTACCACGGCCTATGCAAGTGCTTTAACCACAAGTTAGCTACATGCTAGTGGAACCAGCATCAGTACCCAAAAGTACAAATTTAAGCACCTCATTCTAGGAGGGATTTTTTTTTTTTTTTTTAAGATGGTGAATATACATTCACACAGATGCTTATCTCTGGGTTGCACAAAATACCTGATGAGAAGACGAATTTCAGATATATTCCTTCCCTTCACCTTTTCTCTTAAATTAGGGGCTTTTTTACTCAACAAACTAATTACTGTAGCGCTAAGTTCAATCCTTTAAATGTATACAGTACTCAGGCATCTACCTCAGTTTACAACTTCTCTTTGCAAAGCTGAATGTCTAGATACTGCAAAACTCAGTATGGAAATACTCAAATTCTTTTATGATATTGACTTCAGCTCCTGTTATCACAGTTAACCAGTATATAATTACAAGGATGTTTGCTTGCTGCTATCTACATATTCCCAAAACGTTTCAACATGGGACTGAGTTTTCCTGAACCTCCTTATCAATGTTGAAGAAGCATTGATGTGAAGCGCGATAAAAGCCCCTGAAAAACCCTTAACTCTTGGTCTCCTGAAACTACCAAATGCATCTAAAACCCCAGTTTAAATCTACTTAAGGCAAACAACTTATAGCCTTCCTACAGGATCTGCTAGAAGAAAAAAGAAGTCATTAAAGTCTCATTTACAATGATCAAATAAGGGCAAAACCCCTGCTTCATTGTAAGAAGCAGCGGGTGCACATGCCTCCCTATGCTGTTAAGTTGTCATGTATTTGGACAAAATATATTTCTTTTTAGTAGCCAGTCCTCCAGGGTGCTAAATAGACAAGCCTTAAAACAGATTTCACATTTTCAGTATAATTATACATCTATACAGATTAAAAAGTTTTACTTGTTTAGTTGATTCTGTAACCAGTTCCAGAAGTCTCTCCACTGCAGTGCGCAAACGATGACCAATCTTCAGTATCATTTCTTCATTTTCACATACCAATTCTGACTTTGCAAAAACACTTTCACATAAGTATTGGCTCAACTCAGACCCCTCATCAGTCACTGGAGGCAGCTGGTTATGTTCTGTGAGAGTTCCATCAAGCAGCTCATCTACTGAAAACAAGCAAGCTATTTAAAAAACACAGAAAAAAAGACACAGAACTGGCCACTCAAGATAACAACTGACATCAGACAGTGACATTGGTTGGTCCTGAAGATGTATTACAAGGTGAAAAAACTTGTACAGATCAATAACTCAATGTTGATAAATCAAGACAGTCTTTCACAACATTTGGAAATATTCTACTATATGGGGGCCTGAAACTCCGCATTCACCAAGTTCATCTTTCCTGTCCTATAATCCATTCAACCTATTCCAGCAACATTTTAGCAGTTGCACTATTAAAAGAACTAAAATGAAAGAACACCGATAGACACTCTCTAAAGTGTGGAGCAACTTTGAAAGAGACACAGAAAACACTGCAACAAAAGATATCCCCTTTCTGAACCTCATCCATATAAAAGGAAATGAAAAGGTGTTTTACAAGAACGTGAATTGACTACATCCAGGTATGCACATTTGTACTCACCTTTTTCTAGGTGATGCTTTTCTTTGGCTTTGAAATACTGCATGAACCCCATTTCTTCCATAATACTGTGACTTTCTCTAGAATCTCCAGAAGCCAGACTATCATCAAGGCAAAGACCAATCTTGCTACAGATAAGGTCCTCAATAGCTATTGTAGCCTTCACCAACTCCATAAGCAATTTCAAAAGATGCTGGTAAGATTCCTGCAGTTTTTTCCTAGAACAAAAGTATATCGAACACTTCAAAAGTTGCATGCACTTGATTTAAAAGACACTTCGAACCTACTGAAAAACTGACAGTCTAAAATGGGTATCTTGCCATAGTTTGACAGTTATCAGTGAAGATGATTCACATGACTCACAAAAAAACCAAGGCCATTTTTACAGAGCAGGCTCAGCAAAAAAACCTTTGTCTTCTCCACAGTTAGATGGAAAGATCATACTGCAGTCACAAGCATTTCAGGCTTCCACATCTGTAGAAGCACCAGCAGGGAGAACACTTTTACTACTGTAGTGTCTGCAACATCAAAATAACTAGGGGTGTTCTGGCAAAGTAGACAACAAAAATTATAATTATGAAAACATTCTAGTTTTAAGAAAAACAGTAAGCCAGTTTCTTAAAGGTGAGAGAGCGAATTCTTCTAGAAGCTTATTCAGCATGACAGCTTCTCTAACCCACACATTTCAATAACATATCAAATCAATCCACATTGCAACGAAAGGTTTCTGTGACCAAGAGGCTTTCTCCATTTCTACCTTTTTCCAAGATTACGGACAGTGGAAACACCAGAACACTAAAGTCTCCATCAGACCACAAAAAAAAAAAAGGAAGAAGAAGAAGAAAAAAAAATAAAAATAAAAATAAAAATCTTGCTCTCTATATCACCATAGGTTGGTAACTAAAAAAAACTCAAAAAAACCTTGCAAATAAAACCAATATATCATCATCCTACGCTATTAATTTGAGCTGGCTTAATTTTGCCTAGTTACTGATTTCTTTATGAAAAGTGAGAAAACCAGCAAAGAAACAAAAAAACCTGACTAAGCATTATGTAACCCAAGATGTACAAACCTTTCATCCTTGGACTGCTCTATATCAGATCTCAACATGGCTACCAAATTCCCTCCTTCTTGGTTTTCTCTGTCCCTCTTCTGAAGGAGCGTCTCCAGTTCAGAGTTGGTCTCCTCTATTTCACGGTTTAAAGACTCCACTTTCTTTTCCAGCTGCAGAAAATAGAGTAACCATGCAATAAAGTCGATCATATTGCCTAAACTATGAACTTCACCCAATGATCTTACCCTTCATCACTTCCTATATATTCACAAAATCATTGTCTGCTGTTATGCAAATTTGCTTCCACAAGTACTAGAAATGAAGGACAGCAGAAAGACTAAAAATGAATGGTTTTTTTTTAAATTGTCCTTTTCTGATGTTAATTTTGCTTCAGGGAGCTGCCTCACTTGCATTCAGACTCAGTGCATACAAGCAATGCAAAAAGCTTGTAAAAACTTTGCATCATATTTTAGTTTGCTTTCATTGTTATGCCTCAAAGACACAAAGCAATGTCCTAGCATAAATTTTGACACTGTAGCACACAAACCTGAAGAGCAACCTGATCCAGTATCATCAGTGCTGGCTAACTTTCTTCTTTGCTTTATAAGTTCTGCCTGAAAACAAGTTTCTAGAAAAATATCTTCTCTCCTCATATTTACATGTTCAGATGACACCTCCATCCCATTAAAAAGAAAATATATGTTTATACGTGTATATACCTACCACTGACCCCTGAATTTTGCTGCCAAATCAGTACTATTTTGTTAGAAACTTTGTCTCATAAGTAAGCCAAGAAATTAGCCAAAATAGATATTTGGGAGGAAACTGTAGGGAAAGAAAAGCATTCTGCTCCCATGCCAACCTTCTCAGCCCTCATCAAATCCTGCATGAAGAGCAGGAAACAATAATGCATTTCTTCCAGTAGGGGAAATTCTTAGTGTTACTCCCAGTTTTCTCACTAAATATAAAGGCCTAACAGAACAGTCTAATATACCAAGTTTACATTTTGGTCCTGAATTGTGAGAGAAGACATGAATGTTTCATTTCATTTTATCTTCTATTTTGAAAACTCAAAGCTATTATTTTAATCATTGGAAAAGAATTTGACATTTCTAAACTTCCTAATTAAAATAGATACCTTTTTCAAGCTGTTCCCCTCTCTCTAAAGCTTTCTGGGTAACCTAGATTCAACTCAGATATTTGCTTCTACAGGAAGCATAAAATTTTGTTTTGTTTGGCAAATGAATATTATCTTTGCCACTTCTGGATCCAAACTTCCCATTTGCCTGTCTTACTTCCTCCAAGCTATAGGGCAGTTGGTCTAACAAAAGCTACTACAGCACTATTTTCTTGACAAAAAAAAACCATGATAGATACAGATGGCATCAATACACAGACAACAAAAAGGCAAACATCCAACCTTCTTTTATAAAGCAGTGTTAATCTCCCTGAGAAATGGCTGAAGACCAGTTTTCAAGCTGATACCCAGTTTCAATTTCCATGTTACTGCTGTAGCGCTCGAACTAAGAGACAGAGCCCATCATACATTACACCTCGAAAATTAGTGATCACAAGAATTATACACACAGTCCCTCTATATACATCTTGAGAAAGGTGAGAGCACTGTGCTAAAATACAACCACAGAAGCGCATGTAAAATCTAGGTTTAAAATATTTTCCACGCACCTGGATAATGATTACTGCTTTTTCCTGCAGCTGGGCTGATAACTTCTCTTGCTGCTTTTGGTGAGCAGCCTGTGCCTTCTCCCTCTCCTGAATCAACATCTGCTCCTTGTCATGTAGTGATGCCTTTTTTTCAGCTTCAAATTCATCCTGCGTAAGTCAGATATAGTTTGATTTACGGGGCAGGGGGGGAGAAGAAACACCCCCAAAAAACCCACAACGAAATGCTCCTCCCACCCCTTTTTTTTTTTCTTTAAATATGCACACCTTACCTCTCAGATTAACCAGGAATAACTTACATAGTTAACACCCCCAATCAATAAAATTATGCCAAAACTATGATTTGAAAATAGTTAAGTAGGTAAATGAACTATCTGAATGTGCCCACTGAGACCTGGGTCATTTCAGACTGCTGAGATAGTGATGAGGACCAGAAAACAGATGGATAAGTTGGGACAGAGATGGACAGAAGCCACTTTCAGCAACTGCAAGTAGTACAACATGCATAGTACTGAGTTCCACATAGGAGGAGTGATTTACCAGAACAAACTGAAAATCTACAAGGTAGATTTACATGGCTAAATGACCTAGAAGCTATTAAAGTGGACCTCACCTCAGAGTACTCTAAAGCACTCTTAAAGGAAGGGATTATTAGACAACCCCCACTGCTGCATTGGAAAATAAGGGAGGTGAAACAAGGTCCTGGGATCCCTTCCCAAAGAGGCGAAAAGGAAGTAATTGTTTCTGCAACACCAGAACTGGGAAATAAGTCTTCCTGGTCACAGTATAACAAAACCTCATGCAATTTGATCTATGAAAACCAATACACTCCAAGGTGATAGCTACCTTTTTTTATCGGTAAGTCAAGAAAACAATTTTTTCCCCAGGGCATGAAATAAGACTTCAGAGCAGAACATGTGTAGTCACCTGAGCTGTCCTGGATTCTTTGCAGAAGACTCAGCCAGTGCTTGCACTGAGTAGAATAACCCATTCATCACCAGCTCCTCGGGTGAGGACTGCTTGCTGCTCAATGAGACCATAAGGTCTGTCATCATAGCCAAGATCAAGACCAATGCTGGCACTTGGGCAATAACAATACCAACTCCTACCCAGAATCCATGAAGCAGAGCAAGGTAGAAGAGCCAGGTCTGCATAGAATTATAGACTCAAACAGCAGAGCACTTAGCAGTTAGCAAGATAAAAATGAACAGACAAAGGAGTATGAGGACTTTCCTCAACCAGTACAGTAAACTTGTGGACAAAGTCTCTGAAACAGCCTGTCGATTCTTCTGAGAAGCAGTGCATCCAGTAAAAGACTATGCCAGACTGTAGAAAAGAAGTCTGAATACCTAAAATCTGCTAGGGGAGCGGGAGGGAAGAAAGCAAGGAAACTGGCTGGCATGAAGACAGCCCCATAAATGAGCACAAGGGAAGCAGGTAGGGGAAGGCTCATTGGAAGAACCTGTATCAGACCATGATGCAGCTCAGCCTGACATTGCAAAGAGATCCAGTCAGTCTCTTCTGGGACAAGACACCAGTCATCAAGGTAGTGAGACAAAAAACCAAAACAAAACAAAAAAAACAACAAACAGAGACATCTGTACTAGCAGTAGAATTACCCCTACCAAAATTTCAATTAAAAGAGAGATTTCTGGTGTCCCAAATACTATACTCAGTAACTAAGGCACCTAGGCAACACAAGAGAGAGAAAACCAGGCATCACTTCTGCGGTATATACATAACAGTCAGTCCAGTCCCAGTTTCTATGGACTAAAGACTGGGGTTCAGCTGAGGACAGCAATGCCAACTATACCTCCAGCAGCTTTTCAGGATATACTTGTATCCTCTGTTTCAAAAGACAGCTGCACCAGATGGAGAGAGGTCAAAGAATGACTGTTAGGAAGAGTCTCACCTCAGGTTGGAGCACTGACAGGAACAGTAAGGATCTGTTGCAATTTCTCAAGGAGAAGCAAATAAGCAGATAGTAGTTCATCTAATCTAAATTATTTGTGCTCAACAAGTTGAGCTCAACACATGCTCAATTCAGTGATAACACTGAAATGAATGTAAGCACTGCTCCCAGTGTGTCGGTGAGTTTCCCTCTCTCTTCTGACACAGGATGTGTCTTTCATTTAATAGCTAATAATTCATTTAATAGCTCTACACGTGCTTGTCAGCTAACCAATGAAGACATTTTGCACAAGGCTTAGAAGATGATAGGCGATTACTACATCGTGCACTAGGCTAAACAAAGATAATTTTCAGGGATAAGCATCTTGAAGATGCTCATCAAGATGAAAGTTTGGAACTCAGATGATGAACCCAAGAAAGCAGAAATTAAGAACAACTGCAAAAAAGTCTCATGCACGAAGTGCTCGCTGCCATCACACACTTGGTAAAAGCTTACATAACACTGAATTTTTGTTGCCATATATACACAAGCGCAGTAGACAAGGGATGATAGGCCAAAGGCTTGGTCTATGCAGACACCAAAAAGAAAAAGTTTCAAATAACAAACTGAACATAAATGTACGCAAGGACTGTTGCTTGGAGCAAATACATTCCACTGATTTTTTTTGGTTTTGTTTGAAGGACACCACATCCAATTCAGGATTTTAAGACAACCCTGTAGTAAATACCATGACTGCTTACAGAACACTGCATTGTTTTCAATACTGCTTTTCTAGTTCTAACACTGTAAGCAAGGAAGAGATCTAACTCAGATTGTCTTTTTAAAGTCATATGGCTGAAGAACAAAAGTGTATACCAACTGTTCTTTGTCAGAAAAAGCACACTACCGGTGCATGCTCTGAAGCTCATTTTAATCAGACCCTACCTTCAGCTGTGCAATCTGCTGTTCAAGCAGTACCTCTGACTGACACTTCAGCAGCTCAATCTCTTCCTGGAACTGAAGCTGCTGCTTCAATTTTACCTCCTCAAACTGAGCCAGAAGAGCTGTCCGCACAGTTTCTACTTCAGATGCCGATGCAGAAGCATACACCTGCAGACAAGTAATATAAAATATTTTAGCGTTAGTGTAATTAAGGAAAAAATAAAACAAAAAAAACCCCGCAGCGATCAAGCTCAGCCAAATTCTTAGGAGTAAAAACCAATAGTTCTCTCCAATCCTCAAGGCCATACAGAGCTGCTATCTCTCATCATCCTGACTATAGGAAAAAAACAAGTTGATAAAAATAGATAAGAAGCAATATGACATTAAGTACCAAGTGTTTCCTGTATTCATGAGACCATCAGGTCAGACCAACAGAGTACTCCCTCCATGTTCTTTCCAACAGACATTCGTCTAAAGAGAAATTCAAAGAAATAAGGAAGAAAGAGGGGGAGAGAAACACAGGGAGAGCATATTTTGTTTAAGATGCAATTTCTCTTGTTCAAATGGGATTAAACATCATGCAGCTATATTTAATGCAATTATCCTCTGAGATACAACAAAGAAGTCCACCAAAAATACCAGAGAAAGATTTGGGGTTTTTTTTTTGTTAGTTTGGTTTTGTTGTTTGTTTGGGTTTTTTTTCTTTCTATTATCCTCTCTAAGAAGAGTCACTGTAGTCATCAGAATAGACAGAAATCCTTTTTTTAGGATGAAGGGCTTAAAAATTTAGTAATTGTGAGAACTTCGCACAAAACTAACAAAACTAACTTCCCAGGCAAGCTATTCTTCCAAAAGTAAAGAGCCAGCTGGAAACCACGACCAGCTCTACAGCCTGACAGTCCAAAAGAACACAGGGGATCTCCTCAAACCTACGTGTTTTTTGTGAGGTACACCAAGTAATACAACAGTGCACCAGTTATTAGAGAGTTATTTGGCACGCTATCCAATTTTCAAATTAGTAAGTTAAAAAGGAAAAGTAAGTTACATTTTAACATAACATATGTTGTTTGGTTATAGCTGGATAAAGCTTATTTTGTTTGCGACTTCTCCTAATATATGAATGTAATAATATAGAAAAGTGAAATGTCTCGATCACTTGTGGCTGCTTGCATCAACAGAAGTCAGATTGTATAAAACACTGAATAAGTAGAAGATCTTATTCCATTTCAATGTTTAAAGAGAACTTAGTGTAGATGATCAAATTTTCAGCCTTCATTATGAAAGTAAACATCATCAAGCGTACACATAAACATTCCCAACAAGAAGAAATGGTAAAGATTTAAGGGGAACTAAGAAGATTTCCAAACCTCACTGAGAAAACATATTTGGAAAAAGTATTACCTACTACAATTTCTCTAAAAAAAAGAAGTCAACATTAGTAAAGATTGTTCACTTATAAAAGCTTGAAGTGAGCAGTTACTTTCCACAAATGGTTAATGACCCAATTTATTACCTATTAGTTTTGCATCAAAATGGCAGCTTTAACATTTTGAATTAAATACAGCAGGAACTCAGAAGAAAGCAAGCCCACTTCCTTCCCCACTCCCCAGTAAAGATAGCACTGCAAATATGGGTTTATATTTTTAAAAATTCAGGAAAATATACATATCTGAATTCTTTTAAGTCCTTTTAGATAAAGCAAGGCTTAAAAATGTTAACTTTGTCTCCTCTTATCTACTGGCACTATTAAAAAAAAGATCCAAAAAGCATCTAGATATACAGCCTTACTTTTGAGGTTAATAATACTGAATTTATTTTATGTTAAAGTATGGATTATTTTGGGTTTAGGTATTAGCAACATTCCGACCTCCTGCTCATGTTCATGCTGCGCTTTTAGTTTCCCCAGTTCTTTTTCCAGCTCCCTGGAGTATTCTTCCTTGTATTTCTTAATTTCTGCCTCATGAAGATCCTGAAGTTCTTGGAGTGCTTTTCTATGCTTTTCCTCCATATGTAATACTTCCCCACGTAATATATCCAGGGCCAGACGTTTTTCTTCTTCCAGCAGCTTCCTTTGATTTTGAAGAGCTGTGTTTAAGTCATCCTGTGTAAGTATTATTTAAAAAAAGGGAAGAAAAAGTAAGTACAAATATTTCTGTAACCCATTTGTAAGGGACATGTCCTGCTGTATCAAAGCTTTTTAAGTAAACACAAACAATATTGCCTCATGTATGATGAGCACACATACATATTACATATACATACTATGTAACTGAAATGGTGTTTTTTTCCTATCTAGTAAAGTTTTGTAAATTCCCTACTTTTTCCTCTATCTGTGACAGCACTCCCCATCAGCACAATCTTCAGCTTCTGCTTTTTGAAGCTCTTTACACTCAAGAACAATTAAAATTCAGATTTAAGATTAGTTAGCAAAGATAGGACAGAAGAAAAATACCTACCTTTCCCCGCACAAGATCTTCCTCTTAGGCTTTGCGGGCACAAAAACAACATATAATCATAATTTTGGGAAGCGGGCATGGTGACAGACAAGTCTGAAAAACAGTACATCTCTCTCTGAAAGGCTCTGAAGTTTTAGCAACAAGCTAAGCCTTCTTACCTCTTTGACTTGGAGACGTCTTGGGAACACATTTTTTTACCCATCTGAACTCTAAAAGAGCTCATACCTCTGCCCTATCAAGAGTAAAGCTATGGATGGCTATTAAAGGCCCTAAGGCAAGGTCCACTTGCCCGTGACCTGCTCCCAAAATCCCATCTGGGACCTTTGGAGATACCTTTCTTCTATTCTTCCCCTCGAGACTATGCCACTAGGGAGGATCTTTGGATTCCTAGAGATGTAGCTTAACCTACAGAATTACATTTACTTTGTTCTAATAGCTTCTGAAGAATTACATGGTAACTCTATCAGGCAGAGAAGCTCTGAGCCACACAATAGAGACCCTCCAATCTGAATAATGTTAAAAATATTTACTTCGTTTGTACCTTTTCCACACGCTGAGACAGAAAACTCATTAGTCTGAGCATTTGGGCGGGGGGGGGGGGGGGAGTGACAGATGGACTTAATTTTCAGCTTCAGTTTCCTATTTCAGTTCACAATATGGCCACACACAAGTGTTAGTGCTAGCACAAAGGAGGTTGTAGAAATACATCCCAAGAACAAGGGAAAAGGTGATCCTACACAATGTACCATGAAATTTTACCTTCTATGCTAAGTTTTCTTTCTGACTCACCTTATGAGCCTCTTCGGCTTCAACAGCCATGGCTTTAAGTTTTTCCATATGAACAGCAGCTAGCTCAATTTTCAAATTATTTTGGGAAAGTTGAAGTTCTTCATCGTGCTTTAATTTCAATGTCTTTATCTCCTGAACCAAGCGAGCTTGATACATTTTATCCTTTTCATGGAGCTGTTCTGTGTGCTGCAGCTGGAGCTTCTCAAGAGCCTGACTGTGTTCGTCTCTTATATTTTGAATTTCAGATAGGTAGGATGACTCCAAGGAATCCAGATTTGATAAGTGTTTAGCCTCCAGCTCATCAATTTGTGCCTGATGCTTTGTCTGTAGTTCAGCAACACAAGCTTCAAGCTGAATCTGCTGTTTACTTTCTAGTGTAGATTTAAGTGTCTCAATTTCAGCTTGGTGCTTTGTCTGAAACTCAGCTGTAAGAGACAAAATTTGCTGCTTATGCTTCTCCTGTAACTGCTGACTTTGGAGTTCCAGCTCATCAACGTGTTTCTTTTTCAGCTCTTGGAGAAGAATCTCTTGCTCAGTTGTGAATTTCTGAGTCATAGCTTTGTGTTCCTCCATAAACCTGTGTTATTTCCAAGAACGTTAAGAGAATATTGTCGAAAAGACACTGTTTTTTTTAAAACATTGAAATAATAAATAAAAATCAAAGAAAAATAAGTAGGCTGTACTTAGCCTCCACAAATTTTTCTTTATGTTTCAAATACAGAACTAATTCAAAGCAAGCTACAAAGATGATTTCATAACCACATAATTAAAGGTTTGTGTGATGTCACTTGGTAGTATCCAGTTATTACTAGGTAGACTGGAACCCCTATTAAATTACTCACTAATACAGAGCAACATAGAAATATCATTCTCTGTTTGAGAAAATACTGCCATATGAGAGCATCTAGGACATAGTATATACATTGTCTAGATCTCCAATGTGTTGTCTGCAAGTAAACAAACTGTCATAAGAAACATCTCTAAAAACATCTGGTTAAGCCTAAGACATAAAACCACTGTGGAAGTGTATGTGGGATACTTGGGGGCTCCTCCAAACTCATCTCAGCTCTCTGAGGTCTGCTTAAAGCTTGATGAAGAAGATTTAGTATCTGAAATGCTGCAATTTACTGTAATCATTAACTGTAGTATTTTTGGATACAGACACCAATAATTAAAAAAAGTTATTGGTTATTTAAAGGCTACGTTCTTGCTTTCAGCATTTTCTTACTGTAATTATTTCCCCAGTCTTGTTCTATGGGCATACGTTTGGGGAGGAAAGAAGGGATAAATTTGAAGCAATGCATGCAAACACAAAACACAAACAATGCAGGTAGGAAGGGGAGGAAAAACTGAGCAGTTACAACCTTCATGTCTAACCAGAACTGAAGAATATCATATGTAGCCCATCAACCTCAGCATTCAGAGGATAACACAAGCTTCATTCAACAGGAAAAACTTGTTCAAATTAATTTGAATTGTTTGAAAACACTTGAAAAAATTTAGAGAATTTTTCCACTTACATGTCCTGTAACACTTACCCTCTTCAAGGCTAGTATATGATTTTTAGCTGGGTGTTGTATTCTTAACTGTAACAGGCAGAACTTGACTACACTTCATTTGATTTGCTAGACTAGATTAAATGCATTTACATGAAACAAAATTCTATAGTAAACTGTAATGGATAGCATTACTGTTCCTTGGGAGAGTAAGCTTTACATATATAAGATAGCTGGTGCCATTAAGTGACAAACCTACATCACTATGACTCATTAAGTTTAAAATAAGAAAAAGTAGCAATAACAATGACTGAACTGGTAAGTGAAAGCGCTCAAATACTGAGGACTTACTTGTTTTGTGCTTCCATAAGTTTCAGTGCACATTCTTCCTGCAGACAAAGTGTGGCCTTTTCCATTTCTTTTGCCATGCACGCTTTGGCTGCCTGCAGGTCACTGTCATATTGCTCCTGAGATTTCTGCATGGCCTGTGCACTTGCAAGGGTGTCCTCTAGTTGCTGCAAGTTGTTTTGCTGCTCTTTTACCAACTTTTCCAATTCTAGAATTTTGGCAGCCTGGTGATCTTGAAGCTGATTCATTTCAGCTTCACGAAGTTCAAATTCCTTTTGTAAATTCTGCTTCTCATATTCTGCTTTATTTTGCAGTTCTATACGCAACAATGATAACTTCTCTTCTGCTTGGATTCTCTGGTCCTCGCTTTCACATTTCCATTTCTTCTCTTTTTCTTTGTACATAGTCTCCATTTTCTGGAATTCTTCTCTGGCTTCTCTTAATTTATTCTTGTGATCCTCAGCAATTTTATATTTTATCTGTGAACATAATTATTAAAAAACACATAGAATACCAAAACCAAAAACTGAAGCGTGTGAAGTGAACCTTCTCAGGCATTTAAGGTCTTGGAGACATTCAGTTCTTGCAGTGAAGTCACCCTTCCAAATAAAAGTAAGGTTGAAATGTCAATTTATAGGTACTTGAATTCAACGCACTATTAAGAATTAATTGGAGTGAGGAAGATAAGAAAAAATTAAAGGAAAATTCTAGAATTAATATGGTACTTTATGTTGTTTTCTCTTGGGGCCACTTCATTTCAGGAGTTCAACTTACAAAGCTATGCTAGGTATTTATATTGGGCATGATAAAAAAAAAAAAAATCTCATTTAAACCTCTCCTCTCCTTACATGTTCCAGTGGTATTTTATATGCAATGTCCAAGACCATGATCTCGTACATAGCATAAAAGCAACATAAAAAGCATGTAGCATAAAAGCATAAGCCAAAGTGTCAAATGGTTGCTCAATGACAAAAGGAAAAAAAGAGACTCAAAATACACTAGAGGTAAACAAATAAACACTAACTAAGGAAACAGGGTCATCTCTTAAAGAAAATTAAAAGCTAATAAGAGATCACGTAGGAGCATCAGTATGAAGTTTACTCTTCAGTTTTCACTTGGAAGGTTTGTTTTGAACAAATATTTAAGCATTTATTTATGCTACAACCTAAATGAAGAGGTAGAAGGGAAACGCAAAAACCCCAGATTTTGATTAACATACAATCCATGAAAACTTGGGGTGGTAAAGCGGGGCACTGGAAATAGAGGGGCAATTGAGGAAACTGGTTCACTCTGTTTCTGAGAGCAAGAGACCACAAGGCAAATGAAGTATGTATTTCCAGATGCATGGGGTACAGGCTTATTTCAAACACTGCATTCTGTATATGCTTATCTTTTACCCAGCCAGCAGTGCCACAAACAGGATACTGCAGGTGGCAGGAGTAAACCAGCAGTACTGAAAACTTCACTATTAGAAGCTTCAGCTGAGTCTCCATGTTATCTACAAACAGTCCGCAACTGTTTTCTCTGGCCTTCTCCACCAGTTTTTAAGTCTAGAAAAGGATACACATACCTATTTCTCTTTAAAAAGGGAGGAAAGGAGGACTTGAGAAATGAGAGCTTCATCCATCTAATTCTCATAAGCAGTCAAATATCAGAACAAATTAAACAATGACTTAACATCCAATCTAAGTTTATCCTCAGATGGGACAGCTGATTTAAGAGGTAAGAGGGAAGGTGCCAGATATGATTCTTTCAGCTCTAAGACTTTGATAGTGAAGGTATAAGAGCTACACCAAAGCAAAAGCAGAAATCTGTTGTCCGATTCTTTCTTGTTGCCTCAAAAAATGGTCTGAAAAGTTATTTCAGCTTCAAAAGACAGCCCTATCAAAACCAGAAATTTCTTAGAGGGGACCCATTCAGCAGAAGGGCTTTTTCATCTGCCACAGGGCCTCCTGCTGAATTACCACGTGACAGTATGCAAGTGCACCGTGTTACTTTTGCACCAGGATACTATGATGTGCTGCAGGGAGATGTTCAGGATGGGGATCTTTTGTACTTGCCTGTACTGGAGTGGTATACGTATGCTTGACCCATGTCAATATAAAAGGTGGACTAGATCAACCCTTGAAGCACCTGCCTTCCCACACTATCTGTACTCTTAAAGAAAAGTTCACCTGCAGAGAAACTAAGCATTTAGCACTAAAGTGCTCTGAACTTCAGACTCCTACTCCAATATTTGTGTGTATCTGTGCAAGTCCATTTAAAGCTGAAGCTACTACTACTAAACAGGCACGTTTAAAGATAAGTGCTGCTTCTATCTCCCTTGGCCTTCCCAACAGATCTGGGTTTGCCCAACTCTATACAAAACAGTACTGTAATACGAATTACCTCTTCCATTTCCTCTTTCAGATGCTTTTCATTCTGCACAGAAAAATCTTTCTGTTTAGTAATCTCTTCCTTTAAATGCTTTATTTCTTCCGAAAGCTCTGCAATACGTCGTTTCTCAGAGTGGAGGAGAGAGAGCTTAGCTCTGTGCTCTTCCTCCAGCACACACACTCGCTCAGCCACCTCCATTTCAACTTGACGTGCTGCATCTTGAGCACTCTGTAGGCGCAGCTTGGTGATTTCTGAAAAGAAAAAAACAAAGACATTCTGGAATTTATTTTCTTTTAACAGGTCCTATTAAAGCTGAATGTTGTCAGCTGTGCAGTTTATCAGTAGTACAGTGTATCAGTAGCCATACTAACTACAGACCAACAAGAATCCCTTATCAGGATGATTTTTGTACTCTGTTCCACTTCATCACCACCTACGAAATCCATCAGTTTCAAAACACACAGAATAATGGGGAAGGATCATGAAACCTGTGGCAGGACCTCCCTCCTGTCAGCAACAGCCACAGAGGCTGACTTTCTTTTTGGACAATGTAATAGCAGATTTAGGCAAGTTTTATGTAAATAGCATGTGCAAAAGAGGAGATAAGGCATCTCCCCAAAAAGCAGATGGGACAAATCTCTGAACAGTCTAATTTAAGCAGTTTTGATATACTGTCTAGTATTAAAAATAAATAAATGAAGATAAGAAATATAACTGTGAATTAAAAAAAGTTGTACTGATCCTTTTAACCAACATACAGCAGAATATAGTTATAGCCATGTATGTTATATAGCTAACTGTAAGTTATGGATGATGAGTTCAAATGTTTGTGTATCATACTGTGCTCCCAGAAAGAGGTTGCAGATACAAGATCTGCCATGATCCCTTACCTGCACCTCAACAATATATTCATTTCATATTGAACCAGTACAAGGCAGTATATTTCTATAAATTACTATTCCAAGAAAAGCAGCAACTGTTAAGAAACTACATAAACCCATGATCACATAGGAAGTCTCATTAAATTTAGCCATGAGGAACTTTCACCTGAACCCTACAGCAAAAGATACCTATTACAAATTCTGCTCCCCATAAACACTTTCCTCTTTGTTCAAAAAATTCATCCCAATATGTATGCCAACTAGTTAGCAAACACAGGAGGAAAAAGAAATATTAATGTTAAATGAGCAGAGCACTATCAAACCCACAAAAGGAACACAGGTAAAAGAGACATGGAACATAGAACAGAAGTGGGTCTACTCTGTGGAAGAGAGTGAGAACTGACCTATTTCATGCAAATACAAGAGACATTTAACATAGCTGACAGAAAACACTAACAAATTTTCAAATAAATATTAATTCAGGAATTGACAGTGCCCTTCAAGTGTCCATCAAGAATGGAAACCTGATCAACTCCTTTTAGCAACTGCTCTGCAGTTGTAGTAGGTTTTACTACAGAATAATCAACTTCAGGTCACCACATCTTTGGAAGTGCAACTCAACATGCCCATAAAAGTCAAAAAGCAAAGTGGTCAATGCCAGGGATTAACACGTGTTAAGTGTTCCCTATAGCTTATAGTAAACTAATAAAATAATTGAAAACTTCTTCAGATAAGCCTTCAAATATTTAAAAGAAAAATATAAGCCACATGAGAAGCTTACCATTTTACTTCCCAGCCTGCCAGCTCATCTTACCTTTAATATGTTCTTCTGAAAGTTGGGCACGGAGCTGCTCAAGTTCTAAACAATGCTTTCTCTTCATTTCCTCAATTTCTGTTATATATTTGTCTGACAGATCCATCTTCATTTTCATTAGGTCCTCCTTATATTGAAGTGCAAGGGAAGACCTTAAGGAGTCTAATTCATGCCTGTGTTGTTCTTTAAGTTGTACCTGCAAACAGGCAAGTTCTTCCTACATAAGAAATGGGTTAGAAAGACATCTTCAGCTTCGAAGAAACCATGCTGAGAATCTTTAGACGAGAGCACTACATGAATTGCGCTATAATGCACCTGCTCGACATGTATATATCTGGTTTTCAAAAACCCTGCTGGTTTTGCTCCGTTCCTACCACTCCATGTGCTACTGGAGCGGCGGAGCCCCTCAAAGTAGAATCATACAATCATTTAGGTTGGAAAACACCTTTAAGATCATCAAGCCCAACTGTAAACCTAACACTGCCAAGTCCACCACTAAACCATGTCCCTAAGTGCTGTCATAGTGTACTTTGAATAGTAAAACAGGGTGAGGAAGAACAAAATAGTCTCAAAAAAAGTCAGTATATTAGAACCTTTTGAGTAAAAAAAAAAAAAAAAAAAAAAAAGAAAAAGTAGATACACTCTGGAATCATGCCACAAGGCAGGTCTGAGTTTCAGGAGCCGTTTGAAAGTATAATAGAGGGGGAATTCCCGCATGCATCTGGGTAGAGAAACTATCAACTCTCAACACTGAAGAGATCCCCCTCTACATGCCACAGAACTCAGAAGTAATAATCTATGAATGCAGTTTCATACTCAGCTAGGTAACAAATAGCAGTGAGAAAAGAGGCATGATGCATACATTTCTCATTTATAACTCTCATGTTTTTTGTGTGATTTACTAATGAAATTGAGCTCATGCTATCTTGTGTATGTCTCGTCTGCTTGTCATTCCCTCAGTAAAAAAAAAAAAAAATTATAATTAGTTTAAAAAATAAAAATCTAAAGCTAAAAAAAAAGGAAAATTCCTTTTTGAAACTCTTAGTCAACTTCAAATAAGTGGAGCAAAGAAGTCAAGATCTTCAATTACAACAAGGTACATGAAAATAGGTGCATAAATAGAAGAGGGACCAAATTAGCATCTCCACTTGAAGAGATCATACAGCAATAAAAGACACAATTACTACAGAAGCTATAGAGAAGAGAAACACCATGAATTCTGTACTTGTGTGGAAGAGCTTTGATAAGCTCCTTACTAGGCATGGGATAACCCAAACAGAGGACACAAAATTACAGAACACCATGTTTCATCTGTTCTGCCAGTCTGAGAACTATTTAAAGTTGGTAATTTACAATATACTTGTCAAAAATAATTAAGCCTTAATAAATGTCTTAAATTAACTATCTCTTCGTTAAGAGCTAAGAAACAGACATCAGTTTTCATACAGGTCATGTAATGAACTTTAATAAATCAAAAATACTACCTGATGTTGTTCCAGCTGTTGATTTAACTGACCAAGGGTATCTCTTCTTTTTTTCTCAGTAGTCTTTTCAAAAACTGCAACAGAAGAACTGAGAAAAGGGTTTTAAAGTTTAGGATTGTAACATGTGTCACAAATTAAGTTAAATGAACTTGCCGACTTATAATGTAGTACTGAAAGTAGGCAGAGCAACTATAACAACGGCTCAGGCCTGCGCACTCATGACTTCCATTGCTATGTTTCTAAGTACAAATCACCTAATGCCCAATCCCAACATATTCAGATGTTAACGTAATCTTTTATATTAAAAAAAAAAAAATGTTAGCATGCTGTCATAACATGAGATGAAAGGAAAAAGAATAGATTACCTGATGTCCCCTGCTTGATCTTGACTCACTTCCAACTCTGACAGTGAATATTCCTTCAGTTCTTGCAGTCTCTGATGCAGCAAAGTCAATTCTTCTCTGTAGTTTTCTTCAGCAATTCTTAGCTTCTTTTCAAAATAAAGTCTCAGTTGTTCCAATTCAGTTTCATGCTCACTTTTTCTTTGCTGACGCTGCTGTTCAAATTCTTGTTTTAAACGCTCTATTTCTTCCACCCGTGATGCACGAGCCAGGAGCTGCTCTTTTAGCTCTGGAATGGAGGCAAAACCAACACAAGTACTCAGAAGGACATATCTTTAGGCTAAGTCATTCTGTGAAGATAAGCCATATTTTAATTGTTGAGATACCAGTAAAATGTTATCCCATAAGCTACATAAGAAAATGAACTTCTGAAAGATGAAACATTCCTTCCTCAGAAAACAGTAAAACCATATTCTCCATTTACACTGCAGAGAAACCATCCTCATGACAAGAATCAAAACTACCAGCAGACTGTCTGCCCTCCTCTTTTCCTTGTGGTTCAGGTCTGGGCTAGTGACATGCAGAGTCCTGCAATACTGCTTAATCTTCACACCTGCTTGTTGTAGCAACCAGAAGCAACAATTTAGTCAAGAACATTTAATTTGCTTCAGGGAAAACCACCCAACAAACAAAACCAATTTTAGCACAAACTATGCAGAAAAACAAAATCACAATAAAGAAAAAGTAAAATCAATTCTGGATTACTTTAGTGATGGTTTGGCTATCCATCATGAGCTCAAGCAGATGCTAAATTCATTGAATTAAGAAGAACTATCCAACCAAAAAAAAAAAAAGTTAGAATGCAGTAGAAAACAGCAATCAAGTCTGGTTCAGCAAGCTACCTTCCTTTCAGGGAATGAGGACAATGGCCAGCATCGCAGCATACTCGTGAACTCTTTGAGAGCTTTCTTCCCCACATTCTGTATTAAAGAAGCATTAACGTATCAGGAAGTGAAAAGGTCGGGAAAAAAAAAGAAAATCTGCTGAACATGGAACCGCATTTAAAGAAGAAAGAACTTGGAGAAAAGCATCTGCTTACATTATGCAAGAAGAGAAACTTCAGAAACATTTATGGAAACACAGGATGTCACCCAGGAAGCAACACAGCTCATTGTTACAGTGTGGTTTTGTGTAGCAAACCAGAAAAGGCACACTTGGCATGAAAAATTCTCACAACAAACATGCAAACAGAAAGAATAAGAAAAGTAAGTACATAGCTCAAGTGTCCTGGTTTCAGCTGGGATAGAGTAAATTTTCTTCTTAGTAGCTAGTATAATGCTGTGTTTTGGATTTAGGATGAGAATAATGATAGCAACAACTAAAACATCAGTGTGTTAAGTAGCGTTTATACTAGTCAAGTTTATACTACTTCCCATGCTCTGCCAGGTGCACAAGAAGCTGGGACAGAGCATTGCCAGCACAGCTGACCCAGACTGGCCAAAGGGCTATTCTACACCATATGACATCATGCTCAGTATATAAGCTGGGGGAAAAAGAAGGAAGAGGGGGGACATGTTTGGCATGATGGTGTTTGTCTTCCCAAGTAACTGTTACGTGCGATGGAGCCCTGCTTTCCTGAGGATGGCTGAACACCTGCCTGCCGATGGGAAGGAGTGAATGAATTCCTTGCTTTGTTTTGCTTGTGCGCGTGGCTTTTGCTTTAGCTATTAAACAATCTTTATCTCAACCCACGAGTTTTCTCACTTTTACTCTTCCCATTCTCTCCCCCATCCCATCGGCGGGGAGTGAGTGAGGAGCTGTGTGGTGCTCAGTTGCTGGCTGGGGTTAAACCACAACATCAAGCCTGCTTCCAAAGGGAGCAGCTGCCAAGCACAAGGACCAGAGGAGTCAAGTGACAAGCAGGGACTAGTAACACCACCAATGAGATAGGCAAGGGAAGTCCAATCTGGCACAGGTAGGTTTTGCCTAACCACCAAAGTCTGCCAGCACAAAATTAACCCAGAAAACTGTTTAACAGTTTTGAACAGGCATGTCACTCTTCCATTAGAGCAGCGATCCCATCATCCAGCTGCTATGTTTTGAATCCACCACCACAAGTCCTCAAACCAATCCAAATGGATTGTCAAATGACCACTCAAGTGAAGAAAAGCAGAGTAAAATAAAACACCTTTAAGATCTCAGACACCAAAAGAGATATCCTCACCTGGACCATGGGCTTGCATTCTGGTCTCACCATCTCAAGCAAGATGAAGAAGAAACAGAAAGGGTCCAAAGAATGGGAATGCGAGTGATTAGAAACATGGAAAGACATTTGAAAGGTTAATAAAGATCAGGGCTACAGAGAGGAAATATGAGAATTCCTGCAAATACTATAAAGTGCCATCTGCTATAATTCTGTAATATCAAACAGAGATCTGAAAAAGTCAAGGTAAAGTCTGACTAGACAGAAAAATTATTTATTCAATTTATGACAAAAAACAACAAAAAACACCCTCGCAAAACCCTATTATACTTCAAAAGCTGTTTACAGTTACATTATTTAGAAAATCTGAAGTTGCATTTAAAACAAAAGGCAAATGTAATATGCTTCGACTACCCCAGCAGAAGTAAAGAACGCCACCTAACGTTAGAGTCTCAATACAAGGTGAACACACACATAGTCAAGGTTAATGTCATGGTCTCTAGCTTTTTTATTTTTCCAAAATTTTGTCTTTGTGTATTATACGTCTGTTTCGCACACGCATCTGAGACACGTTCTACTTCATTTTAACTGAAAATGTGTGTTGTCTCCAATCACTACGCTGTAAAGTTGACTGTTTTAATACACCTAAATCTTGAAACAGATATCTTAAGATATATAAAGCATACCATGTCAGATTTCAGCCAGTCATTATTTTGTCTCAAGCTTTAGAATTTTTTCATAAGTTTAATGCAGATACATAAGACTAATTAAAAAAACCCAAACAAACAAAAACAAAACACCAAACACCAACAAAAACCTCCAAACTGTTCATGTTTAATTGCTGTACACAATGTTTTTCCTTTATTTTTTGCTTTTAGGTTTAGGGGATTTGTTTATTTTTTAAACAGAAGCATCGTTATGGAAAAAGGAGGTTATTTTTAGCCTTACAGAAAGAACATTATCATTTATTCTGATTTCAGAAGTATCACCTGAATGTTTTTATTTTATTTTTAAAATCAAGATATCTTTAACTCAGGGCTTTTCTATATTTAAAAGTATTTCAGAAGATGGTGAATCTCCATTTTGAGTGTCAATGAAAAAGCATTTTATTTAACTGAGCTCAAAACTGAAAGGGAAAAAAGCCATTTCTACCTCAAGATAAACCTAATCACACAGTTTTAAAATATTTCTGCCTTTTTTTTTTTTTTTTAAGCAGACTGATCTCTTAATTACCTGCAAATAAAAGAAAATGTATCATAGCTACAATAAACCACTTGGAATCATAAACTAAGTGGTGATCATTACTGTCTACCTTCAATTAACAATTTTCTCAATTGAATTCATACCCATTTCCATACTGAACAGAAATAGGAGCATGTTATTGCATTGACCAGCATTTTCTCCATTTTTTATCTACATTATACTTAATTTGACATTGCAGTGAAAAATGTTTGGTTTCCATTAAAGATTTTTATAGGGTGCAGGAACAGAGTGGGAAGGGAAAGGAAAACAACAGGAGTGAGCTTGTCCCTACAGCCATACCATGATTTTTGATACTGCAGAACCAACTAGTCATCTGACACTGACTCACCTCTTGCTTCAGAAACAGGTCATGCACCCAGTCGCTAGGGTACAACCCACGACACTTTTGTGACCTACCAGTGTTTTTCTGGTACACAATTAGAAGTATTTCAATGTGTACTTCTATATGAAGAAGAAGCAAAAAATAAAACACGTCAGTTTTGAACATACCACTTAGCTCTTGCCGATTTGCTCGGGTACTGTCAAGCTGAGACCAAAGCTGCCTGATTTCTTCTTGTGACCGAGTCTTGAGTTCTTCATGCATGACCTGAAGTTTCTCCAGCTATGGAAGACATGTTAATAAAAAAACCCAAACCAACCAACCTTTTTAAAACAATTTTGTTCTAATTGCTTATTTTATATGCAACAGACAGTTCTGTCAGAAATAGGTGGAAACACTTACTGACAACCAGACTCTCAGCTCCCCACCCAGGCTACCAGAGATACTGAGTAGCACTTAACTGTTAGACCCACTCCTTTAAGAGAGAGGAATTTATTCCTGATGCCATATTTATCATCACTGGCAAAAACAGAGCATTAGCTAGATAAAAACGAAACACAAGAACCAGAAAATTAAGTATATAAATACATAGGAAGGAACGGCACCAAATTGCACAAAGGCAATTGCATTCAAAAGATTTTGAACCCCTACAGGAAATCCCAGAGTATTTACCTACTTTGAGAGATGCATTTCAGTTTTTCAATAAAATCCCTAAATACAAACAAGTCACCCAAATGATAAGTATAGGGTCTAGTTTTTGTTATATAAAGAGAGCAATCAACCACTTGAAATTAATAAAGAGGTATTATTTACCTCTTTCTGAAGATTCTGCTCTTTTTCTTGGCTTTTCATTTTCCTGTCTTCTAGGAGTTGGTTATGTTCAGCCTGCAGCTGTTCTTGTAATTTTCTAATGGCTATCTGGTGTTGCTTCTCCAATTCTATACATTTTACTAAAATAAAAAATGAGTTCTGTTATACCACCATCTTGGTTACTGAATAACCTGTACAACTTTGTGCAACTAAAATAGAAATGCATGGCTCTAGACTAGAATGTTAACTTACAGGAAATCACAGAAATACTTGAATAGTAAGTTATTTGAAAGTCAAACATTTCCACACAGTGCTTCCTAGGTCTCTGCATCCCACACTGTTAGCCAAGAGGTAACCAAGGGCAGTGCCAGAGGGATGAGCATCTACTCTCTGCATACACGAACAAGCATCCCAAACTAGAAGCACACATACTTGGAACAAGTACTTGGATCAAGTACTTGGATCAAGCATTTCTTCATGGCCTACAAATACAGAATTTCTCCTACAACCACACTCAGCAGCAGGCAGTAGAAGAGATGAATAGGAATGACTAGGAAAGCTCATGCCAAGTACACTCTGCCTCAGCGCTGAGCACTCTCTGAACGCTGTAGACTTGCTACTACCTCATCTGGTCAACAAATCTTGATCCGCCCAGAAAGAATCTGCAATCAAGTGACCACATTTCAGCCACAGTGAGCTGCAAGAGATGCACATTATCCTCACAGAACAGACTTTAACAATACAGGCTCAGGGACATCTAGTAAAGCCAGTGCAGGCTGGGAAGAACAAGCCATTGCTACAAACACGTCCTCGCAGCAGCCAAAGGCAAGCCAAACACTGTGAAAGCATCTGGCCCTTGGCAGGTCAAAAAGGGTACTCTTCACTTCTCAAACGTGGCCTTGCTGCCAGCCAGCATCATCCAGTACCCTTAACACTGCATTTCCATTTCTTTGAAGAGAGCATTATTTCCCATGTCTCACCTGCACAGTGCCTCACAGGCTAGGCAACCCAACTAGCTATCTCTCTTCACTTCATGGTACACCATGACTCATGTCTCCTTTTCATGCCATCACTGACAGCAAATCTGATGCTACTGTGCCAGTCAACCACTATCTCGACAAATGTGCCAGATTTTCGAGACCTACACAAACTTTTCATAGTCCTGTCTCCTATCTGCACCTCAGCAAAAGACATACACAGACGTACCTGGCTAGGTACTCATCCAGATTTTATTTTTCAAGTTAATAAAAACTCCAATTACAGCAGTCTCAAAAACATCACTTCCAGAACAGTATTTTAAAAAGCTACTGTTCCATTAAGCTTTAACTATTCATAGTCCAAACCTGAATTTTTTGTTAGAAGAAGCTTCTATTAATATTAATTGGAATTTTGATTAATCCAGTAACTGCCAAAGCCAGTTTTCAGCTGGAAGCAAAACAGCACCTCCCTTTAATATGCTTGAAGGAAAACATAGCCCATCTCATATTCTGTGGAAGTCAAAACACAACACAGCTAACCAGTCTTTAAACAATTTTTCATTTATGTCCTGTTTTCTAGACAGCCTCGTGCCATCGACCCAGTTTTTAAGTAAGAGTACATGGATATATCTTGTATTTGCTTTTCATACAGGTTCTAAAAACACTTAGTTAGCTTTGCCATTGTTCAACTGCTTCCCAAACCATAGCACTTACTTTTAGACTGTTCGTTCTCAAGAGAAAGAAGCCCCAGCTCTGCTTTGAATTTTTCCAGTTCCATTTCCAGAGTTTTCTGCTGTTCCATCATTTCAGTCTGATGTTTTTCAGACAGCTCTTCACACGTGCTTTTCAAACACATCTCAGACTCCAATTGCCAGTCTCTTTTGAGAGTCTAAGAGAGCAAGACATGCGTTATTAAAACAAACATATTTATTAAATCAGTACATTCCCCCCTCCCCCATTTGTCCTCTAATAAATGTGTAGTAGACATGGGACTTCTACCAGCTCTAGTTTTACTTTTTCTTGTATGAAGAACAGAATTTGTACCTCTAATGCCTGGATACGTGTCTCTTCCATTTCCAATTCTATTTTCTTTCTTTGATCAACTGTGAATAAAATACTACTTATTAATAAATTTACATAAAATGTTATGATTAAATGACAAGTAGGAATATGGATTACCATTTTCAGCATCAAACTCAGGGCTTAAATAGGTAGGCATGCAGCAGTGTAAAGTACTGGGCTCTAAATCTGCTGCTATGCTGTAACCCAGTAATTCACTTTCATTTTAGAAAATAAGCATCTAGCAGTTAAAACTGCAGACAACCCTGAAGGTTAAGTTCAGCTCAATTAGCAAAGGAAAGTCTGCTTAAATCTACAGAGAGCATGATACTAACAAAAAAAAAAAAAAAAAAAAAGAAAAAAAACAACCCCAAAACCAACCAACCAAACAAAAAAACCCCCCAAAACCCCAAACCAAACCCCTACACCTTTATTCCTAAAGATATACATTCAAATGCCTATCAATGTCATTTTAGATGCTAGTGTTTCACTGCACATCACTATTAAGTGTTTGAATCATCTCTGTCTCCAGAGACACAGCAAGAGAGTAGCAGGCAGCAGCAGCAAGTAGGAAAGTCTCTTCAAATTTCTTCTAAAAACGCCTAGGAAACAGACTGCAAGACAGATGCTATTATCTGCTCAATTACCACTGACACCAACAGCCTCTTCCTTCCTAGCTCCTCCCTATATTCATTCCAACTTCTTGTTCAGTGCCTTTCTTGATCTGCAAGAACCCTGTAAAGGCCTATCAATCCCCTTCCCACAGCTTCAAAGTACTGTTGCCTTAGCTTACAACCTTATTTCAAGTCTTTCAGTGGGAAATGAGAACTCCAAGACTAAGATGGTGCCAGCTACCCAGCTAATGGTCCAGTAGAGGAAGAAATATCATCTAAGTCACAAGACAGTGTCACAGTACTCAAGTGACTCGAGTCACGCCCAATCATCACCTCCCTGAAAAGAACCCCAGGTAGCAGCATCCACAACTCCCCACCAGGGATCTGATTCCAGATTCTCCTTCTCAAGCACTCATAAGTGTTACATTCATATTAAGTTACATTGCCAAAACGCACGTAAACAGCACTGGTCTTAAGAACTGCATCCAGACCTCCTCCTGCTCCAAAATCCCACCATGCCATCAGTTCACTGTATTACTGGTGGTAACAAATTGTTTCCTACTCTGTGGTCAAAAAGACACAGCCCTAAAACATTCTCCTCCTCTCAGGGAAGAACAACTAAAAGAATGGTTCCTAAACTTCTTCAGTGAATTGCTGCAGGCCTCACCTTTCCAGAAATTCCTCAAGCTCTGCCATACAGGTCAGAAATGGTCTCCTGATCTGGGAAGAGGCAAATATCCCAGACAATGCCAAGAGCACCATCAGCAGGACTTCAGTACCATCAAGTGCAGCTTTCCTCTTGCTGATGTCAAAATACAATCTTATATCAAACACATCTCAAAGGACACCCAGCTGCAGGTTCTCACTAAGCCTTTCAGTTCCTTTCCAACTCCTTTATCCTCCTTTTGAAACCACTGAGAGGGCCAGCCAGTAAGCACATCTGTATGTTGTCAGAAACACAACAGTAGTCAATGCTGACTTAGGGCAATAAAAACCTTTAAGAAACATAAGAGGTAAGAGCTCTACTCTTTGCACTGATTAAATTCTTTACGAGAGCTCTGTGTAATGCCTCTTGAAAGCAACTAGTTCAGTATAGTGCTATTTTACAAAAGCAGCAGCGAAACACCCATATAGTTGAAGAAAAATTAAACTTAGGTTGGGACAACTTTTCACATATAACACATGCACTCTTGCACATGTCAATCTAGCCGCTGTCCCTATTCAAGGCAACACCAGCCATCACTTAAAAGGCCAGCTCTACACCAAGACAGGAACCTGTGGAGGCAGAAAAATACTGATGGGGTTTCAATTTCTAGTCCGTTATTCCCCAATTTTAATACCTAGTTCTTGCTGATACTTTGACTTAAGGTCTTCTTTTTCCTTCAGACACTGTTCTTTAATCTTCTCCCACTCCAGCTGATGGCGGCTTTGCAGAATTGCTATCTCTTGAGCACGCTTATCATTGAGCATCTCCCGTAGTTCCACAAGGGCAGTTTCCTTTTCTTTTCTCAAGTTTGACTGCGTAAGCTCAAGCTGGGAGGTGTGCATATTATTTAAGCTTAGGCGTAAAGCTTCCAATTCAAGGCTGTGCAGTGTCTGTAATGGAGAAGGAAAAGCATTTTTCCCTCCCCTCTAATGAAATGTGTTCACTTTTTTTCATGACCAGTTTCAGTTTTAATTGCTTTCAACTGTTAAACACATCTAAGTTTTGCCTTTCTGTACTTGGAGAGTGTTTCTTCATGGAAGGGACAGAACCCTGAAAATAAGCTGGCTTTTGTTGCAATGAGATTTGCATAACATTTTCAGTGTGAAGTAAAAGGCTTTCCTTACCTGTCTCTTAACTTCATCTCCTACCAAATGCCTTGCATCTGTCCACTTCCTCACAATGTCATCAGAGCAGAACACAAGCTCACCCCAACCTCTCACTGTCTATTACAAAAATTCCTCAGATTTGCTATTGGTTATAATTTGTTAAAAAGCAAAATTCTGAAGTGGTATTAGAAAAGTGGAAATAAAATTCACCATGCCTCATAAAAGTGAGGAATATCCAACAGTTAGAAATGGCAGTTAAAATAGACCAACCAAACTTTTCAATTCTTAGATAAACTAACCAGTACACCAATATCCTGTAATTAGACCTAACACTAGATGTATTCTTTCCATTTCCACTTTGCATTTAGTGGAAGTGTTCAAAAACCCAGTAAATATTTAGAGGAAAAAGTCAGGTTTACATACTCAAGTTCAGCACGAAAGCATTCCTAATTACATTAGTGGGAAATTTAATAAGTGGGAGGGGTTTAGTATATTTTCTACATTTTAAAATAATTTTTAATTAATTTTATTAATTTTTGTTAAACTTATCAAGATGAGAAAAATGACTTTTTTTTTTTTAAACCCATCAATTTAAGCATCCAGTTTTCTTCAGAGTTAATGTTAAAATACAATTGCAGTGACGATCCTGGAGAACTCCTGTAGAAAATATCTACTACCACCCACCAAGGGAACGCTCCTAATTCTTCAATTGCAGCACTACATAGAAAAGCACACATAGTATGCACAGAAATCAAGGAGCTTTCTCTTTGCAACAGCCAGGTAAACACTATAGTAATTACTGTGTTTCTTCATTTACCTGTGATTGGAGTTGAGCTTGCTCAATCTCCACTTTGTGTGTGGCTGCCATTTGCTGCCGAAGTTCATCCAACAGGTGCTGCTGTTCTTTCTTTAGTTCAGCACGGAGGTTCTCCATTTCCTCTTCATGTTTAGTAATCAGCTCAGAGATTTCACGATCGTGCTCTCGTTCATGCACCTGCAGAGAAACAGCTTTCTTCAAAATATGGTTAGTTAGCCCCCTAATAAATTATTGAGCCAGAATTCTCCCCTCCTCCTGATGCCAAATCAAAGACACCATGGAAAAAACAATTAATAGGTTTTTGGATCTCTAAAATGTTTATACTGCTTAAATGACAAACAACACAAAATGAGTTTATTTTTCTGAAATAAACCCAATTACAGAATTTACCTTTTTTATTAAAGCAATCTGTTCCTTTCTTTCTTCTTCCAACTTCTGCTGGTTTTCCACTTTATCTTTTATTTCAGCATTTAATTCTTCTATCTGAAAACAGGCATACAGACATTTGCAATTACTACCATAAGCATTCTGAAATCCCAAGACTCCTGCTGTTATCAGGGTTTCCTACCTCCTTCTTGTGTGTCAAACTTACTTTAGTTAATTCGGCAAGGTGTTGAGTCTCCATTTTATCGATTTCCTCTTTGTAATATTTCACCATCTCAGATTGTGCCTCCTGTGCAGCTTGTGCAGACTGAAAGGACTCCTGCAAGCGAGTCTCAAGCTCCAAACAAACCTTCTTCATATGGGCAATTTCTTCGGTCAACTGGCTTTTTTTCTCACTGTATTCAGTACTTTTTGCCTTTATTTCAGCATTAAGTTTATGAATTTCTAGGCTGCTGAAGTTTAATCTGTCCTCATATGCCAGTCTTTCACACTCCTGTATTTCTTTGAGGTTTTTCACTTCAGCGTTAAGTTCATGTATGTTTTTCTCAAGATCCTCAATGATGCTAGCATTCTCTGCTAGTGCTTTTTCTGCTTTTATTAGATTCTCCTCCATATCAGATAATCTTTCTCCTAAGGCTGTTTTTTCATTCAATAAGAGTGCTAAATTTTGTTCTTTATTATTGATTTCAGCTTTGAGCAACTCCTGTTCCTTCAGCAATGTCTCTTCAGATATCGTTTTCTGACCAAGCAGCTCTGCTATTGTCTGGTTTTTAGCCTTCTGAACATCAAGCTGACTTTGCATTTGATCTCTTTGACTTTGCAAAGCAGCTAACTGACGTCCAAAAAGAGACTGTACTTCACTTGTTACAGAATCAGAAGCTGTTTTCTGCTCTTGAACATCTTTCACTAATTGTTCCTGAGATCGCAGCTGCACCATCAACATTTCTCTTTCCTCCTGGAGGTCTCTGACCATTTCTTGCCAGGTAGAGGATTTTGACACTTGTGTTAAAGGCTCTACAGCACAGTAAAGTTGGCCTCCATCTTCATCCTGCTGCTTTACTAGAAACATTGTTTTGTTTTCAAGTTCTCTTTCCTTCTCTGTTTTTTGAAGAAGTTCTTTTTCACAACGGATCCGTGCTTCACGTTCCTCTTCCAGTTCCACACGCTTATGAGAGAGCTCAGCCATTACTTTTTCCCATTTTCCAACAGCTTCTTGGGTCTCCTGATAAGATTTCTTCAAGGCTGACTCCTTCTCACATAGCTGCTCAGTTAGCTTCACACATCTCTCTACTAAACAAGTTGTCTCATCATTCTTTATGTCATCATGGTCGCTTATTTTGTTTTGCTGCAGAGACCTATCTGACAAAAATGAAACAAAGGCCTCTGCTCCCACCTCAGTCTCTTCAAATGTCTCTTGGGCCAAACTGCTAGGACATGTTTCCTCATCAAGGCCAAAGTTTAATGGAGGAAGTATAACATCTCTGCTGGGTTCTAGAAGCACACTACTGCATCCACCTTCTTCAATGGCATAACCTTCAGAAGTGCTGGACGCATATGACTCTTCTGGTCTCTCCGTGGAGATGAGATATTTAGCCAATATGACTTCATCACCACTGAAAAGCCCTAGTTCTGACAAGTGTTCTTCAGACAGGTTATTCTCTGTGATCCTTGAATTCTTAATTTCTTCTAATTGATCCCTTGAGGAGCCTACTCCCAAGTCACACTGGAACTCTAGTTCTTTGCGAATTAGCTTATTTTCACCTTTCAACTGGTGTGGTTTATTCCACATCTCCTCAAGCTCTGCTCTCTGCAACTGTGACACCTCTGGTAAAATCTGTTTTTCCCTCAATTCCATTAGCTTTTTATTGGAGACAATCTCTTCATCATGTTTTTGCCTTACATCTATACATTTTTCAGCCACATAAAGTCGCTTTTCATTTAATTCCTGGATGAAATAATTCAGTTTCTGAATCTCTTCATTCAAGGACTGCTTTTCTTGTTGATATTGCTGGGCTTCCTTGATCTGCTCTTCTGCATCAGAAAGTTGAGACTCAAGGCCATCAATTAAATCCTTGTATTTAGTCTCAATTTCAGATTTCTCTCTCTGGAAGTCTTCCTGTTGGTTTTCAAGTTTCCTTCTCAAATTTTCTTTACTAATTTCAGACTCACGAAGACTATTATTTAAGTCAATTATTATACCATTCAAATTCTGAATGTGCTCTTCAGAATTCAGAGTACAAAGTTCTTTTTTTAACTGTTCAAGTTCATTCTTATATTTTAAAATAATTTCTTCTTCATATACCTGCTTGGCTTCTGCAATCTCTCTTCTGTGGCACTTCTCCAGCTCAGCCCTCAAGTTCTCCAAATGTCTGCAAATATCCTTTTCATGACTGATTTTCAGTTCTTCAATATGTTCTCGTTCTTTCATTTTGGATAAAGCTATTTCTTTTTTTAATTCTGTTATTTCTGAGTCCCGGAGAGAAAGGGTATGTTTTAGTATAGACAAACTAAATCTTTCCGATGTCAGTAGATCTTGAAGACTTTTAATCTGTTGTTCTTTTTCTCCTATGCTTTTGTATAGCTGTTGCGTTGTGTCTTTCATTTGGGAAAGCGGATTTTCTTTATCTTTGGTATTCTTAAAAATAAAATATTACATATGAAATATACCACTGAAATATGACATGTTTTAATTTCCTTAAGTCTCAAGTTTTTAATGGTAAATATTATTAGTGAAGAAACATTAAGTGCAGGGTGTGTCATTGGCCTAGGCAACAGGATTTTTAAGCACATCCTTGAGAGTGGACAGTACTACTGAAAGACACGTCAAATGTGGTAACAAGTATCAAATTATCCAAGCAATAACAAATGGTATACCACTGACTCCAAAGAGAGAGAAAATAGTGGCTGTCTCAAACTTTGGGTATTTTAATTAAAAAAAAATTTTAAAAATAAATAAATCAGAGCTACAGACACCTCTCCATCTCACATCTATTTGCACAGAGAAAACACCTCCCGCAAGCAGCAGTAAGCCAACAGAACAGCCATGTCAAATTTCAACTCATCTGACCCACTTAAAAGTTTAAGGTTTCTACCTATGGCATTGTTGGTTATGTGCTTAAAGGAAATCAGACCTTTTAAGCTGTTCCTTTAATATATGCTAGTAATCAAAATCCCTATAAATTGTTTCTAAAGAAAAAATTTTTTTCATGACCACGCCACTACAGCAGGTCAGAGTTATCGCCAAATTTGAAATATATATAAAAAAAACCCCCAAACCTGTTGTGTATTTTTAACTGCGTTTCTTTATTCATAGCACTTGTTTCTGAAATGATTACATCAAAATATTCTCACATGCTTTTCACTTTGTTTTGTATCTGAAACTAACATGATTACAGACACAGTTAACTTTTACTCTCATCTAGGTGTTTCAAGTTCACACACAACTGTATTGTTATATGCTTACACAGCATATCCAGCAACCTTCACCCCACTGCAAGCCTCTGTCAGTTACGTTCCCATGTGCCTCAGTTCAGCAAACACCAGATGGACCTGCTTCTGATGGAAACTTCTTAATGTTATACAACAGTTTAGTAACAGAGTTAAAGACCAACCCTTCTGCAACAGAAACCAATGGAGTAATTTCAATAAATAAGCAAATTTTAAAGAGCCAGAACTGAATCATTATTTCATACAAAAAAAAAAAATCTTAAATTGTGAGCAGCTATTTTGCCTTAGCTGAACATCATTACCTTCAGAAGAACAGATTTTTAATTTCATACTAAAGTGTAGTTTCAGTCCTGAAGCATCAATGTTACCTCATGCACAAATTAAATGTTCATTGCAGGTTCTTCCTCCAAGAAGTACCACCTTGGCTTGCACAATCGCAAAAACCTAACTACCTAGAACTCATAATAATCATAAAGGTACTTTAAACAGTTTTTACCTTTTGAGAAGACTCAAGCTGTAATTCCAGGTCATGTGCTTTCTGACGCAGCATCTCCAAATGTGCATTTTGCTCTTCGAGACAGTTCTGAAACAAGGACATCTGCTGCTGGGCTTCTAATACTTTGTTTTTGCCAGGGCTTTTACTCCTCAGCATCTCATTAACCTGAACACATAAAGGTACTCACAGTCAGAAAAGTTTATATCAGAATAACTCAGACACAAGTCTCACTGTACATGTAAAATATACTGTATGGATACTATGGATTTATCCCACGCCTTTCATTCTCAATGAATAAGAATCTCCCTAAAAAGTCAAACAACACTTGTCATGTTTTACATACTATTACTTACTGTCAAGATATAAATGTTAGATAATTCACCTCTGTGAAGCCCCTAAAACAAAGCAGGACTTCCAACGGACTGGCCACACTGCTAAGAGGACAATGAACAAAATCAGTCTTCTCTGCAGAGGATTTACAGCTCAATGTTAAAGTTTTTTTTTTTTTTTTCCTCTCCACCTTCCTCCAAATGAAAAGAAAACATTTACCCCTATGGGGGTAAAATAAAATGTGTTTAATTCATTTTTAACACCTTTTTCTAAAGACTGCTAAAACCAAGAAGATAGTATTTAAGACACTATTAGTACTTTCATACGTTATCAAAGTTGACACAAACAACTTGCATCATATTACTAGCCTTGTTTAGAATATGCCTGAAGTGCTATTTAAAGGCTTTATCATTGCCTTTTAATGGCTTACAGAGCAAATTCCCAACAATCACCTATAGAGTAACTTTCACTATTACCCCATATTTTGTCAATAGCAGTCAGAATTGTACATAGAAAGCAGTATTTTTTGTTCTTTCCCAAAGTTAGAATTTCATTTAGCAGAGGAATTCTTTTCCAGAGCATGAGCAACTCCTTCAGGATAATGCCTGGACTTCAGTAAGTCCCAGTTTTTTTAATTTTTTTTAAACCCCCTTCCTATCCAGACATCTAAGACATGTAATCCCTCCTAGAGCAATTCTTATCTTGCAAACCTGAAATGGTAAGTAAATATAAATATTACTCTTTGGCATATACTACAAGACTCCTGAGACAACAAATATACAGGTGTTCAGAAAGAATAGCCACTAGAAGACTGAATGTCACCAAAAAAGAATAAAGTATTTAAAAAAATTTTTTTTTAAGTAGATTAAAAGTTGCAGTATACCTCATTATCCAGGGATTAGATCCATGATCAACTTGTTGCACTGAAGCAGGTTCCTATGTGTCACAGAGGTTGCATCAACTGTCTTCAGGTTATTTTAAATCTCTTTCTTTGAGCCAAGTCACATTACCTCAGCATAGCAAGTTTCTGTGTAACAGCTGAGCTGTTACAGTTGCCCATGCATATACTCAGAGCTTTCTTTGGCAAAGGCAAGGAAAACTGATCACATGTAAGCCCATATCATTACAGTGATTGTTGTGTATAGATTCCAAACCACTAACAATATTGGGTAAAATTCCGTAACAAGGGCTAAACTGATGGACAAAGAAGTGTAATGACCTCCCAAACATTACACAAGCAAGTAAGTGGAAAATATAAGGATGTCTCCAGGACTTCTCCCTAGCAACTGGAAAAAACACTGCCTCTCCCTGAAATCATTTTCACTGCTGCATTGCAAACTGAACTATGAAGAGCTACGTGATAAGCTCAATACGTTTTTACATTCATATTCCAAACCCGTTCTTATTCTCTTTGTAAGGAAACAAACGTTGGAGGAGGGGCACACCTGATGCAACTGAAGTTGTAAATCATGGATCTGACCAGCTACATGCGAAGCCTCTTCCTGTAGGTCATCCTGATCCTTCTTTGCCTGTTGAAGGCAGCTTGTTAGTTTCCTGATGACTTCATTCTGCTCTTGAACAGTAATTTCCTACATGGATCACAAGAAGTGCACTTAAAAAATTAAAATACTCTTAACATATTAGGAATGCAGTAAGTTTTCTTAAAGCAGAGCTGTTAGAGTCTCTAGTTACACTCAAGTTTTAACAAACTTGCACCAAAGGACCAGAAATACTTGTGTTCAAACATGATGGCAGGCATTCTGAAAGAAGAATCTTACACTGATCTCAGAGAGATGACAAACCTAATCAAAAACAACTTTTTGAACAAATGATAGGATACCAGTAGTGAAATAAATATTTTTACTTAAACATTTTGTACCTCTTGTTGATGTAAAAGTAATCAAGTTTTCTACAGGATATAATGAATATTTAGTACCCCCTAAATTGTTTCCTATCTGTCAGCTCTTCTTTTCAGCCATGTGAGAGAAAGCTAATGAGATGGGATACATTAATCCTATTTTATGTTAATCACATTAACCTTCTCAATTTATTTCTCACCAACAGGAAATGTCTTTGTTTCCCAGCCCTAAAAGGAGAAAAACAACATGTAAAGGGGGAAGTAACTATTCTTCAGAAGCATCTGATAATTTACCTTTACAGAGAAATGCTAGAGAAAGGGAATTCAAAATATCTTTTTTAATATTTTGGGAGAGGGGAAGGTACATGTCAGTGTAATAAAATTTAACTTATCCTACTTAATCATTTTCCCATACAAAAAAAAAAATCATCCCAAAACCAAAAAGCCACAAGTATTTACAAATACTCAAAAAGTGTGAATGATCTCTGGTGGAAAAAGTCATCAGGGGTGGTGGTGGTGTCTGCCATCCCATGTAAACATTTGAAAAGGAGCCTAGATGCATCCATGAAAGGGTTTTCAGGCATATCCACAGAAACATTGACATTTCAATAAGTACTTCCTTTTCAATAGTTTCAACAATACTGGGGGGGGGGGTGTGGGGTGTGCACCATTTTTCAGCATGACCTTGATATATATTTTTATAAATACTGACTTTAAAAAAAAAATATATAAGTCCCATGTTTTTACATTCAGCCCCTACCTCAGTGTATGATTAACTACACTTACCTCAGTGGTTCTTGCAGGTTCTCTCTATAAAGGCCCACTCCTCAATATAGTAAGAAAATTTATCAATAAAAACTAGTAGCAAGCATCCAACCATTTCTCAGCAGAAGAATTTAACTATGCATTTCATAAAACCTCTCTAAAAATAGAAGCATTTCAAATTTAATTTTATTCTCTCTTGATTCAAGCAATATGAAGTCCTGGACACTGGTGAACAGAAAACCTCAGTACTGCTTTTAGCAGCACGTTAGCAAGGTAAAGTACTTTTCATTTAAAAAAAAGAACAATACTTATTTTGAATTCTGCCTCCTAAATATTTTTAGGATTAAAATAAAGTAGCATTATGCCCATTATTCAATTCTATGAAACATACCTGAAGTTGCATAGAGTCACTGCACTGGGCAAGTTGTTCCTGTAGCTCATCCATCTGTGCAGTGAGTGTTTCGACTGCTTCCTGTTTCTCCAGAAGTCTGTTCTCTAACTCAGCTATTCTCACCTGACACATCTTAGCATCAAGCTCACTGTATTCTGCAGCAGAATCTATTGTAACTTTCTTCATAAAAGAAACAAAAATGTATTTATTCACCAAAACAATATATCATTTCTGTTCTGTGATTATTCTGAATATAAATTCAAGCTTAAATTCTGGACAAATTCTAGTTTAAAAGTAATTCAGCGTTGGGACTGTGTATTTAATAGAAACATTTCATATAAAAGGCATTAATTCTTAAAAATTTCAAATAAAAAAATTTCATAGATAATATATTTTCATATAATACTTCAAGGCGCAGAAGTAAATTAGGGAGACGAGCCTTGTGATTCCATAGCACCAAATCGTGGCAAAGTGCCATTTTCACATGTGTTGGGATTTAAAATACATTCCAACTTACAAGTGGGCAGGGAGAGAATACTACCAAAATTAAACAAAATTTTTACATACATCTGTGTTGACTGGAGAACAGTCCATCCATAGGAAAAATAATAAAGTTCTTGACTTAACATTAAATTCAAGTGTAAGCAGCTATGGCAAATAAAATATACAATATACTCTGAGTTTCTATGGCCTTTAACAGCACAAAAAAAAAAAAAGTACAGAGAGAAGCTGCTCCAATCAATCCTGTGGTTTCTTAGGAGCAATATTGTTACAATTCTCACAGAGGACACAGTATCTTGTATTTTATTTTAAATACTTTTTGGTTTTAATGTATGAAACAGTTAAAGAATGAACCTACTTTTCAATTAAAAACATCATTCAAATTTCTCTGGACAAGGTCCGTGATTTCACTAAAACCAATTCTCTTAGCAACTAATTTCACAGCCAGTACATGTATGTACAGGTAAGTACCTGGTTTAGACTGTAAAATAGCAAAAATGCATCACTTTTATCACATTTGATTACAATCCTCAATAACTAATCATTGTAGTAACCAATTATCATACTCTTCTTTTACATATATCAGCCTCTTTTACTAAAGATACATTCTTTCACACTTACTTCAGCTGCATGGTCATTCAGTACATCCCAGTTGGACAAGTCAGCACTCCCCTGCTAAGTAAACAAATAAAACAAACACTAAATCATGGCCATTTTAAAGACACATAATGAAAAGCTGAATTATTTTGGAAACACCTTAAGCACGTGAGCCAGAAACGTCCATGTTGTGAGACAACATACCAGTGAGAGAGAGAGACTGACCTTAATGCTAAACTCAGCTGGTCATCCATGGTCAAATGAACGAAATAAACGCAAAAAAAAAAATTATTACAAAAGTCTACTCAAAAATTTAGGGCTAAGTCTCCCCATTGAGATTCAATGTTTTATTTTCTGCTTTTGTGGCTTGCAAATACAGTTGAGCACTCTTTAATCCTCCACTAAGTACTAGTAACTGACAAGAGATTACTTAAGAAACATGCTAAAATCATTCAGACAATTAGGAAAGCAGTATTATTTTCTGACACATATAGTTAATGTAGCTCAATATCTTGAAAGATAGTTACCTCTCAGCAAATTCACAACAAGACAAAGAGGACTGTAGCACTATTTAGAAAAGGTAGCCCATAACCCTCCCTGTATTTTGAATTTGCACGAAGTAGTTTCCAATGACTACTGGTACCCTCTCCACATAACCTAGAAAGCAATTCCATTTGCTTTACAAACCAGCTGTTTTGACAGAAGCTGTTTAGAAGCAGTAAGTGATTTTTGTTTGTTTTTTAATTTAAGTTCACATGAATGTAAAAAGGACGCTGCTGACTATGCTATGGCTGAGTGACAAAATACGGCATGGTTTTTTCTTAGTGCAGACAGCTTGGCATGTAGCTTCATAAAAGCCTCTGCAATGCTAACATTACGTTCAGGATATCCTGAAAGCACTAGGGATACCGTCACAACAGTAAGCAGAATAATACATGCAAATGGTATCCTCTGTTACTGCAGGCTTGCAAATACACTCATTTGATGCTATTGTTTTATCTTGTGAAAACACACCAACAACTGGTGAGATGCTTTTTATGCAGAAGGCACCGCCTCCCCATAACCCACGAATCTTTGCATAGACAACATGCTAAAATGCACTGGGAAACTACTTTCTAAACAAACTCCCAGACCAAGATAGATACAGTTTGTTGTAGCCAGAGAGATGCCTTGTAACTTCCGAGGCTTGTGAAAGCATTAGCCAATCACTTCTGAAGCAAGCTAGATTACTATACCAAAAAAAAAAAAAAAAAAAATTGTTCAAAACTATGTTTTGCTTATTTTTATTACAAGACAGAGAGAAAAAGTGTCACGTGACTGTCTAATCCACAGCTGATATAAAAATAAAAATCTTGCTTATGAGCTGAAGCAAGAAAGAAACTGCTTAATTCAGGCAGACCAGTACATCTATTAGCAGATGTCTAGTAATCTCAAGCTATATCACAAGCTATGTTTCTATGTTTATTCACATGACTACAGGGCTACTTCTAGAGAGTAACCAGTATAAACATACTGAAATACATCAGGCACAAGTAGAGTCACATTTTAAACAACTTTGTCAGAGAATGTAACATCTATACTGGCTTTACAATGGCTACTAAAAGCATGCTGGAATAAACTATATATATTTTTTCAGAAAACATTAAGCACATTTGAGGCAGCAAAGTGATACAAAACCAAACTAATGCTGTGTATTATAAGGTCCTGCCAGTTTTGATCATCTACTATGCCTCTCAGTCTGGATTTGCCATTTCATGGAGTCACAGCTACATAACTAGAAGTCTGCCCAAAGAAAAGATCATGGCAGTGAAAGGTGAAAGACCTCAATTTAGCAGGCTAACAACTGACAGTTCCTTGACAACACCAGCTGTCCAGTCCATATAATGGAGATGGTTTTTTCAGTTATTTACATCACTTTGTAAGAGAGTTAATTATTACAAGTGAAAATACATCACTTTACTTACTTCTCAACGGCAGCTAGCTGACGGTGCCAGAGTGCAAATACCCAATGAAGTAAAACAATCACCTGGAATACTTGTTATCTGCAGACGTAATGAAGCGAAACACAAGAAATACTAAGATTTACCTCTGTCTCTGTTGTTGTCTCTAGTAGGTTGGCATCTTCAGCCTTACTCTCTAGTAGGTTGGCGTCTTCAGCCTTACTCTCTATACCCTTACGAACATCTTGGGCCACTAGTGCGTACTCTTCCTTCGAAACGTCATGTGTGTGGACAGACGAGCCCTTCCTCTTCGCCGTCTTTTTCTGCGACTGCGTGATGTCGCTTTTTGTTTTTCGTTGTCTGAAGTAAGCAAACTGTGCAGAAAAGATTGGAAGAGGTAGAGGGAGAGGTAAGTGAGAAAAAGGTAGCAGGACCACAAGATTAACACACTCATGGGTGACGAAGATCCTATCTTGATAAAATATATACATCTGCAGAAAAACTGCTTTATCTTCCTACTTTCTACCCATTCAGAACATACTGGATAACTGTGCAACTAAGCAAGAAATCTCACACCAGTACTAAAGACTCATTTCAATACAAGAATCAAATTTTACTCAGTGAAACTTTGTGTGTCAATGACAATCCAGAATTACAGCAGGGCAGATTAGTAATGAGTTGTTAATATACTAGAATCATTAGGAAAAAATGATAATTGAGCAGTCTTTCTGCAAGACCAGCAAAAACAATAACCCCCTAGAAATGTATCTAAACAGATCTTTGCCAGTGTAAGCTTTAAGATTAAAATTAACGGAAGTGAATCCTCATGTTCCTTCCCTGCCACCCCCTTAAGAGAATACAGCAAAACTTCCCAGCCAGAAAGCAGTCTACAGTACATAAATAGAACATCAATTAAGCCAGGTCATTTTAATTTCTTCTGTTGAGGAATCAGATGCTCTACTTTATCAGACTATCACAGCTCTATGAAGCACCAGGGACTTGTAAAGAACGTCACTGACAGAGTTTATTACCCAAGTTTCCTTAGCACCTTAAACAGCTTAAAAAGTATTATCGTATTTTCAAGTCTAGTGTTGTGTTTAGGCAGCATTTCCAAGTAACATCTCCCTCACAGCATAAATCCAGACATCCTTCCCAGAAGAAAAAAGCCTTCTCCAAGGTTACAACCATAGGTTCACTGTTAATATATCCTTGTGGTGAGATAAAATAGATAGTCAAATGATGATGAGATGTAAATATAATTGCCAAGTTCTACCTGCAATATATATGAAAATCTACTGCTTGACAGCTTGGTTTTCCTGTAAAACAGCCACCTTGCAGAAAAATCTTGTCCGTTTCTTTTCATTCAACTTGTGAAATGGATTTAGTTCAGTCCTTTCTCCTTACACCCATGCCATTATAGCAACTTCTACCTGACAGCTTAGCTACTCAACAGATACAGAGTTAGCAGATACACCTGCTACCCTGAGCAGCCTGTTTAAAAGGTATATTTGCAGAAAGACATCAGTTTCTTACCAGCACTTAAGATGTTTATGTACAAATATGTTATTTTTAAGTTCTGTAGTTTCCATAGTTATTAATACTGAATGCAGATTAAACAAAAATCGCCAGGTGCCATGTTGCCTTTCAAAATAAGCAAAATGAACAGACCAGTAAATAAAGCTGCAGTGAGACACAAATACTATTCTTTGAAATCAGGTGTTAACTCTAGCACTTACTGATGGCAATATATGACAAAAATAGCTATTGCACTAACTAACCTTATAACATGAGGAAAAGGAACAGGAGGAAACCCGCAGAAAAATGGAGAGTAGAGGAAGCTGCTGAAGCAGGAAAAAAAGGGAAAACGGGAATAAAACAATCAGAAAAGATGAAAAACGTAAGACAGAGAGTGGCCATTATAGAGAACGTTAATGATTTCATGAAGGGAGACCAAGTATTTGACATTAAAAATACCAAGACATGCCATGACTGAACATCATACTGAGTATGAAGTTTTCAATGCACAGCTCAAAGAAAAGAAAACTTATTTTGTCCCTTTCATATGCATTAAACATATGAAATCATAATACATATCATGCAAAAACATCCAACTACTCCAAAATTCTACGGAACTACTGGACTTGTTGGTCCATTAAAGTGTCTGAAGTCAAGCATGCTCCAGGTTCACGGAATCACTGAATGGGGAAAAGTGCTAGTTAGGGGAGCACCAGGTTTCCAAAGTCTTTAATCAACTACATGAATTTAAGTGTCATTATAAGAGTATCATCAGATACACAGACAGTCATCCAACATGAAGTAGTGTGTGAAGAAAGCATATAACACTGATCCTCCCCCATCCCAGTGAGATCCTATTATGCCTCTTTTGAAGGGCCCAATTCTCAGTTTGCTTTCTAGCAGCATACACAAAGGTGAAAGCTTCACTTTTAGCCAAGAGGTAGCACGCCACAGAAACACCAACAGTACTGTCCACCGTAACGTCCAAAGCAGCTTTCCGTACAAAAGACCACCCAGCCTTTCTGCAGGTACCAATATACTGCAGCTTCATTTCACCAGGACCAGCCACTTAAAAGTGGCAACCACAAGGCACCTCTGAATTGGTACGACCAGCACCACATAAGCATCCCAGAACCAGAAGAACAAGTCTGCCAGGTTTTGTGTTGTGTGGTCCCCATGTCATCCCTGTCCCCAATTAACTGCTACACTGACATCCTTCCACCACATTATTGCAAGCTGACTGGCACCAGCGGCACGGGCCATCAGACAGGACAAATACAGCACATGCAGCACTTTCCCCAGCTTTCCCCAGCCTACCTCTCACATAATTTACTCCTTGACTTACAGGCTTCAGAAATTAGTATCAAAAGAATACCCATAGAAAATGGAACAGAGCAGAAAACCACATCAGCACCACACAGAAACAGGCTGTTCAAATAAACCTTAGTCCACCTCCTAGATACGGTAAACATAAGCACAAGTGCTCTTAGACAAAACCCAGAAACATTTTTTAGAGCTTCCTCAAACTGATGAGGCAGGAAAACTTCCTGGAAAACACACACTCCTTTTTGAGCTCCTACAGTGTAAAATGCAGGAAAAGCAAAAACTTCTCACCCGTGAGGTATGGCACACACAGGTCTGTAACTAGAGGCACAGATGGCCAACATGCATACTAGCTAACCTGAGGTGGAATAAAACAAGGAGAGAAAAAAGCAGCACTGAATATTTGGGGTTTGCTCTGTTTCTCAACTACTACCTTGGCTATCAGTATTGCATTTACAAAACATAGAGATCTGAAGTACCTAATACAATCAGTACTTAGCTGCCAAATCTTGACAATTTCCAACATAATAGTTGGAATTATTATTATTTGGTGATAACTTAAATGCATTTCCATAATGGAGTTTTTATTCCCATAGGAAAAAGAACAGTGCAAGTACTGGTTTAAAGAGGAAAACATTCACATTATATTTCTTTCACAAGCCATTATTTAGCAGACTAAAATTTAAGGATGCTAAAGACAAAAAAATACCTTGGGGGGGGGGGGGGGGGTCAGGGGCAGGCAGCAGAGAGGGAAGGCAAAAAAAAACCCACAGCAGTTCACACCTCCAGATTCAAGCAGTATCAGACTGCAGTTAGCATGACTACATGGGTTGCTACATGTCAGGTTGCTACAACAGAGGTCTGCAAGGCACAGCTAGCCTCACGCTCCTGTCCCTTGCCATTGTGAGCGCCCTCACAGTGACGTGGTGAGATGATTCAGGAAGCTGATCTGGATGAACACTGTAGGCCTGCACCACATGATGGAAATACCGTACCTGCTCACAGTTATTTCTCCCTTTCAAAATTGCATTTGTATTCATGAAGAGGGCAGCGCAAAGAAAACAAAAAAGAAAAGGAAAAGAACAAAAAGGAGGGACATTTCCCTGCTGCTCTATTATATAGGAGCCTTCAAAAACGCAAGCTACCCAGAGGAAGTTTCTGAAGCAAGTTACAGTCCTGCAGCCCGCCTACTCAGCAGCATGACCATATCCTACTATGGGCTTAAGAACACCCAAAGGACTACACTGAGTAAGACCAAAGGTGCATTTTTTTCCAGTAATCATAGAATCATAGAATTGTTTAGGTTGGAAAAGACCTTTAAGATCACGTCCAACTGTTAACCTATCACTGCCAAGTCCACCACTAAACCATGTCCCTAAGCACCACATCTACACGTCTTTTAAATACCTCCAGGGATGGGGACTCAACCACTTCCCTGGGTAACCTGTTCCAGTGCCTGACTACCCTTTCAGTGAAGAAATTTTTCCTAACATCCAACCTAAACCTCCCCTGGCTCAACTTGAGGCCATTTCCTCTCATCCTATCACTCGTTACTTGGGAGAAGAGACCGACCCCCACCTCGCTACAACCTCCTTTCAGGGAGTTGTAGAGAGCCATAGGGTCTCCCCTCAGCCTCCTTTTCTCCAGGCTAAACAACCCCAGCTCCCTCAGCTGCTCCTTGTAAGACCTGTGCTCTAGACCCTGCACCAACTTCATTGCCCTTCTTTGGACACACTCGAGCTAACCCAACGTACATCTGTTCCATACATGAGCTCTACAACTGCAGGTATATAAGCAAAGATACAAAAACAGGGCAAGCATAGTCATATGTGCTAGAAATTGGGTGTGAGTATACTAAGGAACCTGCAGCTCACACGTTTGCCTTCCAAAGCCAAACATGCTACCTTTGTGTTTAATAAGCCCCAATGGATATTGCTTCCATTCATTTGTCTGGGTGTTTTTTGAAAATTGTCTCATGCTCACAATCTGCTAAGTAATGAACCTCTGTGACATTTTAATAAGCAGAGGAAGCACTACATCCATCTCTGCCTTTCTAAACCCTTTCCTTTCCTCTCAGTATACCAGGTATACGATACCACGGAATAGCAACATTGACGGGCTGCTAACAATTTTTTTTAAATGTTAAGATGAGAGATATTTAGCACATAGTTTAAAGAAAAAAATAAATGCAACACTGGCTCTGCACACATAACTTGAAACGTAATGCAAGTCCATACTTTTTTTTTCCCCCAACAGCAAACAACAGCTGTACAACAGGTGGGAACTAATAACTTATTCAAGGCAAGTCTATCACATTTTTCTAACTATAAACAGATACTGCACTTACAGAAGGGTTACAAAAGAAATGTTAAGATAAGTCTTGCCACAGCTGATGTAACTTTTCAACCCAAAAAACTCCTGTCCTCAAAGTTTCCTCTCTCAGTATTAATCCAAAAACTAATCACACAATCATTCCCCAACAGGGGATTGTGTCCACACAGCACACATCAAGACTGCAAGGGCAAGCAGATGAGGAGCTGCTGAGCAGAAGCAGTGAGTGTGGCAACCATGACAGCATCTGGGTGGGAAAGGCCAGGGATGGAGGACCTGTATTGCCCACCATCGAGCTGCTTCAGCGCAGCTCCCACCACAACTCTGCTCCCCTCCCAGTAACACTCTCTTTAGTTGCCTTCTGCACAGCGCCGGGAGGAGGAAGCTGAAACAGAAACACTGTTGAAAAGACTGCTGAAGAGATCTGAGGCACAGTTCCAAGCCACTTCTGACCCCATTAGCTAGATTTCCAGACAGGTCCCCTGCAGAAAGGGCTGTGCCCCTATGCCTGTGGGAGAATCACTAGGAGTGATATCAGGGGTGAAGAGCCTGTAGCACATTATGGAAAGATCTGATCTGTCCAAACCTCCTGACACTCTGTGCAGCCTCAACTATCCCCTTGTAGCTACAGCCCCCCCATTCCAGTCCTACTGGGATGGTGAGAACAAGGAAAAGCTATAGCTGCAGACTGGCAAGCCTTATTCAGCAACAGATTCCCAGAAGGGAAATACAACAACAGCAGCTCAAAAATCGGCAGAAATGCTGAATTAAAAGAAAAGTAATCAGACGTTTCTAACCAGCTTCTTGAACATCATTACCAAAACAAAGCAGAAGTTTTACTTTAAGAGGGTTAATACATATCAAGTGCATATCACATAGTTGCAGACAATAATTACTAAGGGAATGTTACCTTTATACATCAGTCACGTCATATAAGCTCTCTACACAGTCCCACCAAACTACACCTAACTGAGGGCATATACCGCGGGGCACCAGGGGCAAGGCCAGGGCGGGCGACCCCATCCCCTCACCTTGGCCCTGCCAGCCTCCAGTTTCTGCCTCCACGCCTCCTCCTCCGCGTCCAGGTAACACTCAAAGCATAACACTCAAAGCATGTGAAGTGTTCACTAACAGCATGACTGGAAACAAACCAAAGCAACCCAGTTATCCAATAACCCACCTGCAGATGCAAGGGCAAGTGGACTAGTCATTGAAGCAGTAAAACACCCAACACCCGTTCTTGGGGATTCTCACCTGGAAATATGGTATTTCTGCAAATAATTTGAGTGGAAACCTAGGTAAAAATGGGATAATTGGGGAAAAAAAAAAAAAAGAACCTGAGGGAAAATATATGCACTACTTTAAGCTGCTCCTTGCTTACTGAAGTTAATGTTTATAGATCTCTGTAGTAATTCGGGAAACCTCCCAGGCAACCTGCATTCAGGAAGCACCGCTGGGCACATTTATTTCTGGCAGAGCCACGTTGCTCAGGTAAACACCCCTCATCTCCTGTCTCAGCTCCGAACTGGCAGCAACGCTTCAGCTCTGCCGCCGCCCGGACCCGAGTGCCGCTTCGAGTGCGGCACCAACCTCACCACGCAACGAGGGAAAACCCGCCGTCGCCCCGCCGCGGCCGAGAGACCTGGGGCAAGCAGAGGCGACACCGCGAGCGGCTCCGGGAGCCAGCCTCCCGCCAGGCCCCCCTGCTCGGCACCCCGCCGGGGACTCCGCAGGGCGCCGGGGGCGAGGCCAGGACGGGCGCGGCCCCGCCCAAGCCGGGACCCCCCTCCCCTCACCTTGGCCCTGCCGGCCTCCAGTTTCCGCCTCCGCGCCTCCTCCTCCGCGTCCATGCGGTGGGCAAGCCGGAGTCCCGGAGGCGGCAGCCGAAGCCGGCCCGCACTCCTCGCTCCAACTGTCACACCGGAGCGGGCTCAGAAGTTTCGGTCATGGCCGCCCCAGCGCCTTGTCCCCGCCCGCCTCGGCTCCACTGCCAACCGTGAGGCGGCAGCAGCCAGTGCTGGCCAATAAGAAAGCAGGGGCTGGCCCACCCTCCCGGGGAAGGGAGGAAGCTCTCTGGGAATTGGCGAGAATAACCGTACCCAGGAGGCTCGCCAGCCAATGCCGAGAGCAACCGTTAGCCTAGCCCCACCCACTCTCGCTAACTGACTCCTGGGATAGACAGCGCAAGCTGGAGCGCTCCCTCTGCCTCCGCCCCCGCTGCCATCAGTGCCCGCCCCTCCTCAGCAGCCACCAATGGGAGAGGTAACCGTCCGCCGCCCAGGCTGTGCTGGATGGCCAGTTTCAAACGGGCCGGCAGCCACGGCCCCGCCCGGGGGCGGGAGACAGCCAATGGGAGGAGGGGGGCGGCTGCCGCGGGAAAGCTGACCCGGCTGTTGCCGAGGAGTGCTGAGGGGCTGGCCTGGGCGGCTTGGGGGAGCTCTGCCCTTGCACCTGCTGTTTCTGCTCCTCCGTGACCGGTCCCGGTACTAGCGGCCTGGTCCCTAGGCCTGTTGGAGAGAGGGGAAGGTGTTGGCGCAGGGGGGTTGACCATCCAGCTTGATTACAAACTTCTGTGTAGAAATATTGCTCTTTACAGTGCACCGTTTGTGTATATTTTGTGTCTCAGTTTTACAGCGTCTCGCTGCTTTTTTTCTGTTGCAGCAAGTGAGCTGTGAGGAGTTCCCCTGCAGAATCCCTTCATCCAGGAAGTACAGGTGCAGTGAGAACTAATGTCTGGAAATAATTGTCAGATAACAAGGGAGAAATAAGGTGCTGTTTTCTTAATATTGAGAATAATTAACCTTAGTGTCATCTACAAAACTGGTGGCTTCTTTATTTCTTGAAGCCATTAAATCATACTGGAAAACACATTAATTGAATTTGCTTTAATCACATTTGTTACTTGGCTCAGTTTGGAGGTAACTTCTTGCAATACACTGGCTTTTTCTTTCTAAGAAACATGGAAATGCAAGCATTTTCACCATCTAACAACCCCTTTTCTATCCCTGGGCCTTTTCATGCATTTGGTCCTTAAGTAGGGCTCTTCTTTGTATGGGCTTTCGCCCCAAATTTGGACATTGCATCATTCAGGTTGTGAGCTGGAGCTAGCTATTCCTGTGGGCTGCATCTATGCTGTCTGGTTTTCCCATGCCTATGTCAACCACCATCCGTGTTTGTGTTCTCAGAATAAACCATTTTGTACCAATTTCCTGGTCTCCCACGTTATCTCTACGTAAATATTTCAGCATAGGCAACAAAAAGATGAGTAGCGCATGCTCAATGCTCTGAAGAGAAAGCTGAGGACGCTGAATGAGGCAGGGTTGGCAAGGCTTTTTCTACACATCAGAAAGCCTGCTTGTGTCCAGAGCCAAGGTAGTGGTTGAGTTTTAAACTACTGCAGATGTTGCCAGGGGACAGTATGTGCTGGCTTTCCTTTTCTTAATGACCAGTTTGGCTCTTCTAAGGAAGAGTGGAAGTTTAAGTGAGCAAACCATGCAGGGATGCTAAATCTGACAGCGAGGATAGACTCCTGAAGCTAATTCTGGTCACGTGCTTTGTCAGCCCTTGGCTGTTTTGAGGGTTTTTGTATTTGTTTTTCCTGGTAGTACTGCCATGTCCTCTGACAGCGTAGCCAGGACTTTGAGTTTGTCCCCAGTCAATGCTAAGAAATAAACTCTGAATTATGAAATTTCTTAATGCAAAAGCTTGTATAATCTGAGAAGCAAAAGGAAACTGGTAAGCTCAGAACAAAAAAGTTTCTTAAAAAAGGTAATATATCATGGCATTTATAATGCCAATTTTGTTAAATCAGATATGTCACTTTTAAAAAAATTTGGTTTAAAATAAATTACTGCTTGACTTCTTGCTCCAGCTAAAAATGTAAAACAAGCAAGTCAGGTTTGTTTGGGTTTAATGGATTTTGGTTTATTGGTTTTTTTTTTTAAAGTAACATACTCATGTATTATATTTTCTTATATCCCTGTCTGTTTGTTAAAATATCAGGATTTCTAGTGCTAATCTAATTAAATTGACTCAAGTGGAAATATTTGAAAGGGACCTGTCTCTGGGGGCATGTCAGCTAGCTGGCAATCAGCCAGCAACACCATTTGGGTACTACCCAAATTGCCCTGCCAGCAGCTCGACTCTGATTCTGCACTGTTAGTGCAGCTTTGCAGTGGGGGAGCTGAAGCCAATCAGGCAGGGTGGCGGGGCCACCACCTCTGTTTCTGCTGGGGCCAATCCTACTTGACATAGCCATAAAAGCAATAGAGGTCATTTATACCTCAACTAAATTAGCGGTAGCACTGATAATGTTACACTAAGATCAGGCTAGTAACGAAACCTTACTGAGAACTCTGGGTGCTGCTGCAACATATCTTCAAATAAATGAGCAGTGTTTGCAGAGATTAGTGGTTTGCCGTTGTCGTAGAAGACAATAATCATAAGTATAGAATATGATTATTTTATTTAAAAATTGCTAGCTTGTCCTCTCCTCACCATCTACTTACTAACTAAAGAAAACCAGTTCTTTCAAGTCTTCCGCAGAACTTACATTTTGTAAATGTACCATTTTTTATCTTTTTTTTTTCTGGACTTTTTTTCCATCTTAAACCATCATGTCTAAAATTAGGCACAGTATTCAAACTCTGACTTCAGTGCTGCTAAACAGAGCAGAATAATTATCTCCTGTGAGGTGCACTTAACACTCCTGTTAATCCTTTGCAGAATTAAATTTGTCTGGTTTTGCCCTTTTGCATCACCATGTTCATATGTGATCCCTAGTTTGTGATTCAGTGTAACTATAGATCCCTTTCAGCAAGATCCTCTTGTGGCTGGCTGGCACATTTCTGGCAAATCATTAATTAGCAGGTTGTAAGATGTCCCTAGAGTAGGGATCCCACTGTGACCAGGGGGTTCATAAGTGTGGGAAAAGAAAGGTCCCTTAGCAGATTTACTGGAAAGCATTTTTTACCTAGTATTGGATTTTTTCTGGGATACCTGTCACATCAAGCAGAAGTTTCTCTCTCTTCCTCTATAGTCAACTCAGTTGCTTAACAATGGCACTGTATTTTTGATGGAATGCTTATACTTTGTTCTTTTTGTCAACCTTTCTTGTAACCCCCTATTCCTATTGCAATGAAGGCTCTAGAAATTTAACTTCTAGGGGACACTTCATTAAACCAGTTGATGGTAAAACATCAGCTCAGTATTAATCAGCAGTCAAAAAGGGTACTACAGCATCAGCAATGACTAATAGTAGGCTTGTTGCTATTGTGGTTGTCTGGAGATGCCAACACAGCTTGCTTTGCTATGTCACTGCCCAAATGCTGCCCACAGCCTTGGTCACCCCATCACAAAAGGGTTTATGAACTAGAAAGGTACAGAGAGAAGCAACTAGGATAAACATGAGACTGGACAAACAGACATAGAGCGATGGTGTGATCAAAGGTGCAGCTGATGCAGCACCTTCTGAGAGTGGCAATAGCGGAGGCCAAGAGTTGAGGATGAGAGCAGTCCGTGTGGGCTTTTGCATTATATCTTCCCAGCCAAGTTATGAGTAAGGAAAATCTGCTATTTGAGGATTAATTAAATAGATCATCTTGCTTAGAAAAGAGACACCTGAATGGGGATATGCTACAGGAATGTAAGTTGCAAATGGTACGGAAAAAGTGCATGGAGAACAGCCGTATATATTTTGCACAACAAATGAGAAGATTTCCAATAAACTTTTCAGGAATCTAGATTTAAAACAGTCTAAATGTAACCCTTTTTTTGCCTGACGCTTAAGTAAACTATACTCATGCCATTTACTTGCATAACTAGGCTTATGCTTAAGTTTAAAATAACTAGGAAACTGCTTGTCAAAGGTTGTTGCAGCTGCCCAAAAGATGAAGGGATCAAAGATGTTAGAGATAAGAGGAGAAACATCTATTGGAGTTTTACAGTACAAAAATGTATACAGAGCTGTTTCTCAGGAAAACTGCTGGTGAGAGGGTTTTCTGTTCTGCCATGTCACTCATAGCATTCACAAATGAGCCCTGGCAAAGAAAGCTGAGCCCCAGCTCTGACACGGCACAGCTATTTTTGGGATCCCCATGTCTCAGTTTCTATCACCTCTCCAGTGACTATCAGCCTGTGTATTTTTAAGGACAGATTGCACACACATGCTGTGTCAGAGCAGCATGGATAACCTCTTCCAGCTGTGACCCACACAGCTCCCTACAAGCATCTATCAGCTGCTCCAGCTGTCAGTAGCAGCTCAGCTGTGTCTTGCTATGGCCTTCAAGCAAGGAAGGGATTGTAACTTTGCTCTCCTAGGAGCAGAACTGGGCTTAAAATATGATACTGAGAATGAGAATCTACTACCTGGCTTCTTTCTCATCCATAGTGCTGATTTTATGGATGTCACTGATAAATGTTGCCCTGTTTTTTATGCTGGTAGGGCTTTGCTAGGAGAGGGAGACACCCTACAGGGTCCTTGGGAGATGGTAAGCAAAAGGATATTATACCATAGCCTCTTTACTCTTTTAGTCATCTGGGGATGAGTTCCAGCTATGCTTCTTAATTTTTTGAGTTTTTACTTACTATTTGATGATGAAAACTCATATGAAGTGCTACATCAAAAGTATACAGGCCCCTTACAGTAGGATAAACATTGCTATCAGGTATCAACCAGCAAGATCATAATCTGACCCCTAACATTGTGCTTGTGTTAAAGAACCATTGGCTTTTATTTCTTTTTTTCTTGTCCACTAATGTGCTGGGCATTTGCGTTATGAAAGGTACATAAGCTTCTACACCTGGAGATTAAATTGTTTATATTGAGGATTGACACTACAAACTTAGCAACCAGGTTACAGGCACAAAACTCTGAGCTACTTAGAAGACACTAACAACACAGAGGGCCAGGCATAGTGCCACTGCCAGGGAAAGGCTAGCAACCATTAAGGACAGACAAATATTCACTCTGAGTTACTCTTCTGCGATCATCGCAACCTGCAGCACAAAAATGTGTTGAGATAAAAGGCAGAAAAAGCTGTGTCTGTGACATTGTGGGGAACATGTGAACTCATTTTTATCTTGGAGTGAAACTGAAGCTTTTATCTTCATCCCTTAATTGCTCACAATCATGTGTTTTGTTTTTTTTTCTAATGGAATTTTTATTTTTCTAATTATTCTTTGAAGATCGTGGATGGCAAAAAATGACTACTGAATACCTATCTGCCTTTGCTTAGCTTTTTAACCTGTTTTTGCCTGCCTGCTCTTCCAGGAGACTGCTACAATGACAGATCCTTCAATGTTGGATCACCTAACACGACTGAAACTCAAACTCCTAGAAAAGGTAAGGGAATAATTCTGCAGTGGTCACCTTTGCTCTGCTTTTTTCTCTTGCAAGTTTAAGTATTAACATTGTATTTTAAATTATTATATTTCCATTGAGATACAAAGAGGATCTGCAGCCAATTAAGAAAGTCTTTCTTCGTGCAAGCAGAGGCAGACAAATGTGCAGTGGTGTTACAGCCACTGTCACTTTCTTAACATTGTACAGGTTTACATGGACCTACAGTAAATTAAAAATAGAGTTAAAGTGACTTTGATCTTATGGGAGATGTCACCAATTAGCTCAAAACAAGTTTGAGTTGTGACAGGCAAAGTTTAGGAGTAAATTTTGGGTAAAGAGGATCTTGGATTGTTTTAAGGCAATTTCATGTCTTCTTTTTTTGTCTACTTTTACGTAAGTTATGTTGCCTGGTGAAACATGGGCAGGCCTTCAGTGGAAGCACATGACATGCTGCAGAGAATCCCAGTAGCTCTTTGTTGTGACTCCAGACACCCAGGATTTTCCACTCAGCCTCAGCACATCTGACATCCACTAGTGTGAATCTTCTGTCCTCTAGAAGCCACTTAAAGAGTTTTCTGGAAGGAAAAACAATTTGCCTAGAGATGTGAATGCTGGAAGTGGCATCTAACCTGACTCCACGGTGGAGTCTTTTGTCTTAGATGCAACAGCCATTTGAGAACAAAGCTTTCACAAGTGTGGAGCCATACAGAACCAAGCAAAGAGCCTGTGCCTGAGCAAAAGGTCTTTAATTTCTGAGCATCAGGGAGCAGCAAGGGCCAGCTGCTCCCTAAGGGGCAAGGAGTTGAGCACAATAACACAGCCAGCAGAGCAGGGGCCTGGTGAGCCAGCCCCCAAGTGAGGCAAGCAGGGCAGAACCAGAGATGGTGGTCAGGTTCAACGAAAAGTCCAGAACTATCAGGCAAGCTCATGGTGATGAAGCAGGTCCAAGGCCAACCTGGGAAGTGTCTGCAGACTGGGATCAGTGTTAACAGGATCCACAGCCAGTCACAGGCATGGCTGTGGTTGAACTGCAGACCAATCCAGTATAGCTCAGGTAGGAACTGAAGACCTAGAGCTGAGATTAAAGGGGTTCCTGGGTACGTGAGCGGTGGGTGTGGATGGAAGCCCCAGGTGAGGCTGGTCAGGGCCATTTAGGCCTATTAGTGCTCCAAATACCCAAAACTGTCCGGCATCAAGTTCTTCATATAATCCAGCTCTCTGCTCTACAAAATAAATGATGTATAAGTCTCCTGATTCATCATGCTATCAATTGCCAGGTTTGGGATAGCCTGGCTTGTTGGAAGCATGACTATTCTTTTCCTGTAACTAGATTTGTAGTGAGACGTTTCATATTTCTATGAATACTTCTTGTAGCCCTCGCTAGCTGTGATGTAGCAGTTAAGAAGCACTGCTGGTTTCCACTTCTGCTTTATTTCCTCCATCCCAAACCTATGCCTGTAAGGTAGGGTTGGAAATTGTTGTGAGCTTTGCTACCTGACTCATAACCAGTTCTTGTTGTGGTTCTACCAACAGAGACTAGAAAATGAACAGGAGAACCTAGAGAAGATGGAGTCACCTCCCCCAGCTGCAAGTAAAAGAGAAGCATTTGTTCTAATTAATAATACGGAAAGGGCCTAGTGATGTTCTCAGGCATGAGTTCCTCAGTAGGTCACACCAGATGATCACATCTCCTCCAGAAAAGCTGCGTGCTAATGGTTGTGCATTTGGGTAGTCAGAACTTGCTCTGTCTTGGCTTCTGTGACAGGGACATTGTCTGGAGGACAGGAGGGAGACTCTGAACTTGAGTCAGTGCTGCTGCAGCTCAGCCTGTATATCTAAATCTGTATGCAGCCCTGGGGATTGGAAGTAGCAAAAATGCAAGTTCCAGTGAAGCTTGTGCAGTAATATCAGTCTGTATACTAGTCTCAGTCCTAACCAAGCCAGTGAATCTTAGAGGCCTTGATGCAAGGAGAACCAGCTTGCTATACTGTGTAGCTGTCTACATTTCACCTTTTGAATTTCTTCAACTTTTTTTTTTTTTTGACAAAGGGAAATGGTCAACCAGCTGAGCACTGACATAAGAATGACCTCCTGCCCAGGTGTCTTCTGCAGCCTGAGGCTGATGCTGTGGATGCTGGTTCAGCTGGAGCAAACTACTGGTGATCCTATTTGTCCTAGCTCCTATACCTAGGAGTGAGCCCTTGTTGCAGTCCAGCTGTATGCTTGGCTTTGGTGATCCTGAAAAGGAGTCGTTAGGATGGCTGTGCATCTCTGAGGGATCCAGGCAGGAGGAACACTCCGCTACTAATACTGCTTTGCACCTTTGAAGCTGACAAATGCAGCCTTGTGCAGACAAGAACATGGTTTCCAGTGTAAAAAAATGTGACTCAGCTTATGAAACAAATCATTATACTGAAAGAGCTGGTCTTGAGGACTGCATTGATAAGCGCTGGGAAACCATTTTACCAAGAAACCATGCATGTGCAATTACATCCTGACTGTGGTTTGAGCAGAGAGGTCAGGAATCCCAGCATGCTTATGAAATTTCCAAAGTTTAGATAATTCTCTATAAAAGCCAGCAAACCAGCAAAAAGTTGATAAATAAGGGAGTTTAAAATAACTTGTGTCTTTATCAAGCCCTTTCAAAGACGTTTCACATACTATGATGTTTCACATGTAAGTAGTGTGTTCCCTTCAACAATACTCCCATGGAAGCTACGCATGCTATGTGCAGTGCATTCATTTCTTTGCACGACACATCCAGTGTTTGTATTATCTGTGGATTAAAAGCCACCAGTAGAAGATCAGTGATATTTCTAGATTGTACTCTGGGCTTATACTCATTGAGCTGATACACAAAGAGTTGGAAAGTTTCAATGCTGTGGCCAAAAATTAAAAATCCCTTTAACAACTTACAGTTTCAAAATACAAGGTGATGCTTTTCAGAGCAGATGCCAGGCATGCCTCCAATGTATCTGAAAATGCTCTTTCTTATTTTCATTTCAAGTGAGTTCAAAATCAGCTGTATGTGGGAAGAACTGAAAAGGAAGTTAATTCAGAACAAAAAGGAAACAGAAAAGTTGACATTCAAAACTGAGTTTGTTTTGATATGTCACAACAAACTTTTTTTACACTTTGCATGATCATCCTCTGCATGTACAGAGTATATTTAGAAAATGTCGTGCTGAAACGAGTTTCTAAGCCAGGAGGCTAAAATGGGGCTTTAAAGAGCAATCTTAAAAGTTTATTTTCAGAGAAGGTGCATTGCCCTTGTAGAGCTGCTGAACAGCTGTGTCTGCATGTGGCATAAAGTCATTATCCGTTCATGGATTTGACAAGAAAACTAGCCTAAAGCTTTTTGTGGAAGAAGTCAAGCTATCTTACAACAGGTTTTCCAGAATTAATCTCATAATGAAGGTGCTATAATAGCTCTGTCTTTGTGATCCTTTGAGAAGATAATGGACTTTTCCTCCTTCAGGGAACAGATGTGAGGATATGCTCCAAAGTGCTCTAAGGCGAAGGAAAGATCTCCTGCAGGAGCTTAGGGTAAGAGCCCTCTCTGTGGACAGAAACAACAGAAAGGGCCAGGTTATCTGCACATCCACTGCCGATGTGGATTCAGTTCTTTCCTGTTCTTTAGTTCTTCTGCTGGGCAGTATTCAGCCCTCTGCTGGTTCGGAGTATAGAGGCTGGGCCAGCTAATCAGGGAGAGGGGCCGGAGAGCAGTATGTCTTCCCTCACTACAGCTGACAAAGCTTGCACCCACTTCAGTTAGCTGGTGGGTTGATTCTGTTTGTTCTGAACTGCTGTATCATAAGCTCTCTGGGGTAGTGCCAAAATGCACTAAATGCAATAGGGGATTTTTAATGCTGCCAAAATAGGGACAGTAGTAACTGTTACTTATTCCTAGTTTGTGGAGGGTACCAACTATTAATGAAGCATTTTACCAGACTTTCAGCAGTTTGTTCTTCACTTTTTTCCCATTCCTTTTTGTTTGTGCTGAAAACTGTATGGCTTAGAGATATGTGGGAAGAAAAACTTTCTTTATACTTGTGTGAGCACTGGTTGAGTGCTTCCCTTCATGCAGTGGTCACTTGTGGTCTGCCGGTCAGATGCAGCAGTGCTGGAAGTTTCTGCAGCAGTGTTTTGGTGAGCAAGGCTGCACACTGCTGCAGGCTCCCAAGGGCTAATCCCATTTAGTCCAGAGACTGCAACAATACTGTCTGTCTTTCTGTGACCAGGTTTTCTTTAAGAAGATACTTGATTTTGCAGGAGCAGCACCTTCTGGAAGAGCTTTCACAGCCACCTGCACCAGCTGGAGAACACCATCATAACCACAGAACTGCCCCCCCACATGTCTACCAGATACCTTTTCCAGCTCCCCAAGTGGAGCCACCAAGGATTATCCAGCAGACAGTAAGGATCCTCTCTCCTAGGAATCACCGCTAGCACTGTGCCTGTCTGAGACAACAACCGCAGGTGGAGGGACTTGGAGGCTGTATGGAAATGCTCGTCCCACCAAAAGGGAAGATACACCTCTTGCTATTGTATGGGACCCTTACTGCCCTAGGCAAAATCTAAGGGAAATCATCTTACAACTAAGGCTGTTACAATTAACAGTGTGAATGGTTTACCATAGGAACAAGGTAGCAAGAGGAGTGGGAGGATTGCCCATGCTCTGGCCTGGTCGTTCAGCCGATTTCCAATGCACATCACTGTCTGCTCATACAGCCCACAACCTCAACAGCTTCTCCATGAGGATCTCATGGGAGACAATGTCCAAAGTCTTACTGAAGTCCAGGCAGATGGTACCCACTGCTGTCCCCTCCCAAAGGTGAGAGAGCTGCCCAAAACCAACCCCGACTTCTCCTTTTTCCTTTCTTTTTCAGATGCCACCTCAGCCTGCCACCATCATCCAGCAGTTACCTCAGCTTCCCCCCCTGATCACGCAGATCCCCCCTGCCCAGCCTTTTGCAGCCCCCTGCTCTGGAAGCATTAAAGAAGGTAACATACCCTCCATCTAGCAGCCAGCTCAGAGAGGGCAGGCAAAGTGCTACATCAAGTGGCAGGGGGCACAGGATGGCATCCAAGCTAGTTAATGACGTGCTGTTTCATGACGAGGATGCTGCTGGACCTGTGGGAATTACACTCCATAAACTGACTAGATACCATTTCTGAGAGGCTTTCAGAAAAACTCCTGTTGCTAAAACTAAAAAAAAGGGACTACAAACTCTGCAAAGCCAGGTTAAGCTGCTGGGGAAGCTTGGGAAAGCAAAACAGCACAATCCAAGGCACTGAGTTATATTAACAAGGTCAAACTCATACTCATGGATGATTCCAAAATTAACAAACAGGCTTCTAAAATATGTTTTTATTCTTTTGTTTCCTCTTAACCTGCTGTTCAATCTCCTCAGAACAATAGAGGGTTTTATTATGCCCTGTGTTTAGAAACAAGACAGAACAGCTGAAAGTGCTGTTCCAAATATAGTGCAATGCCAATAAAAAGAGTTTGTTTCTAAACATAGGTGGATGCTACTGTGAAATAATACATGAGCAAAAACCTGGGATGACTTCCCTGGCTCAACTTTCAGCCAAAGGTTTCTCCATCATACAGAGAAATCCCCAGTCATGAAATTGCAATATTTCTCAGCTTTTTCTTCATCTAAGTGTCTGGATTTTTGAATCAGAGTTTATTTTCATAAACAAAATAGTCCCAATTCATGCATGACTTTTCTGAAGCTGATAAATGTAAACTACTTTTGGTATGACCAGTTAAAACAAAAGGAGACTTGCCTTGTTTTTTTTTTTTTTCTTCCCCTCTCCCTCCTTCCTTCTGCTCCCAAGCAAATTAGTTCCACTGGACAGGTCCTTTGTGATTCTGACCCAGAGATCACGGTAAGTAGATTTGATATGCATGCAGTGGACTCTCAAGGTGGCACTGCAATATCACGTAAAGTTGAGGAAACCTCTCACATGGAAAGCAATGGTCTTCAGCTGAAGCAATGGAGAGTGTTGTAAGGAGCTGGTCCATGCTGGAGTAAGCGAAAGAGCTCTAGCACTCAGCGCTTCTCCAGCCTTCCAGTCAGCATAGCCAGAGGGGTGGGCTTATAGGGAAATTAACAGACAGAAGATGCTCAAGAGCAGCTTTCTTGTACAAGGGAGGAGAAACAGGAGGGCTGATCTGAACAGTTTTATTCATATACATTAATTTTGCACTGCCTGGACAAATAATGCTGATATTCTTCACATGTCCCTTTCAGCTACTTTGTCTTGGTTGCAGTGACCAGTCCGTATGCTGGAGGGCACTTCTTACCGAGATGCCTCTGCTGCTTGTCAGTTGCTGATAAAGCTCTTACTTTCTTCCTTGGGGTGACCTCTTCCCAGATATGGTAGAGATGATGCTGATGCAGAACGCTCAGATGCACCAGATCATCATGCAGAACATGATGCTGAAGGCTCTGCCACCAATGGCGTTTGCACAGTCTGCTGGAGCCAGCTCTCCCCTGCTTCAGCATGCACAGCAGGTAATGACACTGGAGTCTGAAGGGCATCCTTGCTCACACGAGGCAATGGTTGATCTCCCTGGCAGGGTGCAGGGCCTGGACAAAACATGCAGAAAGTCTGGGACATTTAATAGCTGTGCACATCTTCAAACCCACTGCACCAGAAGACTGGCTCAGTAATACTAAGCAGAGCACAGCCTGCCTCTTTACCATGATGAGCAATGTGACACGACCCAATGGAAGAATGTCTCCTCCACACGTGCAAACTGGATTCAGTCCAGCTCTGAAAATTATTTGGCCTGTACAGTTGAACCACTAGCAGACTATGCATGGAAGACATCTACACTGGGCATCTGCTGCTGCAGGTCCGCTTGCTGCAAACAGTGGGGCAATATTTGTGTTACAATTCCTGTAACTGGTAAAATTTGTCCTGGCAGTTTGAAATGGGCTAGAGCTGAAGCACGCTTTTGGGTTTTGGGTTTGGGATTTGGGATACTTGGAGCCTCGCTGCTCTAGTTCCTGTCTTACTGAAAATCAATGGCTACTGAGCTCTGAAAGGACTTAAAGATATTTTGGTGTGTAGATCCCTATAGGGATTTTTCCAAAACATGTCCAGTGCCTGATAAGAGATAGGTAGTTTTGAACATATCCTTAGATGCCCAATTCCTAAGCTATTTTTAACATGGTGATATAGCTCCTTAGCATCCTTAAGTGCTTTGGAAAAATGTATTTCTAGTCTCCACTCTGTAGCAGTCATTTATTACCTAAGAAGCAAGGACAGTTGATCTTTGGGGAGGAGGGGATGTCCCAGTGTTGCAAAAACTTCCCCTGTACTTTTCCTAACCCTCCATTTTCAGACTAACTATGTCTTTCCCCTGTGCTGTAAGAAAGATTTGTTTTCTTTTTCTCGGATGTTAAGGTTGTCAGGTCCTGAGATTGTTACTCCCACATTGTTACTCCTTGCCCAGCTCACTTGCACCTTTCCTATGTGCTATTTGCAAAAGCAACAAATGGCTTAAAAGCCCCTGAACCCTGGGTTTAATGGAGGGGTAGGAAATTTAATCCTCCTCCATAGCCCCTCCTATTGGCCTGGAGGGAGCTGATGAGTTTTTGCACCTGTTGGGACCAAATGTCTGCCCCAGACAGAAAGCCTCTGACAGCAGCTGCTAGCTCTTATGTTTTGGGGCATTGATGTCCCAGAAGGCCACCCGCAGTGCAGAGGGGCCCATTGCTTGCGTCAGCCATGGTCCCAGGGTGGATTTGCTGTGGAAATGGTAGGCAGTGGCGGCTCTTCCTCATATCAGAGCTGTGCCAAACGTTGCCTTGGGCGGAAGTCCTTTTCTATTTTCCTTAAACTTTGTGGTTTCTGGTTTCAAATACTCTTTCCCCCTTGCCGTGAGGGAGATGTCTGGGGCAGACGGTGGTTCTGGGAGAGCCAGCGGAGTCATCTGCAGCTTTCTGTGGATGACCCCACGTCTAAAGGAAGATGGCAGAGGAAGACTGTGCATTCCCCCGGTCCCCACCTTCCTCCCCAGGCCATCCTGTCACTGTATGTTTCCCTGACGTAGACTGGTGGGATAAACTGGGGTCTGAGTGGGGTCTGAGTGCCTCTGAATATCAGGTGAAATCTGAAATCACCAAGTGTTTGTTGGAGCCTGCAAAACCTGTCTCCAGACACATGCTGAAGGACTTCCGTTATCAAGGTGTGGCTGAGTGGGAACCCAGCCCCTCAGCCAGGGACCCTTCCTGTGGGGGCACAGATTTCACAAATTGCCATTTGTCTCTCTCCAACAAGGACCTGCAGTTTGCTGCTCCCCTGGCTGTGAAAGCAGACAGGCCCAGGCCATCTGCGGTGCATCACCACCACCACTACCCTCCCACAGGGGTGCTCCCAGTGCCCCATGGGGGCTTCCCGTCCACATCCATGGCACACCACTGGACTGGCAGCACACTCCCTGCCCTGCCTACGTAAGTAAACAGGCAGCCACGATGTAAACTTTTAGCCCTTCCTTCCTGCACAGGTGGGGTAGCAAGGCAGACAAGGCAATCCTATGCCTTTATGATTCTTCACTAAGGCCAGTCCTGAATATTGTCTTTAACACAACAATGGGATTGAGGCAGTTTAAGTGATGATTTGATACACTCAGTCTTGTAACTTGAGTAATTAACTGTTGTTTACTATGGAATAAACATGAGGATCAGACAAGGTCCGCAGATGATACCAAGCTGTGTCCCTGCCACACAGAGCCACCACCCAGCAATGCTGCATGGCTCCGCTCTGCAGTAGTTGTTACCCTGGGCTTTGGATCTCCCTGTGAACGCAGCAGACAGCTGCTAAATAAGGGCTGCATGTGTTTTACATTCAGGCTAAGGTTCCCAGTAGGATTTATATTCTTAAAACACTGCTGAGACATTTGCTAATCAGCAATTCCTGGAAAAAAAACCTACCACCACTTGCTAAGAAAAATGGTACAAAGGGAGAGGAGTACTCAGAAATAAAGCTAAGCCTTTTGATAAACCTGTGCTTGCAGCTGGTGTGTTTTTTAAAGTGCAGAAATGGATGGGCTTCTCCCCAGGCTGCCCCCAGGTCTGTAGAGCCCTCGAACCCTTAGCAGAGGTCAGCAGCCAGCTCCTCTAGGGGCTCACTTGCTTGTGCCTTCCCTGCTATCTCTGAGCTTGTCCTGGTCAGCTTTCTAGGTGTGAGCAGATCTCACCCAGGACTAGTGTTCAAACTAGTCTGCTCATGCAAATGCCAGTGGCAGGAGGGCCCTTGAGCAAGGATCTGAGCCAAGAGCAAGTCTTGCCGAGTATGTCAGGAGGGGAGAGCAAGAAAGCAGGTGTGGAAGCAGTGGTGCTAGAATGTTCTTACATGCTGAGGCTGGTAAAGAAATGCACATTGCTAGGGTGTGGTGGGGTGGCTGGGGACTTTGGGATGGGGACTCACTGTTGCATTGGTTGGAACATAGCTTTTATTTCTGTGCTATGGCTCTTCCAAAGCTTTAATGACCAGAAGGACAGGATGGAGGCAGCTGGATCCTCAGGCATGGGCAACCTGCTGGTGAGGATATCTGTATGGCCCTCTTTAGCATGGGATTTGAATTCCTGAACAGATTATTTACCTAATGGGATTATAAGGGATAAACATTTCTACCCCTTTCGCTTTTACATAGGTTTGTAATCAGTACCAGTAAAGATCTCTTGGCTCCTTCCAGAATCAGTGCAATTAGCTGTTTGCAGAAATCATCAAAGGAAGATCTTGTCATGGCTTTTAAGATGTCTTCTTCCTCTTCTTCAGCTACCTTCCACCATGGCTTATGAGATCTGACACATCTATGCTGTCCTTTTGCAGCAAGCATGCACTGTTGGCTATTACCAAACATAATAAAGCCATTTTTCTTGTTGCAGGTGGCCCACATACTGACAGTAGGTGTTCCTCTGCAAGTGGACCATAGGATTGCTGGGGTCAACCTGTATTTGAACAGCTCCTAATTGTCTGATTGACAGCCTAATGTCTGTATGACTGCACATTGTTTGTGCAAGAAGTGAGCGGAAGAAAGACTGCAGATGTTCAGAACAAACGTACCATGCACCTGTGGTCTGCTCACCCGTTTCTGCTAGTTCAGTTGTTTCCTCTCATCTTCCAAGCCCAGGCCAGCCACAAGCAATCACCACTTTTTTTGCTGTCTCTTCACAGAACCAAGAAAACCCATCCCAAAGCATCTTATAGGCTTGGCAGCCCGCAGCAGCCCCTGGGCATGAAATAATCTTAACACTAGTGTTATCCGAGCCCTTGCAAATGAGTATGACCCAGCTCCAGGGCTGAGAGTCCCCTTCATGTGCAACTTGATGAAATGCCCCTTGCAAAGGGGGCTGCTGCCCTCCTGGGGAGGATAACGCAAACTAACCCAGGGTGCCTGAATGAGGGTTTAGTCGCCAAACCTCATCAGCCTGAAGTGTTCCTCCCTCAGCGTTTTTTCTTTTACTCCCTCACAGATATACTTGTCCTACAGTAATTACCTATCCGGCAAACTAAAGATGAGCAGGAACGATCCAAACACAAGTTACCTGCATAGCAGAGAAAAATCCTAGCATTGGATTTTCCTGAAGACCAGCACTCTGCCCTACCTGTGTGGGTTGGCTTTAGACACTATTTGGATAAATAATTCTCAGTGGAGAAGAACAGAAAGAAATCTGCTCCTGCAGTCATTGGGTTTGAACATTGAAGTGCAATGCCTACCCCCAGCTAACCACAGTCCACGTTTTCTGCCCCAGGAGGGCTCTGACTCTCAGTCTCTCCCAAATCTCACATTTACAAAGCTACCCATGGTTTTCTTCTCAAGAGCTATTGGAGGGCAATTTAAGCAGCCTGGAACTGTGCATATTTGTTTCATTATTTCTCAAGCTCTCCCTCATATAATCAGGGTTTAGACTTGATTTTCAAAAAAATAATACAATCCTGAGGTTCTTCCTTGGATATTAGTAGGTCTTTTTCTTCGGCAACATAAATCAAACACTTTTCCCCTCTTTACTTTTCCCACTAATTTTCAGAAGGCAGACTTTAATCTGAGCCCATGCTATCCTGAGCTTTTTATTTTCTTTTAGGACTCCTCGGAAGGCTCACTCAGTGTTTTAATAAAGCAATACTTTTTCATGCTCTCAGCAGGCTGGTTGTGTTTAATACAGAATGATAAACAATGAATTCATAGCATTTTCTCAATGTCTTCCCACCTTCTCCTGTTCTTAAAGCGAAGAACATCTTTACATTGTTTTTGCCTGGTGTAGTTTGTGAGTGAATCTGATGAAGATAACCCAGGGACCTAAATTTTGTTTGGAATGGTTACCCAGAAGAAAAGATATGGCACTGGGCATAGATAGTCCCTGATAGGCAAAGCTTAATCTGGTCTGCCAAGAACTATTGTCAGTAGCTAAGGAGATAGATACATTTGGCAGCGAGAAGCTGATGTGTATCATCTTGGAAGAAAAAACTTTCAAACTGTGGCCTGTTTACTGTACCATATAGTACTGCTCACTGATGGGTCGGGTGCTTCCCTGTGTGTCCATGCCTCCTGCCTCCAGAGCAGGTACACAGATCGTGGCCAAGGCTGCAGAAAGCAGTATTATGAGACTAGCTTTAGTTACACAATTGTATGTGTAATTCAGGAGTCCATGAAGTAATTGGTGTACCTTAAAGTGATGCTATCAAATTGGTAAACCAGGGTGGTGGAGTTATCTGTAAAGGCTACTAGACAACTATGCAAAGGGTGCTGTGAGTGATATATTTCCAAGTAATAACTGTGACTGCTGGAAACTAATGGTGCGCTCTCTGTGGTCTGAAAATAATTAATGAATAATTTATTTTCATAATATGAAAATAAATAATATGGCCTTTGCTGCACTGGGAACCAGGACATGCAATGGAGAACGGTGCTGTGCTTGTGTGGGGATTTGGTCTTGCTCCTTTGAGACAAAGCTGCTGTTTTGGGCTATGCATTGCAGGTTTAGCAATAAATGGTAGTTAGTGTATGTTAATGTATGTGTTTTCACTGTCTGCTGTTTAATTATTGTGTGTAGGCTGTAATTGGCTCCTCCCTTTTAAAAGCTTACTGTGCACAGCATTGGCACAGCAGAGCACTTCCTCCCAAGGACAAGCATGTGAAATGGTGTACACAGAGATGTCTCCCCATAGCCTCATCCAAGTCCTGGAAAGCTTCTGTAGATTAGGCATGGACCCTCTGCTCAGCATCACACCCCAAAACACTTAAGCCACACAGAGCTTCCTTGGGCAAAAGGTGTCCTCACAGAAGGGATCAGGCCCCTAGGCAAGCAGTGTGGTTCACATCCCACCCTTAGGAGAGTGCTCCAGGAGTTACTCTGCATTGTCCCACCGGTGCCTCTGCAATTGCAGCCCAGTGAAGCACCAGCAAAAGCCCAGCAAATGCAAGTTCTCCTCCTGTTCTGTGCATGTTTCATTAGGAGGTCCTTGAAGGCTGCAGAATTGTTTTATGATTTTCAAAAGAGGCCTTTTAATAAGGCCCGACTGAATAACGCCACATTCACGCCCCTTCACCTGAGGCTCAGTGTGGCTGGCCATACAGCCAGGCTGATTTGCTGGCAATTTCTGGGCTTGGAGTTAAACTTTAATATGAACCAGGGAAGAAGAACCCAGGTGTGACTCAGCCGCCCACGTCCTTCCCCTTCCCCTCCCTGCTGGTGAGGGCAGCACAGCAGGACAGGGAGCAGGGACGCAGCAGTAAGAACCTGAAACCCGGGGGCTGCCCCAGCGATGGAGCCCAGTGACCCGCAGGGGAAAAGAGTTGCCATTGTCGGCGGTGGTCTGGTAGGAAATGCAATTTGGCTGCTGTGTGATTGCATTTGCCAGGGAGCCGGGGCTGTGAAAGCATTGCGTGGATGTGGGGTGAATGTTTTTCTTAAAATCATTCCTCTTTCAGGTGATGGGGTGTTATAGAGGCATTGGTTGAGCTCCTACTGTGGGAGGCAGTGAGGCTCATTAGCAGTTAGGGCTTTGTAGGAGGAGGACAGCTCTTTCCCTTGAGGAAAAGCTTTGCTGCTGAGTTATCCCAGAGATGCAACGTGTGTCTGTGGTGGGCACTTGCCTTGAATGGTGTGTGCAAATAAATCCTGCTGCCAAGAGTCCTTTTCTCAGAAGAAGGGGTTTGGGAGGTGGAGCAATGGTGCCTAGGTACACTAAATAACAGTCCTCGTTTGGGCTGCCAGATCCTCCTACCCCTTGGCTGTTTCTGGCTTTAACCAAGTCACTAACATGAAATGCTTTGTGAGGACTGAAACTTGGTAAACACTAGGCTAAGAGGAAAGGCCTTCCTCTGTCCACTTTTCTTTAGGAATGTTTTTCCTCCATTGCTACTTGCAGAGTGGTCTGACTCAAAAGGACAGGACGGAGCATTGCAGCACCTAAATCTCTCTTTTGACTTTTTGGCCGTTAGCTTCTTGGTCCCCATGCTGCTGGAAAAACGTTATGACATCAGTCTGTAGTTCTGACTGCAGATTGACTACTACTACTGAGCAATTCATGATGGAAGTTAAACAAGATAAAGACTGGCATCCATTTAAATAACAAGCAGGACGTATGTGTGCTGTCCTTTTTAAGGTAACATCTTGCTTTTGCACAGGTCTAGCTTTCCGAGCTGTGTTCCCAAGGGAATGCTGCAGCACCCTGAATTCTGTTGAGGAAGATAAATATAGTCCAGAGAGGAGCAGGGAGCTCGCTTGTTGTGTCTGGCTGAAGGGGTTAGCCCTGCTGCAATTAATCACTGCATGTAAACAAGCCCTGAACTTGGTATGACTTTATGAGTTTTGGTGGATGACTTTTGTCTTGGAGGCTCTGCAGGCACATCATGGGTGCCAGAGGACTTCTCTCCAGGAAGAAGTCCTCTAAGGTTCTTGATCAAAGGGTCTTACTGTATATGCTGAGCTGCATCCCCTGACCTCTGCTTTCCCTTGATGCACCTGAATAGTGATCTGTGATATAGCTACTAAACACTTCATCCACCATTCCTGATCCTTCTCTTGTAGGTGGGTGCATTAAATGCCTGTTTCTTTGCTAGACGAGGTTTCCATGTTGATGTTTATGAAGCCAGAGAAGGTAAGTTCAGCCTGATCATTACTGCTTTATTAATGCTTCTGTCCCTTTACTGATAACAGTTCTTGAAGAAGCAAAAGAGGAACTGTGTGAGCTCGCTGAAACTGCAGGATGGAAATGAAATCTTAGTGTGGCACTTTGGGGATACACTTTTCACTCTTCCCTTTAGCTCCTGTGGTGGTGGGGAGCATTTATTTGAAATATGTTGTCTTGGGTGGAGGGAACCCACCTTTCAGCTACTAAAATGATGCCCTTTTTTTCTGTTCTTGGCTTAAATATTGATTCAAATCCTCACCTTTGAAAATTGCTCTCTGTATGAAGAATTATAGCACAGGGCTGTTGAAGCAAGCTGGGTCAGAAGTTTGGAAGCAACGGCTGTTGTTAATGCTGCAGCATCTCTGTTAGGGTTAAAAACATTACTTGACTGGTAACCACTGCCATCAGTGGTGAGGAAGGCTGGTGGTGAGAGGGGGAGAAGGAGAGATGGAGTGCTTTCAGGAAGCCTGCAGCTCTGCAGGGCACCACAAGAGAGAAATGATGATTCAGAGCCTGGGTGCTGGCTGAAAGGGAGAGAAATCGTTTGCCTTTAGTGTCTATCAGCTGACAGACAAATAAAACCTGGGCAGAGATGGCAAGCCAAGCAGCAGGTGAGAAGGACACCATAGAAGGTGAAACTCAACTCAAACATGCAGTGAAGGGAAGGAGATGCCTCGTGTGACATGGTCTCTGTGATAACTCTTCCTGCTCAGGCAAACCTTGGGACTGGCGGTTTTGCTGCATGGCTCCCAGATACGCTTGTCCCGAGTCCTGTGCACAGCTCTGGGTCCCCACCACAGAAACGGGGGGTCACAGCAGCCAGATGCAAGTAATGCTAGCAGGCTGCAGGCTCAGAGCAAGAGCAAATGGCTTGCTTTTCTCTGTTGTTTAACTGTTAAACTCTTTGCTGGTTATCGTATATGCCAGAAGTTTCACAGGTTCAAAAAGCCTCTGGTTGCTCTTACCTGTCTTCTGAGTCAGATGGACTCAGTTTTTGGCCCATTTCTTGTGCTGAGATGCAACCCTGAAAGCTATTGGGATGAGGCTCTGCCACATGCGCTGGCCAGGCAACCCAGGAAGCCTGAGTGAGGCCATTTGGAGGAGGAACAGGCCAGCACTGAGACATTTCCATCTGAACAGTGATGGAGAAGGTGACTTGCCAGTGTCCCGAAAAGCGTCAGTGTGTGGGTCTCAGCAGAAGCTGCCAGGCGTGCATCACTCATCTCTTTCAGGTAGAGGGGAAACAGCTCTTAGTGGTAACGTGCCCTCTGGCACTGTGGGGAGCTGTCAGATCCAGTGTTCTCTTTGCAGCACTTGGCTGCAACTGCTTATTCCAGGCTAGAGGAAGCATGGAGGAAGCAGCCCTTGAAGCTGCTCAGCTGCCTTCCCCAATAGCTGAATGTGCCCTCTGATACCTGCCCTCTCTGCACACAGAGCAGGGAGACAGGGACTCCCCACTGCCCTGCCTGCTGTCACTGCAGGGATTTCAGGAGATGCCACCCGCACCTGGCTGTGGTATCGGCATCTCCATAACGAACTGCTCTTTCTGCGCAGATATTCGTGTGGCCAGCTTTGCCCGTGGCAGAAGCATTAACTTGGCCCTGTCCCACAGAGGACGCCAAGCCCTCCGAGCCGTGGGGATGGAAGAGCAGGTAGCCTGGCAGCTTCTATCAGTGGTGGGGTTTCTGTGGTTAAAACGCTGTTGACTTCAGCTGGTGATGGATGGGCTCTCTTCTGCTCCCTAAGCATGCAGGGGCCACTGCAGTGGTAGCTCTGCCTTTGTGAGGGTGGAGATAGACCTCTCCCATTGCATGCGTGTAGCCTGGCTCTCCACTGCTTCACGGCATAGTTGCCAATGGGGATATCCCCCAGCCTGGGGGCAGCACCCAAGCCCAGGCAGCTGGGCTCTGCTTGTGGCAGAGGGTGCTTCCCCAGGATACCAACTCTCACACAACACCTTCCAGTGTTTACCTCTCCCCCATGCTCTTCTCCTTCCTTGAGGGTGAGGACAAATGGGGCAGGAGTAGAAGGACTCCCAAAGGAGCTGGAGGACCAGCAGGATGCGATAAAGGGAGCTGGTTTCTCCACTGACATGCCCAGATCTGTATTATTTTCCCAAAAAACCTTGGGCTTTGGGCTGACCCCTTAAATCCGTGAACACCAACTTCTGCACCGCATGCTTGGCTCAGAGCCCAGCACTCCTCTGCAGGTTGCTTGCTACTGGTTAACATCCAGCTGTTGGCAGTGGTGGGATCTCCTGGCCCCTGGCTCCCTGCAGAGAAGGAGTGAGGCTTCAACAGCTTGTATCCCAGCACCAGGATGTAATTTGGCTGTCAACCCCTGCCCTTGTCCAGCGCCCTGGGCTTTTCATGTCCCTTCTATCCAAAACTAATTTTCTGTTGATTTTTATGAGAATGAGCTTGCAAGTAATCTCAATAAAGTGTAGTGACTTGGCGTTGACAGCCCTGTAAAATTTTCCCCGGCAACTTGGATAGCCACATGAAAACATATGAGCAGAAAGCATCCCATTCTGCCTGGAGTGGAGTGCACACGGGGGATGGCACTTGGTAGCTTGTGCCCTGCCCCTTGGCAACTCAGTTTTGGCCAGAAGGCTGGGTTGTGTTCCCTTCCGTTTCAGATTGTGTCCAAAAGCATTCCCATGTGGGCAAGGAGGATACATACGCCTTCAGGGAAGAAGTACTCTATCCCCTATGGGAAGAAGAACCAGGTACTGGTCTCGTGCTGCCACTCAGAGATGCTTTGCAGAGCACAAGGGGTCTTTGATGGCATTTGTAGCTCTGTGTGATGGACAGCCTGGGGCTCACGCTCTTAGAAAGGATGCTGTGAGTGGGAAGGGGGTTGCGTGACTCCCCTGGGTTGGGCGGAGCTGTTTGGAGAGGGTGATGTTTCTCATCTGTCCATGCAGAACATCCTTCAGCAATGCCTCCTGAACCCTGTGTTTGTTTGTCTTGCAGTACATTCTCTCTGTGGACAGAGCAAACTTAAACAGAGAGCTGCTAACAGGTAGGTTGCCAGGTCTGTTTGCGAGCACTTTTACACCCTGTTCACCGAGGATTTAGGGTTTGCCCCACGAACAGGAAACTTTGGGCCCCAGGCTCTCTTTGCCTGTGAGTTCTACATAACCTGGCTCTCAGAAAGTGCAAATGTGAACTAGCTGTGTTCTTAAGAAGAAAATCTGTGCTGTTTCCCTTCTGCTTGTCTGACACAAAAGGATAATCAAACATGTCTGCCCAAGGCCTTTCTGCGTGTGCAGAAATCCCTGAGAAGCAGCTCTCCCTCCCTCATCCTCAAGTGGGAGCTGCCTCAGCTCCCTGGCACCTGGCACCAGAGTCTGCTTCCAGAACTTCACCAGTCAAAGCAGGAGATACCTCCTCAGCCTTGCCACAGTTTGTGGCATTTTTCACAACCCCTGATTGTACAGAGACAAATAGAGATTGGAGCACTGTGGCAAAGTGTGTAATCAGGCCAGGCCAAATTTCCCCAAATTTCCCATTGACTACAGGCACCGCATCCCATACTGAAATACATTGTAGTGATAGTGGAAGCAGGTCAATGACTCGTCATTGCAGGGAAGAAAGAAATCTTTGCAGGATTCCTTGCACTTTTTAAATAGTTTTCACCAGTGTTGACCATATGTAGTCCTAGTATGCCCTGCCCACCGGCCGTCACTCAACACAGCAATCTCATTTGCTGTAATGGCAAAAGTCCCTATAATGTAGTGATCCCTTGGGAATATTTTTGGGGTCACGGTACAAGCCTCTACATTTAGTTGTCTCTTCCTTTCACAGCCGCTGAGAAGTACTCCAACACTAAACTATACTTTGGACACAAGCTCCTGGCGTGCAACGCAGAGCTGGGGAAGTTAACTATAAAACGGTAATCCCTGCACAAACCTGGGATCAAGTGCTGTGTTCAGTTAGTTTCTGCTTAATCATTCATTAAACCTCAAACAATTGAGCAATCTCAGTTTGAAACCAGTGTGTTATTACTGAGCAGGCAAAACTCAATGTCAGCCTTGAAAAGGAGAGACATCATACCAGGGTTCATGGGGAGGCTGAAAAAAATTTAAGCAACTTCCTAACCCCGCAGCAGCCTGGCAGTAGGCTAGGCACACGCTTGCTGACCTGTGCAGGGAATAAACATGCCAGTCTCCATAGCGCTGGTTTGCAGGAACAGATTGCTCGTCAGGGAGGGCAGCTAACAACCTTGTTTCATAGTTGTGTTAAGTTCTGGTCATGCCCCCCCGTCCACATGGGGATACAAAATACCAGCATTATCCCAACAGTGCCTGTTGCATTCTTGGGGGTAGATCCTGCAGTTACGCTTTTGATAACCTACAGGATAATTATTTATCCTAATGCTGAGCTTCCCAGTCAGTGAAAGCCAGTCTTCCCTCACCCTAGAAGATTAATAATGCTGGAGGTGACCCTGGCATTTTGCAAAAGGCAGATCTACTGTGCCCAGTGGTGTTGAGCTGGCCTGGAGTTATGGCAGGACTGATCCAAAGGACTCTCTTGCTTTCAGATCTGACCAGCGGCCATTGGAAGTCACCTATGATCTCATCGTAGGATGTGATGGAGCCTTCTCAACAGTCAGAAAGCAGTTCATGAGGCAAACACGCTTTAACTACAGTCATGAATACATTCCTCACGGCTATATGGAGCTGACTATCCCTCCCAAGGATGGAGATGTAAGTGTGCCTGTCCTGGGGGCTGCTACCACCTTTGCAGATGGGATACCCTGCTCCCCTCTCATGGTGGCTCTGCTACAGCAGCTCTAGAGAAACTAATTTCTCGCTTGGGGCTCAGCCAAGGGACTAAAACTTTCCTAGGAGAAGGCAGGCATCTCTTCCTCTTCCAGTGATGGGGCCAATGTCTTGGTACCTGGCTGCAAAAATCCTAGAGAGCCTGCCCCAGAATGGTAGGGTTAACTTTAGCTCTGAGAGGTCCTGGAGATACAGGAACATGTCTGTGAGGACATTAGTGATTGCAAACCAGCAGATTTTTGCCCATCTTTCCTACCCTTTCCTCTTGCCCTTGCTCTGTATCTCCCTGAAGCATCAAGTACCAGAAAGGAGCTCTGGTCATTGTGTCTTCTCATGGTACAAAGGATGGGAACTGGTGTGCTGGTGTGCAGGGGAACCAGAGGCTGCGCTGGGGAAGCTGAGCAGGGCAGGTCAGTGGCACAAGGCGATCTTCCTTCTCTTTCAGTTTGCCATGGAACCAAACTACCTCCATATCTGGCCAAGAAACACCTTCATGATGATTGCACTGCCCAATATGGTGATAACCCACAGCCACGCTCCCTTGGGGCACGGGGTGGAGCTTGTGGGGATGAACTGACTGGGGTGGCAGGCATGTGACAGGGGCTGGGTGGGCTGACAAGGTGCCAGGAGGGACCCCCAGCCTGTGCCAAGCATCCCACAGCCTGTGGGGGGTGCAGGGCAGGACCCCCAGAGCCGGCCCTGCCTCACAGCACTGGGCAGGTACCTGTGCAGCTTCTCTCTGCCCACACATCCAAGCCCACCTGAGCCCCCCAAAAAACAGCTCTCTGCAGCTGGATGTTATAAACCAGATACGGGATTACCAGGGTAGCATGCCAGGCCCATGCTGGCAGATCACACACTGCCCATATCTGCCTGCCCCCAACATGTGCAAGCATACCATGGGAAGCTGGGTGGCTGGGTGCTTGTCCCCACTGTGCAGGTGGGTCGCTGCGATTGCTAGGTGACAAGCTGGGCACAGAGCTGCTGCTCCAGGTGCCAGGTGCTCTCTGTGGCCTCCGGGATTCTTTCTGACCTTCCTCCCTGGCTGGCAGGACAAGTCCTTCACCTGCACGCTCTTCATGGCCTTTGAGGAATTTGAGAAGCTCACAACAGGCGAGCAAGTGCTGGGTTTTTTCCAGACCCACTTCCCAGACGCCATCCCACTCATCGGAGAGTAAGTGTTCCCATCTCCCCTTCTTGCTCATCAACGCAGTGCCGTGAAGCCAGGGGATGCATCCCCACCCAGCCTCGGGGTCCTGGTGACAGAGACTCTGCTGAAGCTGGCAGGCCAAGGGGTTGCAAACACTGTTGGGGTGGATCCCCACGGCCTGTACGTCTGAAGGAGGGGGAGTGAACAGACTGAGGTCCGCATTGTGTCCGCACTGGAATAGCAGTCTCAGCAGCAAGATGCAGCCCCATCCCACAGCAGTTTCTGACGGAGTTGCACTGAAGCACTGCTCTGTCCCTTGGAGGCACAGCCCAGGCCCTGCCACTGTGGGACCAAGGAGCAGACGACCTCCCACTGCGTTCGTATTGCTCTTAAAGGTTTTGAACTCAAGGGATGGATTAGCTGTTCATAATCTCTGGGTTTTTGACTTTAGAGGTGGGTGAGCAAAGTGACTCCGCTAGAGCAAAGGTAAGGGTTGCACACTGAAACCAGCAGCGTGAAGGTAGTCCCGCTGTTCAGGTAGCTGATTTGCGCAAATTTTTATTTTAGCTACCAGACTGAGAAAGCCTGGGCTTGGCAAAAAGAACACAAACCACTGTGCTGACTAAACAAAGTCTGGCACTTATTGATTGTATGGTTAAAACAAATATCAGGGCTGTGAGACACAAGAGCAGGCAGTTCCCAACGGCATGCTGCTCCTCAGGCAGTAGGGACCCTCTTGCTGCTGGGTAAATGGAATAAGGGCAGCAGCACAGAGCCGGAGCATCCTGTTCCTCCTCTGGGCCCTCGTGACAGTGGGGACAGGGACCAGCCTTTCCAGCACATGTCCTGGTGGCCGTGGCTCTGCTCAGTGTGTCCTCATTTTCCTTCAAAGAGGGAAGCTCCCCAGCTGGTGGGAGCTCCAGCCCATGCTATTAATGCTTCCGCTTTGCAACATAGTTATCTAGCATGGGCTTTTTTTGGCTGATACAAAGGGTCTCAGCTGTGTTAGGCAGTTTCCTTTCCTCTTAAGGAGACTGTATCACAGGACTTCATGTAAATTTAGAAACTCAGATGTCCTCTGGTATATCCTTCCTATAGTGACTGCCATCCATCACTGCTCCCAGTAAGAGGACTGAGATGTTGATGACACTCTTACTCATGGTCAAGTTGTGTGCAGAGCTTAAAACCTGCAGGCAAAATATTTGGTCCATAGGGAAAGTTAATGAAATAGGTTTTCTGGCTTCCACATTTTCCCCAGCACAAATATCCTAGTGAATAGGCTTGGGTTTTACATCCCAACAGTGACAGTGCCTGTGGCCCTGGCTTCTTGAGCTTGAATGTGGCATGACTTGCTCTTCTTGTCTCTTGTGGTCCCACAAGTGAAGTATCTGTTGTTTTGCCTGAAGGCGAGAGCTGAAGCACGATTACTTTTTGCTGCCAGCCCAGGCCATGATATCTGTGAAGTGCTCCTCCTACCACCTTGCTTCCCGGTGCATGCTGATGGGAGATGCTGCGCATGCTGTTGTGCCCTTCTACGGACAGGGCATGAATGCGGTAAGTTCATGGCTGGCCCTGGGCTGTGTCAGTCAGGTCCCCACTTGTTTCACCCAGAAATGCCTGGTTTCAGAGTGTAGCTCCATAGAGTTCATGGGCTGGCCTGTCCCACGGTCTGATGTCCTCTGCATTGGCAGGTGTTGAACTCCCCTCAAGCACTTGGTTGCTCACTAGGACCCAGCTGTCCTCCGGGGAAAAGGGGACTGGGTGGTGGTGCCGCCTTCCCATGGGGCAGAGGACTCTGTGGGAGGGGGGTCCTGCAGGGCAGCCCCAGGCTGCTGGGAAAGGCAACCCACTGGATTTCTCTGCAAGACCCCTGGCAGAGTGGCCTGGATTAAGACTCCTGCTTTGAAGCTGTGGTCAGTGGGACGCTGAGCGTGCAAACAGCTACACTAGCTAAGCATCTGTGAGGGCACTTCTTGTGAATGCATGGTTCCTTCTGCCTATTTACGCTCTAATTGTCCTCCCAGGGCTTTGAGGATTGTCTGGTCTTTGATGAATTAATGGACCAGTTCCACAATGACCTTGGTGAGTGAGCTGGCCAGGGAGGAGCAAGAGCAGAGGATCTCTCTACAGCTGAAGCCAGCTGGATACCTTGCTGGGGAGCTGCCCATGAGCTGCCACTTTCTTCTCCCAGGTGCCTGCCTCCCTGAGTTCTCCAGGCTGAGGGTGCCAGATGACCACGCGATCTCAGATTTAGCCATGTACAACTACGTAGAGGTAGGTGAGCTGCACACAGACTTGTGGTCCTATGGACCGTGCACACAGCAGGCAGGGGCTCTGGCAAGACTCTGGTCAGGCTCTCACCCCACCGGACTTGAGTCTAAGAGCTCCTTGGGAATGCCACTGGGGCTGGGGAGGCTCTGCTCCCTGCGGTGACCCCCAGGCCAGGCAGCGGGACAGCTAGCAAAACTCAGGGGACTCTGCCAAGATGCCCCACGAAAGTGTGATGGTTGCTCTGTTGCAGATGCGTGAGCACGTGAATTCAACGTGGTTCATTTTCCGGAAGCATGTAGACAACTTACTCCACACCCTCATGCCTTCCACCATTGTCCCGCTGTACACCATGGTAAGGCCAGCACCTCGGTCCCCACTGCCTGAGCTGCCACAAGCCTCCTGGCCGGCTTTGAGGTGGTGATGTGCTTCTGCAACCCTCCCAGGTGACCTTCACCAGAATTCGCTACCATGAGGCACTTCAGCGCTGGAAATGGCAGAAAAAGGTTGGTCAGTGGTGGTGCCCCGTGCCATGAGCCTTGTGAGCATCCTGCATGCCAGCACTGCTCAGCTGCAGGGGGGGAGCTTTGGTGGTGGGATATTGCCAGGTGGGTACAGGTGTGAAGACTTCACTTGGTGCTGCAGGGTCGGAGCAAACCTCTGATGACGCCAGGGTTTCTCTTTGACACTTGCAGATAATTAATGGAGGGCTCTTTGTCATGGGGGCAGCAGCACTGTGTGGCACTTACCTGCTCATAAAGCGGCTGGCACGGGACTCAGACTTCTTCATGGTAAACTTGTGGGGCTGGTCCCATTATCTCAAGAATATTGAAAATTTTCCCTTTGGCACACAAGTAGCTTAAATGTACGGGGAGCTCCTGGTTGTAATAAAAGTGAAGGCATGGGCTGTTGGCTCTGCTGGTTGATGTTGTTTCTCTTGGGATGTGGCCTGGCAGCTCCTGCAACCCCTCTGCCTCCTGCCCTCCCAGCAGTGGTGGTGGTCCCTCTCCCCGGATGAGAAGAGCCCTGCAGGGGCTCCGACATATCTCTGCCTCATCTCAGCAGCCTTGTCTTGAATGATGCATTGTGTCATGGGCTGGGTGCAGGTTTTGTGTGCAGTAATGGGGGGACCATGCGTCCTCCCAGCCAGCAGGACAGCCACTTGAACCCGTCAAGGTGTCCCAGCCTGTACTGCTGACTTCTGCTTTTACGAAAATCAAATCAATACCTTGACTTGAAAACCAGCCAGCTCCCTCCCCACCCTAAATCAAAGAAAATACTGTTAATTTATTCCTGGTGGAAATTAAACAACTTTAAGAAAGGATGTTCTGGGGCAGTGCTTGAAATCTGGAGAAAGAGCTGTTCGACACCTGGCTGAGAAATACTTCTGACTTTTTGCAAGGAGGTCTCCACAGAGGGACCACCAAGCCTTTGGGCTAAAGCAAGACCAAGGGCGTGAAGGACCCTCCTAGCTCACTGTTTTCCCTCTGGGCTTTTGCACATAGTCTAGCATATACTTCTGTCAAATGCAATTACTGATCATATGTCTTTCTGAAAAAGTCTGGATCCCTCATCGATTTTCTCTAATTGTTCTCTGAAGCATGTATGTGGTTGTACTTGCACTGTACACACTACACCAGCAGTAAGACCTGCAGTGGCTGACAGGGGACAGAGTCTCTTCATGTTCAAGTATTCAAACCGCTACACTGAACTTTAGAAGGGCAGACTTTGCCCTTCAGGAGTCTGGTCAGCAAAGTCCCTTGGGAGGCCGTCCTGAAGGGCAAAGGAGTCCAGGAAGGCTGGATGTTATTCAAGAAGGAAATCTTAAAGGCACAGGAGCAGGCCGTCCCCATGTGCCGTAAGACGAACAGGCGGGGAAGAAGACCGGCCTGGCTGAACAGAGAGCTTTGGCTGGAACTCAGGAAAAAAAGGAGAGCCTACCACCTTTGGAAGAAGGGGCAGGCAACTCAGGAGGACTACAAGGATGTTGTGAGGTTATGCAGGGAGAAGATTAGAAAGGCGAAGGCCCAGTAGAACTTAAACTGGCCACCAGCATTAAAGATGATAAAAAATTTTTTTACAAATATATCAGCAACAAAAGGAGGGCCAGGGAGAATCTTCATCCTTTGTTGGATGCAGAGGGAAACATTGCCACAAAGGATGAGGAGAAGGCTGAGGTACTTAATGCCTTCTTTGCCTCAGTCTTTCATAGTCAGACTGGTCATCCTTGGGGTTTTCAGGCCCCTGAGCTGGGGGATGGAGATAGGATGCAGAATGAAGTCCCAGTTGTTGAAGAGGTGGCAGTCACCGACCTGCTCCTCCACCTGGATGCCCACAAGCCCATGGGGCCAGATGGGATCCACCCGAGGATACTGAGGGAGCTGGCAGAGGAGCTTGCCAAGCCACTCTCCATCATTTATCAGCAGTTCTGGTCAACCAGGGAGGTCCCAGATGACTGGAAGGTAGCAAATGGGACGCCCCTCTACAAGAAGGGTCAGAAGGAGGATCCGGGGAACTACAGGCCTGTCAGCCTGACCTCGGTGCCGGGGAAGGCCATGGAGCAGATCATCTTGAGTGCCATTACGCAGCACGTGCAGGACAACTGGGGGATCAGGCCCAGCGAGCATGGGTTTATGAAAGGGAGGTCCTGCTTCACTAACCTGGTCTCCTCCTATGACAAGGTGCCCCGCTTAGTGGATGAGGGGAAGGCTGTGGATGTTGTCTACCTGGACTTTGGTAAGGCCTTTGACACTGTCTCCCACAGCATTCTCCTGGAGAAGCTGGCTGCTCACGGCTTGGATAAGTGCACTCTGCTCTGGGTTAAAAACTGGCTGGACAGCCAAGCCCAGAGAGTGGTGGTGAATGGAGTCCAATCCAGTTGGTGGCCGGTCACGAGTGGTGTTCCCCAGGGCTCAGTGTTGGGGCCAGTCCTGTTCAATATCTTCAATGATGATCTGGATGAGGGGATCGAGTGCACCCTCAGTAAGTTTGCAGATGACACCAAGTTGGGTGGAAGTGTTGATCTGCTGGAGGCTAAAAAGGCCCTACAGAGGGACCTGGACAGGCTGGATCATTGGGCCGGGGCCAACTGCATGAGATTCAACAAGGCTAAGTGCCGGGTCCTGCACTTGGGTCACAACAACCCCATGCAACGCTACAGGCTGGGGGAGGAGTGGCTGGAGAGCTGCCTGGCAGAAAAGGACCTGGGTGTGTTGGTTGACAGTCGCCTGAACATGAGCCAGCAGTGTGCCCAGGTGGCCAAGAGGGCCAATGGCATCCTGGCTTGTATCAGGAAGAGTGTGGCCAGCAGGACCAGGGAGGTGATAGCACCCCTGTATTTGGCACTGGTGAGGCCGCACCTCAAGTACTGTGTTCAGTTTTGGGCCCCTTACTACAAGAAGGACATCGAGGTGCTGGAGCGTGTCCAGAGAAGGGCAACAAAGCTGGTGAAGGGTCTAGAGCACGTCTTATGAGGAGCAGCTGAGGGAGCTGGAGAAAAGGAGGCTGAGGGGAGACCTTATTGCTCTCTAGAACTACCTGAAAGGAGGTTGTAGCGAGGTGGGGGTTGGTATCTTCTCCCAAGTAACAAGCGATAGGACGAGAGGAAACGGCCTCAAGCTGTGCCAGGGGAAGTTTAGGTTGGATGTTAGGAAAAACTTCTTCACTGAAAGGGTAGTCAGGCATTGGAACAGGCTGCCGAGGGAAGTGGTTGAGTCTCCATCCCTGGAGGTATTTAAAAGATGTGTAGACGTGGTGCTTGATGACATAGTTTAGTGGTGGACTTGGCAGTGATAGGTTAACGGTTGGACTCGATGATCTTAAGGGTCTTTTCCAACCTTAACGATTCTATGATGATTCTAAGTAACAACAGCCTCTGCATGGGTCCCTGGCAATGGGCATTGCATCCAAGGCCCAGAGCCCTAACGGGTGCCTCTGGTGTCTTTGTGCAGCCAGGTGCGGGGTGCACAGGACCTACACTGCGTTGGGAGTTCTGGTGCCAAAAATAGCTGCAGGCTGGGAGCGTACTGGGGAAAGTATTAGACACACTTTCCTTCTTCTTACCTTGCCCTAGACCCTCACAGACACTGTTGAATAACAGCAAAATGGCACAAATTAACCCCTGATCTGATGTGGTACAGCCACTCTTGTTTAAGGTCGCTTACATATAGCTGCCAGTAGATTGGCAGGGACAAGAACTGGTTTGCATCATTTAGTGAGTCATTTTTGGCTTGCGGGGAGCACCTTTCAGGACGTAGATGGCAAATTAGTGTAGAAGACAGTTTGTTTCTCTGGCCAGCATCTTTCCCAGGCACTGTATCTATGGGAGATGCTGTCAACGATGACAGGATTTTGCTGTAGTTTCTCTGATGAACGCTTCAGCTGCTGCCCTTGCACCTGATTCTTAGCAGGACAGATGTATTTACTTGATTTATTAATTTTTATTAACGTTAAACCTCTTCAAAGAGCAAATGAAGATGTGACATAATACAGCTATATGCAAATTTTTCCCAAACTTAAAGCAAATATGGAATTGTACCGCTATTTCACAGGAATGACCCCACAACGTAAGAGCAATTAGCTTCTGTGCATGGTTTGGAAAAGTGCTGAGCTGGAGATGCTCTGCGTACTGCCAGGTCTTTTGCATACATGGCCCTCCGCATATCTGATGCGCTCACAGAGCAGGGAAAAGAGCCATGGGGATGGTGGAAGAAGCTGTGGCCAAGATCTGAGCTGCAGGCAATGTTTCATGTGCTTGGTGCCGATGTTTCATAGTTCAAACAGTTGCTTCTTTGCCTCCTTGTCATGCAGAGGGCTCAAGGCCTGGTGGAGGTTAGCCAAGCTTGCAGGAGGCCAAGTAGAACCATGCCCAAGGTAGGTCTGGAGGGGAGCAACACCAGGGAGCAGCTGATGATTTGGAAAAAAGATTCAGTGCATGTTCCCCAGCTGCTCTTCATCTCTGGGTACAGGTGCTCACCAGCCCTTAGGGCCCATCACCTCACTGCAACCCTCCACAAACAGCTCAGCAGTGAGTGCTTTAGAAACTAGTCGTTTAGAAACATAATGGTGGAGACCAGTGCAGCAGGGGGAAAGCATGGAGCAGCCTGGGAATAGATCCTGCTAGAGCAGAAGAGAAATGGAAGTTTTGAAATCCCAGCTCCAAATCAAAGCTGGAAGTACTCTGTGCACTCAGCTGGTTTTGGGGCTTGGTGTCCGAAGCTCCTGCCATAAGGCAAAACTAGCATCAAGAGCTGAGACAGTCAGTAACCAGTATGGGAGCCGTTGCATGTGCCCACTGGTGAGACCTGCTTTGCAGTCCCATCCACGGCAAATCTGCAGCTGTTCCCTTCTCCCAGCTCCACTAACCCAACTGTCGAGCGCTGCACCAGGAGACAGGCATGGTGCAGCCCCTCAGCCAGTGCCTGACGTGCTGGTGGCCTCTTGGAAGAAGGGAACAAACCAACAGGGTAAATAAGAGGAGGTGGGAGCCTGAGATTTCCTTAGCTTGCCGTTTCCTTATTTAATGGTGGGTCCTAGCACTGCCGGGCATTGCTCTGCTTCATTGCCCATTAAACCTGGGGTTCACAACCGTGGTGGTGGCACTCTTGAAGAGGGGGTTATCAGCCTGGAGGGAGAGAGGTGAGAGGCCCGTGTTGTTGTGCTGTATTGGATTTTCAGCAGTGTTACCCACTCCACCCCTCCCAATGTCGTTGGCAGAAAAGCCCACAGGCTGCTTTAGCCCCTTGCAAAATCCAGCCAGTCTGCGAAACCAGCCAGTGGGGAGGGTTCAGGTCTGCCAGGCCTGCCTCTGGAGACAATGTTCCCTCCAGGTGTCCCCTGGATGTACATGCGTGTACATGAATGTCCCAGCACACCCCACCACCATCTTACATCATTCCACTTGGCCTTGGACTTCTCCTTCTCGAACCGGCGGTATTCCCGGCGGTCAAACAGCTCTGTCAAGAGCCGCCAGATCAGCAGGAGCACCAGGCCAATGAGGGCCACGCCGGCGATGGTGCCTCCCACAATCAGCGCGATGTTGGGAGGCTCTGGGCACTCTGCGGGGCAGACAGACAGAGTCCGGCTGCAGCCCCTGGCAAGGCCACCATGGCAGAGCTGGCAGCTGGCCTGCAGAGGGACAGGAAGAGCAGGGCTAGCGTACCTTTTTTAGGATCGACACTGACAGTGTATATCTCCTTGCCATCCTCCTGGAGCATGCGGAAGGAGATCCAGCAGTTGTGGGAGTCCTTCTCCCTGCACTGCCTGCTCACCCCTGTCAACTTCGTGTCCAACTGGATGTTGGGGCAGGCCTCGGAGCAGTTCTTTGCAAAGGGGCCACTCAGGAAGGCCTTGCACTCCACGCAGGAGCTGCAAAACAGGCGGCCACAGCTCACCTCTGCAGGGGCAGAGGCTCTCTCACCTGGCTTTGACTGTGGCTGGACTCTGCCCAAGCACAGGCAGGGCTTGCCTGTGCCTGCCCGGCAGGTGGGGGCATCCCCGCCACCCCCCATGCCATGTCCACACGTGTCACTTACACATATCTGCCACAGGGTGAGGGGCAGCCGGGGCACTCCTGGCAGAAGGGGGGCTGGTATCCCCCCCAGCACTGGCAGCGGTTGCAGTGGCAGGTCCCGCGGTGGCTGCACTCGTTGCCACGGATGTTCAAGCAGCCATCCGTTGACTTCTTGCACTGGCAGGCGCTGCCCTGGTACTCAGGCGTGCACTTGCACTCCCCGCAGTCGCATTTCCCACGGTCTGCAGCGGAAGACCTTTCAGACCAGGATCCTACAAAAAGCCAGATCGCCCTCCCTCCGCCCATGCTTGGAGAGCATCACCCACCCTGCGCTCTCCATGCCAACCTCCATGGGATGGTTGAGGAGGTCCTGCAGGCTGGTGCAGTGGGACCCAAGACTCCCAAACCCACCCACCTGGGATTTGGCAGGGAAAGGCAGCATCTCCCTGGGGATTTAATCTTTCTAAACAGTGCCCCAGTGGAGAACCCATCACGCAGATGCATCACCTTTGCCACCGCAGAGGGAGCCGTTGTGAAACTCGCAGTTCATGTTGTCACACTCGCAGAAGGTGCCGTAGATCTGCTTTTCAGGCACGTCGCTGGTGTGGCAGATGCACTGCCCGCACACACAGTCCCCCAGCCCCGAGCAGATGACCGAGCTGTTGTCCTTCCGGCAGCTGCCCTCTAGCTCCTTGCTGGTCTTGCCTTTGGTGTCACACTCGCAGTTCTTCCCCGTGTAGCCCGAATTGCAGCTGCCATCAAAAGAGAGGAGCAAGCCTGGGTCAGCAGCCACAAGAAATGCTGTGGGGCATGTGTGGGGCCCAGACCTCAGCCACAGTGGAGCAAATCTGGGACAGCCTCACCGAAACCCAACCACGGCTTGTTGGTGCTAACTCTGTGCTGGAGCAGGGCAGCTGATCCGGAGGAAACCTCAGAAATGCTGCTCTCCCCACTGTTCATATTTACAACACCAAACAGTTGCCTGGAAATTATTGTTCTATTTATAATTTCCAAACCCTTGCCAAGGAGATCTGAGTGTTTCCTGAGGAAACCCAGTCTTTTCCTCTCCCTGTCACCAAGGGGCCATGAAGTGATAATTGCACTCAAACATCTGCGTGAACTACAGTCCCAAAGTGGGATTTTGAGAGATTTCTACAGAAATCTGTGCCTGCTCAATGGGTGGGTTGGTGGATGGTTGGATGGTTGGATAGTTGGATGGATGGGTGGATAGTTAGATAGACAGGTGGGTGGATGCCCTTACGAAAGCAGCAGACCCCACCAACAGAAGGGAGAGCTCATTGTGTCCCCTGCCTCCATGAATGTAAACCATCTCTCTGAAGAAGAAAATTGGTGCAAAGGTGCAGAGCCAGGCCATGACTGATTGCCACATGTACACCCCTCTGCTGAGCCCTCACCTGGCCCTACATTTTCCAGGCGTGGAGGTGCTTGGAGGAACCGAGTGCACCACGCAGCTGACCTCGGCTTGGCCCAACGGCCCTCTCCCAGCAGCTCCCTAGCTCTGGCAGCATTTGAAATAGTGTTTGGGGGGGGACAGCACGTACCTGCAGATCCCACAAACAATGCTGCCTTTCCCACTGCAGGCAGCTGGGTCAGGCTGCTCGTTGCAGTTGCAGTTGCAATTGCTGTCCAGGTGGACAGTGAGGGTGTCTGTGAAGCCCAGTGGCCGGATGGTGAAGGACTGGCTTTTGATGCACTCCTTGGCCGTGACCTTCACTCTGAAGATGACCTATAAAGTGCAGAGTGAGAAAGGGAAGGGCCAGAGGCCATCAGGTAGCTTCAGCAATCGGAGGGCAGTATCAGCCCCAGGCTGAGCACATGCACATCCAGCGCAATGGAAGACTCCCCCATCATGCAGCATTTTGGACACTCTTGGCATTAAATTCATGTAAACAGAAAGCCTGAACAACAGGCTAGGTTCCTGCTGTTAAAGAGGATGGGCATCAGGGACCTTGTGAGCTGCAGGGTGTTCCTGGTACGGGGGAACGTACCTCATCATTGATCTTGACATTGTCGCACTGCCCTCTCGCTTCATCCAAGACAACCTTGTTCTCACTGCACATGGAGTCATATTTGACATCCAGGACATCCGGCAGGGTGGAGTGGTCCAGGATGATCCGCGAGGAGAGGTTCTGTGGGGAATATTGGAGAAAGTGCCATCAGTCCAAGAGGAGATCAATGCAAGGGAGTCTGGGGCTTCCCCCCAGCCCAGGGGATAGGGGCAGGGAGCACCCCAGGCTGGGGTCTCAGCTGCCTGGAGTGGTTCTGGAAAGGCAGGTGATAGCACTGGAGAGGTGGGAATCTCTTGCTTGCTGTGGGGAGAGGGTCTCAGCATGTCCTGTCCTCAAAGCCCTGGTCCCAACTGTTCTCTGATGGTGAGGACACACGATGAGAACCTTGCCCTGCTCCGAGCCCTGCGAGACAGGCAAAACAGCCTCCTCCAGCACTTACGTTGTAGGCCACCTGGATGAGTTCAATGATGTTGCTGGAGTCCTCATTCAGCTCTCCCACTGCAGACTTTGGGATCATCTCACTGAGTTTCTGCCAATGGAAAACAAAGAGGTGAGCGATGCCCCCATGTGACGGCGGCGGAGCAGGGGGCAGCAGCAGGAGGACACGCATAGCTGTTTGTCCTCCTGGGGAGGGACAGGAGGCACCTGGAGCATCTGAAGTCTCCTTACCTTGTAAACATCCACCATCTTACTGGTGACAGCAAAAATAGGCTGAATGTTGTTTTCAGCAAGTTTCTGGACCAGCTGGCCAACAGACGGGTAGTCCTAGGTGGGGAGAGGGATGCCACTCTCAGCATGATCTCCTCCATCAGCAGAAGGGTGAACAGTTTGGGTTTCACGGCCCAAATTATGGTGATTATGGTGACCTTGTGGTCTCAGCAACAGGCTTGTTATGTGACATATTTTTTCTGCCTGGGGGAGCAAGGCTGAGGGTGCAGAGCCGCTGAGCAGCCCCCAGGTACTTACAAACTCATTGCTCTTCTTGTACATGTTGTCCTCCAAGTGGCACTGGCCGTCGTTGGGGGTCAGGATGGCCCCAAGCTTGCCATCGCCAGCGAAGTGGAAGCCATCATCGGTAGCATACACCAGCAAGCGGGTCACATTGCGCCAACCGATCAAGTCCTGCAAGTGGCACAGAGACCTGTCCCTGAGCGGGGCTGGGAGGACAGTGCCAACAGGCATGGTATGGCCCTTGCCAAAGCATGGCTAGTCTCATGTTGGCCGCAGTGTGGGGCAGGGGGCACAGAGGAAGTGGGTTACAGAAGATCAGGGTCAGGAGGCTGGCCTAAGATGCTCTCTTGTACCCCCCCAGAGTAACCTGCCCCACTGCCAAATCAGGACTTATACATGATGGTCTTCCAGAGCCCACCTAAAGAGGGGCAGAGCCACCTCCTGAGGGACGGTGCGTGAGCACCGCAGCAGCAGAGCAGACACGAGGACTCACCCCACACACCGCTGCCTGCATCATGGCATCCAGCCCCCCCTCTGGAGCATCCAGGTTCCCCGAGATAAACTGCTTCCCCACTTCGCTCTCAAACTTCTTGGCGTTGTCCGTCAGTGAGAGGATGTGCTTGAAGGCGAAGGGAGGCTGGCATTGCTTGTCCTTGTTGGGGCAGGGGTTCTGCAGCTTCTCGGGGTGAGTGTTCACAAAGGGCAGCACCGTCTTGTCCACAAAGGAGCCAAACCCTAGGGCATCCAGGACCACAGCGTCAGGGGCCAGAGCAGGCAGGGACCGGCAGGTGTCCCTGTGGCACAGGGTGTGGACAATCTGCTGGCCCCCGTGTACGTGTTCATGTCCCTTGCCCCGGCACACTCGAGCCTGGCAGAGGACGGGTTACGCTGCCTGCTGCCTGCATCCTGCTCCAGCCCCGCAGCTCTTCCCAGCAGCAGACAAACAGATGTGCCCGGGTCCTGTGCTGCAGACAGGCTCACCTATGCGGCGAGAAGGGGTGGTGCTCTCCAGCGCCCTGAGCAGCTCCCCTCCCAGCTTCTTCACCTTCTCCAGGTCATCCAGCATGGAGTAGGAGAGGTCCATGAGGTAGTAGAGATCAATGGGGTACCCCATGGCACGGCGAAACTTCACCTCAAATACAGCAGGCTGGCCTATGGGAGGGGGATGCCGGGATCAGCTGCGGTGCTGTGGCTCACATCTTGCCCCATCGCCCACCCCCCACTGGGATCCTCCTCTCTTTTGGAAGAAAAGGGGAGGAAATGCAGGCTGCAATGTGCTGCCACATCTCGGCTGAGGCTGGGGGTGAGCGGAAGGGTGTTGGAAACACCAGGTAGACCATACCTATCCTCAGTTTCAGGTGCACCTCCTGGGGAGTCAGCTGTATGTCGTTGCTTAAGGGACTGTCCTGTGTCTTTGTAATGTCGTTGACTGGAAACTCAATCTCATTCTGCGGACATCCCCTCTGCTGCAGCTGCTCAATGGTGTCACAGCGGATGGAGTCTGGCTCGCCGGCTTTGGTGAAACTCTGTGTGTTGCAACATCAGCAGGAAAAAATTAGAGGAGCAGGAGGTGAACGGGCTTGTTACAAGATGATCCAGCTCCCAAATCAGGTCTCCAGGGTATTGATGGAGAAAGGAAGGTTGAAGGGTCCTGTCTGTCAGATCCCTCCTGGCCTCATCCACCATGTAGGACATGAAACACTCCCATGATGCAGTCTCCCCCCTCCACCACAGGCAGAGCTGGGCAGGGAGGGTGACCATCCCGCTGCCTGTCAGCTGACCGCTGGGGACTGACAGCACGACAGGCTACATGGACCTACCGGCTTCTTGCACCAGGCACAGCCAGGACCAGACTGGATGCAGTCCTTGCATGTCCCCACCTTGATCTTGGGGCACTCCATGGCAAAGGCTGAAATAGAGAGAAGACAGAGTTGGTGCGGGGGGGACTCGGGGGAGGCCAGTCTGCAGCGGCGGCAGCCATGGGGTGCTCTGACACCCAGCACCAGGCACCCATGCTGTCCTGAGCCCGCCCTGCCTACAAAACCCACACTGGGGCTCCTGGCAGGGCCCTCACTTGCCTCGCTGTCCCTCAGCTGGGCTGGCTTGAGTTAATTCCAGTTCCTGGGAAATGCAGGATCTGGCCCTTGCACACCTCTCAATGGTGTGAGAGGTTGTTCCTGCTGCTGTTGGGCAGCATTTGGGTCCCCCCCCTATTTCACTGCCCACATAAGGTGCTGGGGGGAAGGCAGTGAGGAAGGGCAGGTTGGGCTCACCTGTCATCACCAGCAGCACCACCCAGGTCACCACCAGCAGACGGAGGCAGCAGTCACATGACATTTTCTGCAAGACAAAAAGCATCCCTGTGACTGCCTGGTGCATGGCATTTGCAGGGAAGGGAACACTCAAACCCTATAGAAAGTGACTGCAGAGGATGGTGGCCCCAGGGTGCCCTTCCTGCAGCCATCCCACTGCGTGACCCTGCTGCAGCCCCAGGAGTCGGGCAGTCAGGACCAGGGCAGCCACCATGGGTGTGTGGGCTGACTCAGGATGGGTGCTGGCGTGCTTTTACAAAAATAAGTTGATTTCCAATATACATAGCTTTTGGACTAAATGTGGAAGTCAGCAGAGCAGCTGAACTGCTGCAAAGCTTGGTGTAGTGTTTATCCAGACTCTTCAACCTATATGATTATATCTATGTAACATTGGAAAATCTCAAGCATTGCATTTAGTTTTAACTAGATGTGAGTTTTTTCAGCTTCTGTGTTGACCTGTATTTGTATGGAAATTGGAATCAAAATTAACAAAAGGACCATTTCTATTAATTAACTAGCAAGGTGTGCTAGATACGTGGGGAAAGAAGTCTATTACTACTTGCTTTACCTTTAACTGATTCATCAAGGAAATGAACTATTTAATGTAGTGAATTAATATAAGTTTTCCTGCTGAGGGTTTCCAACAAGCAAGGGTTTCCAACATCACGGCATGGGTGACCAACATCCTAGGAGAGCTGCAGTCTCATCTCTGAGGGAAGCAGAGAGGCTGGCTCACACTGCATGGTGAGGTCCAGCCTGCCAGTGTGGCAACCATCAGGCTGGCTCTTGCACAATGTGCAGGGCAAGGAAGCAAGACGGGGTGTTGGAGTCAGACCTGCACAGGGAGAGGGGCCAGGACGTGATGCCATGGGTGGGGGCTCTGACCCTGGGGCGGGGAAGGTGGCTGCACATTTCTTACTGGTGTGCAGGCAAGGACTCCCAGCTCATCATCCAAACCCCACAAGCACTTGCTATCCTCAGTTACACCAGCATTTCAGAGCATGATAGAGACACTGTTCTTCACAAGCACGTTCTCACAGTGCTTCTTCTAGCTACTCACACTACTCACTTCTTGCCCCAAAGCACATCTCCTGATCCCAGAAGTTTATTCCATCCATAAAGTTGGCTAAATTGCTCTTAGGGAGTGATTTTTCAGTGTTCTTCCTGTGGTGTCAATGAGATCTTGTTCATTAACAACGTCATTTCTCATAATGCCTTTCCTCCAGCATGGCCCTGGAGCAAAACCCAACAGAGTCATGGCCTTGCAACATGGACGCACACGGGGAAGTGAGAAAAGAGGAATTTGTTAAAAGAGGAAAAAGGAATAAGAAAGCATGAAGGAACAACAAACATTGCCCTTTTTAGCAATATTAGACACAGCATCAGAAAAACAGGTCATTGGTTTTGAAATAGCTCTGATGCTGCCCTGAGCAAGAAAACAACCACTCCCTGGCCCCTGCAACTTGGCACAAAGTGCCATCACCCCTTCCTGTGAACCTGCCAAATTGACAGCTCAGAGTCAAATGGAAACAAGAAAACAAGGGAAACCTTCAAAAGGAACTGAGGCCACGTTAGTACGTAAGGCTGCTCAGATCCCCGTCTGAGATGTCAGGATGTCCTTTCTTATCTCGTCAGCCTCTGTAAGATACCAGACAAGCAAGGGATGACACTGGTCAGCCTTGAAAGGTCTGCTTTCCTCCTGAGGGCAGAAAGAAGGTCTAGGTAGGTTGATGGGTGTCATTTCAGTGACATTTGCACAGTGAGGTTTGTTGCCCAGCTGTAGTATGGACACGGAGATGCCGCAGGACCGCTATGGCTGGTTGCCACCATTGCTTATGGCAGGGGTCATCTGGATGTGAAGGTTTGCAGCCTTGGGAACCCCACGCTGCCCAGGAGCCAGCCTCCCCAGCAGAGCTCCAGCAGCCTTGCTACTGCACGGCTGCACAGGGAACAAGAGGCGCCTCTGTGGTCACTCTGTCAAACCCTCATGGTGATGTGGCCTCGGAGCTTGCTCTGACATGTCTGGCCCAAGACTATCCTGTGGTGGGTGGACAGAGCCTTTCTTCACAAAAAGATCTTCTACAAGTCCCTCTTCACCACCACAGTCCAACTTGTTGAGGTTTTAAGGGCATTGTTTGTCATCACAGGTGCAACGTCCCAGACTGCATGATCTGCACTTGCCGTGCTTAGCCGGCCCAACACATTTTTGTCACCTCCAGATTCTGCCAGCACTGTTTGAGCTTGCAGACAACAGGTAAAAACTCTTAAAGTATAAAAGAAGAAAAAGGTCTTAAAAGCTCTTAACAAGGCGGGGTGGACACCAGATCCCTGTTGGAGGACCCTTCTGGGTGCACTTTGCTGGGAAATGACTTTGATCACTCATTTGGGCTGTGGTGCTCTGTGCCTGGGATGCACCCGGTGACCTGTGCCAGCGCAACCTGAGAGGTCCTCCAAGAGAAACATCACACTCCAAGGCACTGCTGGCTCCTTCATGACCACATTTGCTGTACTCTTATCTGTATTCATGCTCTTCACTTGTTATTGATCGCTGCTTGCATCTGCTTTTCCGCACGTGTCTAGTTAATTAGTGGTGTCCTGGGGATGCTGAAAACAATGGGAGCTCATATTTCTGCAACCCCCCCAAAAAATGGGGTCAGAGAAACAGGCTCTTGCCCAGCATGAGCTGCCACTGCTGGCAGGAGGGAAGACAGCTGCTCCCACCCTCGTTTCCTGTAGCACTCAGCTGATCAACACCCCAAATGTGCCTAATTAGGTTCCAGCTCTTCTACATGCTACAACTTCCCACACAGGCTGTGGGGACCAAACCCAAAGGCTCTATGAGCTCCTGCCATCCCAGCTGCCCAATGTTTCCAAGTGTTTAATTCCTGCTGCCCTGCGAGGGCGTGGGGCAGCGGATGGTGTGGACCGAGGTTCTGCAAGCTCGTTATCCTTGCTGGAGGTTAAAGGTTCCTCCTTACAGGCTCATCTCATAAAATAGAGGAAGTTTGCAATTAAAACTGGATTAAAAAAAAGCTCCCAAACCCCAGAAATAAAGTGGAAACGTCAACACACACCCAGCTCTGGCTCTATTGAGTTTTGTAATGTAGGGTTCATTTTATGGGCTGGATTTGGATGCCTTTCTAATCCCCAAAGTTGTTTTTTTTCCCCTGTTGCAAGAGTATAAGCACACCCTGATACGAGGGCAGAGCAGCAGAAGAAAGGTTGCCACTTCTTTTCTTCTGCTATGGAAGGAAATTATTCACTGAATGTGGGTGGATGAGTGTGTGCATGACGTAGAGTGACTTTCAGTGAACAAATGGGGCTTCTGCTTTTGTCTGTCTCCTTACAGTGTTCAGGGGAGGGGAAAGCAGGTTTTCGGTCTGACTGTCTGCATTGGCAGGGCCCAGACATGGGCCTCAGCAGCATTTTCTCCAACACCCTTGGTGATCCCTTTGACTCAGTCCCAAACTTGCATTGCCACCACCAGTCCTGGGTGCTCTTCTCCTGGGTGTGCTCTGCTTAGAATGTTGGGTTTTTTTCCTTTTTCATAAGTTAAGGCAAGCAGAGAAATGCACACAGTGCATCCTCCTGCCCTGGTGTGAAGGAGGAGAACTGCAGAGCTTTACAACCGCATTCATCCCAGGGTGGGGACTGGGGTGCCAAGACCAAGTGCCCTGGCTAGGGGCAGGGTGCGTTCCCACCAGGCTCTGCTCCCTGGCCAGGGCTGTATGGTGGCATCAGGGGGAGAAGGCTGCACCCCAGGACCAGGGTACTCCTTGGCGCTGAGCTCTGATCTTCTCGCCACATGCCTCGGGCAGCTTGAGACCAGAGCTCTGCTTCTCCAGGAGCCCTTTGCAGAAGCCACCAGGGTATTCCATCTATGGAGCATCTCTTGCTTGCTGTATGTTATATACCTGGCATGGCTCAGGCAGGGCAAGATGGTCCTGAAGCATCTGCGAGCCAGAAAATGTGAAGGCAGCCTTGGGGAAGATGCACGAGGAAAGGGCTGTACTGCGTGCAGGCAGGGAGCAGAGCTGGGGCAGACCAGCCTCTCAGGGTGCTGGGTATGCCGGCGGGGGGTCGGTGGGATGGAGCAGGCTGCTGTGCAGCATGGAGGAGTTGGGATTTATAAATAGGGCTGAAGGGGAAGTGTTGATGCTAGTGGCGGTCTCGTTGCTATAAATAAGAGGAGCGTTCAACAGCAGAGACAGGTCTTGCAGTCTGTTAGCCGCAACTCCCCTTTAGTGCTTTGCTAAACATCTGTTTTCTTGCAAAATGGCAGGATGCCCTCTCATGTCCAGTATCCCAGGAGGACTCCTGGGGTGTTTGTACCATCTGCCTGCAATGGTGAGGTGCCACTAGTGTCAGTGCTTGTGCCTTGGTGCCCCTGAGCGCTTCCTCCAGCTCCCAAGCATCACTTGGTGCTGTGTATTGCACCCATCAGCGCTGCTCCTTTCCCTCACAACTCTGGGTGGCCCCAGACCCCATGTATGGGTGGTAAACAAGTGGAGCAGGGTACAGCAAGGATGGGAAAGTGGATGTTACTTGGTTTGTGGCCATTTCCTCCATCACTTGGTTGTGTGACGTGGATATTTCCCATCAAGGCAGATGGCCATGTGCAGGGCTGCCCACTGGCTAAGACGCCCTCTGTGCAGAGTATCACACTCAGTGTGTGTGTATACATATTTTTATATATATTTATATATATAAAAATGACAGACATAAAATATAAATAAAAATATATAAAAGTATTTTTATACATCTATATCTACAAAAAGCATATGTATATTCCTATGTCCTATTACAGGAAACATGTATACATTTTATATGTATTTCTTTCCAGCACCTCCAGTCCCTGCAGGGGATGGGTGTGTGGGATGAGCACTCTCCCATGTGCACCAAGTGCCTGGCCCGTGCTGTCCCTTGGCTCTGAGTGCCAAGGTCCCTGGGTGCCCTTGGGACCCTCGCCCTGCCCTGGGAGGCTGGAGACTTGTGCTGTTGGGTCTCCCTGGGTCAGAGCCCTGCCTGGATGGGAAGGGGCTGCCCCACTGGCTGTCATGCCCTGGGTAGTCTGGGATTTTTAAGAGCAGAGAAGCCATTTCTTGTGCTTGATCTGCAGTGGGCATCACCCCTTGGCCGATCCCAGCAGGGACGCTGGGACAGCTGCTGGGTTTGCAAAGATGCAGGACAGAGTCCCAGGGCTGAGCAGGGACCCAGGGACCTGCCCGAGGGCACAGTCTGTCCCCTGGAGCTGGCAGAGCTCGTGCTTTGTGGGAGCAAAAGAGGGTTCCCCTATTGCCACCAGCCCTGTGGTGAGCTGAATATGTCTTTCTCTGAGAAAATAAATCACCCTGCACCATGCTCTCCAGCATGCTGAGATCGCTTGCAATTGAAACAGCACCAGGATGAGGACAGAAGAAGTGCAAAACCACCGTGTTAAGCAGGATGTGACAGCAAAACACACCATTTAAAGCCTTCCCACACCTCGCAGAAGCTGCGTACCAGCATTCTTGCCGGCTGCAGGGTGCGACGCCTTTATGAGTGTTCAGATGTTTGCTTTTCACCTGCCTGGGAGGCTGGGAGCTGAGGCTGCGGTGTTGGAGAAAGCATTGAAAACAGATGCCAGACTGCTTTCCCTGACACCTGGGGTGTGCCCTGCATTTTGTCTGCATCCGAGAGTCATGAAGATTTTGAGAAGGGTCTGCTCTCCCTGGAGTTAGCTTGCCCGCAACCTCTGTTGTCTTCCCTGTCGCGGCCAGGCGTTTTCAATGATCGTCAGCAGAGTATTTGATGTGTACAGCACACAGAGAGATGGAAGAGGAGTGAGGGTCTCACCCCCCTCTCCCACCTCTTCTCCTAGGCCCACAGGGGTGCAGGGACCTCCAGGAAGGTCCCTGTGCCAGTGTGCTGGCGGTGGCACTGCACCGAGCCCCCCCGGCAGCCATCCCTGCTTCCCATGTGCCATGCTGCTGTGCCGGTTCCCTCTTCTGCTCTTCCCCTCTTCCCCACCACATCCTTCAGCTGGTGGTGGGTGTTTGTACAGGATCCCACGAGGAAGAGGGGTTGTCCTGAGAGGGGAGCTGGCACAGCCCCCAGCCCTGGTGCTTGCCCGATGCTGCTGGCTGGGCACGCAGCCACCGCCACTCTCCCCAGCGCCATGTGTGAGGGTGCAGGGGGAGCACATTGCACCCTCTCTGCTCTGCTTTCCAGGCCCGTGAGGCAGTGAGGAAGGGGTTATGTGGGGTCTGACACCCTCCCCACAATAACCACCTGCAGTTCCAGGCTTACTCCTACCTCCAAAAGCAAAAACATTACAGACCAGGCAAGCTGCCTTTGCAAAGGCTGTCTAGACTGACTGCCGTGCAATGCCGCACACAGGAGAGACACCGCACTGAGCTCCCTGAAGCCCATTTAAGGACTTGAGCGGCAGGAGGTTAGATCAGGAATTATAAAACAAATTCACTGGAAACACCAGAGCTATGAAACCACCTTGTCGCCCGGCACCCCCCCCAAGAAAGGAGGAACAGAAGCAAAGAAAATGGAGATGCTGTACTCACCTCGCATCAAGCCCTCTCCTCTGTCCTGTGCTTGTGCTGGGATGAGGATGGTCTCAACTTCTCAAATTTGGCTGGGAAAAGCAGCCGGGCATTGGGAGCTTTGCGACGCACCCCAATCCTTCCTTTCTATTTCTTACAGTCGGCTGGGGCAGAAAGGAGGAAGTCAGAGCAGTGGCTGTGGGAGGGCGTGTTCCCCCTTCAAAACTCAACCAGCCCCCTCGTGCTGGCCAAAGCCCTGCCAAAGCATCCTGCCCTGCGAGGCTGGAGCTGATCTCCTCCCTGGGCTACACTAAGGGGTCTACAGCCCTCCCACTGCACCTGGGAAAGGGATCCTACCTAAAACCTGCCCTTTTTGCCCCACTATTAACCTTTCACAGAACCACCGGAGGCCAGCCCATTCCCCCAGCAGACAAATAAAGCTGGTAGTGGGGGAAACTGGTTACTTTGGGAGCTATCAGTAGCCCCTAGGTGCAGAGAAGATGAGGAGCTGACTCTCCTCAGAGTCTGGGTTGGGCTCTGAAATTTTTGTGTCAGGGCTGGCTGCTGGTGTAGCAACACCTCCTTGCTTGGCAGAGGATGCCAGTGCCGTTCTCGCTGTGGCACAGCTCAGGGCTGTGGTTTTTTTTTTTAAGCAGCCTTCAAGCTCTGTTGTGCAGGCTGCAATAACTCCTCCCAATGCACCCGCAACAGTATTTCCCTGAGCAGAGAGGAACTGGCTCCTGGCAACTATCTCTTAACCTCTTCAGGGCACTAAAGTTTAAAAAAAAAAAAAAAAAAAAAAAAAAACAAGTCGTTCAGAAAATGTACAGGATTGTAGATTTTTTTATAAAGATAATTAATGTGAAGCTTTTGTTAATTGCTTTGTAGGTTCCCCTTCCAGCAAGCTAATGTTGAGTGACCACAATGCATTATAAGATACTGATGCAGTTCACCTGCTGCTGTCTTACAGTTATGGAGCTGGGTTTATTTTTGCAGCAAGCAAAGAGAATTGCAGTGCCAGCAGCAAATTTCTAAGCCCTGATGACTGCTCCATGGGTTAGCGTTTTTATTAAAGAAGACAACAGAGCTCTGGGCTGGTTTCAGCCAGCTGCTGGGTGTAGCTAGAGAGCATCATAGCAATTTTTGCAGCCAGATGGGAGCATCGGAGCAGCTATCGCCTGGCTGTGTGGGATATGGTGAGGACGGAGCCTGAAGACGAGCTTGCTGGGAGCTGGGGTGCCCACCCCAGCTTACTTGGAAAGCCTGGGTGGCTGCAGCTGGATTGCTGCAGAGCAGCCCCCAGCCCTGGAGCGGGTGGGCCAGGGCAGATGAAGCTGGGAAAGCTGTTGGGGCTTCCTGCCAGCGTTGCTGGTTGCAGATCTGGGGGAAGGAAGTGCGCTCGAGTGAGATGAGCTGTTGTAATTTTTCCTTTTGTATTGCATAAGGCCCTTATTGGGCTGCTCTTTTCTCTTCAATTATTTCATTGGGTTTGTCAAACCACTCTGCTCCCACTGACAGAAAGTCGAGAGAAGGGGGTGGGAGAGCTGGGAGCCTCCTGAGTTGGAGCAATGGGAGCAGAGCGGGTCTACCATGGGTCCTTGTAGCCCACAGCTGAAGCACATTGGCATATTCCCAGCTCCTCCCGAGCTGTTCCTTATGCTCTCTTGCAACCTTGGCCTTGAGCGGACATCCACAGCAAAGCACAGTCCCTAACAGTTCCCAGGGGACCCTTAACACGTTCCCCCACCCCTGCCTCCAGCATATCAGTGCTTAGCCTGGTAGCTCGTTAGTCCTGGCTATTTACTACATGTATTAGCCAATGAGTAGTTACTCTTACACTGTGTCCGTGCTTTCACAACCACATATAGGACAAGATGTCCAAGCAGAAGCAAGCCAGAGCTGGAGCAGGCAGCATTAGGATGCTGGTGTCCAACCTCTCCTGCTTGCTACCCCCCCGCAGCTGGCAAACCCATGCTCCTTTGGTGTGGGTTTCACCTGCTTGAGGTTTTAATCTTTGATACTTCCCAGTTTGGGAACAAATTCCATTTTTTAAAGGATGTCTTTTGTTTCTACATTTTATTTATCCTTGCTGCTGTTTAAACCTGCTGCAGATGAAGGGGTGGGCATCCTTTGGAGACATGTACGTGCTTAGTTGTAGTGCGCATGCTCCCCAACCCCACTGTAAGCATTTTAAGCTGTTACAACATTCCTTTTTCTATTTTCTTTTACTCATCTTTATTTTTATTAGGTCCCATTTTTAATTTTATTTTTACTAGAGTGGTTTGTGTTTCCCCCCACCACTGGCTGTGGGACCGTTGTGGTTTTTGCAGGATGCTCTTGAGCAACAGGGGTGGGGAACAGGGCATCCAGCTGTGCATCCAGCTGGGCACTCTTGGAGTGGTTGCCCCCAGAGTTGTTGATTTTGGTGATCAGAGATGTAATTTTGGTGTTTTGCTCCTAAATGATGTTCACCCAGCCTACAGCAGGGTAATGGAAGTTTTCCCAGTGTTATTTTCTCTCCCTGACGAACATTAAATCTTCCTTGGTGTGTCCCAGCCACTGCCATACTCCAGCTGAACGAGCGGTACAACGGAAGCAGGGATTCAGGAAGGCTGTGGGATCTCCATCCTCAGAGATATGTTTCATTTTCAACGTTCTAGGATTTGTATAGGGGTACGCTTGGTTGTCAGTAGGTGCCTGAACTGGATGTGGCAACTTTCCAAGCAGCATCACCTTCCCAGGGACCTCTCCCCACATTTCCCCACATCCTTGGTACTCACAAGGAGGGTCACCAGCCGTGCACTTGTGTGGCACAGCTTGCCTTGCACTCTCGCGCTGGCCACACCGATCCATATTCATCAACCCTTTGGCCGCATGGGAGTGGCTGCTGCCCAGGAGATGGACTCATTGATGCTGGCCTTCCTGCTAGGAGCAGCTTGGCTCCCCCAGACTTGCTCACCTGTCTGCAAGCCAGGGCTGAACAAGGGACCTGGGGAAAAGGAAAAAGGAACTTCAGCTGGCATGGAGAAGTACGTGGCAAGAAGTTTACCTTGCTTTAAGAAACCTGTTACCAGTGAACACGATGTTCATCATTGTATTTTTTGTATTGGTCTCGTTTTAATTTTTGAAGCTTTGAAAGAGCAGTGGAAAAATGCTACCCAGTGTAGGCCCAAAGTAAGGGTGAGGACACAGGTCCCTGGGGCTGCTCCCCAACGTCAGGCCCTGGGAAACACAGCTCGGAGGGGGACAGGGATGGCAAAGAAAGGCCAGCTGGAAAACGAAGACACATTAACCACGGAGAACCCATTGGGGCTTTTTAAGAGCAAAACCACTGTGGTTCCCAAGGATGAGGCTTTTTATTCACCTGAGGGGGAGAAGCAGCTTTGCATTTCACCCCCTTGCATGCATGGAAAGGTGCAGCTAGGGTTGAGGCTGTTTTGGCAGTGGTCTCCACCTAGATCTGTGACCGCAGAGTCAAACACGTGCTTGGGCTCCACGAGGGCTTGTCAGGTATTTTCTGCTGTTTTAACTATAGAAACAATTTCTGGCAGGGAGTTTCAGAGTTCAGCTTTCTGTCCTACCATGCCATCCTGGTCTGTCGCTGGTGCTACAGAGAGGCCTCACCTCTTCCAGGGGCTTACACCAGACTTTAACTGTGTCGCAGTCTCCAAGCACACTGAATGAACGCCCTCCGGCTGTTTCCAGGAGCCATCTTCGGCAGGCCGCCTGCCCCACTGACAGCCTTAAGGCGATTAACCCCCCCGGCTGCCCATCAAAGCAGAACGCTAGTGTTTAAGGCGCCACCATTACGCTTCAGAGTTAACAGCCGCGGAGGCGCTTCTCTCCGTCGCGCGGAGCTCCCCGGGGCCCCCAACGCCGCCGGGGCCGGCGCTCTCCGCTGCCGCACCCGCCCCGGAACCCGACAGGCCGGCCCGCCCCCTTCCGCCCCGCCCCGCCGCCCGCCATGGTGGGAAAGGCCAAGCGCCCGCGGCTCCACCGCGCCGCTCCCCGGCCCTGGCCAACTCGAGATCCGCCGCCGCTCCTCGAGCTCGGCCTGGGCCTCAGCGCGGGCGGCTGGAGCGCGGCGGCCGGCAAGGTAGCAGGGGCGGGCGGGGCGCGGCGCGGCGCGGCGTGGCGTGCGGCGGGGCCCCGCCTCCCGCGCGCGGGCGGTGGCGGTCACGGGACGGGGCGGTGGCGGCTCGCCAGAGGCCGGCCCGGCAGCGGCCGGTGACGGCGACTCGGGGGTGGCTGAGGCGGTGATCCCCCGCCTGCGCCGCCAAGCGGCGCGGGTCGGGCCGGGCCGGCACCCGATCCCTGCGCGGTCCCAGCCCGGCCCGGTCTCTCGAGCGCATGGGACGCCGTGGAGTTCCACGCGTTGGCCGTCACGGGCGCAGGACCCTCGCGGGATGTCACCGCACCGGCAGGCGTGGCTTCGCAGGGTGTCTAAGGACACCCCTCGGACATGGGGAAGCACTGGTGGTAGCTGACAGGATCTCAGAGGGGCAGGAGATTGAGTGAAGCTGTTTCCTGAAGGCCGGTCTCTTCCCACTGAGGAAAGTCGCGTTATGCCCCTGCTGCTGTTCCTCGGCCTCGGCGCTGCCGTGGCGCTCTTTGCTGGGCTGCTTATCACCAGCGGGAGTGTGCCAGCGAGGGCACAGCTCGTCCGAGCAGGCGGGGAGGCGAAGCAAGGGAGCCTGGAGCTTCAGGGCTCCAGCGCAAGGTCTTGCCTGTGCACCGTGGGAGTCCCAGCGTGCTGCTCCGGTGGTGGCTATTGCCGCTCCGCACCATCCGCCGCGATGATGGAACTGCCACGTAGTGGCAGCTATGGTAGCCCCCATAGCTATGGCAACTACGCTATGGCAGCCACTGTAGCCTCCCCAGGCCTTTAGCATGCAGAGAGGAGAGCCTGCTTAGGGAGGTGGTGGTGACAGACACATGCCAGCACTGCTCCTGCTGCTGGGGGAGCAGGTGCCTGTGCTACGTCTTGGTGGGCCAACTTGGATGCGGTAGTGGGGATTATTACCAGCAAGTGTTGGGAGTAGATAGGTAAGAGGCTCCCTGGCTTGTTTTGCAGTGGATCTCTTCGATTTCAGGTTAGGGTAGGTGGAGATGACCTGTCAGTTTACACACAATCATTTAGGAGATTTAGACCATGTCTGGTCTCACCAGCTGTGTTATTAGTACGCAGTTGAGGTTAAAGCTGGGTGCCTCCCCCAGCCCCCTTGCAGCAAAGACAGAACAGCAGTAAACGGTTTTTATGCACCTACAGGTTTCCTTGTGAGGAGGGAGGAGTAGGCTGTGCCATATACAGCTGGTTTTATACCACTATAAAGTTATGTGTCGGTGCTGGGAGATACTGCTGGCTAAAATAAATTCTTCTAAGCCAACCAGAGAAGCTACTGCAAAGCTTAGGACTTAGGGAGGTATTGCACGCTTAAAGGAACTAGATGCTGAAGATTTGGTAAGTTGCTAGTAGTCACTGAATCCGCTTAATGTCCGTCAGTTTAGGATTAGGCCCCTAATCTGCTCATTTGTTGCTTATCTGTATTGTTACATACTTACATACCTGTAATAAATCTGGCTTTTCCTAAGGATGCTGTTCACAGTTCTCCTAGGAGCTGTTTTTGAACCTGAATTTGCTTGAGTGAGGAGGCTGAGTTCAGGTAGAAATCTGTTAGGAATAGAACAGTCCAAAACATGACTTTATGAAACTTCCTTCTGGGTGGAAGAGCCTGGGGGCAACAGGCTGGTGGGGTGACTTACCTACCCCGCCTGCTCAGGAGAGGCACCTGCATGCTACCACGGGAGTGTGTACCCTGCTCCTGTCTGGATGGTGCTGGATTTGATTTCTTTTTTTTTTTTTTTTTTTTTTTTAAATGAATGTTGCCTAGTGGTGTTTGTACTGACTCCTGCTTAATGTTTCTTTTGGATAAGGACTGGGACTTCTCATCTTCTGGTGTCTTTTCCGGGCTGAAGATTGACCCTGATACTCTAGTAAAGAAGCTTGACTTGGACTCCAGAAGCATCATTTCCTCCAGAACAGGTTTGTTGTTGTTTTTTGAACGAGTGCCACATTAGGTTGTGAGCATAGGCACTGGGGACTGTATTTGCAGTGGCTGTCAGAACAAGCCTAGGCGAATTGAACCCAAACATAGCTGCCCGTGTTCCTTGCAGGTGCTTTTAAAAGTGGTTTCTGTTTGGGGTTGGAAGAGGCAGAAAGGCACGTATGTGCTTAGTGCTCCCTATGTGGGGAACCAGCTTCAGGCTACCTGATGGCTGCCGGGCTGTGCTGTGCAGCTGGAGTCCCCACCTGTGGGATGTCCTCATGTGTGTGGGATGTCCTCATGCAGCCCCAGGGGCTGAGGTGACAGCAGAGCCCAGGCTATGACCTCGTCTCCAGGCTTCCTCTGCAGCTGCTTTTGCCTCACCAGCAGCTGCCATTTGTACCCTAATATTTTGTCAGCTAGTTGCTTGTTGTGTGTCAACAGTGCTTTATCCATGGCAGCCTGATTGCAGCCAGTTCTCTCCTCCTGTCCTTTGCTGTTGCTAGGTCCCTCGCTCAAGGACTCCTGGGCAAGAGAGTCCAGCTCACCAGGGAGTACTGTGAGTGAGAGTGGGATCAGGGAGAAGATGACAGAGGCTTTTGTTTTCTAGTCCCACAACAAGGAAATGCTCCCTCTAGCTGCTTAGTGGCAGGCAGAGCTTTGTATGTGAAACCAGGTTTCACCTTTCTAAATGGAAACTGATGGCACAGCAATCTGTCCTGGTGCAGAAGGTGCGTGACTCCCAAATACCTTGTTTGCAAACTCAATTAATTTCTTCTCTCCATGCAGATTAATACTGCTACAGTGACTTTGTTTTCATGCCCAGGGCTACAAACAAACCCAGTAACCACCCACGGGCTGGTGATTACCCAAGCAGTAGTGAGCTGTAGCAGCCATAGCCCATTGGTCACATTTGGTCACAGAGTGAGGGAATGGGAAGGTTGTGTGAGGACAGATTTGCTGGAGATACTTGCCCTCTGCACAGAAACCTTTGTGAAATGTATTGTTTTCAAACCACTGAGCTTGTTGTTCATAACTCTCTTGGGAAAAGGAGATGTGTGCATATGTGTGTGCATGTGAACATAGCCATCTCTCTAATTAAATTAGACATCATGTTGTTGAAGACTGACATCCTGCAATGCTAGCCTTTCATTGCAGGCTACAGCTCTACATGTCTGGTTTATAAATAGACCTGTGCTGCTGGTCCCTGTGCAATGCTGATGATGCAGATGTGCAGTGCCTGACTATGTTTAACCCTCTCTTGAGGCTGCGTGCTGGCTTCCCGCAGACAGTGATGCTGAGCCCAGTGCTTAGCGCTCCCTTGCACTTTCCAGATGATCAGCTAAAAATAGCTGTTCATTTGGGGGCTCAAAACTGCAATTCAACGAGGCAAAAAGTGATTCGATTTTTTTTTTTTTTTTTTAAATCTTCCCAAGCTGCTGTGCTCTTTCTTCTTGTATCACTCTGGAGCCATGTGGAGGCTTTTTCATTATGGAAATCAAGTCCTTTTTTTGTGCTAATTCAGTGAACTGTAACTAGGCTATGCATACAATGGCAGACACCCTGGAGTTAGAAAAGAAATTCTAGGCAGACGGGCTTTGTCTCCTGGGATCGCTGGTCAGCTGAGAGCCTGTTCAGCAGGAAATTCAACTTGACTCCAACCCTTCTCCCCCTTCCTCCCATCCCCCTTTAGCTCGGCGCACAGGGCAGGAAGGTAGGATTCTCCTACACATTGTTATTTGAAGATTTAATAGCAAGACAAAAAAGTATTTCTCTCCCACTTGCTTTTCATGCCCTGAGAAGGTCAAGTTAGCAGACTGCAGGTAGGCTTACTCTCTCTATCTCCTGTGCTTTTCATAGCTGAAGAAGATTTTTTTCTTTCAAGGATGCTATGTGGCAGTTGAGAAAACTGTTTGTCCTCCCTGTGTGTGTGTGCGCACATGCCTCACATTATCTAAGATTGCTGCTATCTCTGTGTCTTGTGTTACGACCTGGCCTTGTGCCAAGATATCTTAGGGACAGCCAGGAAGACTTCAGTGTGGGCTTAAAATGAGCCTGCAGGGCATGAGTGAAACAAGGGAGCCATTACAGGCCTTGGACCTGGCAGAAAACCCTCTGCTGGGTTACCAAGCTCAGCTGGCAGCTACGGGTTTTGGCTCTGTTATCTCTCTTCCTTAGACCCTGCATCCCTCTGCTTTTGGAGGTGTAATTCCCAGAAAGCCAGTGTCTCTCTCCATGGCTGTACTTCCATGGCATTGCAGCTTGGTCAAAGGTATCTGCATAAGATGTTTCCGGGTAAAACTTTTGACCTTCCTACTACTACTGTTCTGCCTCTGTTCCTTTCTCCACTTGGGCTTTCACATTTTGGCTTTGTGCTTGAACTTTTTGTGCTTGAACTTCTGTCTTGACAGAGCCCAAGCACCAAAGCTATGTGAGCTGGAGTGCTCTCTGCTAATTCTGAAGCTGTGAGATGTGGAGCTGGCCCAGAAGGATGTGTGGGGTTGAGAGATTGCTTGTTGCTGGAAAAGTAAGGAAGAAGAGGTGGTGACATTGTCTTGCAGCTCCGCCTGTCAGCACACCACCTCACTATTTCAGAGAGGGTAGTGGCTGGCTGGATCAGCAGAAGACACCTGGAAAGCCTGGTGTCCTCAGAGCATGGTGCAGGGAGAGCAGTTGCTCGTGGACCAGTTTGAGGTGGTGGTGTAGGGGGAAGAGCCAGCCAGGCCTGCTCCTGTGGGGCTGCCTGGAAGACTTGAAGGATTGTGGAGCTCCCTTTCCTCTCTGTCTTGTCTCTTTGTCCTTCTCTAACTGGGATGAGTAGATGACTATGATGGTGCATCTTTGACTGGCTACTTCCTTGGCTTCCCTCTCTGCCTTCTATGCCTAGGATGTACTTTCTGACTCCTCACTTTTTCTGTCCATCCTCTGCCTATTTGCCATGCCTGTGTGGTTCCTTCCTCTCATGTGGCCTGGGCCCTCAGGGCAGCTTTTGTAGAAGTTCTTTGCCTTTTGTCCAGCTGTGAAGGTATCTGTGCTCATGAAAAAATATTCTGCTTCATTTTCTCTGGAGAAGATGAGGTGACTCTTGGTTCCTATCAGCTTTTTATTCTAACACCAGGAGTTGAGAGAGGTAAATGAGGACTGTTAGCCCAGCAGCAGGAGATGTGTTATGTTCCTGCATCTGCCATAAGCTGACTGTGCCCTGCCATATCCCAAGTCTTTTGAATGCCTTAGATTTGGGAGGTGATGGAGAGCTGAAGAAGCAAGCTGCAGGGAAGGACAAGTGCTTCTTTGAAAGCCTCAGATGCTGTTAGTGGTTGGGACTAACATCTGTAGCAAGCATCATCTCTCCTAGCTTGGCCTGGACAGATGTTTTTCTCAGGGTTTGTGTTCAGCTTTGTTGTCAAAGAGGATGACTGCCTTCTCCCCATCTTCCTAAGGCAGGTTTCAAGTTGCCTTGTCTTCATTCAAAGCAGCCTGCAGAAGGATGGGAGCGTAGGGAGATGTATAAGTGTGGGTTGTGGGTGCAGTGGGGGGGAAAGGCTGCCTGAACTATGGGGCTCTGACAAAGACAGTCAGGGCAGCTTGGACAGGAGGCAAAGAGGTGACATTTTGAATTCACTGAATTATTTGGAGTACCTGTAAAATCAGCTGATAGTGGCAAATGAAAAATATCCCTCGTGTACTGAATTTTTACACTGTGCATCATTCTACAGGTCTGGTCTCTTCCAATTAAAATCTAGTCTGAGGAAGAGCTTGGAATTGAGTTAGATTTTAGAAGATGTCAGCTTAGAGCTCAACAGTGGTCAAAAAAAGCAAATTGGCTGTTGGAAAGTAGGAGGAAAAGAGAATGACCTGGAGAGTGTTGTTATGGTCCATAAATAAGTCCATGGTACATACAGCAATTTGATGCTCTGTGTGGCCCTGGTCCTCTTGTCTCAAAAAATATGTAGCAGACCAGCAAAGGTTCAGAGAAGGGCAGCAAGGCTGCTCAGAGGCCTGGGATGCCTGTTTAGCTTTTCCTAAAGGAAAAGCCCCAGGCTCTTCAGCTGGGGGAAGGCAGCAAGACAGGGTGTGATGGAAACTGCATGGTGAGGGAGGGTGGGTGTGGCTGTCTGCTGTTTCTTCCACTACAAACCTGGAAGAAGCAATGGCAATAGCAGATGGTAGACATGCACGCAAACAAGACATTTTGTGTCTCACATGGCGAATTCAGCTCTGGGCTCTGTGTTCGTGTGTGATGTGAGTGCTGGATGCTTCTGTGGGTTCAGAAAGGGGCTGCACAGATTGATGGAGGGAGCTGTCAGGGTTTCTTAATGCAAGGACTCGTCTAGTCCACCTGGATGTGCAGGTGGAGTGTGGTGGTTCTGCTCTTGCTGGGTCTTAGGTGGAAAAAGGGAGGGATATTGAGGCCTGGAAATGGCTTGTAGTGTTGCAGCAGGACTGGAGACAGGCATCTCCAGCCCCAGGTGGTGGTCCTAAATCCAACAGGGTCCCTGTGTGCAGTGCAGAGAGGCAGCTGGGGGGCTGTGTGGTGGCTCAGGCCACTGGAATGTGCAGGGAGGGGGCACAGGCTGCCACAGGGCAGTGTGGGACAGCTGGGGCAAGAAGAGGGCTGAGACCACAGCCGTGGGGCTGTGTGATGTGCTGGGGGCTAACTAAACAACAGCAGAGCATGGTTACTGCCATGTGATGAAAAGCTTCATCTGGAAGACCTGCTTTGATGTGCTGGAGCCAGATGGATGTCATCCTGTAGGAAACCAAGCCACTGTTGTGCTGGGGCTTGGGGACTATTGCCTGTAGCCACCAATGAGAGAGGAGACCTCTCTCTCTGCTTTTTTTTTCCCCGTAATTTTCCTCAATTTGTTAAGTGACCAGCTTTTGCTACTCTTTTGGCTGCGGTTATTCTGAGGCAACAGGGAAGAGCATGATATGCAAGTCAGAAAGCTCGGCATCTATAGCAGGGTTAGCATCTCGGTTAACCCAAGTGGTTGTGTGTGCCCGTGCAGGTGTGTGCTGGGGCTGAAAGGAGATGGGAAGAGGCCCCTTGTTTTGGGAGGATAAACTGGTGGTGTTGGTTCTTGCCAACTGAAGGCCCTGTTTTTCTGAGAATTTCCACAGATTTCTGAGGATTTCTGGTGCATCTGGTGGAGGCAGAGTGCCCTGTCAAAGTATCTGCTACTTTCATGGTAATGGTCTCATTGCTTCCCTTAGATACAAGGCTGATACAGTGTGCTTGTTGTGATCGGTGCGAGGTATCAGTGAGGTGTCTTCTGGCATCAGTAATTCTTGTGGCGTGAGAAGGAAAGGGTGGAACTGTGATAAAAAATGTTACGAAAATGGAATTAATTTTAGGCAAGTCTTGCATGTGTGACACTAGAAAGCCAATGAGTGGTCTAAAATGGTATTTTAATACGGGGAGCTCTGAGCCATGTCATACTGTGAAGCAGACGTGCTGCAACTACTTTCTCCTGCTCTGCTTCTTGTCTTTAATCATTAGCTCATCTTAACATCAGATTCTAGGTGATTTCCACATGCTCGTACGTAACAAAAGCCAGCAACATCACTGTGAAGACTGGAGTTAAGTCCATAAGTTGCTTGCTTGCTGAATGATTGCTTCCTATCAGTGTAGTTTACTTAGCCACTGACGTAATGTAAATCAAATGCTTTGCCATAATCTAATCCATGCAAGGACCTCTGTTACTAGTGTGCGTGAATAAATCTCATCTGTGTAAGCCTTTGTAGCGTGGGAATTAAATGTTTCCAACTAAGTCAGAAATAATTGCCTGTCGTATTGGGGGGGGGGTGGTGGTCCCCCCCCGTCCCCCCCCCCCAGCTTTCCTTCCTCAGTGCTTGCTCCTTGAAGCAAGGGCCTGTTCAGGCATGGCCCAGGCAAAACAGTTGCCTGGGAATGTCTCTTTTTTCGGAGTGGATGATGAACCAGTTGTGGAATGATATGAACAACTGGACTGGCAGCTTCCTGCTTTATTTTCAGCTTCTCCAGAAGGGAACTGTGACAAGATGTGTTGTTGAGAAAGCAAAAGTGCAACGGCACAAATGCTACCACTTCAGAATGGCTTGCAAAACCTTAGCTTGTCACCTTGATTTCTGAGGTTGTGGCAAGAGTAGCTCCTCTTTGTGCCACTGGTGAGCCAGGAAAATGTGAAATGGATTAAAACCATTTGCTGCCTCTGGTCCTGGACCAGTTAAGGGTCCTTAAGGAGACCATAAGGTCTACCAGAGGGTAGGTTTAGATTGGACATAAAGAAGACATTTTTTTATGATGAGAGTCGTGAGACAATGGAACAGGTTGCCTAGAGAAGCTGTGGATGCCCCATTATTGGAAGTGTTCAAGGTCAGGTTGGACAGGGCTTTGAGCAACCTGATCTAGTGAAAGATGAAAGGAGGGTTGGACTAGATGATCTCTGAAGGTCTCTTCCAACCCAAACCACTCTGTGAGTCTATGATTCTATACCAAGGTGGGGGGCACAGGGTGACATAGGACATTAGCCTGAAGAGAGGTTGTGCTGGGCCTTGCTGTTGCTGAAGCCTGGATCTGCACAATGTGATGCAAAGCTATAGGGGAGTTTCAGGCATGCGTGCTGTAAAATCTCTGACTTTTCCTTTGTATCTTGAGAGCTTTCATCCTCTGACGACCAGGACTGTCTCGCAGCACGGGTTCCTCTGTCAGTGGCACAGAAGGGAGCAGAGGAATGAAATTACTGAGCATCTGACAGAGAAGGAATTTGTTTTTCCTCCTGCAGAAATGTGGAGACAGGAGAGAATAAAATCAGGCCAAGCAGGAACCTGACAGCTTGGAATTGTTGGAGTCTGCAGGCTGCGTACAGCCTTGCTTTTCCGCTTTCTTAGATACTCTGTGAGTTCCTTTTGTTACCAAGCTTCCCGCTGCAGAGTCACTGACTATGCCCTTCTGGTTTGCACCTCGGTTTCTGCTCTGGTGTTCCAGATTTGCTGTGTCTGTTGCATATCTGCTTCCTTCTTCTTGGGCTTTGCAGCCACTTGTCCAATTTTGTTCTCCTTTTGTAGCCTCAAATGAGAAGAAGAAAAGCTGTGGTTGGTTGGCATCATGGTCCTGCTGTGGGACCGTGCACTAACTTCATGTGGCATAATTTTCTTTCCTGGGTTTTTTTTGTTTTGTTTTGTTTTGTTTTTTTTTTTATGGGTGATGTGCCAGAATCCATGTAAGACCTCTCCTGTTCCAGCATTGCAGCTCCTGCAGTGTCTGGACTCATGGTTACCACTGCAGTGGATCCACTGTTGTACTTGCAGAATTGCAGCTGTGGCCCGTCCCCTGTTACCCTTCAGGAGCTCTGGCAGGATGCAAATCTGTGTGTCCCATAATTTATTCGTATCTGTTCGTTGGATTCCTGCTTGTTTGTGGCCTTTAAATATTATGGTTCTTCTTCTTCTGTTCTTACCACTGATCACATTTCTCTGTGAAATGCTTCTGTGCAAATCCTAGAGTTGTGCTGTTGACAGGAGCAGGTTGCTTCTGCTGGGAAGATGTTTGCTGTGTTACTCTGCAGAGCATGGTGTGAGTCTGCCCTCCTGCTGTGTCTATTCCTAGTGCTGTGCACCTTCTTTAAGCAGATTTTTGGTGATGTGAATCAGTAAGAACAGGCCAGAGACATCGGCAGCCTTCCCACTGCATATATTTTGGGCTTTTCCTTCACCTCCTGTACAGCATGCTGCCTGCTATGTCACATAGTCCCCTTCAGCTGTGCCTTCCTGGGTATTGTGCATTGCCTGGCCTCATGAAGCTGGAGGTTTCCTGTTTGTTTTGGTTTTTTGTTTATTTTTCTTTTCTGCCATGTTGGAGTGTTTAGCAGTTGAAGGATTAAAAAAAAATGTAATCCTGCTTGTTTTAATGAATACATCCTTTCTGAATATCAATTTTAAGCCTTTGCTGCTTTTTCTTAATGTGAGTTTGGGGTATTTTTAAATCTTCTGCTTGTGTTGGTCATTTGCCACGTCCCTGGTGTGGAAAGGTGATGGATCTTCACGATTCTGCTGCTGTCACTTTTCTTCAGTGTTTAATTCTGTGCTGGCAGCTGTCACACCGTCTTGATGTTTGTTTTGTGCAGAGTGCCTTTCTCAAGCTGTTCCCCACTGTAACACTCTTCAGATGGAAAGGGGTGAAAACGGTTTGCTCCAGAAACCAAGGATGACAGTGAGCAGCCTGTGAGGAGCGGCTGTAGCATCTCCAATGTGTGTGTAAAATGCGACATGCTGTGTTATTCCAAAATGACAAGATGTTCCTGCTCCATCTGTCTTTGTTATTAGCTGCCCAGGCTTTGGTCTGTATGAATCTTGGGAGCGTTGAAATGGTCTCACTTAAAGCTGGTGTCAGAGGTAGCCTATTGGCGAAGCCCTTCGTGGTGTTGCACTGAAATGATTTTAACATCTTTGAAAATCTCTACTTGGCATGTGGACACTGCCCTAGGAGGAGCAGCTATTTGAGTGGCATTTGAGCTGGGATTTCTCGCTTTCATGGGTGGGGACTGGATATCAACATGGCTTTAAAACAGGGCACCCAAGCTCCATTAAAAGAGCCTTCAGCTATTGCAGCTTGGATAAAGCTCAGCCTTGATCACCTGAAGCTGTGCTTCCAGCCTGTCCCACTCCTCTACTGCCCCTGATGGGGGTGGCAGTGGCAGCTGCTTTTTGTGGTCTTGGGGCAGAGAGAGTAGCTCTGCAGTATCCCTTGCCTGTCCCAACAGACTGAGAATGACACATACCAGCAGGCATCCAGCCTTGGCTAGTGACCAGCTCCCCTTCCCTGCTCAGGCTTGAGGGACGTGGGGAGAGAGGCTCAGGAAAACCAGCAACCATTTTGGCAGTTCCTTGTTTCTCTTTCATATTCTTATCTCTACTCTATCTTCAGCCACCCAGTAGACATGAAATAGTCAAAAAGTGCAGCCAGCTTCAGCTCGTGAGCACTCTGTCCCAGGGCAGACGTGGACTGCACACCTCTCCTTTCCGTGCTTCTCTCCTCCCCACCCACATACCTTCTGCAAGGTGCCCGTTGTCCTTCGTGTAACCTGCACAGGTCAAGGGTGTGTCCCAGGACTGGAACCTGCAGGTCTCAGGTCAAACTGCAAACTTCCTTCCATAAGCTGGTGTTTTCTCTGACATTGTGTATGAAAGTGCTTGAAACCTCCAATAAAAGAATTTGCAAGAAAGGAGAAATTCCCAGGAAAGGGGAAATGCTGGGCAGGGATTAAACAGGCAAAGTGACACTCTTGACCTCTCTCCCCAGCCCCAAGATAATGACTTGGCATCCAGAAATGGCAGTGAAGGACACTATATGTGTCCTTTTTACGTTGACTGGAGGAGCGGTTCCTCTGCCTGCTTACAGAAGCGCTGTCCAAAAAGCATTGCTCGCTTCCATGCCTTGAGCTAAGCTGTAACTAACCCTGTCCGTCACTGCACCCTGACTAGTGTGATGCACCACAGTGAGAGCCTGAACTAGTGCCACTGAGCAGAAGGAGACTCTGACCCTGCCAGGAGGCCATCAGTCCCAGCTGAGCACCGACTGGCATGGGGCAGGGGGGAGCCCAGTTCCTTTCTTGCATAGCAGCAAGCAGAAAACTTGAACCTCCTGGAGTAGGAATGCTGTTAACTTTTGATAACCTGGTATGCCACTTACTAATAGGTTTCTGGACTTGACAGTAGCTGAAAATACTTTTATTTCAGGCTTAGGGCTACTGGCAGGCTGCTTTTGACTGTGGACGGGAGTTCCCCTAAGGAGTCTGTGCCTTGATTTGAAGTAGAAAGGAGAGAGCAGGTGAAGAGCTTGGAATGGTACATGCTGGCCTGCCTGGCAGAGTGAGGCTGCATCCAGGATAGCCACCCTGCTAGTTTGATAAGGTGACAGGTGGCAGTTTACCATACCTGGGTAAATTGCTGTAGGTAGCAATTTACCATCTATTCCTTCTTCCTTGCTTTTTGGCTGAAATTTATTTGGTCTTTTGACTGCATCATTAGGAGCCGCTCTTACCTTGACAACGCCAGGTCACCTTGTAAAGGCAGTTTTGGTGTTTGACTGCTTTATAACAGGCCATTATAAATCTGCATGGTGTTTGAGAGGAGCTCTGATAGCGGTTTGTGGTATGGGAGGCCTCTCCAGTGAAGTTAGATGACCTCAGTCTACATGATGTCTCAAACATATGATTGTAGGTTGCAACGACTCACCTCAAAGCCACAGCGCTCTTCTGTTGCTTCAGTCCAAAGGATGAAAATTGGTGGGACCTTGCTTCAAGAGTCAAGTTGACCAAGTTCTCCAGCAGAGGTGAAGAGCTGTGGGAACTGCTTGAAATGGAGGACAGTGACCTGCTGTGGGTAGCTTCTGGGATAATTTGGAGTGGGAATCTTACTGAAAGCTAAAGACACTGGTATCTTAAATAAATATAATAATAATTTTTAAAAAGTAAAAAATCCACACTGCTTAAAATTAGTTTAACAATTTATTGTCTGTGCAGTGTGGTACCAGCTGTGAGAATAGCTGTATGAAACTCCACTTTAATTAGAGTCAGTGCAATTAAATGAAAAGAGCTAAATGAGTGTCTGAAACTTGCACTGCTTCAAGTGCTTTGACTTCCCTTCTGGAGGTAGACCATTTCCATGTTGTAAGTGCCTTCTGCCAGATCATGGGAATCAGTCGTGTTAATATTTATGGAAGTAATTAACTTTTTTTTTTTTTCTTCCCCTCCCTCTAGCTGTGGCTATGTCCTTGTTCTTAAAATTAAGGTTTTTAAAAAAAAAATAATCCTCCAATTAGCTAGTGGTCATAGATACTGGATACAAACATGGTAACATTTTCCAGATTGCCCAAAGCTGCCAAGATGTTTGCAGTCTGCTCCAGGGAGAGGAGGCTGTTGGTAGCGGGAAGAGCCTGAAATGGGTCTTAGGAATTTGAACAATGTGTCAGATCCATGTAATTTCTTATTATGGTTGTTCCTGTGGCTGTGCCTGCTGCGTAACCTTTACTACTAGTGATGGTGGAAGGTGCATGCCTGCCCTGGAGCAGGCTTTATGTGCTGCTTTGTGGGCTGCATTGAAGCTGGGTGGCTGAAGAGGAGGTAGGGTGCAGTGAGGGACTGGGGACTCATTTGGTGAGGCTTCTGGGGTGCTGCTCTGTGCTTTTGCGAAGCTTTCCTCCAGCCTTTGTAAAAGCTGTGTGCTGAAGCACGTGCTTTTTAGGTCAAATGTGTCAGTCCCTTGTTGCCTTCCTGGTCAGGCGTGATGGGGCATGGCAGCTTGCATGTCATGCCATGTCTTGCTCCATGTGATTACCATTCCCAAAGCTTTAAAAGGATACTAATCTAGCCTGGTATTCTCCTGCTAAATCAGTTTAAAATGGTCAGACATCCTTACTTACACAAAAATAGATCAGCCCTGCTTAGGAGAGTACTGAAGCTGGAGTGTTACAAAAGAGGGTTATGAACTGAAATCCATGCCTTTGCTGTTCTAATGTTACAGCTTTGGCATAATCAAGTTACAAAATTATAAATGCTACAAAGAGAGAGGAGGCATGGTTCTGCAGTGGTGGCAAAGATGCCACACAGCACAAGTCCCAGTAATGAAACCCTCTCATGGGGCACGAGAGGAACAGTTGAACACTGCGTGAATTGAGAAACTGAATCCCAAGAGGGATGAAGAAGCGCTTGTGGAAAGGGCAGATTGACAGCCCTGGAAGTCAGAGCCCTTCCCTTGTCTCCAGCATCGGTATGGAGTTGTGTCAAGCTGTCAAACATATTTCTGAAATACGTGTCCTGGGAGTTTAATATTTAATAGATGCTCTATTTAGAAAATTGGTAGAGGCTGGTAAAAGGTGGATGAGATGAGAGGTCTCCTTCTTCTGGGTTGCCCCTTTTGACTTGCCTTACATGCTTTTGGGGTGCAGGAAGAAGTCAGCCTCCTCTTTCCTCTGTTAATACCCCTGGGAAATGCCCATGTGAGGAAGATTATTTTGCTTGGGTATTCTTTCCAAGGGCTTCTACACTAGGATTGTCATCTACATATATCAGATTTCTGATTTACTGAGAGATAAATCTCTGCCCTGCTAACGTGCGTCTTATTTGAATTACAGGCTGTGTATTTAATGGTAGATCTCTCAAGAGCTGATGTCTATAATTCAGACTAAATGGGATGTATAGTAGTATTCTATGTAAGTTATCCTTTATTGGAATAGTAGCAGGCCTAGCTTGCCTGAGGTTTTGGGTTTTGTTTTTGTTTTTTAAATTATACAGTCTCTTAATAGGGGCATTCACTGCCAGATAATCTGTAATCCTTCAGTTACAGTACTAATGGCCCATATGTTATAATTATGGGAAAATATGATACTCTCCCGGAGCCGTCTCCTTCTCTCAGACCAGCACTGATTGCAATGCACACTTAAGAAACAGTATATAGTGCTGGCTCCTGTGCTGAGAGCCGTTCTGCTCAGGGGATCTTTGGGATACAGGGGTATTCAAAGAGTCTTTGTGAGCAATTTATGGACAAAGGTTTTCTTTACGCTTGGGTAAAAATGTGTGCACCAGTGGAATGTCTGTTTGCCCACTTCAGTGCTTCAAAAGTGGTATTATTGATGCTCATACATGGCATAACTGGTAACGGCACATAATTTGGGTTTAGCTTTTTAGTCAAGAGGCTTATAGAAAGGAAGTAAGTTTTTTTTGTTCTTTTGGTGTTTTTTTTTTTTCTTTATGCAGTTTTTAACACTAAAGCTCAATGGACATTGTCTAAGCTAAATGTAGGAAACAAGACTATGGAAGGATTAAATGCAGTGGGTACTGAAATATTCTGGGTTGTTTGAAATGGTAATTTGGACAGGTTTAGATTGAACTAGCAGTGCTACAAATATGCTGTGAAGCTAACCACAGAAAGTGGATCCTGCAGAAAAATAGGCTATCAAGCAGATGTTCAAGCAAGGAGTGACTGTCAGATGGAAGATACTCTTGAGAGCATTGTATTTAGTGATACTGTTAATGAACTGCAATGAAACATAGTGTTTCAGAGGGTCCCTGGCAGGATGTCCAAGGGAAAATGGGGGACACAAACTTGTTTCCTGGCCCACTGATGATGTGTGCTTGACTGTGTGTGGAGGACACGCAGAAAATTAACAGATCTGCTTAAAGAATTTTGGCTTCTGTGGATATTGTGGACATTCATGCCTAATGTGGCTCTGCATGTGCACACTCTGGGCTGATTTGCTTCTGTTGCATTTCCTAGCTACATGGCTTTTTACATTTGTTTTTACTTATGTCTATTTTCCTCTCCTTCCTTTCAAAATAAAGATTATTTGTAAATTGAGGTCACTGAGTGTTCTTATGTAACTGGGAGTGGGCTGCTTTAGCATGAGTAGGACATTCCCAGCTGTGACGGGTACAGGCTGTGACTATCCATGCAGTAGTTACTTTGCAACGCACTTTGAGTTGAAATAACCTGGTGTGCCTCTTGACAGGGAGGTAGGGGAAGGCTGTTCCAGACTGCGGGAATTCTGCTGACAGAAATCATGATTTTGAGTTTAAGTTGCTTCCTTCAGTGGCATTTTCATCTTTTTCTCTGTGAAGCTTCTGGCTATTGCTTTTGATTCGTGCCAGCGATTGTGATCCCAGGGCTGGGCTTACATGTACTCCTCTGCAGGTGCAGTTGTTGCTTTAGTGCCTGTACCTGAGCAGTTTTTATTTATGGAAATAGCATACAAATGTGTAGATACTGTTTATATGGGATTATTACAACTTCTTCATGTCTTTTCTTCCTTCAAAATAGAGGATGTTGGCCTGTTTACCTGTATTGGCTGTAGGTGGCAGGCTTTTGGTAGCAGGGGGAGAGGCCAGGGCTGCCCTGTGCTGGACACAGCCGGGTCCAAACAGCTCCAATGCACCTGCTGCAGCCACAGCTGAGCCCGTTGACCATGATGGTGGTGCCTCTGAAAAAACATGTAATTAAGAAGGGGTAAAAATGCAGGGCAGGTGGAGGAGTAGGGAACAAAAGTGAGAAACATCCCTGTGAACACCAGGGTCAGAAAAGGAGGAGAGGAGGTGCTCCAGTCACCAGAGCAGCCCGTGGAGACAACCACGGTGGATAAGTGTGAGGAGGAAGGAGTGGCAGACAGGAGCTGTGATGGACTGACTGTAACCCCATTCCCCATCCTCCTGCACTGCTCAGGGGAGGAGGTAGAGGAGTCGGGAATGAAGGAGTGAAGCTGGGCCTGGGGAGAAGGGCAGTGGGGAAGGTGTTTTAGTGTCTTTGTTTCTCACCACCCGATTCTATTTTAATTGGCAATACATTAAATTAAGATTCCCGAGGTTGAGTCTGTTTTGCCCATGATGGTAGTTGGTGAGTGATCTCCCTGTCATTTACTTCGGCCCACAAACTTTCCATCTTATTTTCTCCCCCTGTCCTGTTGAGGAGGGGGAGTGAGTGAGCAGCTGGGTGGGTGTCTGGCAGCTGGCCAAGGTCAACCCACCACATCACTGTAGCTCGGTAAAAGCTGAGATTAAATTCAGTACCATGTAGAACTGTTGCTCCGTGGCTGTTCCTCTGCCTTCCTTACTGCCTTTTTCAACTGAATGTCTTCTGAGCATTGTGCAGATCCAGAGACACCTTTGCATGAGAACCGTATTCCTTTGCTTTTCATTAACACTCACAGATGTTTAAGCAAGTCATTGCTCCATGTTTCTGTTGTACCTGTATACCTGTAACAACATCGTGGCCCTCTGTGGCAGTGAAGCATGTAGTCTAACTTCATACCATGAGTATTTTCTTTGCTAGGTTGAATGAAGAGATCTAACATATGAATAGCATCTAGATGGACCCAAGGAAGGGACACAGAAGGCGAATGCAGCAAATGTACTTTGGAGGTAACTTTAGGGGGACGGTCGTCCTTGTGGAAACTGCAGAGGTGAACTGATAGATACAGTTGCTTGTGTCCTAAAGGTCAGAATTAGGAACCTCTCCCCTCCTCCCTCTATTTGGGGAAGGAATGGGAACACAACAGGACACAGCCATATGCTCTAGTCTAAGCTCAGGAAAGTACAGAATAGGTCTCGGGTCCATCCAGATGGTTCTTCTGCATGTCTTTGCTGTGTAGGGGATGCTGCCTTGCTTCAGCTGTGACTGCATTGCTGACAGCTCTGTAGCAGGAGAGGACGTGCCTGTGGCCGAAATGAACATCTCTCTTTGAGAGTGCTCTTTTTCAGATGCTAGATGAGCTCATTAGAGGGCAGCAGAATAACTCTTCCTTTTTCTAGGTCAGTTTTATGTTTTTGAATGATGTTTTTCTGCTCTGCAGGACACAGAACAAAATTTTCCAGTTCCAACTTCAGTTTTTCGTAGTGCAATAAGTAAATGTATAAAACAGCAATGCTTGTATGAAAACATTACCCAGTATAAAGAAACATAGCACAATTAGAGTAAAAACTTGCTGCCTGGAGGCTTGTAAGTGTTGCAGACTCAAATGAGATGGAGCCCCTCTAAACTACAAACAGCTAGCACCATATGTGGAAAAGCAGCCAAAGAAATGTTTCCCAGCTAACTTGTTTTTTGCTCAGACTAATTCTTATTTGACCTATATGTCCATTGCATCTATTGATTTCTTTGTTGTACCCCAGGTGCTGTGCCACCTTCTTCTGCTTGAAGAAAATGTTAAAGAACCAGACTTGCTTCATCTGAAAGTAATCTTTAAGTGAGATCTGATAGTACACCCCCCCATCCTCTGGAATATAAATACTATAAATAATTATGGCACAGTCTTTAAAGGCTGAGTGAGGCTGGGATTTGGGGCCCGACATCACAATACTTAAATGCATTATTTATTATGTAACATTCATAGAAGAAGGCTGCAGCACTGTTTGACTTTGCAGCTAGTGTATTTCTGGCTTCAGAAAGATCTGTGTAGAAATCCTGCCTAGGAGCGAATGTCTCCAGTGCACATCTTATTAGCAATATTTTGCATGCTGTTGACCTCTCTGGGGTGTGTGAGCTGGTTCACGGCAGCTGGAATAGCAGGAAAAATTGATTTTTCAGTTTTAGCAGCATCAGCCATTGGTTTCCAAGAGATGGCTATGATTTTCCAAGGTCCTCAATGGAAGCAAAACTTCATTAACTAGAAGAAAATTAATATTTCAAGAGATGTGCAAATAGGTTTTGTGTCTTGAGAACTTTTGCTGAATCTTCCTCGTTCTGAAGCATCTTGGCCTAGGGTCGTGGAGCATGTGTGAGTATTGGTGGGGGGAGACATGAAACCTTTCTCTCTTTTCCAGAATGTGTTGGGTGTTGTCACATTACATCCTGCAGATTTCCATATCTCCCTCTCCCCTACCTGAAGGGGCACATGTCCACCCAAAGGGACGCATAGCTCCAGGTTCCTCAGGACTTGGTGGGTGCTGTGTGTTTCTCACATGGGTGGGAGCTCTAGCACAGCAGGGTGTACTTGGCTGCTGCTTTCTGTCCTACATTATTTTTTGGGGTGGCAATATCCAAGCCCACAAACCTCTGAAGTGGAACAGCCTTCTTGATACTGGCAAACGTTGTTCCTGGTGCAGCGGCTTGGATCAGTCCCACATCCTGGAGAAGTCCAGGTTGTGCTTTGCACTCTCAGTTTGGGATCTGCTGGGAAGCTGGCATTTCTTCATGTCTTTATTGCGACACCTCAGCGAAGGCAGGACTAATGGGAAGGTCCTCATCAGGAAAGGAAAGCTTAACAAAGCCAGAAAAATTTGAAAAATGTCTCATAGCGCTTGGCAGCTCTTGGTCCATTAGGTAAAAATTAATATCCTGTCAATAGGGTAAAAAGACTAAACTCAGTCTTACATCAGGTGAGAGAGCAGTGATGAGTCTGTAGGCGCATGACACATGGATCTAAACCCGTTTGACTGTTTGGTCCATATTAGGAAATTAGCAGACACAGTGCTCATGCCAGCAGTCCTCCTCACTGCAGAGAAATGTTCTTCCTGCCAGCATCTTCCGTGCAATATGGAAAGATCTTCTGCTGGGCCTTCTTTTACAAGTAAAATTTCTCTCTTCTGAGAACTGATACAATATTTCTTTGGGGATGCTGGTGTTCTCAGTAAGTGTATTTTGGGCATGGTGAGCCTGAGTATTGCAAGACTACCGCTTGGGACAGGGTGTGTAGTTTTTTTGTTTGAGGAACACTTTCTTTACAGGAATGATGCCAGACGGCATTCCCCTGTGAGCGTGGGGATACTGAAGCGCAGAGACATGAGGGGACAGGTAATTCTCGGCACTCTCTGATTTGGTGCTCTAGTCCGAGACCTGAGAAGATCAAGGCAATGCCAAATGTCTGGCAGCTCTGAAAACTGACAGCAGGCAGAGAAGCACCTACTATGGTTTGGTCCTTCCCCACCCCCTGTTATTTCTATTAATGACATGGTTGTTCTTGCAACAGCTCTCTTCTGGCAGCTGCTGATCTCATCGCTGCACGGGGTAGATGGGGCTGTGGTGAGAGCACCCATTTGTGCTAATGCAGGCACATTATACATGCTGTGCAGCAGTGCATGCCGTTTGCCGAGGCTTGTTATTGTCTGCGTATGCTGCTGGCAGGGGTGTAGAGAGATTGAAGTACAACGTGGTGGAGCCCTGTCTTTTTTTTTTTTTAGTTTTGCTTGCTTTAAAATAGATTCTACTAGAAGAACATTGTTCCAGGATGGGTGACTGATCCTGTTGTGCAAGTTTCAAATAAAGAAAAGGGGAAGAGGTGATGGGATGGAGAAAAAAATAACTTCTGCCTCTCCTAGAGGGGCCAAGATCTTGATTTTTCTTTTTTGAAGATTTCATCTTTAAGTGAGCCAAATGGGCATATTGGAGTAGAGTGGCTTGCTCTAATTTAAGACTTGTTTGAAAAAAGGAAATTGTCTTGTGTGAGAATCATTGTGGGAAAGACAAAGGGTCTCTGGCAGAGTGGTCAAGCCAAGCTTTGGCAGGAGGTGAAGAATACCATAGGAGGTCTGTAGTGAGGTAATGATCACTGTGGTCTGTCAAGGGGCTTGGTAAAGCTGTGGGACGGTGCCTGTGTGTCACCTGGAGCCAGGCAGAAGAGGAGCAGGGAGGAGGATGTAGGGCTGCCCAGGGGGGAAGATGCTGTGGGAGTGTCGTGTGTTGCATAAGATGGCAGAGCCAGTGATCGTATTAGTGCCTCAAGGCTTTTCAGAGCTCTAAATTGTTCACTGAAGCAGAAGAGCAGTTGAGACAGCAGGAAAAGCAGCAGCCACCAGAAATGTCGGAGGCTCGAAGAGGCAATGAAGCAGTGTTTGGACCAGTTCCACTTATGGGGCAGTCTGTGCACCCATGAGGAGGGAAGGAGACTTGAGGTGCTTGGGCACCTGCTGGAGTGAGTGTTTTCATGCATTAGGCTCGTTGGACTGTGTAATCAACACCATCACCACAAAAAAAAAAAGGTAGATCACTGTGTCACATTTGAATGCTAGAATTAGTTAAGACCTTTTCAAGGTTACAGGGCCATTGTGATCATACAGTCTTCATGCAGACACTGGATCCCCTCTGTCTGTGCTTTAGGGGCTTCTGCTTGGAATCTCCAGTCTTGACCTTGTGGTGAAGCGTTTACTTAATCAATGGTAGTCAGTTTTATAGTGCTGCAAAGAAAAAAGTCAGCTTGTTTCTGGTCTGGACACAACTTGACAGCCCTTTGAGCTGGGAGGGCTGTATGCTTACGTCAGGCAGGAGTGGGTACCTGGGTGCAGGAGGTTCTAACATGCAATAGGTGCTTGAGATTGGGATCGAGTTATCTCTCCACCCCATCACAGATGAGAGTAGCATGGATTTCATGCTTTGTACTTCTCCAGGCAATTATTTGTCTAGCTTCATTCTTCAAATGCTTTCCAGTTTTGAAATCTGCTATACATGCTCCAAAAAAAAGAGGGGGGAAGAATGGGCAATGAGGCTCCAGCAATGCTACACATCGCCGATCCTGCATATTGATTGTTGCCCAACTGCATGTAAGCAAAACTGAATGGTGAGTTGGGGGCTGGAGGTCAAATACATGCCTGTCACAAACAATTTGGGAAGCTTTCCTGGGTATTCTCACCTTCCTTCCTACTTTGTATTTATGTTAGTGTTGCAGTCGTCTATGGGTGCAGGAGTTTATAAAACCACTTAAAATGCAAGTGGTGTTGGAACTGACCGATCAAAATGTGACTGGGATCGAGCTAATAATTCTTAGTTTATGTAAATAATGAAAGTCTGCTGGCATTATACAGGCTGAGTTGTTGAGCTCTTTTCCCTGTCTAAATCTAAAATTATCTTGTATATGTTGACTGAGCAGACTATCGGGTAAAAGAAATTAATAGGATTACATTTAATATATGGCTGTTCAGTCATACAAGATACAGTTGGACTTTCTGTTCCCTTGGTGCTCCCAAACTATTAGGTGTTTGGGTTTCCTGGTGTGCAGAAGCTCTGACAGCTGCAGATGGTGGGATTAACTCCTAGACGTACGGTTGTGCAGTAGATAGGACAGCATGGGGAGGGTGAGCGTGCTACACTAATCTGCCACAAAGACTTAAAAATCAAGGGCAAGCTCTGACATGTGATTACTTTTTTAATTTCCCTGTCAATGCATGGAGTGTTGGGAGTGGGGAAATGAACCCGCGCCACAGGGAGCCTGAGGCCAGACATGTTAAAGAATCCAAGGAAATCTGCCAGGAAAGGAGAATTAATCAGCGGTTAAAATAACCTAGTGGAAATTTTGCTGTGGTCCTAATGAGCTCTGAATAAGGTTCAGAGTAATTACTTCTTGAAAACTCTGATTGGAGCAGTAAGGAAGCTTCTCTAGAAACTCTGCTCCTGCTTTTCTTTATGCTGGTAGGTAGGCATTGCCTGACTACTCGTGGTTGTGAATGTGTAGAAGGTGATGCCAGGGTTCACTGAGCTTCTTTAGGACAGGGGCAGAAAAAACACATGCCTCACCTCAAAGCAGAAAGCCATTAGCCAACCTGGATATATAAGCTCGTAACTGTCTGCAGTCAAATGCAGTCCTTTCAGAGCATTCATGTTTATCTGTAGATCAGTTTTTCAGCATTGATGCTAAAGGCGTGGAATATGAGCAGTGATTAAATGGATCAGAGCTCTTTTGCCTGGAAAAGATGACTGTTTGAGAAAAGAGGAGCTGATGAAGTTTAGTAAAATATGATTGCCATAAAGGTGAATAGAGATTAGACTTGTTCCCAGTCTCTTCCAGTGAGATAAATGGAAGAAATCAAATTAAACTAGAAGATTCTGGGTTCAGGATGGGCAAAGATCCTTTAGGAAAAGAGCAGTGAAGTTGTAGAACTCCTTGCACATAGGTATTCTGAATTTCTGGTACCCGCATGGGCTTTAAAGCAACTGGTCAGATCTCCCAAAATAAAAATATATTGGGGGTACTAAATGCACCCACCCTATACTTGGGCATTCATCACTGGCCCTGTTGGACATGTGGTATTGGCTTGCATGAAGCTTTGGTCAGGCCTGGTATGTTCTTAGCCCAATGGTACTATTTACTAGTGGTAAAGTTGGACACCAAGGCTCAAACTCAAGTCCTCAAAGTGCTTTCTGTTAAAGCTCTATGAGTTTTTTGTGTGTAGCTTCTGCTGATGCTGGCAGGAGCAGTGCTAGCTCATTGGACAGAGCAAAAGGCAAGGTGGGGCTGACCATGGCTGTTCCCAGTATGCATTATGTTAGGCTGGCCGCATCTCTTGTGCGTGTCACGTCTTGGGGTTTCTGTTACGTTTGCCACCCTGGCTTGCAATTGCAGGTGATCTTGTGTCTCCTAATTTGTGCAGATGCTTTAATCACATCTACTGCATAACTGAGCAGCTGGATTTGTAATACAATGGCAGGGACTATTTTTATTGAAACACATGGGCTGCTAATCTCAAATTATTCGAATGCCAATCAGTAGTGCCTGTGGTACGTTAATCACTGGGGAGCCTTGCAAAGAGGAGGTATTCAAATGAAAACCAGCAAAGGGATAGAGGCAGCAGGCTTCCTGGAAATGTGCAGGAGTGATGTTGGAGGTTTCCTGTATTCATCTGTTCTACTAGTTAGGCTTTGCCCATGGCAGTAATGTTTGTCCTTGAAGCAGTAAGAGGTGCGTAGCCACGTGCTGCACAGCAGCGATGCTCTTGTCACCGTCTGTGTGCTGTGAGGAGCCTGCGAGGATGCTGGATGTTCCCTCCAACCCATGGTTCCAGTGACTCTTCTTTGTCTCCTGAAGCTACAGACACCTAATTGTGGGGATGGGGCCGAGGGGATGCCAGGGGCACAGCTAAGTAGCACCAAAGTGGAATTTTTTTGTTTCTGTCCTGATCCCAGTCCCAAATACATTCATGCAATAATTCTGCTGTTTGGCTATATTAGCATAAAGTTGTCACTGTATTTCTAGTGCAATTTAAAAATTGAAATGAAAGTGTTAAGAATCTGAGCTTGCATGGTTGCCTTTAATACAATTCTATGGTAGACCTGCTGAAATTGAGAGGAGCTGATTTTAGGGGTACAAGTTAGGCTTCGGGCTTTTTCTTCCCTTCTGTCTGTAGCATTCTCGTAACCAGCTGAAAACTGCTACATCTTCCCAGTCTGTTTTGCAGTCATGAGTCTGTACTTACTTTCTTCTCTCCTGCGCTTCCCACTGGCCTTCAGATTGGAATTAATTGGTGAGGAAAAAAGAAGAGGGAAAGAAATTTGTCCACTGCATGTGGCAGGAGTTTGCTGGCAGTGCTGTCTCAGGTAAAGTACAGAAGTGTAACACATAGCTTTTCTGTAAGATATGAGGCATCTTCTCCATGTTTTTACTTCAAGATAGGGTGTGCAAGTTTTGTCTGGAAAATAAGGGTTATGGCCAAGACTGGAAATGTCGGCTACTGTAGTACTAGGGAGGAGAGATTATGGTTAAACAAGAAAACAGGGCAAGAATATAGTAGACAATAGAAATGCTGACTCTGCTGGCCTGGAAAAAGGGTAACCTGAGCCCAAGTGGCTGGGAAGCAACTGTTTGGAGGCTGGGTAGAAAGCAGAGGCAGCGATTAGCTGGAAAGGGCAGGGACTGATTGGATTAACTAGGGTGGCATTGAAAAGCAAAACTCATCATCAGTTATTCATGCACTACCTGAAGGAAAATAAGGTGGGGCAAGCCTTTTTTTCTTCCTCTTCATTGTTTAATCTTACCCAGGATCAGGCACTGGGGGTTTCTTAGAGGCTTGCAACTTCTTCCTGCCCCTTTATCCCAGCAAAGGATGTGTCTGGTTAATGTCCCAGCGTGGCCCTTCCTGGAGCCTGGAGCTTTGCTCTCCTGGGCTTGGGCATGTGATCATGGGAAGCCAGAGCAGTGCGTTCAGTGCTTCAGGGAGAGCCGAGCTTAGAGAGGTGGGTCGTCCCATAGCAGGCCTTGACCTAGGGAAGAGAAGCCTCCTGCTGTGTCCCCCCTTCTTCCCCTGCCCTGCCATGGTGTGCCATACCAGTCATGTAAGCTGCTGTGATGGTAGATTTCCACCCTACAGTATGTGGCCGGACTTTTGCAGCAGTTCAGGTCTGGTTAAATGCTATGGCCGGTTTGTTGGGATGATGGTATGTAACACACTGTCTTGCTCAGTCTCTCCACCACCAAGCTGGAGGCAGGGAATGCCCTTCAGTTTCACTGTGTCTGTGCTCCTGCTTGCGGCTAGCTTAATTAATCACAAACTCCCAGTGTTATGTGGGGTTACATAGGACTGGATTTCAGCCCATCCCACAGAGGGCTGGAAGGAGTAGGAGGCCGCCCAAGCTAGCTAACAGAGTGGCAGTCCCTGTGGTGAATCCATTAAATGCACCTCTGATGCTCAGTCTCTGCACACTGCAAAGTCTTGGATTGTGTGGTCTTCTGCCTGAACCCTCCTTCTCACCTGACACCCGTTCTTAAAGCAGACTAGAACTTTTAGTCCTCTCCTGTGTTTCTCTTCCCATTCTGTTTTCTTCTGTTCATTAGTTTATTCCAAAATTCAAGCTGTGTCTGTATATTCCTTGTAAAATTCCCACATCCGAAGGGAAGTTTCTGTCATGCTTGCATCTTTAATTTAGTAGCCACATACTCCTCCCTGGGTATGTGCTCTGGGCCAAACTGGGCAGTGGGGTGGCTGATGGAGTACCACTGATTTTATGCGTATCCTACATTCTGTATGTGCCTGGGACCCGTTATGAATTTGCTATTTGCAAACACACAACATATCACTTGTAAGACCACATCAGTCAGGCCACAGAGGTAGGCCTGTGTGTGTCTCCAAATGTTACGCATATCTGCTGTATTTTCCTTCTTAGAATCATAGAATGCTTTGGGTTGGAAGGGACCTTTAAAGGTTATTTAGTCCAACCCCCCTGCAATGGGCAGGGACATCTTCAACTAGATCAGGTTGCTCAGAGCCCCATCCAGCCTGTTCTTGAATGTTTCCAAGGATGGGGCATCTACCGCCTCTCTGGGCAACCTGTTCCAGTGTTTCACCACCCTCATCGTAAAAAAAATTTCTTCCTTATATCTAGTCTAAATCTTTCTTCTTTTAGTTTAAAACCATTACACCTTGTTACATCACAACAGGTCTTGCTAAAAAGTCTGTCCCCATCTTTCTTATAAGCCCCCTTTAAGTACAGAAAGGCCACAACAAGGTCTCCCTGGACCCTTCTCTTCTCCAGGCTGAACAACCTCTTTCAGCCTTTCCTCACAGGAGAGGTGTTCCATCCCTCTGATCATTTTTGTGGCCCTCCTCTGGACCCACTCCAACAGGTCCATGTCTTTCCTGTGCTGAGGACCCCAGAGCTGGACGCAGTGCTCCAGGTGGGGTCTCACCAGAGCAGAGTACAGGGGCAAAATCATCGACATTTTGTTTTGCACTTTTCTCTTTCCTGAGGCCCTTGTGGGGGAAAGTTTAGGGTCCAGAGAAGGTCAGCAAGAGACAAGGAGGTTGGACCTCCTGTTAGAGTGACGAGATGTTGACACACCAGAAGGAAGAAGCCTGTCACTATAGCAGCTGATGCTGGGTCCCGTGTAACTTTGAAACCTTTGCACACAAGATGCTCAGCTAGCATGCAGCAGGGCTGCATTGAGTGTGCCTTGGCTTGCACAGGAGGGCATCTCTCTGGCTGCCTGCTTTCTTCATGTCAGCTGCTCTCCAAGAGCCAGTGCAGGCACTTTCTTCCTTGTCATCTGTATCTGAAAGCTACTGCATCCTTGGTATGCTTGCACAGCCTCTTACCGCCAGCTTCCTGGCACAGCCTAGAGGTGATAGTCTTGCGTTTTGTAGTCTTGGTGGCCTGATCTTTTACCAAGATCTCCCTTCAGGGTATTGAGACAGAGGTGTTGACATCCCAGTACCCCTACAGAGTGAGTAGGAAAGCAAGAGAGTATTCTGGAGATGGTGGAAAGCTCAGTCATGGGACAGTTACGGGACTGTAGGAGGAGAGGAGAGGCACGGCACTTGTGCCATGAGAGACCAAACTATTCAGCTGTTACTCAAGTAATCAGTGGGGAAGAAGAGAGGGAGGAGATCCTGTAGCAGTGTTCACCATAACTGTTCAACAGACAGATGTGGGAGATGTGGTCAGGGTTCACCCCAAAAGCTCTTTATTCAGAGCATGCATTCAGGTTTCCCTGTTAGGAGTCCTCTGCCAGCTGCTCCCTGCCCCCCTTACCTCCTGTCTAACAACATGGCTCTTCTGGAGTCAAACCTGAGGTAGTGTCTGCGTCTGGCTGGGAAATGTATCTGTGGTGTCATGCTAGGTCCTGCCTCTGATCGCCTTCCTTCTCCCATGCCATGTGTTGCCTTATTTCCCAGTGGAGCTGTGGCAGCTGCCTTTTGGCTGTTTGTTCTTCTAATTAGGTCCTTGGGAAGAGGCAGAACCCAGCTGAGAAACATTAAAGGAGAAGGTGAAATTGGGGAGGAAGGAAGATTTTTCAGGCTGCTGATGAGCTGGTGTTAAAGCAGGTCAAAAACTGCTGGTTTGATGTTGACCTGTGAGCTGTTTCTGAAGCTGCTTCTGTTTTGTAGTTCTAGGCTGCTATCAGGGTGGGAATTGGTGCTGGGATGTTTGATCAGGAGATTTGTTTCTTCCCCTCCTTGTCTGATTGTGAGAAGTCTGTGTTTCTGTGGTTCCTGTGGGTGGGGGAGCTGTACCTGCAAGGTGAGGGCTGGGATGGTTCAGCCCAACCTCTGGACAGTGAGCTGGGTCACCAGTCCTCGGTGATACGGAGGCTAGACACAGGGCTCTTGGCCCTATGAAGCAGCACCATTATGCGTTTTTATTGCTTGATTTGAAGAAATCTGGAAGATCCTTGAAATCAGGATGTATTTCAGGATCCAGCTCGGCCTCACTGCTTCTTCTGTCCCAAACTATCAATAGGACTTTCACATCTGGGCTCCTGGCAGCATGCAGAGGGCAGAGGAGAGGACTGCGCTCCGCCTTACAACAGATTTATCTTATGCCACAGCAGTTGAGCTAATCTACTTAGAATAATTTAGGCACCAGGCAGTAGTATTCCCACATTGTGGTCCTTCATCCCTTTGTTATTTTTTTTTAGTGTGAGTTTGGTAGATCACTGAGGGTTTTCTGGTCTGGGGTCTGTGAAGGAAACTTTAAAACAAAAAAAAAAAATCTCCACTAATCAAACTCTGAAATTGTACTTAATTTCCAGCATCCTGCCCACTGCTGGATTTATCAAGTTAGATCTTTAGGCCAGAGGCATGAAGCAATGATTTTCAGGTTTCTCTTGTTTCTAAGGGCTTGGTCAGTGCTGTCACTGCTGAACCTCTTACCTGTGACAAGATCTTCCCCACCTTCCCATGTAGTTTGGCATATGAGTTTGTGTACCGGGTCAGAACAAAAGGGTAGCCAAGTTGGGCAGTCTCAATCTTTTGGCAGCAACCAGCAGGGAGAAGCTGAGGAATATAGCAGTACTTTTCTCAAAATGCTTGGCTGGGCACTTAAAACTTCCAGTGTCTAATAACTATTATGAAAAACAAAGTAGTGAGCTGAAGAAGTAGAAGGCTGTAGATACCTCCAGTGCCAAATCCTTTGAGCCCCCTTGTTCTTCCAGCCCCGAGAGGTTCTGCAGACATTCCCTCTGCCCTTGCTTGTGGGCCTGTCCAGGGGACTTGGAGTGCTTATGTGCTTATTCATGTCAGGCTGGAGTAAAGACAACAGCTGGCCTAGAGATGTGTTGATAACTTCTGTCTAAAATAGATTATGGGTGCTTTAGACCTTGAGGCTTAAGTCTGAAAGTCCAGCTGTCTCAAACAACTTACTGCTGCTGAAGATGAGGAGGCCTGTTTCCTCCTCCCCCTGTTCCTGACCATGTGTCTTCCTAGCCTGATGCTGACTTGATTTGGTTCAGCTCTCTAAACTAGCAGAAAACTAATGGGGTGGAAGTGAGTTAGGTTTTTCTGCTGGGGATGCACACCAGAGCTGGGTAGGAGGGTGTGGGGGAGGCATGGCAGAAGGCTGCTGCAGTTGTAGTAACAAGCTCTTGAGTAAGCTAAGCTTAAGCTAAGCTCTTGTTTGCCTGCACCCTGAGCTGCTCTCCGCTGGAGTCTGCCTGCTGTTGTCTCTGTGCCAAGTTTCCAAATGTCATGTGTTGATGATGCCGCTGGTATCGATACTGCTCCACACTGCATGTCGATCTTTCCAGAGGAAACAGCCCTGTCTCTGTGTCATTAACAGAGAAGTCGATTACAATTGATCTTTTTTTTCTCTAGGTCCATTAGAGATGAGCAATCCAATATTGTATTCAGTATTCCCTGGAGCAGGTCAACACCTTCCAGATCTCTTCCCTGCTCCCCAAAGCACCCCTGAGCATCCTGCCACCATCACAGAAGAGTTTGAGGAGTGCATCTGCACAGGCAGTCCTCTCTTCATCATAGACTTGGACATAGGCAGAAAGCCACGCTGGAGACTTAAATTAGCTTTCTTCTATTTGTATTAAAAAGAAGTTATTCTGATTTTTAACGTGAATGTGAGGCCCTTGTGCAGAAGCAACTCTTCTCAATGTGCTGATGGATATTTACTGATTGATGGGAGCAATCCCTTTAACAGCAGGCAGGGTGTTGGCACGTCGAGACCTTGGAGTGGCGTGCTGGAAACATTGCCTGTACAGGCATGTAGTGGAAGAGGCTGCTAGTGTGCCAAGAAAGCAGGTTTACTGAATGGAGAGTTTATTAAATTAAGTCAAGGCTCCTTCTCTGATGCATAGTCTAGCAGAGGCTGAGGACTGCATACCTTAGGTGTGGCTGGCTACACTTCAGGCTTTTTGTCTGTTGCCTGACATGTTTTTCTGGAATATGTATTTTGGTGGAATCCCAGCTTGATCATAGATGCTGAAGCACTATTTCCGCTTAATGGAAGGTCTTCTGGGGTGGGAAAGCAGAGGAGTGACATTTCAGCTTCCTTTTTGGAAGAGTGCTTCCATTTCAGCACCTCTGCTGCTGTGCTCTGAACTTAAAGGCAGACTGAGCCTATACAGTTCCCTGGACCATGGTGGTAAGATGGTCCTTCCTACTGATCGAGCATCCCCTCTGCTTTCTGAGCATGCTGCCTTGCAGAAAAGGTGTCCTGAGATAGCTACTTGCCATGACAGTGTTCAAGGAATGCATTCAGTCAGGACCATCCAGCAAATCCTTTTCTTCGGGGCTAAATTAGCTCATGGGCTGAGGGTTCTGCACAACTGGAAGACAATGCACACTTCAGATGCTAATTTAGAAAATCTCCCAAGGAGAGGCGGGGCAACTGTTAGCTGGGAAGAATACTTGTGTGGATCTTCAAGAGTTTTTGTCAAATTTCTCCCAGTTTCACACATGTGCTTCCTTTGTGTCCTTGAATACAAGGACACTTGTGAAGCAGGGAGGGCTTCAGGAGTAAATTTTAGGCAGTCTTCTCCTAGTTCGGGCAAGTTCAAGTCCTTGTTACCATTGGAATAGTGGCTGTCATGGGGAATGGTGGGATGCAGAGGTCAGGCTTGAATGTTAGTTTTGGGTCAGCTGTCCTGTTTAAAAAGTAATAGGTTTAGATTTTTCTGCAAAGCACTGATTGGCATGAGCACAGTTATTTCTGAAAGGGAAGATGCTAGGGTGAAGTACTTGATGCCCCTCTAGCAAACTAGAGACTGAGGAAGTAATGCAGGGGGGAAGCCTCTCCTGTCCCAGCTTTTCTCTGCCTTCTGCTGTGCCTCTGAATGCTTATTCCTTCTCCACTGATGGAAGGAGAAGATAAAACTTGCCCGATCTGTGCTTCATGTGCCCCGTGGAGAAGAGAAAGCTGAGTGGGTAGCCTGTTCAGGTCACCAGGCTGGGAACAGAAATGGTCCTCCTGCCTTCCTAAAAGCATCTCTTCTCTCTTGACTGCCCAGGTGGGCTTTCTGTGTGCTTCAGGTTTGCCATGGTATCAATTGCCTGGCCACCCTGCACCTGTCTGTTGGAAGACAAACCTCACTTAATGGTGTCTTGTGGATGTCCAGCTTCCCTTAATGCCCATGTTTCTGCCCTTCCCTAGCTGTTCCTGCTTTCCCCCCCACTTTCTCTCTGTGCAAGAACTGCATTCTTATCTTCCTGTCATTTGAACCTACCATTTCAACCAGTTTTGACATTCTTCTGTTGACCTTTGTGGCTCAGTTCTTCCTCCTTCACTGTGAAGACATCTGTGATGTGATCTGTGTTCTCTGTGCGCGCTGCTGAAACTCCTGTGCGAGTCCCACTTATTGCTGTTCTTGTGATGATTTTGTTTATACCCTGAAGTTATGTATCTGCATTGTCTACTCAATTCAATTTCTGGCTGACATTGTTGTATTGCCTTGAAATATAATTAAGTATTGATCACAGTGCACTCAGCAGTCGAATTAGTTAATATATTAATCATGTGTAACAGTATGTCATTCCAGTAATGTTTGTTACCTACCAGCTTAAGTAGCATTGTGTGTGTGTGTGTGTTGAGAGGAAGGGTGTAGAGAGACCTTGGAGTGGCATGCTGTGTTTGCTTTCATTTTTGCCTTTTAATAGTTGCGAGTCCCTTGGCCAGTGTTGGTCTGGGCATTGCTGTTTTGCTGGTACTGTTGCTTCTTTCCTGTTCCTGCTTATTATTCTCTGCTGGTCATAAATTTCCAGGAGAAGCGCTACACTACCTCAGTGGTTACTGCTAAATCCTCTCGTCTATTGGAAGTCAGTCTGGAGTACTTCCACTTAACATCCTGCCTTCTGGAGGCTTCCTGGAAAATGCCGGCATCTCTCTTACTCAGACGGCGTATCTGTAAGTGGTTGACCTGATTCAGGATCTGAATAGCTGCTTGTTGGAAGATGCCTTCCTCTGCCAGGTCTCCACACCAAAGAGGGTGCAAGTAAATGCAACTTGTCCTCTTTGCTCCCTGATGGTCTCCGTTGCTCTGACTCCTGCGGCTCCCTTAGACCTACAGAGAGCCATTGTGGATACATGGCTTAAGAAGCACAGATGCAAAAAAAAGTTTCTCTGCTGTGAAGTCTTGCTACCAGTTCACATTGGCTTCTGTCCATCAAAAATCTTTGAAAACCTCTGGTCAGAGGTGGCCTTTAATATGAGCTGCGTGCTTAACCTGAAACTGTCTCCTTGCTGGCTTCCCCAGTGCTACAATTAGCATAAAGATATCACATAGCCTGACCTCAATGCATGTGGTGGGAGATACAGAGCTTTCTCCATTGTGTCCCTCCTGCTTAACTCCTGCAGTGTCTGTGATGAGCTAAACCTCATTTTATTATGAAGGTTTTAAGATGTTTGGGGATTTAAATACTGGGCTAGCCAAATACGTGGCTGTTCAAATTAGCACAGTTGCGGTGTAGCAGGACCTTGCGCTTGGTCTTATTGAACTTCAGGAGGTTCACATGGGCCCACTCCTCCAGCCTGTCCAGGTCCCTCTGGATGGCATCCCTTCCCTCGAGTGAATCAACTGCACCACTCAGCTTGGTGTCATCCACAAATTTGCTGAGGGTGCACTCAATCCCACTGTCTATGTCATTAGTAAAGATATTGAACAGTACCGGTCCCAATAGGGATCCCTGAGGCATGCCAGTTGTTACTGATCTTGATTTGGACACCAAGTATGCAGTCTCAGCCAAACTAGAGAGTCTGAACAAACCTGCCAGAAGTATTTTCAAATACTGAAGTCCAATTGCCCTAAAATAGAGTGAATGGACTGTAGAGTTGAAGACCATGGTACTTGTGGTACATACCGCTCTGTATGGAGTGGCTGGAGCTGTGACTTGACTTGTGGGACATGAATGTAGGGAGGACACTTAGATTCAAAGCTTGGAAATAGCCATAAATGAAAACCAAACTTGTATGCTTCTTGGAGAACGGTGAGAGAGTCTGTCATTAGAAATATCATTTATAAAATGGTTTGCTGTGTAATTTTCCCTTTTTGGAGAAATGCTGTTGCTAACTCAGGCAATGTCAGAGTGAGGTTTACCTGCGTAATGCTGTCTCTGGTTTTGTACACATTTTCCAGTTACATCCTGCACTCTTTGTAAGCGCACAACTCTGTAAAAATTTTTTTACCCTAGTAGTGTAGATGTAACAACTTCTCTCCATGTTTTAAGACATCTGATGGAGTGGTTCTGCAGCATGTCTGGTTACTGTGGGACAGTCTTAGGGCTGTTTGTTCTTTATAGAAGAACAAGAATAGAAGAATCATTTAGATTGGAAAAGACCTTTAAGATCATCGAGTCCAACCATAAACCTCCTAATTTCCATTTTCTAATGAAAAACTGCCTAAAAATCCATTTGTATCCCTGAATTGTTTGTGAAAAGAGCCAAAGAAAATTGAGAAAAAACTTTGAAATAATTTCATTTTGCAACAAAGTAAAAAGCACTTAAACAAAAGGATTTTGATGGAGATAGTTTTGTAATCTCTGTTAACCTATCCTTAAATTCTGAAGTAGTTCGAATTTGGAATCCACAGGCTTTCCCGGGACAGAGGAAGCATTTGCCACCAATCATTAGTGTTTTAGGAAAAAATCACAGTGAGGTGTAATGTGCTTCTGCACAGTGAGAGGATGGCACTCTGAGGCCAGCCAAAGGGCAGTATGCTTTATGGAAAACTCTACAGACTAGCTGCAGATTGACGTGGCCCAGGGATGCCAGCACTGTTGCTGTGACTTTGTGCCGCATTTCTGTGCAAAGCTTGTTCTGACAGCCTGGGTTTACTGTGCATTTCTCCAGGAAGGAGAAGGGACAGTGGAGAAGGGACAGAGCTGCGCTTTTGGCCTGCATGAGGATCTTAAGCTGCATGTTACTGGAGAAACATCTCTTTTTGCACCTTCATGTGTATTTGCATCGAAATAAATGCAAAGGGATGGTTGAAGGTGCAGCCTTGTCTTGAGTTTTAGATAAAACATTTGCACAGCTAAATACTACTACTGTCTCTTTTTTCCCCACCTCTTACTGTCACGTAAAGCGTACACTGCCTTCGCTCAGCAGTACCAGAAGGCCTGACCCTGGGATTCCTCCTGCCTGTTTTCCTCCATCTCCATCTGAGGAAATGCTGGCTCTTCCTGCTGGCTCCATCCCTGCCTTGTCAGTTGGTTAAGGCAGAGGTTCCTGCAAGCGCTTGTTTCACCGAGTCACACGCTGAATGCAGTCCGGTTGCCCGTTCTTCCCCATTTCAGTTGAACGAAATAATTTCAGATGATACTGTCTGTCTGCATCTCTCCTGTGTCCTTTTTTTTCCCCATGGAAGGAGGGAAAAGGGCTTTAGATGCTAAACCTGGATCAAGGGAATGAAGAAGACTCAGTGCTTCTAAACAAACCTACGAATCCATGAAATGTATTATCTGGAGAGGCGATGGGGAAGGTGGGACTCTGCACATAACGCGTTGTAGTGTCTGCTCTAATCCCTGAGGAACAGCAAACAACTCCACAATGTGTTCTAGGTATCGTCTCGCACATCCTGCTGCGTGTGGCTGGTCTGCTGCCAGTGCTGCAGTGGCACCTGACAGTGACATATTTGCCTGTCTGCCTTGGAAGTCTTGCCCTCTGTGCTTTTGCAGTTCCTCTGAGCATCTTTGAATACTTATTTTTTTTTTCTCCCTTTTCCCTGTTGTTGTCTGCCCTCTCTCCTTCCCCCGGTACCCTCTCAGGCCACTGCTTTGGCCTTGAGGGAAATGCAGCATAAAATTAGGTTCTCTGCTGTGTATTTTGAGGAAAAATACCTGTGGTTAAAACACAGCTATGGTGAACATATGAGTGTGTTCAAAAATACGAATAAACATTGGTTATGTCTAAATCTCTCTTGTGCACAACTTGCAGGAGCTACAAAATTTGTCTGAGGTGTAGGGTGGCTTCAACTATATAAAACTGCTAAACAGTAAAGTCAGTACTTCAGATAAAACTGAAGTCTTTTTTTCTGCAGTCCTATTGAAGGAGCTCTTCAGAAACTAAGGACTGAAGTGGAGAAATTCAGATGGGAAGAAATCTGCTTGTTGTCAAACCTAGGGAAGGGGATTGAAGACTGGTTTGCAGGGTCACCACTAAATTGATGCATTGAGAATGTAAGAACAAGTACAACTGAGCAGAGCTGAAAGCTCTGTGGAGCTGAAAGCGCATATATGAAGTGATAGGTAAGAATACACTTGTAAAAGAAATGCCAGGTGCCAAAACAAATGCACCTGCATTATAGGAACCAGTGGCTGGAAATGGAAAACTTCCCGAGAGGATGCCCACTTAATTGTCTACTAGCTAATATACAGTTAAAAGACAGGAAAATTAAGGTAAATTAATGTTTATTTTGCATAAATTACAAGCACCAGGTAAAATCAAATAGTGTAACACTTTCAGATCTAGATCTTTCAATAGGTAATACTGCAGAAGGTATTGAACTACTGATTTTTCAAACTTTTCTAAGGACAACATAGTCAAAGGTTATCTTATTAGCAGGAATGGAAAGGATATTTTGGGGAAAATCTCTTTAATATACAAGCCTGCAAGGCATTGTCAAAAAGCCTAGGAATGTTTCAGTATTCTGTCTCCCTTAGTAAGCCCTAAGGAGAGAACTTACCCATTGGTAAACATGAATTACTTTTGGTCTCAGAATAAATCTCATTCCAGATATTTGTTGCTGCTTAAGCTTTTAAAGAAATTGTATTCTATTCTTCCCACTGCTCCCTATCAAAACTGCAACATCCACACAAATCTCTCTCGTGCATGTATCTTTCTTTGTTGGTAAAATATAAATTTTTATTCTCTGTGGAGGGAGACTTGCTGACTGTCCAGATTGTGCCATGCTGTGGGCTCTCTGGAGTCTACTTTGCTGGTCCACCTTGGTGGTGTCCATGGTTTCCTACGAACCTTAAAAATACTTGCTGCAGGAGGTAAAGACAGCTCAGAACTACACCCCCTGTGCCCCAGTATCTTGTTTTCAGGTTGCAATGGTAAACCTATGAGTCATTACCTTACTGATGCCTGCTCGAAGGAACTCTGTTGCCAAGGTGACTTTTCAAATCCTGTTTTTGCAAAGGCAGGCCTTTTCTGAGAAGGGAGCCACAGATCTGTGTGCTTTCCTTGCTGCATGTAAACTGAGGATGGGCTCAAAAGGGAATGGGTCTGCCCACATCATGCTAGGAAGGTGGGTTGTGTCCTGTCAGGGCAGCTGGGAAGCTCCAGCTCTGTACTTCTAGTGCTCTTGTCTTATGGAAAACAAACTGCAAAGCAAAACCCTGCTACCCTGCGTGATCAGCATGTGTTGAGGCTGGAGTCAAGGGCTGATCTGCGCTAAGCTTGTGTGCTCTGCTGGTGGCACTGATCTTTTTTGGAATCAGCAGCACGCAAGGGTAGGGATGAAAACGGTTCTGCAGTGCTTTCCCATGCAATGCCAGGCAAGTGTTTTGGTTTTACAGCAAGTATCTTTCCCAAAGGATAGCCCCCCTATAGGGGCATTGAAAGTAGATACACCTATGAAAACTGTCTGAATTTTATGTTTTGGATGTTGCACATAATGACAAAATTGTTAAAGTTGGAAGGAACCTCTCAAGGTGATCTATTTCAGCCCCTGCTCAAGCAGGGTCAGATACAGCAGGTTATCCAGGACTGTGTCTAGTCAGGTTTTGAATATCTTCATGGGTGGAGACCTAGAGACTCCATAACCTCTTTGGGCAACCTGTTCCAGTGTTTGACTACCCTCACAGTTAAAAAAACATAAAAATTATCCTAAAACCAAGTGTTTCAATGTGTGCCCATTGCCTCTTGTCCTGTCACTGGGCACCATTGGGAATAGTCTGGCTCCCTCTTCTCCTTCCTTCCCATCAGGTATTTATGCACATTGGTAAGTCTTCCCCTGAGCCACCTCTTTTCCAGATCTCTCAGCCTCTTCTCAAGTGAAAGATGCCTCAGTCCCTTAGTCATCTTAGTGGCCCTTAGCTGGATTCACTCCAGTAAGTTCATGTCTTTCTTGTACTGGGGAGCCCAGAAGTGGGCCCATCACTCCAGGTGTGGCCTCCCCAGTGCTGAGGAGCACCTCCCTTGACCTGCTGGCAACGATCCTCCTAAAGCATCCCAAGACACTGTTGGCTGCTGTCCCGATCCAATGTCGGGGGAGGTTTTGATACGATCCCAAGGACGAGATTAAGACGCTGGAATCGGTCAGATGTCATACAACCTTTTACTTTTATTTGAGGGGAGAAGAGAACGGAGGGAGGAGGGGAAAAGAATAGGGGAGAGAGAAAGAGGAAGAGAAAGAAAGAAAAGGAGGAGTTTATCGCCACCACCTCGAGTCCTGACGATCTTCTGCTGGGTCTCCGGTGGCCTCGGGCGTCGTCGGGGACCGAGGGGGGGGGGGGGGGGGGGAGGAGGGTTGAGGGTGCAGGAACAGAAGGACTGGTCTCTCACGCGCTGCCGCCCCGCCCGAGGCGCACGTGTGCTCCTTATATAGGGGCTCACGCATGCGCGGATCACAAATGCGTACGTGCGGCTCGCCACGGGTGTGCTGTCCCCGCCTCGGCTCTTTTCGCGCCTTTAGTCTGTGCGCAGGCGTACGAGGTTGTTTTTCTTAAAGCTGTGGCGAAGGTGGTCTTTACGAAGCGCGACGCTGGATGGCGCTACAGCGGCAATGTCGAGACAAAACCCACATTTTTCTATCGGTCCTTTACAGCTGCTTTTGCTGTAAGGGCACGTTTCGTTCAACTTGGTGGCCACCAGGATCCCCAGGGTCTTTTCTGGAAAGATGCTCTCCAGCTGGTCAGCTGCTCTTTGTTGCTTATCTGGAAGCATATGATATGGAGGAGAGGAGGCGGGTGGAGAAGAGAAAGACAGTGATGGAGGGGAGCTGCAGCACTGAGCCAGTGGAAAGTTCCATTGGTGGAAGGCTGTGACAGCATCTGTGGGTGTGCACACCCTTCATAGCCGTGTTCAGGGGGTGGTCGGCTCTAACCCATTTGATTTCATTTTGACCTTTCTCACTAATTGCACAGGAATCTTTTAACTAACAGTGTTATAATTCCACATCCAGCTCAATGGAGAGATTCCAAGTACCTTGCAGCAGTGTGTGGTCTGCCCTTGCTGTACAGAAGCCTTTCCCAAAGGTCAGTGCTTATAAAGGGAACACAGCCTCTCTTATCTTTTCCATAGCCTTTTTACATGTGATATAATGCTCAGGGTGTTCTTCACTGCTTGATCCTATGGCTGACCTCCTTGTCTCTGTAGTCTTTTCATTTCGAATGTATGATTACATGTGTCAGTCATGCTTGCACAAAAAAAGTGTCCCCAACACACCATCTGGAAAGTGATGTGGCTATTTAATTTTGGGTTTCTTTGTCTTTAAGCATGGCATTTGAGACTGCATGCTAGTGAGAGCTGAGGGCCTGAACTCTCAGATCTCTAGGGACTTTTTTGGAAACCATCTCTACAGAGAGCAAGTGCGAGCCTTCTTGCTGAAGGGAGCAGAATTTTATTTTTCTGTTGCATTGGAAGAAATGTCAAATTGTTAAAAACTTGAGAAAGAAATAGGTCAGAAGTGTCTGTGGCAGAGATGAGAAGAGGATAGTAATGAGGCTGCGTTCAGTCCTAGCTTACACCATGGCTGACCCGGGCTGCAAATGCATGGGCTACTGTGGAGTGCTTCATATCCCAAGCTTATGTGCTACTTCCCAGAAATAGTGAGAGTGCTGGATGAAAGGAGGAAGAGGAAGAGCAGCTTGCTAGGCTTCCACGGACAGGGGAAGGAATTGGCAGTGGAACAGAGATACTGCAAATCCTGTTGGACCAGGTCTCGTTCGCAGCAGAAGCAGGGAAGCAGGTATAGCGGGTGTACTCCCAAGGGGGGTTACGTGCTGCTTATTTGCAAAACTTTTGCCAGGGCTGGGAGCTGCAACTTTGGGAAGGCTGATGCCTTTGGGAAGCAAGGGCTGCCTGTGCTCCCAGGGGAGCCTTCCCCTGGAGAGTCAGGTCTTGAGGGCTTCACATAGCACCATTGTCCCTTATATCTGAATTACAACAGAGGAAGCTGCTTTACCTGTATGATAATGCTTAATGCCAGTGTACAAGCTCACCAGCTTTCTAACCTGAGAGCTGGCAGAGATTGTTCATGTTCCTTAAGGAATATCTTGAGCAGATCAGACTTGTTTCCCTTAGGTGAGGGAGGGAAATGCATGGTGGTGGCATTGCAGGTCCAGGCTCCTCTGGTGCTGCCTAAAGCAGCATTTGGCCTCAGCCTCACCATCTTGCACTTCTTGGAGACTTGACTCTTAGAACTCTACATGGACGATGAAAGCAATGAAAGCCTGGTTGGTTCTCTCCTCTGAGGTGGCTGGGGCCATGAAGTTGCCCTCAGAAGCCGGTTGGTGGGGTTTCTCTGCTAGCAGAAGCAAGGCAGGAGGTTGGAGATGGTCAGGTTTCTTGGCTGAGTGTGGAAAAATCAAGGCTCTGCTGCAGACCTACAACTCCTTGGATCAGCTTGATTGCAAGAAGGCTTTGCCATTCATTCTGCCTCGCATACAGACATGGCAAATTCTCATCTTCCATGGCTGTTCCATATGTAATTTGATGTGATCAGAGAAGGCTGTGTAGGAAGGAGAAGATGGCTTGTCATGAAACCTGAAAGAAATCTTATGAACTGAGCTGTTGGGAGTGTCTCAAACGTGCACTGATGGCCTAGCCCCTTGCTTCTCTTCGGAGGGGGTGAACTTTTGTAAGGCTAGAAGCTGCAGCAGCACTTGCTGAGAGCTGCTGAGCATAAAATTCACTGTGGTAACAGGTATTTAAACTGTTTATGGGGCTGCACAGAAAGCAAATACCTGCCAGAGAAAGCAAAGAAAAAGTCAACTTTTTCAGACATACCATTCCTTGACAAATAAGAATATCTTATTTGCACTGTGGAACTTCAGGATACTTTCGGAGGACTCTGCTTTTTTGTTGGAAGAAATGTACACACACTTGTTGCATGTACATCACCCTTTTTTTTTGCTGTGGGTGTGAAAAAGGGCAGAGGGGGGTTGAAATGTTTTTTCTTGAAAGCAAACTAATTCTCCCAAAGCTGGAATACCCTGTTTCTTGAATGAAATCACACCTGGTCTTGCAAAGTCCCTGACATGGCATGTATTTCCCAGGGGACCTGTCTGTGGGTGAGCCTTTCTGCATTTTTTTTTTTTTGGTGGTTTTTGAAGTATACAGCTCAGGGAGTACTGAGAACTGTTTTTTTTCTGGGCGCAGGAGAAACATGAAGGGAAATAAGTAAAAAGTAATCCAGCATCTTTTCTCACAAAGACGTGTTGAATTCAGGCAGCAAGCTGATCTGTCTGGGTGGTGAGCACACACAAGTGGGGACGCTTTTTCTAGGAAATTATAGGGAGCTCCTGGAGTGGTGCAATAACATTCTCAGCAGTTGCACCTTTTGCCAAATAGTATTTTTTCTTTGACAACGGAAGCATTTGAGAAAGAGGTGAGGAGCTGTCTCATTCACTGCTTTCGTGTTTAGTGGAAGAACAGCAAGAGGGTACTCCAAGTCTGTTGAGCACAGAGCTTGGTTTGGCTGTTGTTCACTGTAGTCATCCAAGACTCCCAAAGAAAGGACAGTCAAACGTGCAAGCAGCAGGAAAAAAGGATGGTGAGTGGTAGCACCTACATTACTCAGGCAAAACTGTGCATCTGCAATGTGATAAGGACAAATTAGTTTAAAGAAAAAACTACAAAAAAGGACACACTTCACATGCAGAATTTCAAGAGCTCTAGTAGATGTCAAATGGTTACCGTTCATCCCCTTGGGTTTGCTTACAGCCACACTTTCTGAAAGATGAGTTCAATACTTGGTTCACTTTGCCTGCTGTAGGCAAGTCCTCCTCTTCCTGTAGCTGCCCGCAAACAATTCTACAGCTGCTATGTCTCCTGTGGGTCCTGGCTGCATCTCATAATGCTTTCCTGGTCAGGAAGGGGAGAAGCAGCATGGCCTGTCTGATATCACAGTGTGTTGTGTTTCATTCTCCTTCCTCAGTGTCACTGCCTACCCAGTGACTCAGTGGGACATGCTGATAGTAAATACACGGTTTCTTTCAATTTTTTATGAGAAACTTTCCAAAACCAGCAAAATGTATGTGAAAAAAAGCATTTCAAGTGCCCTGGACTAGTGATGGGTCTGACCTAATTTGCTGCCCTCCAGGGTGTTCACAGCAGGATTGAGGTAATACAGGAAAGGCGCTAATGGAAATTCCTGAACAAAATAAAGCAGGGGCCACATGGTTGTCCTGCTGTCCCCCAGTGCTACTTCTGTGGATGTTTCTCCCCTAAGAAGGCTGCATGCTATGGAAATCGTGGTGGGGTGTTTCTTCCTCTGACCCCACCATGTTTGTACCCTGTACATGTTTTACGAGGAGGATAACTCCTGAAATAAGCTGACCTTTTTCTAAGAGCAAAAGATAATTTTTCCCAGGGAGGAGCCTGCGACCTGGCAGATGAGATGAGCTCCTTGTGGCAGCCATAGCTTCTCCATCGGGAGGCTCATGGTAGTTTCTGGGATCTCTCTGTGCCCTGAACTGGCAGTGCCAAGCGCCTGGCTCAGACAAGGCATTTTGCAGATGGCATGGCACTCTTGGTTCAGAAATCTAGGTTCCCTGAGACATGTTACCTCTTTCTGCCTTGTCTATGACAATAACCTTCCAGCTTCAAAACTGGCTTTAAGGACAGTGACACACTGGGCCACCTTGAGCATCCTCTGTGTGCCTATCTGAGACTGACCCCTGAAATGTCATCCTCTGTGTTGGGGAGGGCTGCTGAGAGGGTGCAGGTGGGAAGACCGAGGACTTCTGAAGAGTGAAAAAGGCCTTGAGCGGAGGAGGAGGAGGTACTTTTACCTTGTGGCAGGGGCTGAGTGTGCCTGCAGCACTTAAGACATCGCTTGGGAGGACAGACTTTGTCTCCAGGGGTGCCTTTCGCAGACTACTGTGCAGACTGTGACTTCTCGGTCACCTCCTGAGGGGAGCTGCTCCTGCTTCAGATGGTATGTCACTTGTGCGCTTATGTGGCTAACTAGAGATGAGTCTCGGCTCTTCTGCACAGGGAGGTTTGTGCCCTTGCTGTAGCTGGTCAGAGCCCGGGGATGTTTACCAGGCCTGACAGAGGCATGACCTTGGCATGAGGATGCGAGTCACACAGCTCCTCCGGGTCTCGGATGAGAAGCTGGGCTTGGAAGTAGGCTCTGTTTCAAATAACCAGGGGATCTGGAAAGGTTGAGAATGCAGATCCCGATTTAAATAGGATGCTTTCCTCATCGGGGGCAGGAGGAAAGCTGGTGTGCTGGTGTAACATTAAGCGTGAACAAAAATAATGTAGCTTGTTTTGGAACATAAAAAGCAAATGCTGTATCCATGGTGAAACCTGCCCTGTCCCAGCAGGGGCTGTCATCTTCTCTTCCAACTGCACCCTGCCTGCTCAGGGTAGCAGGGCTTGGACTGGGTAAAACCTGAAACACTCCCCCACCACGGTCTCTGTGCACTATGTACAGACTACCAAGCTGTCTCCAGGGGCTCCTTTAAGAGCAAGGGGGCAAAGAGCCTGGATATCAACCCCCTGCTTCTGTCCTTGCCACCTCTAAGCCTCGGTCCCACTAGTAACCCAGGCTCCCTGGACACTTCTGCGTCAGTGCTTTCTGGAGGAGAAGTGGAACTGGAGGTCACCTGGTTGGGAGCTGAGTTGTTGGGTGGGGTGAGGGCAGGGAGCCTCCGGGGTGACTCCTGTGGAGCACCATCTCTGCTGGAGGACATCTTGGCTGACTTTCTGCCTGGCCCATGTTGTCCCTCAACTTTCTTCCTAGAGGATAACGAATACCTTCAGTAGTTCTGCACTGGCATCTGTCAGGTCACACCACTGTTGCATTTGCCTCTGGAGACTGTGGTTTACCGTTTCCCAGGCCCTTTCAGTGTAAAAGGGTATCAGACGATTTACGAGTGACATGATGCAATTTAAAAAAAAAAAAAACAAAACAAACAAAAACAAAAAACCAAAACACACCCAATCTTCTGCTTTTGGATGGACTCTCTGAATTTCTTTAGTGAACTCATCCCACAGCTATAGGCATATGCTCATTTTTGCTGCTGTTATACAACTAAAATTAACACATCTGTTGTTGTTTAACTTCAATTTATATGGTACCCTGTTTTGCCAAAATATTAAGTTTTGAGCAGCAACAGCTTTACTGTTATGTATCATCAGAGTTCTGGGAATAATACTTAATACCATGTGCTGTTTCTTAATATCTCGTACCAAAAGGGTGACTTGGTGCTTCACTGCAGCTTTGCACAAGGGGGGAGCAGATGCCTGGTGCTGAAGGACCCTCCTCTGTTTGTGTGGCATTGCACAGGCACAGGTTTATTTGGTATTTCTGCTCATATTTCATATTTCTGCTCATGGCCAAGTCCTCAAATTAATGTGGTTTCCTCAAACTGTGAAGCCTCTGTCTTCACCCTCTTGATTATGGAGTCAAATAGTGGGATCTTGGGGCTCAGGGAAGCCTGTAGTGTTATGGCTTTAACCCAGTCCAGCTTCTTTCTGAATGCCTAGAAAGGATAAAATGGGGACTTTTAAGGTAGGATATATGTATTTTTTTAATCTACGGAGTCCTTTATGAAAAGCAATCATATATATATATATATATTTTTTTTTTTTTTTTTTTTAAGTCTAAGGAGTCCTTTACCAAAAAACCTCAACTGTTTTGAAATGAAGGAAGCCATACTGAAAAAAAATCTGCTTGTCTGCTATGAAAGTAGGAGCCTGAGAATTGCCAGGAGTACTGTCAAACACTTGATGTAGGAGGGAAAGCACTATTGTTTGGGTTTTTTTTTAATCTGTTTATATTTGAGATGTTTTGTACTGCATGGATCAGAGGGAAGAAAAAATACATCCTTGATAAAAAGAATAATTGTCAAGTTTACAGTATGTAAATTACCCTCAGCTAATGTAAGTGGGTTTTGCTCACCTTTCTTCCATGCACAAGGTTTCAAAGGCAAGTGTTGTTAAATTATATGTGGAATGGGCTGGTGAGGGGGACGCAAACCCTTCTGATTTCACAGAAAAATAATTAAACTGGAGCCGCAGTCTGGCTTTGATCTCAGAGGTGCTTGCAAGCTAAATAAAAATAAAAGACTACCTTGGGGATAGTCTGTGCCATTAATTAACTAGCTAAATTCTGTCTCCACTGTTCTCCAGTGGGTTTCCAGCAGCTTTGGCACTTGGCATTGCGACTGGACATTGGCTAACACAACTTGGCACCTTCCAGCAGCAAAACAATCTCCTGAGGGGCGGGGAGGGATACATAAAGTGGAGATGTCTGAGGAGCAGGCAGTGAAAAAGGCAGAAACCGTCCGCTTCATGGGCTGCTTATGATGGGCAGAGGGGGGATCCAGCTCCCCTCCCTGCACGCCTCTGGTGATCTGCAGCTGCCGACCCGGGTGCTGGCCGCCATCCCTGGCCTGCAGCGAGGCTGGGCTCCTGCCAAGAAAACAGCTTTTGTGTTTCCTTAAATATTCCACTGCCGTTTGGGAAAAAAAGATTAAAAAATTTGAATTGATGTTATTACTAGAATTGGCCAGCTGGCTGATTTTTTTTTTTATTTTCATTAACAAATCCCGCCTGGTGCTGTTTTCCCAATGAAGTAATGAGTGTGTTTTCAGACGAGGGGGCAAATCTCCCCAGCACCGCCACTGCTGAAATCTGGGCAGGCTTGGGCAGCCAGAAAGGCAGGGCGGAGGTGTCTTGTGCAGGCAGCCCTTCAGAGATCATCTGGGCCGGATTTGCGTTTTGGCCTCTCATGATTCATCATTTTTTTCCCTGAAACTGCAGAAACATGGGGTGATCAGGGGTGGGGGTGGCTGGGAGCTGGTTATTGGAACATGCAATTAGTTGTTTTAGCATCTGCTTTGATACCACAGCAAACGGATTGAGAAAATTTGCCCTTAACATGATTAAATGTTTGTCTCTATTACTGCTTGGCCCCATGTCCTGGCGGGGCTATCCTGCTGGCCTGGGCCTAGCAGGGTGCCTGTGCATTGGTGCTTTATGCAGGAGACAGAAAAATGGATAGCAGCATCAGTCACATACAAACCCTTCAAGACATCCCTGAGCTTTGTAAATAAGTGATAGCTTCTAGGCGTGGTTTTGTTTCTCGCTTCTTGGGTGCATTGACTGCAGTAACATATTTTTCTGGGACATGAGGCAGTGAAAGCTACAGCTTTGTTCTCTGTGTCCTCTAGAAACTTAAAACATGGGGGTGGTTGTTGACTTTATGGAAAAGTCCCCCCAGCCCCAGCAGGCTTGTTCTCATTTTAAGACATTGAAATTACTAAATTATGATCCTGCTTTTGTTTAAATCATCCTGAAAGATTCGCAGCTTCAGAGAAGTTGTCCTCAGTGAGTTGTTTTTAGAGTTGCATTGAATTCCCTTCTTCTGTTTCTTTTGGGGAGAAAAAGGGTATTTTTTCTTTTCTAGGCTTAAGAATAACCTAAGGTGAGAGGTGTGGTCTTTGGGGAGCTGTTCCTGCATTGGCATTCCTGTAGCAGGATTCCCAGCACATTTCAGGAGAAAAGTTGACTGAAGTCAATTTTGTTTTAAACACCAAAGATAAGATAAAATTTTATAGCATCTGCAACGGATCTGCAGTAAAAATATTTGTGATGTTATTTTACTTAGTATTGGATATCAGTGATCAACAGCTGGTTTCCAAATACTGAATTTGGTATATAGTAGGTACTAGCCTTTTTTACAAGCTGTTAGTAATTGGCTGCTCCTTAGGGCTGCCACGGATCTGGGTATTTCAGACCCTCTCCAGACCCCTGCCTGCCACGTGCTGTCTGGGCAGGCATTGAGGGCGTTGCTTGGGCTGGCAGATGCCGATAGCCATGTCGGGTTGCCATTCACCCTCCTACTCTCACACCTGTCTGCAGCCCGTGTTCTCCTTCTTCTTAGCTTTATCAGCCTGCATATTTTCAGATTAAAACTTGCTTTTTGCTCTCAGTTCTGGAACCTGTAGGTCCTCCCATCACTTGCAGCTAGTCTTCAGAAGAAAATGCCAGCTCCCAAGCCAGGTTCATGCAGGAGTGCAGGACTCAGGGCAAGGGTCTCTCCAAAAGCTTTTCTCAAAGAGCTACCTGGCCTGAGAAAACAGGGCCTATGGTGCTGATGATCTGGTCTACTTGCCCGTTTCTTATTTCTTAACCAGCAGCGAACCGAGTTTGATTTGTTCAGCTAAAAGTGTGGTGTAGCCCCCAGTCTGCCTGCAGCCTGCCCAACCTGCCAGCAAGTTCAAAATCATCAAAGGTTGAACAAAGGTTGACTCTGCTATCTTTGGGAGGTGTCTACCACTGAATCTGTGTGCAGGAGCCAGGCTCCATCTCAATGTCTCTCTTTTCCTCTAGGTCTAGAAGGAAAAACAGTTCTTTCCAAAAAAGAAAAAATGAAGCTGAGGAAAGAACGATGGCTACAGAGTAAGTACTTCTCTGAAACACAGTGGTACCCTGGGCATCACAGAGCATGGCTCTGTTGGATCTCTCTGTACATGGGGTGTGGGTGGCCATGTTGGGCAGTGCCAGGGGAGGCTGAATGCTTCTCAGAAACCTTCACATCTGCTCCCCAGCCCACAGGGTAAAAGTCCCAGGTATTGTTTCTCCATGTTTAGCACCGAGATTTGAGTCGTTGCCCAAACCTACTTTTGATCTTCCTCCACGTGTAATATAAGTGACTACATAAAACCTTTATTTATCCAGATAGGACACTGCCCATGTAGGTTTAGCATGTTTCTCTATCTTCTAAAGCTCTGGTGCAGATACGACTAGCTGTACAGTGGAACTCTTCCTCCCTGAGGAGCTGTGGGGACGGTAGGACAGCCTGGAGCTGAGCCCCATGCAGCCACCAGCTAATCCCAAGGCTCTGTGGTGAAAGCCTGCAGTGGGCTCTCCTGGCCTTCGGTAAGGGAGGTCTCTGGACACTGCTGGTTGTGTTACTGCTCTTTCCCAGGTGTCACAGGTCAGTGAACCCACTTATCAGTCTGGCCTTTCTTGAGGCTGTGAAATACAAGCCAAACAAAACCAGCCCATGTCAGAAATGCTTCTGTTTCCTGTGGGGAGTGTCTGTATTTTTGCTTCAAGTATCTTGGCACAGTAAGAGATGATGCTGTGCTACCCAGTGTAGCAGAGGGATTCCTCTTGCCACCTGCAGCTGTTCTTGGGACAGGCTTTTCCCTTAGCACCTTCCTGCCCAAGAGAGTTGCTGACAGACTGTGTTTGGGGCTGAGGGATGTGGCTTTCTGCCACACCATATGCTCTCTGCTCATGAGCTCAAGTCCGTCAACCTGTGATTTCACCAGTCGCAGTGAAGGTGTCTGCCTCCTCTTACATAAAAACCTGATAATTGAACACCATGAGTGTGAAGGAAACCTCCTCCCTGTCACCAACCAACAACTTCCAAATGCCTTTGACATCTGCAACCGTCGGTGTCCCTGTTGGGCACAAAGCATAGACAGCTGTGCTAGTCCTAATGTCTGGCCTGCCAGCTGCAATTTCGGTGCTCCTAAAGGTCTCTTCTTGTCTGCTACTATTGTGGGAACAGAGGAGGGGACTGCTGGAGCACAGCTGAGCTTTCCCTCCCCTGGTATCAGGACTGGTACCAGGTGCTGTGGAGGAAGGAATGTCCTCAGAAGCATTTTATGACAGAATCCACAGTAAAAGGGGCACATGGGACTCGTGTCTTCTGCAAGAAACAGAGGGCATGCTCCTGCAGTTAGGTGACAGCACTCCTCCCATAGTCAAAGTCAGCCACTTTGGAAAAACCCAAGAGCAGCATCCCTATGCTCTTTTAATCCTACCCTCCTGCATATATGCCTTTGTAGCATCAGACTTTCTCGAGATCACGTATGTTATTTTGGCCCTGCCGTGGCCTCTTTCCTCCTCTCTTGGCTCTGAAATTACTAAGCTGAGGGAATACAAATGAAATGCAGAGGCTTTGCTTTGAGGAGAACACCAAGATAGAAAACTTCAGGCCAAATTATCTCTGTCTTAGAAGATACTAGGTATTAGAAGTGCTTTATAGATACAGAAGTACCTAAATTGCTGGCTCTCTTGACTCCCCTACTAAACTTGTGGCCAGTTGGCAAATACCAGCATTCACTAGCAAATGCTTTGCTAAGGGTAGCAAGTACCTGGGGATTTCTGTAAGAAAAGTCAGCAACTGTTAGTACCAGGTGTACAGCTTGTTATTGAGAAAAATGGAATAGCTGGAAAGAGCCTATATAACCATCAATAAAGAAACTGATATTATTATTATTAGCTGATGGAGCAAAATGAACTGGTATTTCCAGAGATGGAGATTTTTAAATGAAAGTTGGCATTCTAATGTTGTGACCTTAAAGAGCTGCAGTCAACTGAAATGCATTGATTTTTATCTGATGCAGATAACTCTGCCAATTCTTTGTGGGTTTTGCAGTCTGTGCCCCCCAAAAGAGAACCCAGCTTGGACTGCTGAAGTTGTTACCATTACATCTCTGTTTTCCTAAATCTTCCCAAGAGTTGGTTGTTTCTTCTTGTCCTAGGGCTGCTTTTGTGACACTGGATGCCAAGACCCTGGGAACTAAAGTTCAGCCCAGTACTGCAAATTGAAAACTTGGAGATTTCTTCCATTCCAGTAAATCATCTCAGGAGAGACTAGAGAGGGAAAAAAGTTATGTAATGCTTCAGACATTAGAAGTATGCACATTTAAAAATACATATATCGCATGGCTCCTCAGACGAACAAGACTTCATAGGAAAAGAATTTGGGATGTTTGCGCAGAATCAGGTGTCTGAAAATTTTGAGCACATACTGTTTATGAAAGCACTGAACTAGTCAGCTTCATAAAGCCAGACCAAAAAAAGAAGTGATGCAGAACAGAAAGCTGTGTTCTTGGCAGGGATTGTTGTGAGGAGAAGCGTTTACAATCCAGAGTTGTCACAAACATCCATGTACAGCAAAATTGCAGTTCATGAAAAACTGTTGCTCTTTGACTCAGCTGAGTGGGGGAGCAAACAAGACATTAAGATATTAAAGGAGCCAGCAGCTAGCCAGTGAATTTGAGTTCTGCTTTCTTGAATGTGGGCAGCAGCATTAGACCCAGAATTGCAGGTGGCATCTTGCATGCGGTCTGTAGAATGGGACTGGCTCCTTTCATGTTCCCACCAAAAATACTTGTGCAATTTAGTTCTGCTTCTATAGCCATGCTGCGTTGGAAGCTGTTCGCATCCCTGTGTCACCAGCTTGGCACCATCGCTGCTGGTACTGTGCTCCGTCGTGTCCAAACAAGGAGTTTCTAGCTCAGCGCTGAGGCTCGTCCTTGCAATATGCTTATTGTCCAAGGCAATAAGCAGAAGCCTGCTCTTCCACTGTGGCCTCCACTGGGTGCACATGGAGGAGGTGGAGTCCTCCATCATGTACCCCGCAGAACTGGTGCCCCTTGCAGGTGTCAAGGCAATGCAGCAAGTTTCCAGGCCCAGTGATCACCTGGCAGAAGGAAGAGGAGCTCCTGGATCCTGCTGAGCTCTAGCTGTTTCTGGTGGCATTGTCAAGGGACTTCTGGGACAGGTTGGGGCATCTCGGAGCTCAGCTGGAGGCTTGTAGCAGTGCTGGGCTTTTGCGGGCTGTCCTGGAGAACATGTTCTGCTGGGTCTCGCCCTTGAGGCTGCTGGCTCTGTAAGGCTTGGGCAGCTGTGGGACCTATTTCTACACCAGGGAGCCTTGAGGACTGAGGCAGAAGACTGCGGCTTTCAATGCTCACCTCCCATGGCCGAGAAGGGAGACTGCTGTAACATTTGTAGAGCCTTTTGTGCCCACAGCCTTGCTCAGAGCTGCTGCAGGGAAACGGGTAAACATGGTCTCAAGGAAAAGCCAGCTGCCTCTGTGTCTGCCACTTGGTGCAGTGCTTTTCTAAGGGCCCAGTTTATCCAGCATCAGACTGCTTGAGCTCCACCATGAGTCATGAAGGTGAGACCTTGACTTGCTCCAGACTAAGTAAACAACTGAAATTAAGTCCATCTTTTCTGCCTGTGCTAGGAGACCATTGTTTTGTCCCAACAGCAAAGCAGAGATGGGGCTGTCAGTGTTTAACACCACATGTGGAGCTGACTGTATTTGGTTTGTCCCTTCCCCTCTTGTTTTTCTCTCCTAATTCCATGCAAGGTCAGCATGTTTTTTTCCACCCCAGGACTCCTGTGCCGTGTTGCTGTGAGCAATGAACAGCGCAAGGGATGGAAACAGTTCAGCCAAAATCAGTCTGTGGATTTCACTTCCCATTGCAATGTCAGTAGAGATGTATATAGTTATAAGCAAACACTGCAAGGGAGGGAACTACCCAGCTGCATTATTTTCAGTCTTTTCCTGGTTTAAATCACTTCTGGCCTGTTGTTCCTGTAGACGGTGAAGCAGCCTATGAACTTCTTAGCTCAAGGGTTTTCTCTTGCAAACGCTTCCCCTTCCTCCAGTAATGTCTTGTTTCTGATTCAGAAATAGAAAGTGTGAAGCTAGCCAAGCAGAAGCAAAATGCCGAAGCAAAGCGGAAAGCAACACCTGTGGTGGGAGACATGCAGCCGTTGATGGAAGCCCTACCTGAGCTGTCCGACCTGACCACAAGTTGCAGGGACAGGAAGCCACCCAAGAGGTATGTGCCATTTAGGGATGGGCTGTGTATTTCCCTTCTTTGTGCAGGATGAAGTGCCCTTCAGCTCAGCTTGTACCTATAGGCAATGCAGGCTTGGTGCCAATGGTCAAGAGAACAGGGCCTCATTCTCAATTCCATTTTGCCCCTTTCCATGCTTCACTTGCCACAAGAAAAAAGCTTAAATGTATCTTCTGAATCCACAGCTGAGAGGGGAACTGTATTGCTCAGATGAGGCTTGGAATGAGACAGGCTGGGAGCAACCAGATGTCCTGGCAGCTGCAGGAGTGACACACTCCAGAGTGTAATGCTGCTGAACTCACCTGAGAATCTGAACTTGAAATGTTGCAGCCTGCTGTTCTGTCCTTCCAGGCTTCCAGGCTTTCTCCTGAGGCAGTTCAAGCCCTTTGAGCAGAGCTTGACGCTCTGGCCAGACTCTTTGTTCACCCCATTGGCTTTCACTGTGACTTTGGACAAGAACAGAAAGATGGTGTTTCCATTCCCTTCATTGTACTGAAAGAGAAGGGCTATTTCTGATCCTCTGACACCCACATGTCAACTGTCCAAGCCAGCCATAGGGTGGGTTCTGGTTGCCCTTATGTTTTCTCTTTTTTAATGTAGTGCTCTGCCTGACCATCCGGTCAATGTTGCAGCTGCTTTTGCATCCCCTAGTGCAGAATAAAAGTGCTCAGCGTACTGCACAAACACTTGTCCCTCCTCTCCAGTTGCTCAGTAGGGGTTGGAACTAGAAACTTGTTTTGACCACAATAAGAAAGCATTTGCATTAGAGAACAGCCAAGAAGGCGGCTGTCTGGCAAAGCACCCTCTTCTTTGGTTGCAGATCAAGATTGGAGATACCATGAACCCTCTTGTTACTTGCTGGATGCCCCAGAAATAAACTCTGACCCAGGTGGGACACCCACCTACAGAGCTGAGTTGGCAGCTCCCTGTGCTTCTGGAAAGCCACTCCTCAGACAAACAGCAGCTATGAACCTTCCACCTAAGCATGGAAAAATATTTCCTTCCTTAACTTGGCTTCTAATTCTTTGAATAGCGTTTTTTTTCCTTCGTGCAGCCGTTCAGTCAGTGTACCCTCTCTTTCAGTGGGAATGAACAGCAAAAGTACATACAGAGTTTCAAGTCTTGCAGAGCACTGAGGGTTGGTTGGATGGAGTTCTGGGCCAGGGCTTAGCCTGAGCCTGAATAGGTGGCTTTGCCCTATTTCTGTGATGATGTGCCACGACCACACGTGGCATCTGGCTCCAGATTGTGTTCAGGAGTCATTCCCCCTCATCATTTTCCCCCAGCCCCCTCAGTGGCTGAGCCCCTGCTATCCAGGAGAGTGGCTTGCAGAAATTACATACAGGGGAGGGAGGACAGATAGGGTGCTTCCTTTGGGGATTGCTTTCCCAGGTGGCTGCATAATCTAGTACAAATGCACGGTGTTGCTGCAGCCTGCAATTCTGGACCAGCTCAAAAGATAGAGAAGAACTGGAAAAGGCTCAGAGACAACTGACAAGGATGACAGTGGAGGAGATCTGGCACAGCTTCTGCACAAGGGGTGACTAAGTGAGCTGGGGAGTCCTCAGCCTGTACAGGATATAGAGGCAAAGAGTCTTGGGAATGTAATAGTCTATAAAATCAAGTGTGATGTGGTTAGGAAGTAGTTCATCTTCTTTTCCAGTATGAGAAATAAAAGACATCAAACATAGCTAGCAAGTAGCTGGTTCGGTGCAAGCAGGAGGCTCACTGCTCTGCACAGTTCCTTGCTCCAGGACGTCGTGGCTGAGGGAAGCCTCTGGGTTCAGGTGAGACCTGACAAATGCAATGAGGAGAGCTCCATGGAGGGTTACTGCATGTATATAAGCTGCAGTTGGCACAAGGTTTCTGAGCTGCAAATACTGGAGGGGATGTGGCTATATGCTTGCCTTAGACTTATCCCTCCCTGGCCATCTGCTGCAGGCTGCTTCAAGGCAGAACACTGGCCAAAATGGTCCTTCCAGATACTGCAATCGCTCTTCTCTTCTGTAGTACACTTCATGGCAGAGGATGTGTAGCACATGTGGAAGTGTTTGGTGGTCTTGCATGTATCTCCAGCCTGACATCCTCAGAGAAGCACTGTCAGCTCCCTTTCTCCAAACCCAGACGTCCTGTAGGAGTGTGGCAGCCCTTCTCTCCTTTTGGAAGCCTGAGCTCATCCTCTGGCTCTGTTTTCACTTCAGCTGCAAGGCTCTGGTGTCTAGAAAGCCCAGTGGGCCTGTGGTACAGCAGGATAGAGAAGCCCAGCCCTGGATGAGAATTTCAGGATTGGCCAGCACCATCTGCAGTCGGCACAGCAGAGGTGGGAGCTTGGCATTGACTGATGTCACCCAGATTGCCTGTGACGTGCCAACCAAAAAGCAGTCCTCCTTGGTACTGGCATGGAGGAGCTACAGTGCTCTTCTTCCCCTTGCTGGCTTGTGGCTTCCTGGACTGCATGAGGATGTGTGTGCATAAGTGTTTGAAATAATCAGAGGAGGCTTTTATAGGATTTGAATCATTACATAAATGAAGGGTAATACTCTGGTGATTTGTCAGGATTATTAATAAAAGATTAGATTCTCCAGGAATTTGATCTCCTGCTGGGTAAGAGAGCATTACAGTGAGGTTTTTATTCTGTTTTATAATGAATGAAGGCAATGAAGTGTAATGAAACAGGCTCCTAACACAGTCCAAGTGAGCAGGCAGAGTACTGGTGGAGGAAATTCAGGCAGCAGCCTTTCAAACCTGCCAGACCAGTGGGGCAGAGCTGTTGAGTGGAACAGAAAAGCCTTCAGAAGCACCAAGCCCTTCAGGCACAGCCCTTCAGGCACAGCCTCTGGGGCACATGGTCTCATATGGTCCGGGATGTACTCTAGAAAGGCTTTCCTTTAAGTATTGTCACCCTCTGCAGAGCTACTCATCTTTGAAGGGACTGCCATGGCGACTTGGTGGCACACTTGGCAAGTCCCTGCTCTGGTGACTGTGGGTTGCCATCCAACTTGAGAAGGAGTTTCTCTGTGCTTCTGTGAGTGATCCAGGCAAACTGGGACAAGAAATTGTTCCTGTGCCAAGCAGTTAATGGACATAAAGAGAGCAGAGATGCTTCCTGCTCTTTCTGTGTCTTGCAGTACCAGTGGATGCAGCAGTGTGACTGGAGCTGCTTGAGCCCCTGTAGCTGTTTTTCTGCTCTTGCTGATTGCCGTTCCTCATGAGCTCTCAGGCCTTTTGTGTTACGCTGGCAGTGCCGGGGTGACCTCGAGAGGGACTGAAGGGTACAGGAGCAGTGCACAGGCATTGATCTGCCTGGCTGCCCTTTCCTGCACACGCTCTGTGCTGTGAAGGCTGGCTGACATACATCCACGTTGTTTGGGTTTGTCTGGGTTGGCAGGGAGCTTTGATGCTGGGGCGCACTGTGCTGGGCTGAGGGTGTATTGGGATTGGGACAGTGGTGAGAGCAGCTTGGGTTCACCAAGATCCCCCTTAAGGAAGACTAAAATGGGCCAGGATGGAGAGAGGGAGAGATGAGGAAAAGGAGCAGGAGCTGATTGAGTAGAAAGGGATGATGAAAGTGAGTGGGGTGAAGGAACATGGGGCAAGGGAGGAGGGGGAAAGGAGGAATGGGGAAAAAAATGCAGAAAAAAAGGATGGAGGGTAGCAGGTCAGAGAGGGAAATAGGAAGAGCAGGTCGCTGTAACACTGCCAACAAAAGACCAGATCCTGCTATCTTGAAGAGAACGTGAGGAACAGTCATGTTTCCTAACCTTGAGAAAGCTGAAGGGCTCTGGGGCAAATCAGGTGGGGGAGGCCCTGGCCCCCAGCACCGACCAGTAAGGGAAGATTGTAATCTGTGTAATCTTGAAGAATGGAAGTTTCTTCTCCCTTCCTTAATGTCCAGTTCTACCAGCAACTCCCCTTGTGCACTTCAAGTCCCAAAAGCAGTCGCTGCCCTTCCTGCATGTCCCTTGCTTGGGCTCAGTGCTTGGCTTTGTGGTAAATCTCTGCCGCTGCTTGGCATTGGGCACCACGTGCTTCCAGCATCCTGTGCAGGATGGGATTACACCTCTGGTCTCCTTGGACTTTGCCCAGGAATAAGAAGTGGGTGCAGAGAGTGCAGATCTATGCTTGCCGCTGTGCCTCAGCTGCACATAGTGCACCATGCTGCGTTCCCGTAGGTCTGTCTTCTTGCAGCTTCATGGGTTCTCAAAACCTATATTTGGAGGCAAAAGCTGAATCTCTGTTGTTGTGCTTTCTCTTTAGCTAATCTGTTTGCAGCTGACTTAAACTGGCAAGCCTGTGGCAAGGATATGCATTCACAGGGAGAAAGGATTATTGCCATTCTTTATCTTAAAATATAAATGACACCTTATATCCCAGTGGTCCCACTGCAGGATTCAAAGCAGGGCTGGCAGTTTCCTCTTCTTGCTGAGTAACCGTGGCACTGTCTATAACTGATGTCTGCTGATGCTGGAGCTCAGCAGCTGTTATCAAGGAACATGAGATGTGCAGAGGCAATGTGTGCCTGGTGGTGATGGGAAGTTCGATGGGATCTTTTCTCTAAGCAACAGTATCAGTTTGACCTGGAGGTTAGGGATAAGCAGAAAGTGATCTGGGCATGGACAGCTCATGACGAGTTCTAGAATTAAGTGATCCAATTTTTCTTCAGTGCGTTTACCTTCTGCCTATTCAGTCCTGACTCCTGACCTGTTGTCAGTGTGTGGCGAAAGGAGTTTGCATCTCCATTACTGTCTGGCTATGGAAATAATTGCCTTTCAGGACAATTTCCATACAGGACAATTACCTATATTTTCTGGGAAGGCAGATACAGAATCCCTGGACTCTTTCCATCTCCACAGCAATTGCTAAATTACCGCTTCTCTGTAACACTCAATCACTTCTTTTGTTTCTTCTCTCCACAGCCATGTAAAAGCAAAGGCAGAACCAGCAGACTTCTGTCTGATGAAACAAGCTCAAAAACGCCGGCTTTTGTAAGTACCCAGTTATCAGTGTCCAGTCCCCGCTGAGCATTATAGAATGGTTGAGACTGGAAAGGACCTCTGGAGGTCAGCTGGTCCAACCCCCCTGCTCAAGCAGAGTCACCTAGAGCTGGTTGCCCAGGACCATGTCCACACAGCTTTTGATTATCTCCAAGGATGGAGATCACGCAGCCTCTCTAGGCAACCAGTTCCAGTGTTTCAGTCTTGCACACCTGAAGGCCCTAGAAGAGGTGGCAGGTTTTATTTTCCCCTTTACATAGTGTAGGATGTTTGTGGGTGTCCTTCTGTCTTAGTCCGTACCAGACCCAGTCAATTCTAAATTAATTCAGTCTGCTTCTGCTTCTGTCTTGTATAACATCAAAGTGAAGAGAGCACAGGAAACTGCGCTTGCTCCTTTAAGAGTTCACTTACCCTGTCTCATTGAAAAGAAAGTGATGACTTGGGCCTCCTTTGTATGGTCTGCGGGGTTTCAGGACAAACCCACACCAACTGTCATCTTGTTCCTCCTGGCCACAGTTGTCATTTATGGCTGTACCAAGTGAGTATGTCTGTACCCTGTGCAGCATGGATGATATAGTTATCAACCAGGTGGTGCGTCCCTTGTCTTGGCTTGCTGATTTGGAGCTGCAACATCTAGCTGTGGCTTAGTCTCTTATGACACCAGGCTGTTGTGGTTTAACCCCAGCCAGCAACTAAGCACCACACAGCCGCTCACTCACTCCCCCACAATGGGATGGGGGAGAGAATCGGAAGAGTAAAAGTGAGAAAACTCACGGGTTGAGATAAAGGCAGTTCAATAGGTAAAGCAAAAGCCACGCACACAAGCAAAGCAGAGCAAGGAATTAATTCACTCCTTCCCATTGGCAGGCAGGTGTTCAGCCATCCCCAGGAAAGCAAGGCTCAATCACGCGTAACGGTTACTTGGGAAGACAAACACCATCACACCGAATGTCCTCCCCTTCCTTCTTTTTCCCCCAGCTTATATACTGAGCATGATGTCATATGGTATGGAATAGCCCTTTAGCCAGTCTGGGTCAGCTGTCCTGGCTGTGCCCCCTCCCAGCTTCTTATGCACCTGGCAGAGCATGAGAAGCTGAAAAGTCCTTGACTAGTGTAAACTCTACTCAGCAAGAACCAAAACATCAGTGTGTTATCAACATTATACTCATCCTAAATCCAAAACACAGCACTATACCAGCTACTAAGAAGAAAATTTACTCTATCCCAGCTGAAACCAGGACACAGGCCCACTAGCTCTAGCTGATACCCTTCAGGAGAGCCTCCTGCAGTTTTTAGATGAGTTGCTCCTGGGACTCTGCATAGCATCAGGAGCTGCAGCTGCTCTTTTGGAACACCTCTGGGATGCTAAGTTACATGCCATACGTCCCTTACGAGGACAGCTGTCCATTGGCATCTGCCAAACCTTTTCTTGTAAAATGAAGCACTAAATGCTTTTGAATAATTCCTGGACTTGGTTAAGGGTCTGGCAACTCCTTATTCCTCTGTATAATCTGTTGGATATTTTATACTGCTACCAGGCATCAAGAACTTAATTTCCCCTCAGCACAGCTCTCCTGGCACTTGGCACTGTGATCTGGCAGTGTTTGCTTTGTGTGATCCCCGTTTCCAGGATTTCTGTCAGCTCTGAGCGATTCAACTTCAAAGTGAGGCTAAGGAGAATAGTCAATCTACAGATCCCAGCACTGCTCTCCAGCACACTCTGTGAATACCCTTCTCTGTCTGAAAGTGGCCAGTGTCAGTGCTGAGATGCCTTTCTTGCTCAGTTCTGCCTTTCTGGATGAGTCCCTCCTTGGCTCATTGCAGAAGCCCAAGGCTCATGGCCTCGAGTGCCACCAACAAGTGTCTCATTGTGTTGGAACTCATGGGTGAAGAACATTGCTTGAGGAGGGACCTGTATACAGATTTAAAGCCAAATAGGCAACGCCATCACAATCTTCTGAATCAGCAAGCTGATGATCCCCTGTGTGCCCCTCTCTTCTCCTCTGCACAAAACTGGACAGATGCACTGAGTAGTGGCATGTATCCTACCATAGTGGTCTGGGAAGTCTGTGCTTCTTGGAAGGGAAAAACCTGGGAGGAAGGTCTTTGAGGTCTATTTTCCAGGACGTTAGTTAGTACTGGAGGTTCCCTAAGCCTCACCCCATATTGCCCCAACTGCCACAACCCAAGCTTCAGGTTTGGCTTCTCTCTCTGTTCCCCTGGCAGGGGCAAGGCTGCCGTTGAACGGAAGGGCCCTACTAGGGAGGGAACTAGCTGCATGCTGCAAGCTGAAGAGCACTCTGCTGATCCACAGCAACTACTGAGAACGTGGAGATGTGTGTCTGGCTGGACTGTGAAGAGCCTGGCAGTCTGTCTGAGGGAGATGGGGAGGTTGCAATGGATGTGACTTATGTGAAAACTCACTTTTTTTTTTTACACTCCTCCTGTTCTGTTCTTCTTCTTCCCTGCCTGCTTGCTTTTTAAGACAAGACCATTTCCACAGTAACCAGCTGTGACCAAGCATGCAAAGGTAATTCTGTCATGCTCCTCCCATGGTGTTTAACTAGTGTTGCACATAGGATTACCAAGCCTCTACGTTGAGCAATAAAGAGTGTCAGTAGATGAGCTCTCAAAAGCAGAATCTGCTTTTGTGCTAGCACACTCTGAAGTGGTTTTCATTCTTAGTGATTTACCAGATACCCACAGTCTCTTGTTCCTGATTTACTAGGGAAGAGCTCTAAAAAAAACACTTCCGAGTGATGCTGGACACTAACATGATTGTTTCTGTCTCTGTGGCATGAGATCAAGTCTCTGGCTCTCATGAAGCTGGCAGCAATTTGAGCTTTGCCCTTGGGTAAATGAGGTTTATTTCTTGCACTGTTTCTGAGGTTTACACCCAGGATCATTCTGTCTGTACAGAAACCCACGGCTTTATGAGTTCTGTTCTTATCTGCTCAGTTCCTTTTGCATGAGGCACTTACATTTGTGTGTTATTTTTCTTTCCTCAGAGAGGAGGAAGTGGCTCGGTTTCACGCGGTCATCACCAATCCCAGTTACAGAGCCAACCCCCTCATGGCCATCAGTGAGCATCTCTCCAAGAGGCTGAGGCAGGAGGAAGAAGGTAAACCCCTCTAGGGTGTCAGCTGGGACCAAACGTGCACACTGGAGCTGGTGCAAGGGCTCCAGGCTGCAAAGGAGCACGTCACTAACATGACCTCTTAGCCACTTCAGTCCTTGGAAGCAGTTCAGCAGATTATTAAATCCAACAGTCCTGTGTTCTGTCTGCAAGAATAATGCAGTTCTCTCCTGACAGTGGCAGCTGCTCCCTGGCAAGCAGCCTGCAGAGAGCAGGGTGTTCTGTGAGATCTTTGTGCAGACATTACGCTCCCTGCGAAGCGTCTTGACATCTTTTCTCTTCTTGTGAGCAGGCACAATTTCTTAAATTGTGCCAGTGGCAATGTATCTGTTTTCTGTCGTTTCCCTCCCCTTTCTGACAACTCTGAAAAGAGATTCCCTATTGCTCTGTTGAGATGGTTCGAGACCCCAAGCCCTGGAGCCCAGAAGGCTGTTGTAGATCTGTGTAAGGACCGATGCTGCTGTTCAGAGACACTGTTTTATGTGAGAAATTTAGCTTTGGAATAAACACACTTTCACACAATACTGAGTTTGTCTGGCTCTTGTTTTGGTAAATACTAATTGAAATATGGCCTTATTCCCACCACTGAAAAAATTACTTAAAAGAATGGTTTTTTCCAGTGCATACAGTGAACGACTAGACTGATGCTGCAGCATGCAACAGAAGCCACGTGAAATCATTGCAGATCACATCTCACTCGTAGACTTGCCTTCCTCCTACCCTGGAAATGCATGCTTTCCATGGGTGATGCTGATCCCTTTTGGCCTATGTTGTGTTCCGTGCTTGGCCTGCCCTATAGGAAGCATCCCTGGCTGCAGGCTGTTAACTTCAGCTGGTCATTTACGTGTTTGGGTTTGGGAACCGCTGCAGTGGTGGGAGGCCTTTCCTTCCACCAAATACCAATTTTCACAGAACTCCAGTGAATGTTCTTGGGGACAACTGAAGGCAGGGCTGTTCCCTCTTTGAGATGATCCCGATTTGACACCCCAAAATGTCAGTGCTGTCTTTTGAACCACAAAAAAAAGTTTTCTGATGCTTTTTAACCTTGGAAAAGCAGCCTGCCTATTTTGGGTCAACGGTGAGGAGAATCTGAAACCTTTAAGGATGAAATTCACTCTGATGCCCAGACAGAGCATGGAAGCTGCAGCTGACTCTTACCCAAGTTAGTGCCTAAAACCAGCTGTGATGGGAGTGGCAGACACCTTGATCATACCTGTCTCTTGCATCAGTAGTAATGCTGCTTTTTTTTTCCTCCTTCTAGGCTGGCACTGTTGAACAAAGGCAGTTTTTCTAATGCCTGCCTCTTAGCCCTGGCAGTGCAGATGCTGTTGCTGATGCTGCTTGTTGTTAGAGGAATGTCACGATACCACCCCTCCTCCCCCAAGGCCTGGCAGGACAGTCCTGCTGGCAGAGGCCACAGAGAAATGCTGGCTATGTCCCATCCTCCACCCTGTTGCTCTCGGGCTGGCAGAGGGCTGGCAGGGCTCTCCTCTGCCCTGACAGCTCCTGCGTCGGTGCTGGCAGGTGAATGCTGCTGTGCTGTTTGTCGGCGTGCTGTAATGCCCTGTGGGACACAGGCTCTGGAAAGCAGAGGGCTGTGGTGGGGTCAGACAACTCAAAATATCTCCCCACCTCCTGGTTGGTTCCTGCTTGCTCTCTTACTGGTGTCTGTGTTTCTTTTAGGGCATGTTGGATTTTGAGCTCTGAACGCCAGCCCCAGCTACAGCCATGTTTCGCCTGCTTATGTTATGCAGTCTGGGCACTACATTGGAGAGCTGGGCCTTGGATAGGGCTGTGCACTAATGACTAAGACTTGGACCAGGCTAAGGTTTTTGGGGTGGTTTTCTCTGTAAGCCTACTGTTTACCCCTTTACTCCATCTCATAGCTAGCTGCCTCCTGAGAAAGGCGCCATCCTTGTGCTTAAACGGAGGGAAGGTGAGAGATGAAGAAGGTGAAGACATCCAAGTACGAAGAAGGATGAAGGCTGATTATCTTGTTAGTGAACAGGGCACTCGGGGATGGAGAAGTGTATCTTGAGGGCAGGAGGGTCAGAAAGCAGCTTGCATGGCATGTTGTAGGACTTCTGTTGCTTGTCTTTAGTACTTTGCAAGAGCTTTGCAGCTTTCTTTTTGTCTTGTGGTTTTTAGATAATACATGACACATGAGGAGAGTCCTGGCCTCCTTGTATGGCTGGGTCATCCAGTAGCCAAGCTGTGCCCTCATGCTTCCCTTCGCAGCAGCGATGATGCGTTGCTCTGCACCATCACAAATTGGTGCGGTAGCTGGAGAGCAGCCACAGCCAAGTTGGTAAAATGCCATCCTGTGTTGTGCACCTAGGGTGGGATCATATCCCTCCCCTTGAAGATGCATGCAGTGCATCATGACTGCTTTGCATAAATCCAGCGGGAGTGGTGATTTCATTTGACAAGCACCACTTTCCTGGGCACCATCTATTCTGCACAGAGCAAGACCATCCTTTAAAGCCTCTGGAGAGTTAGTTGGATTGTCCCATGCACCTCTGTTCCAGACCAGTTTCTTCTTAGTAATTTCTCCCTAGGATGAAAACAAATCTGAAAGGCTATCAATTCCTGTCTTCCCAGACTACTTAGTTTTCTTTCACAGGCGGTTCCAAGTAACTTCGAGTTGAATCAATGCTTGGATGGCCTGAATTGCAATGTTAGGGAAAATCCTCAGCTGGCAGAAGGGCTAGTTATAGGTACTAGGGTAGATGTTGCTGGTGGTCATGTGCCAAGAGATTGCTGCCTTTTATCTCTAAAAGAGTAAAGCCTGACAGGACTGTGTCTTTTTCTCATCCTGTGCAGTTTTTTCTAAGAGGCCCTGCAGTTTGGGGCTGGAGTGGAAAAGCCATTTCTGTGTGTAAAACCAGCTCTGAGCACTTTAGAGCCCCAAAAAGCATCACCAGGGCAAAGGGCTCTGTGGTTTGTGTAGCTCTTCCAGGGTGGCATCAAGACAGGGGCTGTCCCATGTCTCAGCCTGCATGTGGACTTCCCAGCGCCTTTAGGTTGCCAGCTGTGGTGGTTATGGCCAGAGCTGGTCACTGGAAGTTTGAACACCACCAGCACAGTCATCCAGCACTTCTCCCGTGCTCAGCCTAGTTGCTGGGTCCCATCCTTTCCCTTCAAACCACTGGGAGCCAATAGAGCTGAAGCTTCATTACCTGGAAAGCGAAGGGGTGACTGACCAGGCAGAGGTGTTGAGCTGGGTGACCCCACTGAGTACTGCCTGGTAGCTGTAGCCACGCTGGTGGCCCTTCACCTCCATGCACAGCATCGTCATGCAGCACATTCACACCTTTTCTTTACCTCGGACGCCATCACTTGGCTGTGTGTCTAGCTCTTAGCCTGCTGTTTGAGAATGTTGGTCTCTTGGGTATTTAGCAGCAGTTAAACATGTGACTGTTTGAAACTACAGTTCACAGCCTGCTGCTGCAGGCATCTCCTGCCCCCGCCATCCTAGCAGTTGAGCAAAGGACTTAAAATCTGCCAGGAAACAGGCGTCTGAGACACAGAGTCGCCTTCGCATTTGGCATGTTTTCAAGATGATAAAAGCTTTCATGCCAATTCTTTTTTTTAGATAGCAGGGTGGGAAAAAAATAGCTTCCAAGCTGGAAGGAGTAGTTGTGCTGGAGGGGAGGGCGGGGGCCTGACCCAGCAGCTCTAGACTTAGCAAGAAGTGAGTAAGCAGCAATGCACTGCAAACTCAGGGCTGGAAAAATTTGGGGCTACTTTTCACAGCTGTTTTCTTTCTCGTTGGTGATTTTGCTCTTGAAGCCTGTTCACAGAACTGTGTCTGAAAGCAGGAGCTTGGGTATCCTGTCCATCTGGTGGTACGAGCAGATATTTTCTGCTGCACTCAAAGCACCCAAAGCAGTGGGTGGAAGGGGATTCTCCTTTACCAGCAGCTCATGGGTAGTGTCTTTTGTTGGCAGGTTGCAAAGGGATATTTTTTTATAGCAGTTCTTGCAACTCCCATGTCTCTCCCTGGTACCGGCAATGGCCCATCGTGCTTTGTTTCTGCTGGAGCAGGGGTTACATCAGTCCAGCGGCATGTCTCAGAAAAGCGTGGTGAGGCACATGGACCTGGCCCCGACCCTTCGTCTAACCCAAGGAAGTCCCTAGTGCAAGTACGTAGACTCCTTCCTCCTTCCTTCCTCTTTCTGGGTTGTCTGCCCTGGAAAGTTTTCCTTACAGACCTTGTGCAAGCGAGGAAAATAGGACTTATGCCAGGTAGAGAGTACTTTTGCTTACTCTCTGGTTGAAGCTGTGAGCTGCATTGGCCCCATGGCTTTCTTTTTTTCCTAGACCTACGCATGTGTGATGGCTTTTGCCAGCATACCCCTGCCAGCTTCGGCACTGAAGCACATGCCTGTGCTGCAGGTACCAGCAGGGTGGAGCTGGCTGCCTTTGAGGCTGCCAGGGAAAGCTTGTGGCAGTCGGGGGCAGGCAGTGAGCCCAGCGGAGCTCTCAGGTTTGCAGGAGTTTTGCACCCAGGGAGTTTTGCTCCCAGGTTTTGCACCAGACTGGGTGCCAAACTGGCACCCAACTGGCAGCCACTTGCCATACCAGTGTGTTGTCTAGTGGCCCATGACTGGGAACCCAGCCCTGGAAGTGCATCCCCTCCTGTCTCCCAGGTGGACTCAGACCTTCCTGGTAAATACAATCTGTAATGGACTGCAAAAACAATTTAATCCACACTGCTTTAGTTGGACTGGCTTTGTCAGTAAATGCTCTGGGATGGAGTGTTGGGCTGGCGTAGAGAAATCGGGCAGTATTGTCGTTGCAGGGTATAGGTAGAACAGCATTTGTAGGTACTGGTAGTACTTTTTCTTGGATGACAGGAGGGTTGCCGTTGGTGCCTCCTTCATACCAACACCAGTTTGCGGAGGAGAGGAATGGGAGCATGACAGATTAATTTGCTTTCTCCTGAGTCTTGCTGAGCCAGTGAAGAGATCGCAGGACTCTGGCAGAGGGACTCTAGCTGTGTGAGTAGTTTGCACTTGGATCCCTAAAACTGACCGTCACCCTGCCTTTCATCCATGCAGTGTAGTCACCTGTCATGGGAGTGAAGCCCTCTCTTGGTGTGGCTGAGGAGAAACAGCTGGATGTCTAACAGGGATGCTGTTTTCCAGCCATGCAGAGCTACCTTCATCCTGTGGGTTCCTGAGCTTGATCCCAAGTTCTGACACGTCGCAGCTGTGCCAGACCCAGGAGCGGCCTCCAATGTGCAGCAAGACCTTGGTCTGCATCATGGGAAGCACCTGCTGGCTCAGCCATCTGTGAGTGAGCCTGACCATCCTTACTTCATGTGGTCTGCTGGAGGCTCTTAAGACAGGTTGTGCCAACTGCTGGCTGGGAGCAGTGGGGCTGAGGGGCTGCCATGGGCTCCTTGAGATGATTCCCAGGTTCACCTCCCCACCAGCTGGCAGCAGTACCTTGGTCATGCCCTGGTCTGGTGCAACTCCAGCACTCAGCTATGCTCCTCACCCAGTACTTGGTTTGTCAGTGGCAGCTGGTGAGGAGCAGTGGGAATGTCAGGAGCATTGGGTCTCTGCTGCAGGATGGTTGCTTGTCTTTGCTTCCTGGCCAGGGCGTGCCCAGGGCTGGCTCCCTTCCCATGTGTGTCTTCACCACAGCCTCTGGTCAGTCTGTCCCCAGGAACACATCAAGCCTTGAACCTCTGCAGAGTTATTTGGGGGTGCGTCTGTAGGTTTGCTGTCTGAGGATGAGGAGGTGTCTCCCAGCTCACAAAAAAGACGTGAACTCCTCACCTTTCCTAACCTTGCGCGTTACCAGGATGGGCTGTGAGCAGGGGCAGCTGCTCCATGAGCACACACCCACCCCACAGGAGTGGCTGTCTGGGACCCGTCTGGCTGTGACTCAGCCTGGCCATGGCTATCCTTGCTGCAGCCCAGGTCCTGGTTGCCTCCCTGTGATCTGGAGTGCCTGGCCAGCTCCACCATGTACGGGTGAGCTTTCGGGGAGCATGGTGACTTGTGGAAATGGAGATCTGGGGGAACGAGGAAGCCGGATTTTTCCTTTGAGAAGCAAGTAGCGCTGAACTCTCTTTCTTCATCCCTGTCCCTGCATGCTCTGCCCAGGGCAGCTTGTCAGGGAGGTGGCTGCGGTGCTCAAGGTGGGGACCAGTCCAGGCAACAGGTTCCCTCCAGCCATGAAGATGGTCCACAACAGTCCTGCTGCAGGGAGCATCGCTGGCCCAGTGCTCAGGGAGGTCCAAAGGGTTCAAGCTACAGTGACTCCTGCTCCTTCCAGCCCAGAAGGGACAGCAACAGAACCAAACGTGGCTGGCAGAGCAGAGACCAAGTGCTTGTGACCTGCCCCTCCTCCCTCTTGCATGTTCCAGCAAGTGCAGCAAGCCCTTTCCCTGCGTGTGGTTATTTCTTCCCCCAGATGCCCTCTTCCCTGGCTGATCCTTGCATTTCACACACTTTATGAAGCCGCTTGCACACTCATACCTGTTTCTTTTGCCCTTTATCTACAGCACAGGTACATCTGAAACCAACCCAAGATGGGTTCCTGCAGATGTAGCAGGAGCAGCTGGAGGGAACCTGAGGAAATACAACTGCATGCGAATTTGAGCCACTTGATGGTTTTGGAAGCAGATGAGATTGGCATCAGCAACTCCTCCTTTCACCCATATGTTGCACAAGAGAGGGGTGAGGTGAATCGCCTGATCAAGCCTTTGCCACTGAGCACAAAGCCACGTGTCCCTGCCCTGAAGCATGGATTTCATCACAGCCTGTAAACAGGCTTTGTTGGCAGCCTTTGTTGCTTTCACTGCCCTTGGTGGCTGTCCCACCAGGACAAGCTGGCGTCACCTCGCTGTGTCCTGGCCTTTTCCAGAGTGCTCAGGGAAGTGCAGGATGGGTCAGACCCTCAGGGGCTCCACCAGTGCCCTCCCTTGAGAGATGCAGTCCTGCTCTTCACTTCCTGACCTTTCACCAGTTACTAATCCCAGGAGGTCTCTACCTCTTATCCCATGGCATCTCAGTTTCTTTAAGAGCTTTTGGGCATTTTTTAAGCACTTAAGAGCATTGCCACATGCCATTTGAAAATCCACATAAAGCCTGGTTAATTGGATCACCCTTATCGCCATACTTACTGTTTCCTTGCAAGGTAAAATCATGCCCTGCAATGCTAACTATCTCGGCGTCTGCTGATTCTGCTCTGAACCATTGCTTGCTTCATTGTGAGGTATTAAACCTGTCTTTGTGTTTTCATTTTGATGAGCAATTTTATCCTGTTCAGCCATTTTCTCTGTGAAAGGCGGCATTGGCCCCTGGGAGCTGCAGAGCTGCAGTCCAGGGTGGAAGTAGCACTGATGTGGGGTGGCACCTGGGGACCTGGCCTGGCACACCACCAGCTCGGCCATAGGGCAGAGGTGAATGCCTGACATGCAAATCCCAACTCCTCCAGTTTCTTGAGGCTGCTGGGATGTCTCCCGTGCCTCACACACAGTGGCAAAGGGAGGGCATGTGAACAGTGCTGGGCACACTACCAGTTCTGACACGTATCGGTTGTCAGGGCTGGGCTTCTCACTCACAGTGTGTGAAAAAGGATTGCCTCCATCCATGAAAAAAAAAGGAAAAAAAAGTGTTGAAATAGGTTACAGTTCCTAAGCACAAATTTATGTAACAAAGTTAGACTTGTGGTAAAAAAACCTAAATATTTGAGGGCGATAAGATCTATGGATGGGAGAAAAATGCATTATATGCTAAAGGAAGTGTTTCCAAAAACATGCAAGAATAAATGGTTGCCTTCAGTTCCCTGAGGTCTGTCCCTTCCTGGCACCCGAGCAGACAGAGTTGCAGCATGTGGCTCTGTGGTTTCTGCCCAGTCCAGATGCCTTGCTGGGTGTGGGAGCTCCAGCAAACCCAAACTGGGACCGGCGTCAAGAGCAACGTCGCTGATGGAGCTCTGTCGGCTGAACAGCGGAGTGAGGATGTTTGTGGTGGCTTTTTTCCTTTATCAAGTCAATTGTTTCCTTATGAAGAAGCTGTTAAATAGTGCAAACAAAACACAGAGCCTTGCCAGAAGCATTAAGATTTAGACCTTTGCATCTGAATGCTCTGGGATTTTCCAGATCACTTAGTTTCAAGTAAGATGCATAAAAATATAATCTCAGGGTTTCTCTCTGCTCTAACAATTGGTGTTTCGTGCCAGATGGAGTGTGTTGGTGACCCTGTTTGAACTTGCTGTGATTTGTACATGAACTGCTTCCATTACCATACAGGTCCCCCTGTATCTGCTCGGTGTGGCTCATCATCCCTGCCCATGCGGGGAGCTGTGGTTGTCCCCGATGGTACCAAAGGGTACCTGTGCTGCCCCGGGGCGATGAGCGTGGGTGGCAGTGGCAGTGGGATCTAGACCTCCTGCTCAGTGTTCATAAAGTGAGGATTTCTGTGGTTTAATCTAGAGCAGGTTCTCTTTGCAACTGAGTGAGCCGTGGCTCAGGAGACAGGGAGCAAGACATCAGTGTGGCTGGTGGAAACCACAGCCATGTTGATGGGGTCTCCGGTGGCATTGAGGCTGCTATAGTGGGTTTGCTGCCCAGCATGGTGAGCCAGTAGGTATGCTAGATGAGTGTGTGGGATGCAGTTTGCCATGGAGGATGTTGACAGCACAAAGCGTGGCGTGTGACACCTCGGTTGCTTGATGCTCCTGGGACAGTCGCCTTGGTTTCAGTGGAACAAGTAGGAGAGGAAGCCGAGACAAAGGAGTATCCCAAACAGGAAGCTGCTGGGAAGGGAACAAATGTCAGGGCACGCGTAGGTGAAGGCAGATGATGCCAGGATATCCTCCCAGGGGAAGGAGATGGAGGCAGATGGAACCGCCCCGGCGTACACAGCCCTTTGTCCCACGCTCAGCCAGCCTGGGAGGATGGACAGACAGCCGGCAGAAGCAGCCACGAGGACTGTTCTCATGGCTGAAAACTTGATCTGTATTTAAATGTGTAGTTTGTCTGGCTCTACCAGGCACTGTTTGAGGTATTGCGGGATAGAGATCAACATGTGTGCGGGGTGAGGCAAGAAGGAAAGCTGCTTCCTTGGGGGATGTTGCTGCTCCCAGCCCTCTGCTGTCTGCAGGCTCTGCCGGCTCGGCAGACAGGAGGGGGCTGCTCAGACCCCCTCCCCAGGACGGGGTCATGGAGGGAATCGATGCCTCCCACAGCTTGAGAGGGCTGCAAGCCCAGCCACTGTTTGATGGGTTTATGAGTGCATCAGCGGCACCACGGCCACTGGAGACATGGCTCCTCGCTGGAAGCGGTGTTGGTGCACCAGGCCAAGGCAACTTGACTGTGTTTACAGCTATTTTGGATACGTTTAATCTGAGTGCGTTTACAGTTGTCCTGGATACGTTTAATCACTGCTCACCAATGTGAAGGTTAATCTAAACACCTTCCACTTCACTCAGTAAAACAACTGCTGCCTGTCTCATGAACCCATTTGCCGGTGATTTGGGAACAGGGAGGTATTACTATGGGAAGAGCACTTAACTCTTACAAAGCTGTTGATGTTCCTCCACCTGCCTTTTGGTCTTCTGTGTAAAGGCAGGGCTCATGCTGCTTTAGGGGGTCCACTGCCCACAATGCCTGACATTGGTGGTGGGCCCCAAGTGAACACTCAGGATGCTCTGCATTGCTTAGTGTGCAATGTAGCCTGCTTCAGCCAAGCGGGGGATGCCACAGGGACCTGAGGCGAGCCCTGGACGCTGTTGCTGATGGTTACCAGCCTAACAGAAGTGGCAAACCAGTTCAAGCAATGCTTTTTCACACATTTTTCCAATCTCCCACAGTCTGTGTCTTGGGATTTTTGAGCCAGAGATGTTGTTCTTGTACCTAATAACCTTTCCTGGATCTTGCTTCCAATTTTTCCTCCTCCTAATTCCCAAGGTTAACTTTGCTTTTTTTATTTTTTTGACCTCTCCTTGGCACAGCTCCGCAAAAGGTCAGCTCAGTCTGTCACAGTGCCAAGGCCTTGCAGCTGAGCTGTAACAACCAGCTCAGGGCTGCAGGACTGCGTTCTCCCAGTGCATCACTCTGCAATTGCCTACACTACATTTCATCTGCCTCTTTTTTTCAGGCCCCTCAGTCAGCCTTGGAAAATCTTTCTGCAGTTCTTTGCGGTCAGCCTTGTCTTTGCTTCCTTGATGTATCAGCAACAAACTGTGCCACTTCGCTGCACTCTCCTTCTCCAGATGATTGTTTATGACTGTGTTGAAGAACAGTTGCCATCACAGATCCCTGTGGGGCTCCCCAATGAAAACTGCCTGTTGCTCTTACCCTCCATTCCCTATCTTTGTAACCAGAGATTTACCCCTGCAAAGACCTTCCCCTTTATCTCACTGCACCTTGGCATCCTTAGACCTACTGGTGGGTAACCCTGTTGAATGCCTGTAGACGTCCAAGCAGCCACCGTTAGTTGATCTCCCTTGCTATGTGTACAGACTTCCAGTAGCTGTGTCCCCTGGCTTTCCGTGGGTCATGTTATTCTATGCATCTGCTGTTTCTGCTCTTTAGGGCAGTTTGTGCAGATCTGCCTGGTGCAGGCATTGGGCTTGGACCAGGACTTCCCTAGATCCTCATAATTTAAAAATAGGCCTTGCGTTGGTCACTGAGCAGGCTGGTCCACAACCTGCTTTGCAGTTGGACACTGCTGAGACTGCCCCCAAGGCAGTCCTACACTTTGGCTTCTGGTCATGCCTGCCCACCGTGACCCATGGGGGACACTTTGCCGTGAGTCGCACCACACAGCCGCATGCCCGCAACCACTCAGCCTTGGGGTGTGAGCTCGGGCAGAGGGCAAGGGGGAACTGGAGCCAGCCCTTCCTCTGCTCTGGCCCCAGGATGGGTCCCTGCCAGTGGGCGAGGAGACGGGAACATTGCTGCTGGCGTGAAGTTGCATTGGCCTGACGTCACCCTTCCTCCAACCCCCAAGGATGGAGATCCCCATCTCTGGGACCTGTCTCCAACCTGGTGTGGGAGCCCCTCAGTCTTGGGGCCGTTCTTCTGCCTTCTTCCCTTGGATGACAGCAGGCAGAGCACCCTGCTTGAGCTGGCAGCCAGCACCCAATTTGGGTGTTTGCAGGCATGTGCCGGTCTGGCATCACCATCCTGCCTGCAGACCCAGTGCAGGCCATCGTGTAAGCACAGGTATGTGTCTTGGCATCATTCAAGGGTCTGCACAAGCAGGTTACTGCAAATGGAGCTGCCAAACTGCATTGAATCATGTGCTGGCCTCAGAAATTCATGTTACAGACTGTCTACAAAGCAGCTGTATCATGTACTGGCATCTGCACATGCATAAAATCCATCATGTATAAACAAGGCGGTAGGAATACAGGCATACACATGTTATGAAGTAGGAGCTGGGTCTTGGCAACCAACACCAATTATACAACAAACAATTTGATATCTCAACAGCATGGAAACATCAGCAAGTGAGCTTGGGCAGCAGGGCAAGCATGCTGAATAATTGAGGCAGTGATGATTTTTATAAGAATTAAATTACATGCTCTGTAGTGCTCTCGGCTCAGAAATATATGGCTAATTAATGCCTGTGAGCTCATCTGGCATGGGGCAAGGGTCAGCACCACAGTGGGGAAGGATCTGGGAGCGTGGCAGGCTCCACACGGGCAAATGGACAGGCAAATAGGTGGGCGCTTTGTTTGCAGGGTGCCCGAGGCCCTGGGCAGGAGGGGTGGGACATGGTGGGGGTGCAGGGAGCTGGGCGATGTGCCCAGGGCGCTCTGGTGGGGAGCTGCAGACCACAGCATTTCCCCCAGACGTCTCCTTTCTAAGAAGGATTGCTGTTTGCAAGCTGTTAAATCTTGGAGGAGGCATCTGTGCTTCCCAGGTGTCCTGCAGCAGGCAGCCACCGCCCCAGTGAGGATGCTGTTGTCCTTCCATAGGACAGCCAACTTGCCACCTTCTGCAAGGTCTGGGTTAAACATCCCTCCTCCTTCTTTTTGCATCATCGCTTTGGAAGCATGTTCCCCAGGCTTGGCTGCTGCTCCATTGAGGATCATATGGCAACAGCAGGGGGAAACTACCAAGCTTGGATCTGCTGCTAGGGCTTTCCAGGAATGCAGTTTCTGTTGGGTTGGTGGCATGGGATGGAAGAGGCGATGGGTCCAACACTGCATCCAGCATGTCCCTCAGGTGAGGGCAAGGACTCTAAAAGCACATCTGGATGAACCGGCACACCGGGTGCAAGGTGTCGCTCCAGCACAGTGGGTGTGGGATGGAAACTGCATTGCAAGAGCTATGTGCCAGGATGGCAAGACCAGCATGCAGGGCTGTGTTCAGTGCCTTCCCCGAAGGCCACTGGGATGCCAAAACATGGGTAGTTCAGCTTGAACTCCGTTCTCTAGGTCAGAGCTTGCAGGCAGGTTGCCTGAAGAAGATGCGTAATGCAGAGGGCACATGCAGACAGAGCCATTAAAAAGCAGCAGGAGGTTTCAGCTGGTGGTCAGACATGGCAGTGAGGCAAGATTTCAAGACAAAATTCCCTGAAATCACAGGTGACACTTCTGGGAAGACTTGGTCATTTCTGAAATCTGTGGCTCTGGCAAGCCCACAGTCATCTCAGCTCTTGAAACCCCATGTCCTGCAGAGACCTGGATGGCTGGGCCCAAAGAGTTGTGGTGAATGGAATTAAATCCAGTTGGCAGCTGGTCACAAGTGGTGTTCCCCAGGGCTCAGTGTTGGGGCCATTTCTGGTTAATATCTTTATCAATGACCTGGATGAGGGAATCGAGTGCACCCTCAGTAAGTTTGCAGGCAACACCAAGTTGGGCGGGAGTGTTGATCTGTTGGAGGGTAGGAGGGCTCTACAGAGGGACCTGGACAGGCTGGATCGTTGGGCCAGGGCCAACTGTATGAGATTCAACAAGGCTAAGTGCCGGGTCCTGCACTTGGGTCACAACAAGCCCATGCAATGCTACAGGCTGGGGGAGGAGTGGCTGGAGAGCTGCCTGGCAGAAAAGGACCTGGGGGTGTTGGTTGACAGCCGCCTGAACATGAGCCAGCAGTGTGCTCAGGTGGCCAAGAAGGCCAATGGCGTCCTGGCTTGTATCAGGAATAGTGTGGCCAACAGGATCAGGGAAGGGATCGTCCCCCTGTACTTGGCACTGCTGCACCTCGAGTACTGTGTTCAGTTTTGGGCCCCTCACTACAAGAAGGACATTGAGGTGCTGGAGCGTGTCCAGAGAAGGGCAACAAAGTTGGTGAAGGGTCTGGAGCACAAGTCTTATGAGGAGCAGCTGAGGGAGCTGGGGTTGTTTAGCTTGGAGAAGAGGAGGCTGAGGGGAGACCTTATTGCTCTCTACAACTCCCTGAAAGGAGGTTGTAGCGAGGTGGGGGTCGGTCTCTTCTCCCAAGTAACAAGCGATAAGATGAGAGGAAACGGCCTCAAGTTCCACCAGGGGAGGTTTAGGTTGGATATTAGGGAAAACTTCTTCACCGAAAGGGTGGTCAGGCACCGGAACAGGCTGCCCAGGGAAGTGGTTGAGTCTCCATCCCTGGAGGTATTTAAAAGATGGGTAGATGCAGTGCTTAGGGACATGGTTTAGTGGTGGACTCAGCAGTGCTAAGCTAACGGTTGGACTTGATGGTCTTAAGGGTCTTTTCCAACCTAAATGATTCTATGATTCTATGACCTCCAACACTGCACAAGCCTCGCCAGTGACACTGGCTGGCAAATTGGCCGTGGCTGGGGAATGCTGAGGGAGCATCAGCCCACGTAGAAGCCTTGTGCCGGGCACAGCCCTGCTTCCACCAGTGCTAATTGAGCCCCGAGACATGTCCTTGGGTGTGGCATCCCTAAGGAGTGAGGCCAGCTTGCAAATCAAGCAGCCCCACGGCAGAAAACCATTTCAGAGCATGGAAAATGTAAAGCTGCTTTTGGCTTGTGGCATTTGAAACGTGCTGTGCTTGGTTTTACAAGCAACAACCTAGTATTTCCGATTTCCCAGGACTTAGATGAAAAAGCTATTGTTAAAAAGCCATTCATTTATTAAAGTAAGTTTACAGAAAACAAACCAAGCAAAAAAAAAAAAATATTTGAATGAAAATCAGGAAGACAAAGCGCAAATGATTTGGAAAAATGTGATGTTTCGTAAGCATCAGCAACACTGGTGCAGCTGGGCAAGGCCAGCGCTTTTCAGGGAGGGAGCCCTTTTCGTCGTCACAGTGGTAGGGAACCAAGTTGATCTGCAGTGGAGTGAAGAGACTGGGGGGACGCCATGCCTCCCACCCCACCCTCACACCTGCGCCGTCTGCCCAATGTGAGCCCTTGTGCGGGCCCTGGCAGTGATTTTGCTCTCTCTAGTGCAGGGCTGGAGCTGGCAGAGACCCCCTCCTTGTCCCTTGGACTCCAGAGGGGCCAAAAGGGACATCCCCAGGTGCACTTCTGGCTGTCCTGGGGGGGACATCCAGATGTCCTTGGGGGAGACAGCTGTCCCAGGGGCCAGCACCTCCCCAGTCTCTTCCAGTCCAGTGGCGGGAGTGCTTGCTCTGACAAGTGCTGTGATCTTCATCATGGTCAGTGGTACCGGTCAAGGTAATTAATTCTCAGCCTTGTCCTCCTGCTCCTGCCCTTGTAGCAGTTTCCCCCAACAGCCTGGTGGGACACAACCGCTTTGGCCCATGACACAGAGGTGGAACTGAGGAACACGGTTTCGTTCTTGCTGGCTTCGCTGCTGATCCTACAGGGGGAAAAAATAGTAGCTAGTGTTAAATTCCTTGAGCTGAAAATAAAATACAATAAGGAAACACGAACAGGCATTCCCGGAGGCAAAGGCTTCACTGGCCAAGAGCTGCCTGCCCACGGGTGCCGCCACTCCCAAGCAGGGCAGAGGCGGAGGAAGTATAAAAATAGATTGTTGTTTCCAGCATGGGTTTTTGTGCTGGTCCTCTTCATGCTCCCCGTGAGCGTGTGTACAGATCCTTATCCCGCCAGGAACAAATGGGGAGAGGGAAGAGGCCACATGCGAGCGGAGCAGCCACTCGGTGCTGCACCTGGAGCCCACATTGGGCACTGAAGGGAGCACAATGCAATGTGGTAATGTGGTAATGTGGTAATGCAGGTGCCACCACCCAAGTGCTCTAGAGAAATGGGTGAGAAAGCATGCCAAGCTCTTAGCATGAAGTTTGAATAATACCAAGGTGGTTGATGCAGCAACACGTATCATTTTTGTCTGATTGATTTCTACATGAGGCTCCTGCGATGGCTGGGCACATCTCACCTTCAGCCAGCACTGGCTTCCCCCAGGGGAAGCCAGATGGGAGATGCCAGAGGCTCTTCCCACTGGACGTTCTTCCTACTTGCATGTCCGTGGGTCAAAGCCTTAGAAAATCATGTGTTTTTCTTTAAATATTCCCTTTAAATATCTTATATTTAAATGTCCCCTCCTTTTGGATCCTGATTACTTTAATGAACAGTTTCTTTTTCTGGTGGCCAGCAAGCTGGATGCCACCTGTGGGTCTGTGGGCAGCTGCAGGATGGATAGATGTCAGGAGTGGTCTTCCAGGAGGGACCCTGTAGGCAAGGTCCCACCTCGCTTCATGGCACCTTGGTTTCAGCATTGGCTGTTGCAGTTCTGGATGTTCCTCTCCTCCATGCAAAGGTCGGTGGTTCCTGGGTTCTGCTTGTGTCTTGGTGTTAACAGCAACTGGGGGCTTGGAGCTCCATCCATGGCCAGACTTTGTGTTGGGTGGGGAAACCCAGCTCTGCTTTGGTGGGAAGGCGGGCTGGGGGAAGCACTCCAGCTCCCCTCGGTACCTCTGGTACTTTCTGTATCTTTGCTCTTCTTTGACCCACTGCAGAGACTCCTGGGGATGGTGCACCCCATGGCCATGTGTCCTATTGGTTCCCTGGAGGAAGCGTCTTCTGATGATGTTTCCAGCATCTGTTCTGCATTTCACTGACTTTACGCTTAACATCTTGCTCTTCTCACCAGAAACACCTCTGCCCTGAGATCTCCCATCATGTGCAGCTGGGACTGGGGGTGTCCACTGTTCCACCTCTACGTGTGATGGATGATTGCCCCATCACTTGGCTCTGGAAACCACACTCCAGGCAAAAAGGCTGCAGTATATAATGTTTAATGTGGCTTCTTAGACAGAAAAATATTACCTGAGGGCAAACTAAATAAGCTGATGGCTTATTTAATAACTTTTTGTGTTCATTCGGTAACCTCAAAGGGAGAGAAAGCTGGGAAAGATTTCTGCTCGATCAGTTGATGTCTGTGGTCAGCTGTGGCCAGGAATGAGATTTTGGGACATGATGAAGTGCTCTGAAGGACAGGGGAGAGGAGTGATAACAGGCCGCAAGCCTGAAAAGCCACCAAAGCCGGGAAGAGCGAGGCCAGCACTGTGTCGTGCTGTGTCCCACTGCATCCCACCGGCTGAGCTTCTTTTGAGACCACAGATGTCAAGAGCAAAATGCAAGTCATCGCTCAGAAACCTGCTCCTCAAAGTGACCGTGTGCTTTTGCTCTAAGCCTGCTGTCGCAGGCAGACCGTGTGAGAGCCAGGTTTTAAAGCAATTATTTAAACCTTTTCGGATTCGCTGTTCTGCAAGAGGTTGAAGCCATAATTTACATAACAAGCCATGAGATACACACAGTAGAAGCACAGATGCACTTTGCTGCTGGTGTTTGAGTGGAGATCACTCACTGTTTGCTGGAAAACACTCTCTGGCCTTTTCGTCTCGGCGTGGTGGGATGCACTCAGACACGGACATTGCATCTGAGATGATTTTGAAAATGCAGAGGCTCAGTCCTTGGGCCTTGCTGACTCTGAGGCCAATTGCAAGTCCCCGGGGTTAAGCATGGAGGACATGGCGACTTGTTTTTTTTTTTTCCTCTTTTGAACCAACATTGGCATTTCTGAGCCTCTTGATGCAAAGTGACTTTGTTGAAAAATAAAATGAAGATGTGTGGGTCTAAAAGGCAAACAAAGTCAAAGGGAGAGGAGCTCATCAGCGGCTTACATGCTCCTGGCGATGATGAGCATCTTGGCGGGTCTGTGAGCGGCATCTCCCTGTAGTCCCTGTAGGACTGTTTTAACACCATGAAGTCCTTTTCCACTTGCTAAAGGCAGCTGAATGACTTAAACCATATTTTGTTTTCTGCTTTCCTAAAAGTATTTGTTGTAGGAATCTCACTTGCAGCTGTCCTCGTGCACTTGGTGAAAGTCTGCTTTATCTCTGTAGGCTGCCCAGGCCACGTGGGGAGCGCTGGGTGGCCCTGGAGTGGTCCCCAGCACTGACCCCTGTGGAGGCCGGTCCCGGCACCCATCACGCTGCACAGGTCGATGCAGGCACCAGCCCAGCACACCCCGCAGAGCCGGCCAGGCCAGCCCGCTGCCACCTGCCTGCTGAGGCCTGGCACAAGCCTTGACCGGAGAGCAACGGGCCTGCCTTAGCCCTGCAGGCCTGGCCCACGGCCACCCGCTGGCTGGGGACCGGTGGGGCATGTGGCGTGGGCAGCGCCGGTGAAGGCAGCTGTGTGCTGGGGAACAGGCAGAGCCACACTGGCCTAAAGCGTGCCCTGCCCCGCCCCAGGCCTAAGGCCGCGCCCAGGCCTCGGCTCTGGCTCGGGCCCGGGCTCACCTCCTGCCCCTGCCCCAGGCCCCGCCCCCAGCCCGGCGCCGGCCCCGCCCCTCACTCCCGCCCCGCCCCTGCCCGCTCTGCGCCGCAGCGCCCCCCGCCCCGCCCCCTTCCCCGCCCCGCCGCGCTCGCCCAATCAGCGCCGCCTCCCCGAGCAGCCGGCCCCGCCTCGCTCCCGTTGCCGTCCCCGGTGCGCGCGCGCGCGGGCGTGGGCGCCGGTCGGCTCCTTGCTCGCGCCCCCGCTCCGCCCCGCCTGGGGCCCGCCAATGGGAATGACGGCGCTGCCCCGGTCCCGCCCCGCGAGCGGCGCTCGCGCCGCTCGCGCCGCTGGCGGGCCAGGCGCGGCCTGCACGTCGGCGGGGGCGCGCGCGGTCGGTAGCCCCGGTCGCGCGCAGGCGCGCACGAAGCCGGTGTCGGCGGCGGCGGCGCAGCGGGGGCCGCCGCTCGGCTCGGCCGGGGCCGCGGATGGCGGAGCGGTGGCGCTGGCGGGGCCCGGGCAGCGGCGCGGCGCCGGGGGAGGTGAGGCTCGGGCGCGGCGGCGGGAGCGCCCCGCGGGACCTGTCCAGGTCCTGACGCGGCGGCAGGTGCCGGCGGCGGCGGGCCCGGCCGCCCCGCACCTGTTGAGCGCGGCGGGGCGGGGCGGGGGTGCCGGCCGCCGGCGTGGCGGGGCGCAGTGCGGCGCGGGGCACGGCCGTGCCCGGCGGCGGGGCGGGGGCGGGCTCCCGGGCGGCCTTACCCGGCCAGGGGCCGCGACGGCGAAGCCATTTTGAGGGGGTGGCGGCGCGGCGGGAAGTTTGGCCCTGGTCGCCCGCCCCGGGGGAGCCACCCGGCGGGGCCGGCCGCCGAGCCCGGCATCTTCTCCTGCCTCCCGGGGACGCGGCAGCCGCGGGGACCGGGGTACCTGCTCTCCGGCGCCCGGTGCTCTGCCGCCCGGGAGCCCGCTGCTGGCGGGGAAGGTGAGCGCGGCGGTCGCGGTGGCCTGGCCGCCCTCCCCTGCTCTTCCCCCGGCTGCCGTCCGGCCACCCGGGGCCGCCGTGCGCCCTGCGGGGGAGCCGGGGCTGGCCTCCGCCTCCCGGCACCCGCTGCCCGCCCTCTGCAGCGGGGAAGGCGGGCACGTCCTTGCGAGAGGAGCTCGGGCGTGAAATGCGGGTTCACCTCGCAGCGCCTCTCTTTCCTGGCTGGTTAAAATACCTTGGAAGCCCTTTTTTTAGTGTGCTCTCTGTTGCTTTGGCCCCCGGTGGGTTTGGGTTTCGTGGTTCCTCCTGTATTTGGTTGGATTTAGGCTGTGCTGGAACAAAACTGTGGTTGCAGTATCTGTTATTTTGCAAAAATAATGGTTTGCTTAAAAAATGTTCATGCGCGTTTTTAGAAATTGAGGCGCGTTCGGTTGCCCCGAAGGGTGCCTGGCTGGCCTGTGGCCGAGGGGCGGCTGCTGGCCTGGTCCAGCCCTGCTTTCTGCCTGTGTCTTCACCTTGTATCTCTCAAAATTCAGAGTGAGGGAGCGCTGGTAGCGCTTGGCTGGAGAGGAGGCTGCGAAGCAGTCAGAACTCTGGGCTCAGTCTGGTGAAACCACAAAACAGATCGATGAGCAACATAGCCAACAGCAGCCAGGCTGGTCCTTAGAAACATGCTTGGCCTGGGTTTTTACTTAGTTCTTTGGGCAAATAAGTCTGCATGCAGGAGCCTAATCTCTCTTTTTTTTTTTTTTTTTTTTTTTTATCTCCAGTAGGTTCTTTCAAGCAGCAGCAAACCGCAGTTGATGTTTCTACGTGGCACCGTATCGGATATGAGTCCTGGGGCTCTGAATGTGGTGCTGCTGCTCCAGGGCTTTTGCCACTGTTTGTAGTGTGTTTATTCCTCGGGGAATCTTTTTTGGTGATAAATTAAAACTTCCTGGTTTTTGTAGCATAAACAAGATTGTGGTCTCATTTTCTTTTTTTCGGCATGCAGAAGTGATGATGAGCTCACCCCAGCTGTTGGATTCGTATGGACATGCCGCTTACTCTGTGACTTATCTGTCACCGCCGTTTGAGTGTCGCGCGAGTGAAGTTGTAGTATCGTTCTCTGAGCTGTTATGCTTTAGAGTGGCAGCAGGCCAACCCACAGAGCACAGAATATGTTTAGAATAATTAGTGATGGAATACCCTTTAAAAATAATTGTTTGGGTTTATCTAGCACTCAATTGTAGTGATATCTACCTCTAAAAATAGGCAGGCCTCCTGTGTAATGAGTCTCATAGTATAAACAGTCATGTCTTGAATGACTGTTGTTACTTCTAGGATGTCCAAGATAGATGCTTTTGGGGGTTTTGCCAAACCCTCTGTTTGACTTTTTTTTCTGCAGCGAATAATGTGGTTCTTGGCCCTTATGGTGTGTAGTCATGCGATAACCAGAGGAAAAGCTCAGTAACCCTCGCCATTCGGGGCTGGCACAGCAGGACAGAAAGCTTCCTACCACTCCTTTGGCAGCCCAAAGTTGAACAGTCCTGTCTTTTCCACAAAATTCCTGCTCTGTATGCTGCCACGTTCGCAGAAATGTGGCCAGGAGTTAGCTTTGACAGGTGACTGTGCACACTTTTTCTTTGAGGCACTGTCCTCAGTTAATTAAGTGCACAGCTCTGTCTGTGCTGGTAAGCCCACGGTTTTTGTGCGGAGAGAGCAGCTCAGGCGTGATCGTGGTTGCGCTGCTTGCACCGGTGTGCTTGTCCCGCACCGGGCTCTTTATCACAGTGCTCAGCTTCACGAGGCTGGCCTCCCGGGATGCCTTCCCCAAGTTTGCCGAGGCACGGCTGCATGAACGTGCAATTCTTGCTTTCAGTAATTAAGAAAAAGGATTGTGTGAGGAATTTTGTCGTGTTTTGCTGTACCATTTATCGGGGCGTAACAGATGAGCTGTGGCCCTAATCCCTGTGCTTTTTAAAGTTTCTTTTCAGCAGCCAATGTGCTGGTCAAGGCTCCTCCAATGTGGCTCATGTGCGAAAGCACCAGCTCCTTAGCTCGAGAGAGAGCAGCCCAGCTTTTTCAGCAGGAGGGGAATTTGCTTTATGAAGACTTGTTTTCTGAGAAGGTACCGTAGAGGACATTGTGCTTAGTGCTTGAAGCAGGAGGTCTCTCATAGCTTTGCTCATACTGTGCTCACAGACCTCAGGCCATTTTTATATTTGCCCCCCCCCAGCTCATTTAGATTTATCTGCTCTGATGAAAGTTTAGTGCCCTTTCATGGGCTGTATGTGGTTCGGGAATGGAAATGCGATGTCATAGGCCTTCACTGGCAGGCCTCTTGCTTGCTATGAGCACCTAAGTCTTCTAGAGTACATTTACCTTGTGTATTATAAGCAAATGGGACTTTTTTCTCTTTTAAAAGCCAACTGTGTTTTGACTTAAATGAGCAAAGCCTTCTAAATGGCTGGGCTTATTAGCTCAGACAGGGCATTGTCACAGTTTGGGACTGCAACCAGGTCAGGCTCTGCTGCTCTCCAGCAAACTCATCTCTGTGCTCGGTGTATCCTGCACCGGTGCCTTTGGTTGTTTGCAGTGACCTGGTCAGAGATCCTGCGTGAGAGCAAAGGGTTCCTGTTAAACAGGGTGATGGTAAGCACTCGTGTTGGAGAGCTGTGGGACAGACCAGAAGTACAACATGCCCTCTAAGGAGCTTGGCATTGATGTTTTTGGGATGTCATCTGTGACTTGAGGAAGTTTTGGGGATGGCAGTGGTGGGTGTGCCCCTAGTGAGGAACTTTTCACTGGCTGCAGGGGCTGAATGAGTACATTAGTGCCTCTCTGTGCTAGGACGATTTTAGGGAAGGCTGAAATAAGCTGTCTCCAGGTGCTGGCAGTGAGCGTGGCTTGTCAGGTCGCCGCCTCTTGCATTTGAAGTCAGTTCAGTGGGCACAAGACCCTGACACGTTAGGTGAGGATCTTTCTTTGAATGTCTAAGGACGTGGTCTGATGAAGAGAGATGCATAGCATTTGCTGTTTCTGCAACTTCTGAAACCAGTAAGTGCTTGGCACCTTTGAAACTCAGGCCATCCAGCTGCCGTACTATGGATTTCAGTTTAAGTTTAAGTACCAAAGATTAAAACTGTGGTTTTGGACTGTATTTATCAGTAGAAGCTGTTATTTATGTACCTTGGTTTTGAAGGAAATACCTTTATAGTATAAATGTTGCATGACCAAAACAAAAAGAAAAAAGCTTAGCAAATTGATTATGTAAAGAAATGAAATGACATTTTAAAGCAAGTTTCTTTCCTCTTTGCATACAATGTGTCTGGTTTTTGCTCTTTCCTACCATTTAACAGCAGAGTGCATTTTTTCAGTCCTTTTAGATTTGAATGTCTTTTGTATGGTAGGTATGAGAAATATTTGTTTTCCCAATTTGAATCCTTGAAGAGGCCATCAGCAGGCTCTGGGAGCTGGCACGAGCCAGCTGTGAGTATCAGGGTCTGTAGCTGACCAAGGCAGCAGCACATCTGTGCATTTAAAAAAATAAAAAAAAAAAAAAAAAGAAGAAACTCATGTAACTGATACTGCTCTGGGAGCCGAGCTTGTCTCGGAGTGATGCCCCGAACAGCCGTCCTCTCAAGGATATCTGGTTGCGAAGGGAATTGGGATCATTTTTATGTTCTCTGCCTCCGGGTCAGCCATGGCGTTTGTCCGTCCCCATGCAAAGGGAATTCGTCGCCTCCACAAAAGCTATGCGGGTTAGCTTGAGCCTCCTTTTGCCGGCGGGGAGCACAAGGCTGAGTCAGTGCTGGCTGCTGAGGGCTGTGACTCAGTGCTGTCCCCTTGGATGCACGTCCAGCCTGCTGCCAACAGAGCCAGGGAATAACCTGATCACAGAAGTGTTCTCTGTGAGTATCTGCTGGTTAGAGGTATCTGGGAATATCGGTCTGCTTTCAGTAATTATGTGTGTGTTGGTGGAAGGTGGTCGTTACTGAGCTTTTATGTGCCATACTGAGCATCTGTGGAAGTGCCAGGGAGCTCAGAGGCCAGAAGCTTCCTTCCTTTGTACTTGATAGCACAGTGTTATGGTTTTATATCTTTGTGGGTTGTGTTGCTTTTTAAATTTTATTTTATTACATTTAATTATTTTTTTTTTATTTATGTGCTTGAAGAGGAATGGTGCTTTGTTTTCCTTGGGGAGAAATTTCTTCCCTGATGCTGTAGGGCTAGGTCTCTTTGCGTTTCTGTGTCTTAAAGTGAGGATGATGTCCACGGTTTTAAATCGGGATTGCCTCATGAACAAATGTTTTTATCAGGAACTTCTGCCACCCCCGTATGTTTCTGAGCTCGATTTCCCATTGCATAAGCATCACACTGTCAGTGCCCCTGAATGAAATTGGTCAACACATTGAAAAGTCCATCAAATTTGACAAGAGGGTAGAGATGCCAAAGGTAAGTGCTGAGAAGCTGTGCGAGGACAAGAATCTGTATGGAGGAAATTCTCAGATTAGTGCTCTGCTGGAAGAAAAGCTGTTGGCTGAGTGCAAAGATATTATTAGACATCAGAGGATCTTCGTGGTAGGGAGACAAACAGGAAACTGAGTTTCATAAGTAGTTCCAGTAGAAGCTGAGTATCCTTATTTTCCTTTGTGAAAGTGGTGAGGAGTGATCTGACGAGCAATCTTGCATTGTCATATGTGATAGAAGAAAACAAAAGGTTTTGGGTACTGTCTTTCACCCTGCCCCTTGGGGCTGAAGGGGGAGGGAGATGAGTGAAGATTTTAAATTTCACTGTAAAGGCTTTTGTAGTTGTCCGGGAAAATGTCCTTTTATGGGTGCTACGTAAACCACTCAGGTCAGGGTTTTTCTGTGTAGAGTGCTTTTGGCAGAGATGCAAAAGGAGGGTCTGCTCAGGGGATTGAAGAGTATCGCCTTTTTCCTGTTTGCACCAGTATGAGTTTAAGATACTTATACCAATGTTCTTTTCCATTTTGGTTTCTGAGGTTTTTCCTTTGTGAGGCATACTGAAACAGGAAAATATTTTTTTTAAAATTTATTTTTTAGTTTAAAGAGATTCTAGCAGAATGGAGCTCTTGGACCGATGTCTTGCGGGTAAGATGCTGAGTATCCTGAGTATTCTCGTTCAGAGAAAAGGTGGGAGGAATATACCATATTTTGAATTTAAAGGAAAGTAGAAATCTTCCTCATTTGGTGATGAGTTTGGTGCTGCATGTTAGGGTGAACTCTCTCTGATTGCCTTGCTGTTTGTTGCTTTTGTTGCTATAATACTTTAAGTCACATAAACAATTTAGTGATGGGCCTTTGGTAATATTAGGCTTGAGGACTATACCGATGCCAATTTATCATTGTTCCAAACTCTGCGTGTGCAGAGTTAATTTCCCAATGGCTCTCCCTCCTCCTTTCTGCTATTAATTTTGTCATATCAACAGAGATGAGCTGTTTAAAATTTGATCAAAAAGAGAACAAGCAAGTATGGAAAACATTTGTTTTTCTTTTTTTCTTCTTTCATTTGTCAGATGTAGCATGTGAAAATGAAGTTTTTACATAGGGATTGTGAGGCAGCCTCAACTAGAAGTATTTTCTTCCTGTTTAATCTGTTTAAGTTTTGAGATTTGCAGAGATAATTAGTACCTGCCTCTTCCATTCTGAAGGGCTTCTGCTGAAAGCATTCAGTGCAGCTAAAATGAGGTTGATTTTTGTTTAGGTTGATTTACTCAGCTCCTCATCTTTATTAGCAAATGAATCTTTAAGTTTAAACTTTCACTGCCTTTTTGCTTGCTTAATTATACTCTAATATTTGGGCACAGTGTGCTGGGAAACTATTAGAGGGCAAAAATATCTTTGACTTCTTACTTCAATTGCAGATTTTTATAAAACTGTTTACAAAGCCCATTCTGAATCAAAATGAGTTTTTATTTTTCACCTCAAATATTGAGCACAGGTACTGAGTACTTAAAGACTTTATATGACTCGCCCAGTAAGAGCGTAGTAGGATCTTTAATTCAAAAGCATGATCAGCCTTATGTTTTCATTAATAAAGTTTACACATGCATGCAGATTAGCGGGAAAATAAATGTGGACAGCCCTAGCAGAAGACTCCAGCTAGGGATAATATAAGCACCAAGGTATGGACTTTAAATTGGGAAATTTGTGCAGCAGAAATTACCGGAGACTTGGGAGAGTATTGAAGAAAAATATCTCTACAGGCGTGCCCTGTTCTTGCAGCAGCTGCTGAGGGAAGAGTATAGCCCTCAAGACTATGGAGCCTTGGTGTGGTCCACCCTGGATGCTATTAGGAGGATAGTAAAGAAAAAAATATATACTGATCAAAACCAGACTAAGATAACACATTTCAACACCGCTTTTGTCCTGAGACTTGCCATGCTTTTCACATCTAAAGATAGAGGATCAGTACTGGTATATTTAAGTCTCTGAAAAACGAGAAGAATGAACATAAGCCAATGGCTGAACTGTGCTTCGTTTGTGAGAAACTTGTAATAAAGTTAGCTCTGTGGGGGAACTGGGTTTATACCCCTCCTCTGCTGCCCAAGTTTTAAAGCTCACTCTTTACACACACATGTAGCTCAATTGGGAGACCAAAGGAAGAGGAGATAACTTCTCTTTTGTCAGGTGCTTACCCACTTTTTTTAAATCCTGATAACCTTTGGTCAAGTTTCCACCCTGGAAAGAACTTTGTAGCACGGGTGTTTTCTGTGTTTTCCACACTATGGAAATTAGCAAGGGGTTTTATGTAGGGAGAGATCTCCTTCATGATAGCTTCTTAATCTGTATGAGAAATAGCATTGTTTCCTCACTTCAATTTTGGTAGTTTTGATAGCTGAAACTTTTAATCTCGTTGAACGTCCCCTTTTGGACACTGACTTCATCTGTAGGTTTGCAGCCCCTTGGACCTGTTGCCTGTGGAGTCTGCACAAAGTCTGGGTGCCCTTTCAGAGGTGTGGAGCCACAGGCAACTGTGAATTACAGTCATATTCCACATTAATCTGGAGTCATCTTTTCCAGCTCGGCTAAAACATGTTCCCATTTTTTTCTCCTTAAGCTTTTCAGAGCAGCCGTGTGGCACTACACTTCTATTTTCTCAGCAGTGTTGGCTTTGATGTCTTCTCTGGAGCTGCAGCCCCTCTCTTGGTTAGAAGCACTCTTACAGCCAGCGAAGTCGTCATTCAAGCGCTGAGAGCAGATGTGCTTTCCTGGGATTTAATGTGTATTATACAGACATTCTTCTACTTGTATTTTTACAGATGCTTTTTATCTCCTGCCGCTTACCAGCGCCAAGCAGTATTATACAGTTTGATGTCGTGTGATACTGTGTTTTGATAACAAAGTGGAGCTGGAAATTAATGCTTAACTCGAACCAGTGATCCTGGCAGTTGTGTGTTGGGTGTGTATGCTAGCATTTTAATTTGCATTGGGAACGTGCTTTTGACAGTCTCCTGCTTGTCTCCACCTCTGCTTCAGCTCGCATGGAGGAGCGAGGTGGGAGTGTGTGCCCAGGCTCCCTTCGGAGGATGGCAGAGATGAGTTATAGGGGCACGTCTGCTGCCTGTAAGTTTGTGATTGGATTGTGCCTCAATCGCTAATAAGCATTCAGCCTTTGATTAATCAGAAGCTAAATTGGGACCCTTTGCTGAGTTAGTGGCTCTTAAGAACATGCAACAGAAAAGTACAGCTGACTCGAGTGAAAGCACGGAGGTTTGGTTGGGAGCGTGTGTGCCTGTGCTTTTGACAAAGCACAGGTGAAGGGACAAAGTCTCCCAGACTAAAGAGCTTTCAAGAAAGTGCAGAAAATCCTCTCAACTCTGTAGCCTAGCTTACATGCTTGGACCAGTGGGACCTTGAGCCTGGTAGCCTCCCCTCTATTTCATGAGGACTGTGAGGTCCTTCCATCATAGTAAAATCTGCAAAGTCTGATTCCCCGCGCCCCCCCCCCCATCCCCATCCCCCCCATGTCTTGGAACCTCTTGGCAAAAATTTGGGAAGTTACGTTAAACCCAGCTCTGCTGTTTTCCGTGATGATGATAAAGAGCTGGAAATACTTCTGTCTGTGCAAATGGTGCATTAGTCTGAAAGCCTTTGGGTGGTTTATCCCTGTTGATGCTTTTGTATCAAAGTTGATTTCCATAGACCTCAGCCCTGATGAGTGCAGATAATGAGGGACAGCGAGTACTACTGTAGATGTGTCTGTTTTTTTTCTCTGGTGCAACCTAGTTTTTCTTCTCTTATCCCCTGAAAGCTATTCTTAGTAAGTGGTTGTGTTTTTTTTTGAATTAAGTGAGTGAATAATCAGTATTTCATTCACTGTCCTTACATATGCTTAAATATAGTATTAACGTAATCTTCTTATATGCTTTTCCTCCTGCTGCTCCTGAGCTCATAAAGGAACCAGGTTCACTATTAATAAGATCTATGAATGAACTTGCGCAGAAGTAAAATAGTTCTTCTGGGCTTTGACTTGTTTTTATTGCCAAGATGATAATTTATTTATGGTTTTGGGACATAGCATCGTTCTTCATGCATATAACTTCTTGTACTGTGCTGTCCCCATTTGTTTTCTTTGGTGCTGTCGAGAGTAATTTTTCTGTGTACAAATTCTGTAGATACGGTCTGTGAAACGTTTCTTTCCTGCTTTGAAAGTAAAATGACTGTCTCGTGGCAAACTTTCCGCTTTCCCTTCTAGGAGGTTTGACTGACTTGAAAAGACCAAGGTGGTGATTGACATCTGCCAGTCTCCTCGTGCAGGAGCTTCGCACGCCTCCCCTCAGGGCTGCAGCCTCGCGGAGCAGTGAGGGCGTCAGGGAGCGTGGCGGGAGCGTTGTCCCGCGGCTCCACCGGCGCTGCGGCTGCGGGGGCGGGCGTGGGCGGCTTTGGGTGCCCCCGCCTGCCGGGCCGGAGAGAGGAAGGGAGCTCTCCGTGGTGCCGAGCGGGGCCGAGCGGGGCCGAGCGGGGCCGAGCGGGGCCGAGCGGGGCCGAGCGGGGCCGAGCGGGGCCGAGCGGGGCCGAGCGGGGCCGAGCGGGGCCGAGCGGGGCCGAGCGGGGCCGAGCGGGGCCGAGCGGGGGAGCTCGGCCGGGGGCCGCCCCGTCCCTCCGCCGAACCGCGGGCGGCCCCGCGGAAGCGGCCGGTGAGGAGTTGTGTCGCCTGCAGAGAGGCTTCAGTCCGCCTTGCTGTTTTCGGCATGTTCCGGTGTTGAATCTGTCGCGTGGGAGCGGAGCGGGAGGTGTCTTGCTTTGGGCGTAGGCTGCTCACCCCAGTTTGCCAAAGGCAGCAAGTTTGTGTGGTCACTGTATTCAGTGGATCTGCTCCTTGCTCTGCTGAGAGCTTCAGCACACTAGAAATATAAACTTTGAACGTTAGGCCATGATCGCTTTTCCTGGAGACCGAATAAATATAGCTTAAATAAATATAGCTAGTGTTCCTATAACTCTATACATTTTTCTCAGCCCCCCCCCTTCTCCCATCATTGCATTTCAGGTCATGGCAATTCAGGCTTTTTTTGTAGCCCAGGTAATACTCAGTACTATTAGACAGTATTCCCAACTCCACTGTTCATTTTCCATTTCCTTTGGCCTCCTCGTGCATTTTTTCTTAGGCAAAACTGCCTGCTTTTCATGTAGGGTCCAGCCTGGTTTAACAGTCAGCAGGTGAGATCTCAGTCAAAGGTGAACCATGATACTTCCGAGGCTGGTTTTGCCACCCCTGTTATGAAGATATGCTGCTTCTCTCAGCACCAGTGCTGTCCTTTGTTCTGCTTTCGATCTGTTGTTTCCTCAGTAACTTGTACAAGGGGTTTACTTTAAAAGAAAGTTGTCTTTCCAGTCTTAAGCAAGTTTCCCTGATAGCTGTGCGAACATTTTCTAAATAGATGCTCTTGATTGCTTTAAGTGAATGTGGAAGAGACTACAAATACAACATTTGATTCTTGCAATAAAAGCTCCATTGAGGAATATGGATATTGATGGTTATTCTTTTGCCAGAGTATCACCTGATCTATAGGACTGCTTGGATGAAACAGGCTGCTTTGAATCCTAAAGAAAAAAAAAGCCAATATTTTGAAGTTCATAGCTTTTATCGTGCAGTGGTAGAAAGTAGGGAAAGGAATTGTTCTCCTGGTAGCTTTCATTGCAACATAGCTCCTCAGCATTAGCTAATGTTTTGGCTTTGGTATTTGTGCTGCTCCCTGGCTTGCATACCTTCCTTGCTTTGTTCTGGTGGTTTCTTGCCTAGGTTTGGTACATTGCTATAGTCCAAATGTGACATAACTTGTAAAACAAGCGTATTAATCAGGACAGGATAGTCCCTTTGCCTGGGAAGAGGTAGGAAGCACTAACGCTATCCATTTATCTGCAGGCTTGCTCTGATTAGGAGACCCAGAAGAACAACAGCTAGACAGTGGACTGTCCTGACAAAACGTGAGTGAATTATGGAATACTGCACTGCCACTGTAAAGTATTTGCTGCTCTTCCTGTTGAGCCATAACCATCATCTTGTGTAAGTCTTAACTATACCCATAACGAGCTCTTTGCCTGCAGAGCATTGGGGCAGGTTGATGATGATGGTTCTGAGACTTGTATAGGTCCCTCTGATATGGAGGTATGGGAATTGTCCTGTGAAACATGGAAACAGCAGGAACCCCTAGTTGTGCAGAAGTCTGTGAAAGTGAGTATAAATGTGTATTTTTGCATCCACTGGTATTTAAAATGTATGCAAACTCCTCTTGCTCCAACAGTTTGCTGGACTTCAGGTGTACATCGTTCTGGCAGCATTAGTAGTGAATAATACTTTAATGTATGTGTGGTAGGATAGTTTTGAATAAATGACTTCTGGATTTGTGTTAGGAGGCTGCTGGTGTTCTTATTGGAGGTTTTTACCTCACAGAGCTAAAGTCCTGGTTTCTGGTTTAGTGCATTGTTTAGAGAACAGCTAACTCCCTATATTTCTGAAAATAGCTTCCTCTTTACTTCACAGAAAATGTGTGCAGTATATGCATATATATGAAATACATGCATATGTATATATTTTTTTTTTTATGATCAGTACTTGGTCCAGAATAAAAATTTCAGTCTAAAAATAATTTAGATACAGTAGAAGGGCACTAAAGTAGCATAATCTAAATCTGAACCTGAAGCAAATTTTACATCTTGAGTTATTTGCTCCCTTGTGCTGGTGTGCCAGGGGAATGGGTAATTTCCACCCTGTTCCAGGAGCAGATGCAGCATAGTCTGTACAGAAGCAGTGCTCGTCCCTCTGTTAATCTCTTGCTGTTTCTAAATTCTTGGGGACCTGTGATGAGGTGACCTTTAGACCTTATATGTGCGTTGGTGTATGTGTGGGAAGTCGCAGAGATGGAGGAGGGATGTGGTGGCGGTACAGGTATGTACATGCCCCGTGAGGTGGGAAGAATGGCAGTAGCATCCCGTACCACAGCAGGCAGCTTGGATGGCACCGCAGTGCTGTGGTTTTGGCGAGAGTGGAAATGCAACCAAGCAGGAGAAAAGAGAGACACGTGCTCTGGTTTCCAGCCAAATCATGGGGAGGTGTCCCTTGTGCCCCAGGTGAAGGCTGGCTTCCCTCAGCTTTTCCCTCCTTCCTTCCGTGGCGGCTCAGGGCTGCCCGGCAGCTGGGTGCCGCTCAGCTGCTGCCCTCCCGTGGCATGCGTGGGATGCTGGCAGCTCTCCTCCTCCTCCTGGGGCCACCTGGAAATGTTTTCTGAAAGGCTGTAGAAAAATGAAGGCACTCCTGGCTAATCAGGTGTAGACCTTGCTCTGACGTCATCTGCAGCATGTATCAATTCTGACTGAAAAGCATCGATTATTTCTTGCCTTCATACAAAAAGCCTCGTTTGGTTCTGTACAGTGCTCCCTTCCAGGACAGATAATTGCTTCTTGTTTTTCCTCTCCCTGCTGTATTTGGCACAGTCATACTCTGATTTGTTCTATTAGATTGAGCAGCTCTTGGGAGACTTCCCTCAAACTCCCTGTGCCATGTATCACCCTGTAGTCCTCCCCTATTTGCTTTCTGCTTTGAAATATCAATTTGCAAGAGATGGCAAAGACGGGTAGGGTCCTGTATGCAATTTTGCCATGCCTCGTGCAATGATAAATTCCTGATATAAATAATTCTCTTGTATTGGTAAATTTTCCCCAACAAAATGTCCCCTCTGGCAGAACTCTGTCCTCTCTCTTTTTAACCCCTCTCATTCTGGAAGTCACCATCATCTCTGCAGAACTAGTTAATTATTATGGTGTTCTATCAAATACCATATTGATTTATTTTTATTGATATGAATGGTATTAACTCCAACTCTGTCTCTTCCCCATCTGACTGATGATGGTGACTGTTATGAAAGATGTGCAGTTTCTTGAGAGGGGAACGCTGGCAAAAGCCATTTGAAAATCTAGGCAAGGTCAGTATGCCTGCTTCTAAACAGTGCTTCACTGATGCACTTAAGATGCCTAGTAAATGATGATGCATAGCTTGACTGCTGGGGTCCCATGGGGTATTTGGTCCTCTCTGAAGCTTCTCCTGCTCTTGGTCAGCAAGGCTTTCTTTTTGGCCAGTCTTACTGAACAGTGGCTCAACTAATATATAGAGGAATTCATTCCCATTCAAAGTGGTTTTTTTCTTCTAAAAATAATTTTTGCATCTTCCACCATAAATATTTGTCCAGCTTTCCCAGTTATCACAGTTATAAGGCTGCATTGCTTATGAATCAGGAAGATGTTTTCGTGGATTCAAAATGAAGTCCCATCCCAGCAAACAGCAGTAGCAGCAGTATAGATTTTACACAGCCTAGGGAATGCAGATACTGACAGCAGCACAGATGAAAGTAAACATGCAAGTACTGAAGTTGAGGAACTGATGTGGGAACAACAAAAAAACCCCATCAAGATGTTGTAATTACTCTGAATTGTATTAAAAATAATATCTGAAGCTCAATATGTATAACCGAAATACCATTTCTCTCACCCATTATTAAGACTTAGATTTAATTAACTCATGGGGGTAAAAACCCATGTGACTTATATTTTTGTCCCTTTTTTTAAGACTGAAATTTCTTCACCCCTCTTTTCTAACATGACTACTAGCAGCTGTTATTACTGTAGTATAGTTTTGTGAGCAACCGCCATTTAAGTAACTCTAACCCCTGCTTTCAAGGAAAACCAATGAATTTGGAAAGTACTTGTAAGTGCACAAAGGGTGGAGAAACCATCCCCCCCCCAAAAAGTAGATATATAAGTATTTCTGCTCTAGTTAGCCTCATTTCCTTTGGAGTTGTTATATCATCTGAAAATGTATTTATCAAACTTTATCTGAACTCAAAAAGACTAATGCAAATGAGCATACAAGTTACCTACTGACAACTCAGCCTATGGGGATAATGCATCAAAATTGTCTTCTCTAGTCTTGAGTCTCTGTCTTGGTACACTCTCAAGTTTTGGTCCATTTGCCCTCAGTTGTGGTTGAGAATCACAACATACAAGGCTTCTCAAACCTTTTTCTTTATGCAAGTAATGCAAGCCAAGGGTCTGTTCTGGTCATACCATCCTCCCTCTCTCTCGCTCTCCTCCTGTCCTGTCCAAACTCTACCCAGCGTTTCCCTTGCTGGTCTTATCAAACTCGGGGATGTATTACAATTTCTTGAGTAAGAAGGTGGTAAGTACTGTTTCTGCACAACGTGGCTGTAAAATGTCTAATGTTCTGTGATGGCAAACACTCTGCCCACACACCAGAGTGGTGATGGAAGTCAGATTTTACACCGTAAGTGTGGGTTTGTTTTTTTTTTTTTTTTAACATACAGATATTTAATATTGAATAACACAAGGAACTACTCTGGAAGGGACAGTTTGAGACAGTCTTGTGTTAGTGAGATCGCCAATAGCCAGCTGCAACTGCCAGGTCCTGAGGAAGGCTTCCAGGAACTCAGAAGACTGACTGGGCGTCAAGCCCTCTCAAAAGTTAGCTTGAAGGTCTTCAAATCTGCTCATATTTGTAATGGGGGAAAAGCAAAAATGTGATTTTTAGGAATGAAAGGGAACACTTTCATATTCTTAGAAGTCCAGCAGCTGTTTTTTCCAGGAACATTGCAGTGATCACACACATGCAAAAATCCTGGAAGCCGCCACCATGGAAATGCAGACTGTTGGCGAGACTTGAGTTATAAACACGGGGTGCTTTGAGTTCGGCTTGCCAAGGCTGCTGCCATGCGCTCTCTGTGCATGCTGCAACAGCCTGAGAGCAGGCTGCTGCGAGGAAGAAAACCCAGTTTTAGATGCAGGCGCTGTTTTTTTGGCTCCCTGCTGCATTGAGGAAGTTTGCGTGATCCCCCTTTCCTCGTCTTGTGCGGCAGGGCAAGGGCCACCAGGTGCCTGCAGGTAGGTCAGAGTCCTTGCTCATGGTCCAGCCCCAAGGTTGGGCTGTGAAAACAGCTGTAGCTGCACTGGGATTGTGGGGGAGAGCTGTGTGTGCTGGTATGTAAGCAATCCCCTGTGCAAGAGAAGGGCAAAAGTTATGGTTTTGTGCAGCCTCTGGCAACTAGCTTTGGCAACTCATCCCCTTCCCAGCTCCCTTAGAGCTTAGCCACTCTCCTGTCCCTGCATTGCTCTCCGACAGTCCTCAGCTCTGCCCAGAGCACAGAATGGGTGTATACGCATAAATAGGGAAGCAGCGAGAAAACAACTGACCTGGAAACGTGATTTCCAGCTAATCACGCCCTGGTCCTTTGTTCGGGAAAACAGCATGATTCAGGTTTCTTCTGCATTCTTTTCATTTTCCTGTGCATGCAGTTCCTGTAATGTGGAAGTTAAAGCCAGAGGATTAAAGAGCTCTGAAATCCTCCCACGTTAAGTGCACAACATTTATTTAAAAAATAATAATAATAAAGCATGGACTAGCAGTGACCACAACCTGTCTGCTTGAGTAGGATGATTGCTGAGACAGCAGAGTACTCGCTGCTGCTGTTGGGTGCCCTGGCTTTTGGTACACGCACGCAATCCACGATTTTTGTTTGCCTGGTTTAGTTTGTGCTTCCTGGCTTTTTGCGCACAGCGGATGCAGTTGCATGCTGTTTCCCCTGGTGGAGGAAGCTGTTGGCGAGCTGCAGGCTGATGGAGAATGGTTAGCGTCGTGATTCATATCAAAGGCTAAGCCCGAAATGCGCACAAACAATATCTGTGTTAAGCCCTGTTTCCAGCCTGTATATTTTATCTTGGTGTACTGTTTTTACTGAAGTTGTAGCACCCTCTTCTGCTGTTTTATCTTCATATAGGTGTTATAAACTATGATCAAGTTGCCTTCTAATCTTCTTGCTGCTAAAAATGAAATTCTGTTGCTGGGCTGCATGCGATGTTTTTTCCTGCAGCCATTTCTGTGTGTGGGTGCACCTGTGCCCCTTGGAACTTGTTGAGAGGAGGTGTTTTTAATCTTCTTCATATCACTTCTCCTCTGTCAGGTGTAGATAGGTAACCCTAGTCTCACTCAATGCTCTTTTTTTAAATCCAGCAATAAATTGCATTGGTTCTTCAGGCTGCAGAAGTGGTCTGGGAGCTCCTAATGAGGTGTGTCTCGTTACCAGGTGCTGCTTGGTGTGGCCATACTTCACCCCACCTTGCAAATCGCTGGTCTGTGTCCCAGCTTTGTCAGCAGCCACTCGTTACAGCGGGTGGCTGGAAGCAGCTGACAGCAGCAATTTGCTTTTCTGCCTGGCAGCAGCTCGGTCATCCTGTCCTACATTTAAAAGTAGAAGTCTATGAATAAGGTGTGTTGTTTTGGAGGTCCTGAAACAGTAAACTTAATATTTAAGGGCTGTGGGGAGTGACTACCCACAGTAAAGGCTAGAGAAGATACTCATATGTCCTTAATGCAGGATATAGTCTCATGGTTTTGAACACTGTTAAACTGAGTGATAAGTATTTTGCATTTTTTTACTGAACATTGAGGTATTTTTCTGAAGTCTCATGTTAAGGTACAAAATGTCCATGTAGCTCACGTGCATCTTCTCTTTGCCTTAGGGAGGAAGTAGGAACGAAAATAATCAGCCTGCCTTGATCTGAAGTCTTAAAAATATCGCTGTTGTTCAAATGAGGAAAGATTTGCAGTCCTCTAGTATATGCTGAACATATATAGAACAAGCATGCAGGACATTTTACAGGTATTTTTTTCAGAACGTGTTAAGCAGAAACCCCTGATTGCTCACTGTAGCAGAGACAACGGCTTTTAGCAGCTTTCTTGGTTGGTGCAGGAACGTCTGTGTCTTAGTGGAGCATCTTCCAGAGCCAGAATGGGTCGGTACAGCTCGGACAGGTGGGTTGTCCTGTCCCCACCGGTCCTCTAGCCTAAATTCTCATCCACAGTCTGTCTGTAGTCCAGACTAATCTTTTTCTTGTAGCTGTTATCTAAAAAGTACTGATACGGAACAGAGAAATTACTTTAAATTGATTTCTTAAATTCCTTTGTCTTTCAAAAGTTGCTGCTTAGTCTCAAGATTGCACTATTGTACTATTTCAATTTGACTAATGTTTAAAACAGCTAAATGAGTAACGCAAATGTTTAAACATTAGCTTTACTGAAATCACGATAAACAAGATTAAAGCCTAGATTCCCCTGAAGACATTTATGGTAATTTTGATCATGTGAATAATTCCTTTGGCTTCAGTTGCATTCTCTTCTAAGGTAACTGCTCTTATGTGTGGGATGTTGTGATCCTGTAGAAGGGAGGAGTGGCATTAAAATCTTTGATTTTGAAATAATGTTGTTTCAGTATTTAAACTTTATATTGAGGCTTTAGGCTGTCATAAATAACTACTACATCAATGCATTGTTACTATAATTTTTCAAATGTAGGGGATCACGAAATTAAAAATCAGAAATGAAAAGTTCCTTGCTGGTATTATGTGGATATATGAAACCATTTTTGGTGAGAGCATGTTTGAAAAAATAATTTTTCCTGAACAGGTTTGAATCTGAGTGTTCCAGAATAAATGATAAATGTAATCTTATTTGATACCAGCAGCAAAAGCAGTAGTAGCTTGGATATTACTACTTTGGAGTAGCATACTTTTTTTTCCTGTGGATACTAACCTGATTCCTGTTGCTTAATAGCTGCTGAATTTTCATAGCTTTTGAAGTGTCAGTGAACTTAGTTGCTTGCAGTGTCTTACAAACAGATACTTTCTATACGTAAGTTCAAAAAAAGAGTTTATTTTATGCCAAGGGAAGGAGACACATTTGACAGCTTTGTATTGTGTATAAACTGCACTTAGTGCTTTTTCCAATTGCAGCATCTATGTCCTTTTTTCCTAAGCTATTTTTTTCATTATGATGATTGGTTGCTAGTATTTCCTAATTTATTTTAGAATTTTAAATGAGCAATTCAAAAGGGATATAGGGATCACGGTTTGGATTTTGGCTATTATTTCATTAATTCAGTCTGATAAATTAAGGTAGGTACCATCATAGATGTCAAATTGTTTCTTCATATTTAGGTGGAAAAACTATTTCCAAAGGAAAACCCTTTAGTTGTGCTGTTGAACTGAGTTTATAGTTTATGGTGGAGAATCATCCCCTTTGTGTATGAAAAGATGTGTCATGTCTTCTGTTGCAGGCTAATGCTATAGTTTTTTGGGGTCAGGGGCAAAATCTGCCATGAAGGCATCTATTCCCCTTGTTCCGTAGGAGAATGGGAGAAGAGGAAGAGTGGGAACAAAGCCCTGGTAGCTGTTCACAGCTGGTCTCAAACTGGAGGCACCCTTCCCATTGGAAACTGATGGTGGCAGTTTGAAGTGGGAAGGACTCCTAGTTGAAGGAGAAGATGGTATAGAAAAATACCTGGAGGCACAAATTCTAGAAATTAAATACAACCAACCAAAAAATCGTAATCACCTGCATTTGTTTTGCAGCTGGCGTGCATTGGCACTCGACTGTGTCCCAGCAGAGGAATGGGTGGAGCAAAGGTTTCTTCTAGCTGCTTTCCTTAATCTGGGGTTGAGAGGCTGAGGCAAGTCTATTTTAATTAGTAAAAAACCTAGCTCCTCTGGTGCCTGGGGAGGGTGCACATCAGTTGGCAAAAACCATGGCTGTGTCTGCAGGAAAAAACCACCATCTTTAGAGTTTCTTGTTTCACCTCTCTGTGAAGTGTCTTGACGCAGTCTGTGTCAGGATGTAAACTGAGCAAGAATGAGCTGAGCAATCCACTTGGCTTTCCACCTCTAAGCAGTGCTATTTCCTGAGACAGGGCTGAAGTTAGAAAGGCAGATGATGCTGGATTTAACATACCTGTGCTTTTTTTTCATGTGAATGCGTGCAGTTGAGATGCCTCGGCAGCTTACCTGTGTTTTTCAACACCAGAAAAGTAAAATAAATAGGAAATTAAATATGTAAAGATTGGAATTAGTGTTTTTTGTCCTGTCCACATGGCTGGTGGTGAGTGCCTCCAGACAGTTACCTTGTGTTTGGGTGGTTCTTGCAGGTTTGTGTCTTGAGGTGGGACCTCCTGTCCCTTGTGGGTGGGTGTTTTGGAGGTCTTTGTGATTAGCCATATTTTTTTCCACCATCCTGACCTCATAATGTGGGTCCCTGCCTGGCGGTGTGCCTCTGCTCCTCTGGGCTGGAGAAGATGGATGGGCTGATGGCTTCCGGGATGGGGCAGGGTGTTGTTCAGGCAAGGTGGCAGTGATAGCTGTGGAGCTGGAGTCACAGGACCCCCACCACCTTCTCAGCCAAGGCGGCCTTCATTGCCTTCAAGGAAGGAGATCTTCGTTGCTTAAATCTTCCTCCTTTCTCAAAGACTTTAGGACTCTTCGTTGACCAATGAAGACCTCAAAATTTTAGCTGGATGCACTTCTCAGTGCCTTAAGTTTTCAAAGGACCAACAGATTACCTCTGAGAAACCAGAGATACTGTTTTATACATGTGAGATGCAGTCTGTGTAACGAAGTTGGTTATCAGCTCCCTGCTTCGATTCTCATTGCCTTGAAACGTTTTCAGTTGAACTTTAAAAAGTTAGTATTTTCAGAAAGTCCTAAATGTCCAACATGATGTGTTCTTCATAGAATCATAGAATCGTCAAGGTTGGAAAAGACCCTTAAGATCATCGAGTCCAACCGTCAACCTATCACTGCCAAGTCCATCTATACCATGTCTTCAAGCACCGTATCTATCCATTCTTTAAATACCTCCAGGGATGGAGACTCAACCACTTCCCTGGGCAGCCTGTTCCAACGCTTGACCACCCTTTCAGTGAAGAAGTTTTTCCTAATATCCAACCAAAACCTCCCCTGGCTCAGCTTGAGGCCTTTTCCTCTCGTTCTATCACTCATTACTTGGGAGAAGAGACCGACCCCCACCTCGCTACAACCTCCTTTCAGGGACTTGTAGAGAGCAATAAGGTCTCCCCTCAGCCTCCTCTTCTCCAAGCTAAACAACCCCAGCTCCCTCAGCCGCTCCTCATAAGACTTGTGCTCTAGACCCTGCACCAGCCTTTAAGCCCTTCTTTGGACACGCTCCAGCACCTCGATGTCCTTCCTGTAGTGAGGGGCCCAAAACTGAACACAGTACTCGAGGTGCGGCCTCACCAGTGCCAAATACAGGGGTGCTATCACCTCCCTGGTCCTGCTGGCCACACTCTTCCTGATACAAGCCAGGATGCCATTGGCCCTCTTGGCCACCTGAGCACACTGCTGGCTCATGTTCAGGCGGCTGTCAACCAACACACCCAGGTCCTTTTCTGCCAGGCAGCTCTCCAGCCATTCCTCCCCCAGCCTGTAGCGTTGCGTGGGGTTGTTGTGACCCAAGTGCAGGACCCGGCACTGAGCCTTGTTGAATCTCATACAGTTGGCCCCGGCCCATCGGTCCAGCCTGTCCAGGTCCCTCTGTAGGGCCTTCCTACCCTCCAACAGATCGACACTTCCACCCAACTTGGTGTCATCTGCAAACTTACTGAGGGTGCACTCGATCCCCTCATGCAGATCATCACTGAAGATATTGAACAGGACTGGCCCCAACACTGAGCCCTGGGGAACACCACTCGTGACCGGCCACCAACTGGATTGGACTCCATTCACCACCACTCTCTGGGCTTGGCCGTCCAGCCAGTTTTTAACCCAGAGCAGAGTGCACTTATCCAAGCCGTGAGCAGCCAGCTTCTCCAGGAGAATGCTGTGGGAGACAATGTCAAAGGCCTTACTAAAGGCCAGGTAGACCACATCCACAGCCTTCCCCTCATCCACTAAGCGGGGCACCTTGTCATAGAAGGAGACCAGGTTAGTGAAGCAGGATCTCCCTTTCATAAACCCATGCTGGCTGAGCCTGATCCCCCAGTTGTCCTGCACGTGCTGCGTAATGGCACTCAAGATGATCTGCTCCATGGCCTTCCCCGGCACCGAGGTCAGGCTGACAGGCCTGTAGTTCCCTGGATCCTCCTTCCGACCCTTCTTGTAGAGGGGCATCACATTTGCTAACTTCCAGTCATCTGGGACCTCCCCAGTTGACCAGGACTGCTGATAAATAATGGAGAGTGGCTTGGCCAGCTCCTCTGCCAGCTCCCTCAGTATCCTCGGGTGGATCCCATCTGGCCCCATGGACTTGTGGGCATCCAGGTGGAAGAGCAGGTTGGTGACTGCCACCTCTTCGACAACTGGGACTTCACTCTGCGTCCTATCTCCATCTCATGAAATGGGTTTCAAGTATCCTTTGCTGCCCTCGGATAAATCATGTTGGGTGTGTTTCCGAACTTTTTTGGGTGAATAAACTCACTAGTCATTTTTAGAAATGCAGCTGTTTGGAAGTCGCTTGATTTCCATTTGTTTTGCTTTATAGTTGTTATTCCAGCAATGTGATCAGAAAGTAGAACTCTTCTCAGGCTTGCTTTTGAACTCTTTATTTTACTCCTATCTGTGGCAGGAGGATAAACCTGTATTAAAATGACAATTGTAGTTTCATGAGGGAAGCAAATGCTAATGAGGTGATGTGCACATTTGTCTTCGGGGCCTGTTTCCTGACATTTGTAAGGGAGTAAGAATTGGTTTACTGATTTTTTTTTGGGGGGGGGAAATAACAATGTGGAGATGCTGCCGGGAGGTGCTGAGCTCCTAGAGGAGCCCCTTCTGGCAGGCAAACACCGGTCTCCCTGGAAAAGGTGGTGGGGAAGTATGTTATGACTTGAGCAAGCCCTGAGGTATCTATCTGCCACCAGGCAGAGCCAGCTCAGATGTGTAGAAGATGAGAGGTTTGTTCCTGGTTTTTATAACATAGTGGTATTTCCCTTTCTTTTCTATTTAGTGTCTTTACTGGTTTAAGGTCTTACAAGTCTCACTTTTTCCTCCGCCCCTCTTTACTGCTCACAGTCTTTCAGCAGCAAAGCTGGCTTTGTCAGCCCATGCTTGCCGGCCGAGGGGGTTAGTGCCGGACCAAGGGCTCTAGGCTGGAGGCTGCCTTGCAGGGGCCTTTTCTCTGCTGATGTTGGTGTGGGAGCCACAAAACCTCAGGGCAGAGCGATCCTCTGCTAAGCGAACGCCCTCAGGTCCCCACGCAGGTGTCTGCACACGTGGCTCTGCCCCCAGCAAAAACCCAGTGCAAATGGCATGGCGTGCCCAGTTTGAATGAGATTAAAAGATAAGTGCTTTTTTTAAACAAAAAAATTAAAGTAAGTAAGTGTTTTTTCCTGGTGGTGAGCAGATGAATGTAGTGTCTTGGGGGTGGGCAAAGGCGCTGTGGTGCCAGTGTGGTTGTGCCCTGCAGAAGCAGCACCCAGCCCCATCTGTGCGTGCCCACCCTGCCAGCTGCCACTCACCTCCTTCAGTGCGGACTTGGATTGCTGCAGTTTGCCAGCTAGAAAACTAAGAGTTAGAAAATAAACGTTTGGATTTTCACAGTAGATAGATTTTTTTTTTTTTTTTTTAAGTAGTACTGTAAAACTGTTCCTTATGCGCTGTGCCTGTGGGCTGGTTCTTACCCTGTAAAACTGTCTGCAGCTGTCAATACACAAGGATTTTTTGCACTTAGTGGTAAACTTATTTTAAGTCCCAAGCCTCATGAATTGTGTTTCTTTAATTTGTTTGAAACTCGGGGAATTACCAACTGGGGTAATATGGCGTATAAGGAATACAATTTCTAAAACAACTCAAGGTTATACTAATGTAAAAACTTAATTAAAAACTGCTAGCACTGTGTTGTCTCAGGATTAATATAACTTTAAATAAAGCAATGCTCATGTAGAATGAGAATTATCAAAAACTCATTGTAAAAAAATATTTTGTTTTTTTGGTGGATATTGCCACAAATACTGGCATTTCACATCATACATAGTTGACAGCTCATATTTCCAAGGGTTTGAAAAGGTTTTTGTTGTGGCTATGAGGCTACTAGGTTGGGAAAATATGAAAGGAAATGATAAATCATCATGCTGTAAATACTGTATCCCCATTTGGTGGGCTTGAGTATAGTCCATTGCAGCATGGGAAGCTGACTTCAGTTGACACTGCGTTGAGGTTTCTAGGCATTTTTCCTACTTCATACTAAGGCCAATATATTATTGGCATATTTTTCTGGATTATTGGAAAATGCCACCATGAAGTGTTGGGAAATTGAAATAATTTTGAAAAAAAACCCAAGATTGAATTAATGTGATCTTCTAGTATATGGACTAAATATTGTGTCAGATCCCTTCTTGTCTAACTCGACCAAAACAATTTAAGATATATGCATCCATCAGTTTGTATTGTCCATAGCTGTGCTGTGCATGCTGTATAACTTAAATTTAGTGAAAGTTTTTGTAGGGTGCCAGCACCCTCTTGTGAGCAGTGTAACAGCAGAGAATTTTTGTCTTTTCAAGGTGCAAACATCAAAATCCTTTACGGTACAGGTGGTGTCCCCTCTCTGATAAACTGCTGGACTGCATGTGGTTTTCGCAGAACGTAGCCATTTGACTGAAATACTCTGTTGCTTTGGAAATAGCTTCTGTGATCTGCTCAATCATTTTAGAATAGTGTATCTTCATATTGATAAAGTCATATAAATATTTTCTTATAACTAGGAGGCTATCTGTAAAAATAAAACCATCTGTTCCTGATTGAACAGCCATGCAGTTTGTATGCATTTATGGAAATAAAAGAAAATTTCTTGTAGCATCAGTCCTTCCCATTATTCTGTACCCTTCTTACCCTACATCTGCCATTTCTTCCTGCCCCACTGCTGGTAGTTGAGGGATTTTTCCAGTTTTGAAGGGACTTCAGGATAATGCAAGCTGATTCCAGTAGTATTAAGAAACTGGTGTTTGAAAAGGGGGTTGTAGTGTGAGGTGTTGTTTATATGGATAAAAATCAACCACTAAAAATAAAATTTAAGGTCAAAATTTAAAAAATTCTAACAGGGTGAACAACTTTGGATTTGCTTGCAAGGTAAGTTGGCTGTGATAACAAAGAAGTTGATTTTAGTTTTAAGCCATTATTGGCCAAATTTTTTGCTGACCCTTTCTGCTAGAAGGTGCAGAGATTGCAGATTGGGTTCTGCTAAGTAGCTGCTTGTGCCTCTGGGATGTTTCTCCTGGCCCCAAGTACTAAGCAGCTTCAGTCCTTCCCCACCCCACCCCCTCTGCCGACCCAGGAACGTGCAGAATTGTTTCTTCCCCTCCCTTTGCTGAGGTTACAAGGGAGTTGGCTCTGTGTGTATATGCAGTATGGACTATTCTTACAGAATCAGAAATCTGTCCCTTTTAAGGTCAGGAGTTGCCATTTGTAATGCACTTAAATTTGTAAAAGAAAAAAATACTCTGTTTCCTCTTTTGCAGGTTGCAGAATCAGCATGTGTCTCTAATAGTTAAAAAGGTAAGCAGACCATGTTTGCAAATATCTAGCAAAATTCTTTGTTTTCTGATTGATGCATTCAGATCATAACTTGGAGGAGAGAATTCATCCCAATGTATTTAAAGAGGTATTTAAAACTTCATTTATTATTTTATATATAACTTTTATTTATGTTTGTACACTAAACCCCTTAAAAGATATTGGATCAGTACAGTTTGAAAAGAGAGAAAATATTGTTAAGAAATATCAAACTGTATCAAGTCGATGTATATGTTACAAAAAAAAAAATACCCTTCTGACTGCAAATTTGTATCCAATCCATATTAATAAAATAAATAGGCAAAGCTGGCATGTAGGACTTGAGAGTTTGAGTGTTTGAGCTGAGCTTGATAACTGATAGTGGTGGGAAAGGAGGAAATATGTCCAATTTATAAGTCTGTCTCTTAATGCGAAACATCACCCTACCTGCATGACTTTTTTTTTTTTTAATAAAATAACTTCAAGATCTTTGAGTCTTTTTTAACCTCCTTTAAAACGATTTTAGATTTTTCTTTCAATTAGCTGTTATTTTCCGTAGCAGCACTGGGTAACTGCATCTATTATCATTTAAATGATGATGAAAATACTGGTGTTACTTATTGGGAGATCTAGGCTGCTCAGTTTTTTCTTCTCTGAATGGTTACCACTTTTTCCTTGGAAGCACATCTTAAATACATTTCTGACAGTCATGGGTATTTGAAGAGTCCTCCAGAAATAATGTACATTAAAAATTAGATGTTCAGTCCTCAGAGTAAGCCAGTAAGAAGGATACAAAGGATACAAAACTTCATAATAAATATATGTTCCAAAATAGTTTACTGTAGAATAAATCTGCAAACATTGTAAGTTATTTCTGATTTGGAGCTGGGCTCTAGACTTCCTTGGTCAAGGGGGCAATAGATGTAAAATCAATTATTTATGTAGTGTAACAGTAGATGGTGCTGTTGGAGCAGATTTAATCACCTGAGGAGTTGAACTGCAAGCTGAGGCGTATGGTACCGGAGCTCTTGGGGTTCCTGGTGTGCAGCCAGCAGCTTTGTGTTTTGAGATTTGCTGTGCTGAGCAAATGTTCAGGCTGTAATTAGCCTATACAAATTCTAGCAGTTGCTGCTGATTTATAGTCATTCTTGCTGCAGTACACAAAACTTGAAGGAAAACTTGCTGTTGGCCTGTAATGCCATCCTCGTGCTTGAAAAGTACATTAATTGCATGTGGAGAAAAAAATTACTGAGTGCTTATGAAGTACAGTGTGTGACTATTTCTTCAATGTGCGTATAAAGTAAGCTGATAATAGTGGCCAAATCTGTAACTAAATGAGGTTTGCAAGGATGTTTTTGGTGCAGAGATTTTCATGCAAGATATTTAAAAAAAGAAGAAAAAAGTAGTAATGAGTTTCTTTTGTGTTCTGTGACCAAACTCTTTTTGCCTTCTTTCTCCTTTCCCCAGCAGCTTTCCAGCTTATCTGATTTGAAGTGAGTCTGGTGGGTACCTAAAGATATGATAGATTATTCCTATGAGTTTTGTGAAGAGTGCTGGGTGAAGGAGACACTTGCTAAGTGCTGTGTCTGGCAGAAGGGCTGCAGCATGGCCTCGAGTCTCCTGGTGCTACGGAACCCAGATGGGAAAGGACTGTAGGTGCCACAGCTACAGGGTCTCCAGGTGGAACTCACAAATACTTAGTCACAAAACCCTGTCTATCACAAGCCATAAATCCACAGAAGCATAGGCTGGCTTTGTTCATGAGAAGCTACTGAACTTTTCCATCAGTCTTGCAGTGTAGCCTCTGGTCTCACTTGGGTTAGTTTACCTCTGGGTTTTTGATGGAGGACATCTTAGTTGTTTAGTGTCTGTGCATTCCTAATTCAGTGATGCAGGTGAGATGGAAGTATTTGAGATGTGTAGGTATGTAACCGAGTTCCCCCTGGGAATTGCTTTTTCTTTGGAAAGAAGGCAGTCCAGTTTCTCCTTGATGCCTCTGTGGGCATTGAATCTGTGAAATACAAGATGTTATGGGATTTACTGCTTCCAAGGTACATATTAAAACTGAATGCTGCGTTTTTGTTCTGGTATGTCACATTTGCCTCCTTGCATTCAGCTTTTAACCTGCTTTGTTCTAATCATGCAGACTTTGCAATATATTTTTGGATATTGAATATTGAATCTTCTGCATATTACAGATTGCATATTTTTTATAAAACTATTGATGTGCCAACGGCAAATGAATGCAGCAGGTCATTTCTCTCCCAAGTGCATTGTGTATGTTCCTTAGTAGTCAGATTTTAAAGACTTTATTTCTCTATTGAAAGCTGTCATTCTTCAAGCTAAAATTCTCAGATCTTTTTCCTGATTCTCATACCCCAGAGGCACTTTGCTTTGGGGAGCACTGGTCAGTAGAGTAGGAGCTGCTTTAGAGAGGAGGGCTACAGAGGTGAGCCGGAGTCTTCTTTTTAGTCTACACCCAGTCCTGTGAAACAAATCTCTGGCAGGTTAGGGCAGATAAATTCATTGCTGAAAGCAAAATTGCTTTTGAACTTTCAGTACCTAATGCAGCCACTCTTCCATGAAAGGGAAGGAGAAATACACAGTTATGCACATCTTTCTCACCTGTGGTGAGAACAAGGTGGTGAAAGTTTCAACAGCTGGAATAATTATTGTAAAAAGCAAAAAAGCAGCCTGTGAAACGACTGAGCTCTTTACCAAGTATGCTGTTTGCTCAAAGGAACAAAATCAATTCCCATTCACCTAAGGAGCATTCCCTTTTTCTCTCTGTGTATCAGTGGTGCTTTTTCCTTCAAGGCTGTGTAGATGTAGATACCTCACCTTTCTTGTCCTTTCCCTGTCATGCACAGATTAATGTGGATTTAAATGTCAAATTTGGCCTGAAACTGTTAACTAGTGAGGCACAGAACTGCTAACTTCAGTCTTAACTTAGGTCTGGTCAGATGGGAAAGCGCTCTGCCCGTGTACAGCTAGTGCCCGTGCTGACACTGGAGCTGTGGGCTTCACTGGGATTTCCTTGATGTTGGCCTTAATCTTGCCGTGACTGTGTAGACCCATTGGGGATGTAGCGTTGCAGGGCCTGATGTCAGACTATCGTCACTTTTAAATGAGGCTATTTCTCATTTCCATGAAGGGAGAAATGTTGCTATGTTAATCCAGAGCGTGCCTCTGGTCTGTGAGCCCAAGCGCGCAGTATTTAGTTAAGAAAGGAGAAATGCTGGAAGCATAAAACACCCAACCTTCTCTGCTGCAAAGGAAGATCAGACCTTATGTCCCCTGGGAAGACTTGTCTGGGGAGTTGGTCTTGGATGATGATGGGACTCATTTCCTCCTGGGCTTCTTGATGGTGGTGAACACGTGGTAGCATGACTGTGGCATTGGTGGCTTGTTCCACCATGGCAAGTTCTTCTTTTTAAATTGTGTAGACTGCACACGAATGGTCCTGTTGATATTTCTTCATCCTCAGTGAAGTAGTATCCATTAACATAGATGCTGAAGTAGACCTTCAGCTCCTCTGAAGTACGCGGGGAAGTTTGCAGCCCTTAGCACTTAGGCTTCTTGCAGAAATAATTTCAGTCAACAAGTTAACTCAATCTCAGAAGCTTTCCATCACAGACTGGAGATGAAAAAGCTGGTACCTGGGATCTGGAGAACAAGTGCCAGCAGAGGGAGCAGGAGGTGGAGAGGTAGGGCTCCTTGTTAGCAGGTCAGCCCAATCCCAGTGGTGAGCTTGAGTGTGTTGGTTTTGGTCAGTGAAGTACTGCTAATTTAAGTGGCAGTGTTTTTCCAAAAATGCTATCCTGTCTAGTTGTCAAAATATGATGGTCCATGTGAGTTATCTACCAGAGGTTTATCTAGATTTGATCATGTGCTGTCTTCCAAAGAGCCAAGGCCTGGTATACTTAGAAATGAAGGTCTGAGAGCAGGTAGAGGTGACTTGTCAGAGAAGTCTTGTCACTCTAGTAACACACTGAAGAAACCTGTGGAGCTTGCACCTGCAAACATCCCCTGCTGGAAGATGTTTTTTGTTCTGCAATGTTTAACCTGCAGGCAGGATTAAAGGATAGCTGCAACCTCCAGTCTGTGCTGCTGATCCACAGGATGAACATGTGTTCAGTTGGTTGCTCAAATCGGGGAAACAGGATAATATCACAATATCCCATAATGTCACGTTGCTTTTTTGTTCATTAAAAGGCTGGAAAAAGCTACAGTTAATGTTGACATTGGGAAGTCTCTTGGTAAGTCCCAGCACACAAACCCTTGTATGGAAAACGTGCAACTAAAACATTGCTCTTGGAGTTTTGCATGTTTGTGCGTTCCTGCTATTCACAAATATATTTTGCATGTTTCTAGGCAATGTATGAAATATATAACTAAGAACATGAGAAGCAATTATAAAGGATGCTGAAGGTATCTTGATTTCATGCACTAGGATGTATAAACGTTTCCTTGCTTATGTCTCTCCTTGTTTCTGAGATATGTATAAGGCTGAAGCCACACCGAAGCGTTGCCATCCTTTTTTAATAACAAAATAAAAATAAATTTGCCTTTCCACAGCTAGTAGTGAGGATGTCTTCGATATTGTCCTTTTAAAAAAACTGTCCTTCCTTGCCCCTTTCACTTACCGAAGGGTTAATTGTCACATGTGCCTCTTGCGGCGGGTAGGGATGAGCTGCAGTGTGTGTTTGTTCATCTTTGTTCATCGAACTGTGCAGCACACCCTGTGGTTCGAGGAACGGGCCTTGGCTAGGTGAAGAGTGCAAGGCAGTGCAGGGGTAACCCTCCTTTTGGGAATACATCACTGCCTCATTAGGAGGCAGCAAGGGGGTGCAGCAGGCTGGCGAGCCGGGCTGGCAGTGGTGGACTGTAGGTGTGTGCATGGCATCTCTTGTAGCCGCGGCTCTCTGCATGGGGACCCTCTTCAGCGCCGTCCGGCGGCGCTGTAAACGGAGGAGGAAGAAACGATCGGAGCGAAAAGGTAGTGTTTTAATTCCTGTACAGTCAAAAAAAAAAAGTGGGGGGGCGGGGGGGGGGGGGGAGTGTTCGTAAATGTAGTAGTTTTCAGGTGAGGTTTGAACCTTCGTTGCTAAGTGCAACTTCTGTGTTTTCTGTTTGGATTTATAGAGTAAAAGAAATATTTTGGACAGAATCCTTCAACATCTCCCAACATTTTATTTCATCTATCTTTCAAAGTTTGGAAGGAGAGTACTTTGTAACAAATATGAAACTTCTCTAAAGCTGCAGCTTTCTGACTTCTACTCTCTTCTAATAATAGTTTTGTTTCATCTGTCAGGTTTTTTTTGCGTATATGCCATTCTCTTTTAACATAAAACATTGGGTAGCTGCTATATTTTCCTTTCAAGGTTTATCTAGCTTTTCCTCAATGATGAGGATAAACCAAGATAGCTGTTAAGCCCTTCACAACTTCTTTTTTGTGCAGTGAATACACAGAATATTCAAACAAAAGAAATGAAAGTTATGTCTCTCTTTGTACTCATGTAGTGTGTACTTGCTATAGCCAACATTTAGTTAAAAATCTTTCAAGTAGTCTCTTGGGGAAATAAAAGCAAATACTGTTGTGTTGGCTAGTATATTTTGAAGTACTTCTGGTGTTCTTCCTATCTTTGGAAATACTCTATGGGAAATAGAGACTTCAAAACCAGGAGAGAGTTAAAAGTGTAAATATACTGTACTTTTTCCATTACTCCACTTAAATTAGCATACGTTTAGATGTCATTTTTCTGTTTCACATGGCTGGCATGTAATGCATTTAGAAAAGGAAAGCTTTTTGCAGTACTGCTTGTGATCTAAATATTGCAGGGTGTCCTGCTATGCAGAATCACTTGGCTTCAGTGAGTGTATTTAGCTAACAGCTGGATTTTGGTTTGTCGCTCCATGTTAAAAGCAAAAATCCCCTCTACTACACCAGTATAGTACAGTTGAAACCTGAATTTAGTTTAGCAGTATACCTGAGAGAAAACAGTTCATGCAGCCAAGGAGCAGGCTTTCTCCACAGTCCTGTTCTCTGTACGAAATGCTGTATATGCACTGACCTGAATCAGTTAACTAATATTTATGTCAATTATTCTTCATTGTTATTTTTGACAGCTCTGTAAATCTCTGAGCAGCAATTAATCTTTTTCCTTTATTCTTACATTTTTTTTCCAAAATAAAAGTTTTTCCAGTGCTCTCAGAGAGTGTTACTCTAGTTGTGTCGCTTATCCCAGAGCAGGTTTTTAGGAATAAAATTTTAGAGTTTACTCACACCTGGTGTCGGAGGTGAATGCACGGCTTCAGTGGATCCCTTTTGGAAGCTGTCCTTGTTCAGATGCCACCGATGATTACCAAACCTCGATGCTGAAGCAGTGCAGAGACTCTGTGCCTGTAGGACCTCAGAGTTTTCTGGACGTCTGTTGCTAAATGGATTATTTACAGGCAGTGAATGAGTTATTATTGCAGTTTTGCTGCATTATGAAAGCTACTCGAATAAAAGTTTGGAAGGTCAAAAAAGCTGTTCCTTCTTTAAAGTGAAATGATAACTGAATTATTAATGATTTCAGAAGTAATCAAGCATGCCATGGCAAGAGAGGAAGCTCTTTTCTGTAGTGAGCAGCCTGGGTTCAGAGTCCTTTTTTCCAAAAAATCTACTCCCAATTTCTGAAAGCATATGTGGGCCTATTTTATATGGAAGGGCTTTTAAAAATCTTTTTTTTATTACCTAATCCTCTACTTCTGGAAGCCAGGTGAGAAATTAAAAAATAAAAATAATCCATGGACTACAGTGGGAACAAGTTTGGAGGATTAGTCTCCAAATTAATATGTGTACAAAAAGTGCTGACAAATTCATTCTCTCTGCCCCAGCTAAATACTGTTTCCTACATGTTGTACGTACTGTTTGAATGTTATTTGCTAGGAAAAGTAGATGTTATTTGGACTTCATTAATAAGTACATATAATTCATTCTCTTCAAAGTATTTTTGACTTTAAGAGGGTGGTTGTTAGAAGTTAGTTGTAATGGAAAAAAAATGTGTTACTTCTATAAGATGCACACAGTCTTCTTGCTGTAGTGATGTGCTTCAGATAGGGGAGTTGTAAAGAAAAATACACAGCTTTTCAGCATAGCTTCCCACCTGTGGTGCTCTAAAAGAGACTTCAGGTGTACTTTAATCCTTGCTTTAGGTGTCAAAATCAAATCATAGCCTTGGTAGGAGAGTTTGAGAGTAGGGTCAAGTAGGGTCAGTCTAGATCAGTTGAGCAGTTGTTTGCCAAGGGAAGGGAGGAGTCTATGGATGCTTGTGGAGTTTGTGAACCAAGAATCTGTATCTGTTAGTATACTAAAATATTATATATATGTTGTAGTTCTTTTTCTAGCTCTTCCCTGCCTGGGAAGATGGTGTGCGCACGGCTTTGTACACAGTAGGAATGTGCATTGTTGAGTTGACACGTAGTGATGGGATCACGTAGGTGGCACATTCCAACCCAATACACTCTCCTGAACCCTTTCCACTCCATGTAGGGTGAGTTTTGATGCCTGCAGCATGATGTCTAGGGAACCAAAGCATGGGAAGGTACAGGGTGGAGACGCAGGGTTGGTAGGCGTTCAGCCAAGCTCGGCTGGGCTTACTAGCCTGGGGTCTGTGCTAGGTGACTTCTGCAAAAGAGCAGGTCAGCAAGCAGAGCAACACAGGAGTAATCTGCTGTTGCAGTCCTGGGTGCTAGAGGGAAGTGCTGACCACTGCTCATTTTTCTCAAGTGTATTTTTTTATAAGGAAAGGATTGAGAAAAAATGTGGTCATTCATTGTACGCCAAGAATATATTTAGCCTAACTCTTAAGCACATATGGTTAAACCTTAAAAGGATGCAACCGCTTCATTAGAAAATGTGGACAGACAGCTTAGTGTCATTTGGTTGAATCATTTATTGCTTTAGCATTGCATCTCTTACGTGCCTTAAAGCTCTTCTATTAATCATCCTTCTTCCTGGCTGTTCATCTTAATTGATGCTTCCAAAATCTGTTTACCACACTTATTTAATTAAAAAAAAAAAAAATCTGTGCAAATTTTGTCTCTTATAAACTTCAGTAATGCCACCAACAGTTGACATTAATTTATACAAATATTTATACAACTGGAGTTCCTGTTTACCTATGCTTTTAGCAGATAAGAGCTTGCTTTTCCTCTACTTCAGGCTGGAGGAACAGGATGTTCAGCTGTGTGGATGTGGTGCTGAACACAGATGGATAACCCAGCTCCTCAGGAGGGTTTATCCCTGGTACAGCAGCATGAGGCAGCTGTACAGCATTTCTCACTTCTGGCTCGGTTCGGGAAGCTTGCTGATCACCTCTGTAGTAATTCAAACAGGAATTGTCCAAGTCTTTTGTCCTTGAGCAAGCCGTGGTGCTGCAGGAGTAACTGGAGCCAGTCTGATATGCTAAATAAGGTGACAATTATTTACAAGTCCTATTACAGTCAACTAATTTCCTCTTGTTACACTGGAGTTATGCAGGTAGTGTTTTCCTCCATCCTGTCAGTAGCCGGGAGGCATATGGAAAGAAACAGGAAGACCCACCTCATTAACACGTGGCTCAGAGGCTGGTGCCAGCAGTGGAATTTTGGGTTTTTCAATCATGGGGCAGTTTACATGGCACCAGGCCTGCTGGAGACAGATGGGGTTCACCTGTCGCAAAGAGGGAAAAGGATTCTGGCTCAGGAGCTAGCAGGCCTCATTGAGAGCTTTAAACTAGATTCGAAGGGGGAAGGGGATAAAATCAGGCTTGCTAGGGAGGAGCCTAGGGGTAGCATGCCTGTGTTGGAGAAGAGATCTATAGCCCAACTGAAGTGCATTTACACCAATGCACGCAGCATGGGCAATAAACAGGAGGAGCTGGAAGCCATTGCGTGGCAGGAAAACTATGATGTGGTCGCCATCACAGAAACATGGTGGGATGACTCATAACTGGAGTGCTGCAATGGATGGCTACAAGCTCTTTAGAAGGGACAGGCAAGGAAGGAGAGGTGGTGGGGTAGCCTTGTACGTTAGAGAGTGTTTTGATTGTCTAGAGCTCAACGAAGGTAATGATACGGTTGAGTGCTTATGGGTAAAGATCAGAGGGAAGGCTAATAAGGCAGGAGGGACCACCCAACCAGGATGAGGAAATGGACGAAGTCTTCTACAAGTGGTTGGCTGAAGCCTCACAATCTCTAGTCCTTGTTCTCGTGGGAGACTTCAACTTACCAGATATCTGCTGGAAATACAACACAGCAGAGAGGAAGCGGTCTCGGAGGTTCCTGGAGTATGTGGAAGAGAACTTCCTGACGCAGCTGGTAAATGAGCCAACCAGGGGAGGTGCCCCGCTGGACCTGCTGTTCACGAACAGAGAAGGCCTGGTGGGTGATGTGGTGATCGGAGGCTGTCTTGGGCTCAGTGACCATGAAATGATAGAGTTTTCAGTTCTTGGAGAAGTAAGGAAGGGGGTCAGCAAAACCGCTACCCTGAACTTCAGAAGGGCAGACCCTGGATTGTTCAGGAGTCTGTTTAACAGAGTCCCTTGGGAGGCCGTCCTGAAGGGCAAAGGAGTCCAGGAAGGCTGGATATTATTCAAGAAGGAAATCTTAAAGGCGCAGGAGCAGGCCTTCCGCATGTGCCATAAGACAAACAGGCAGGGGAGAAGACTGGCCTGGCTGAACAGAGATCCTTGGCTGGAACTCAGGAAAAAAAGGAGAGCCTACCACCTTTGGAAGAAGGGGCAGGCAACTCAGGAGGACTACAAGGATGTTGTGAGGTTATGCAGGGAGAAGATTAGAAAGGCGAAGGCCCAGTAGAACTTAAACTGGCCACCGGCATTAAAGATAACAAAAAATGTTTTTACAAATATATCAGCAACAAAAGGAGGGCCAGGGAGAATCTCCATCCTTTGTTGGATGCAGAGGGAAACATTGCCACGAAGGATGAGGAGAAAGCTGAGGTACTTAATGCCTTCTTTGCCTCAGTCTTTCATAGTCAGACTGGTCATCCTTGGGGTTTTCAGGCCCATGAGCTGGGAGATGGAAATAGGATGCAGTGAAGTCCCAGTTGTTGAAGAGGTGGCAGTCACCAACCTGCTCTTCCACCTGGATGCCCACAAGTCCATGGGGCCAGATGGGATCCACCCGAGGATACTGAGGGAGCTGGCAGAGGAGCTGGCCAAGCCACTCTCCATTATTTATCAGCAGTCCTGGTCAACTGGGGAGGTCCCAGATGACTGGAAGTTAGCAAATGTGATGCCCCTCTACAAGAAGGGTCGGAAGGAGGATCCAGGGAACTACAGGCCTGTCAGCCTGACCTCGGTGCCGGGGAAGGCCATGGAGCAGATCATCTTGAGTGCCATTACGCAGCACGTGCAGGACAACTGGGGGATCAGGCTCAGCCAGCATGGGTTTATGAAAGGGAGATCCTGCTTCACTAACCTGGTCTCCTTCTATGACAAGGTGCCCCGCTTAGTGGATGAGGGGAAGGCTGTGGATGTGGTCTACCTGGCCTTTAGTAAGGCCTTTGACATTGTCTCCCACAGCATTCTCCTGGAGAAGCTGGCTGCTCACGGCTTGGATAAGTGCACTCTGCTCTGGGTTAAAAACTGGCTGGACGGCCAAGCCCAGAGAGTGGTGGTGAATGGAGTCCAATCCAGTTGGTGGCCGGTCACGAGTGGTGTTCCCCAGGGCTCAGTGTTGGGGCCAGTCCTGTTCAATATCTTCAGTGATGATCTGCATGAGGGGATCGAGTGCACCCTCAGTAAGTTTGCAGATGACACCAAGTTGGGTGGAAGTGTCGATCTGCTGGAGGGTAGGAAGGCCCTACAGAGGGACCTGGACAGGCTGGACCGATGGGCCGGGGCCAACTGTATGAGATTCAACAAGGCTCAGTGCCGGGTCCTGCACTTGGGTCACAACAACCCCACGCAACGCTACAGGCTGGGGGAGGAGTGGCTGGAGAGCTGCCTGGCAGAAAAGGACCTGGGTGTGTTGGTTGACAGCCGCCTGAACATGAGCCAGCAGTGTGCTCAGGTGGCCAAGAGGGCCAATGGCATCCTGGCTTGTATCAGGAAGAGTGTGGCCAGCAGGACCAGGGAGGTGATAGCACCCCTGTACTCAGCACTGGTGAGGCCGCACCTCGAGTACTGTGTTCAGTTTTGGGCCCCTGACTACAAGAAGGACATTGAGATGCTGGAGCGTGTCCAAAGAAGGGCTTAAAGGCTGGTGCAGGGTCTAGAGCACAAGTCTTATGAGGAGCGGCTGAGGGAGCTGGGGTTGTTTAGCCAAGTTAACGGTTGGACTTGATAGTCTTAAAGGTCTTTTCCAACCTTAACGATTCTATGATTCTGTGCTGATGCTATGTAATGCAAATATGGCAGTACAGTAAAATGTTTCCTTAGCAGCTCTAGTACTTCAGTAAGAACATTGGTTGTTGTTCGGTTTTGGTTTTTGGTCGTCCCCTCCCCCGCCCCCGGGAGGGGAAAAAAGTCTCTATACTGTGCTTCAAAAATAGTCATCAAGGCTAAAACTAATGGAAAAATTAAGCCAGGTCTGAGCCTACCTAGCAAAGCACCAAGATTTGTGTTTAGTGTCAACAGCGATAAAAAAGCTTATCTTAATAAATACTTAAGCTTTAAGCAACATCTGAGTAACAGCACAGACCAAGGCAGTTGCTGTGCCAGCTGCCTGGCTTGTGCTGCAGACTTGTTTTCCTACCCTCCCTCCGAGTTCACAGAGCAGCAAACGTGAGTTTTGAAAACTGGATTTGTTACGACAGTGGTGATGCTCTGTCTGGGTTCTGAGGGTTGAACATTGCTGGGCATCATGCTTCTGAGAGCAATAAATCAAAAGGAGAGCTAACTTCTTCCTATTTTTCTTCTAATTCAAGCTCAGACCTGATACTTGCATCAGCTCTCACTCTCCCAAAATCTCTCTGGCCTGGCACAGTGATAATTGCAGTTGACTCTGGTCACAGATAAGAATTTCCCAGTCACCTGCTTATGCTTTTAATCTTTATTCAGTCACGTGTATGTGGTGGTGATGGGGACTTTTTAAAATTGATGTAAAGCTACCTGTGGTCTTTAGGAATACCTCAACTGCCTAAAGCCTTTAAAGCATTTTATTGTCTTGGGAGTATTTTATTTTACTGTTTCATACACATTGAAATAAATAATTCTGAAAAGAATCTTTACTCAAAAGGAAAATTAATTTTTCAACAACCTTCTGGGTCCTTTTTCTAATAATTAACTAATTTATTTTCAAGGAAAATTTATCCTGAACTCATACTCACAAGCTTGGAAAGCATAACATCTTTTGGAATACAGTACTTCTAGAAGCATCTTACCTTTTTTCCAAACATATTTGAAGTGCATGCTTTTTAAACAATAAATATGCTTTGGTTTCAATTAATAGTTAAAAAAAAGTATCACTTTGTTTTTGTTGTCTTTGCTAATCAGTTCAAGGGTGAGTGTATTAAGTCTTCACACTTGCTTCAGTTTTATGTTTTAAAACACCAAATGTGGTGTCATGGTTTAACCCCAGCCAGCAACTAACCACCACACAGCCGCTCACTCTCTCCACCCCCCCCCCCCCCCCATCCCCCTGGTGGAATGGGGGAGAGAATCAGAAGGGTGAAAAAAAGAAAACTCGTGGGTTGACATAAGAACAGTTTAATAATTGAAGTAAAATAAAATAGAATAGTGGTAATAGTAATAATAATAATATAATACAATAATAATATACAGAGCAAGTGATACACTGTGCAATTGCTCACCACCTGCCGACTGATGCCCAGCCTGTCCCCAAGCAGCGATCACTGCCCCCTGTCCAACTCCCCCAGTTTATATACTGAGCATGACATCATATGGTATGGAATAGCCCTTTGGCCGGTCTGGGTCAGCCCCCCTGGCTGTGCCCCCTCCCAACTTCTTGTGCCCCTGGCAGAGCATGGGAAGCTGAAAAGTCCTTGACTAGTGTAAGCACTAGTGAAGTCTGAAAGAAAGGGAAGTCTCATCAGCTCCCACTTGTATGTTTCAAAGGCTTTTCTAACTCCTAAACTCTATCTAAATAAAGAGTGATTGAGGTGATTTGTGTGTTTTACTCTGCTTAGTAAAACACACCAGTTTATGGCAACTTTAGTTACTGATTTGTTTGTTTCCCCATTATTGCACTGGGACAGATGCTGTCACGAGACAGGGACTCTGCTAGCCGGCCTGAAGTGGCCAGGATTGTGGCTGCTGTAGCCTGCAGCTGGGATAAAACACGATGGGAAGTTCTGCATCCCCCTCAGGTCATCATAAGTATTTTAGCTCAGATGAGGAATAGCCCACCTACAGTAGTATGTCAGTGATCCTCCAATGCTAAAGGTATTTGCCTTGGGGCTCGAGCTGTCCCATGCTGTGTCAAACAAGGCATGAGCATCTTAGGGGTGAAGCCTATCAGTTTTAGTGGTGTGGGAAGGTAAATGGTATGTTAAATGGTGTTGCAAGGTTAGCAATGCGATGTGGGCTCACAGACCTGCTCCTGGGTAGCAGTTTCTAGGACCTTTGGGCATTGCAGCAGGAGAGAGCTTTGGGGTAGGATTTGAGAGGATAATATAGCTTTCTGGATATTTACAGGGAGCTCATTCCTGATGTGATACAGCTCACACAAAAGCCTGGTATGACAGTCACAGCTGATGTCTTTGTGGCATGAAGTTCCAGTTGGTCTCACAGCCGTATGGAAGTGGTGATGGAGCTGGGCTGGTGTGAAGAACCGCAAAAGTTTTCTGCAAAGCAAAAGGGATGGAGGAAGGAGAGCAACCTGCTGTGTGGAAGATGAGTGTGTGTATGTGTACCCAGGCTGGAAGCAATGGCCTAAGAAGCTCTTTGAATATGCACGTTACCTGGAAAACAGGATTTGTTACAGACCAGCAGAGAGGTTGTAGTACACAAGGTGAATGATGACAGGGGCACGGAAGAGAGATTGCTGCTCTGAAACCCACAGTTTACCCAAAGCTTTGATGCATGTAAGATGGACTTTACGTAGTCATTTTGTACATAGTCTTTGGATGAAAAAGAAAAAAAAAAAAGTTGTGGAAATTCTGTGATTTGTTTTAGGTGCTCCCGCAAGTTTCAGGAGAAGCAGTACATGTGGGTCAAGTATTTTAGCTCTGTGCCCCTTGAAATTCTGCACTGCTGGTGACAAAATTAGCAGGGAGTTTTACTGCTTGTCTTACTTGTCATATTTTTACGATCTGCTTGAGTTTATGCTATCTGGCTAGTGGGGAATCTGAACAGCTTCATTGTGCTCAGAAGTGTGTTATTGCATCTTTTGTCACTGCCTCTCCTCCCTGTTTGTGCAGAATCCTCTTAGTTACTTACATCAGTGTCTTCTCCAGACAGGGCTGGAGAGTGAAAAGGAATTGTCTTGCCTGAGCAAAGACAGTTGTTCAAGTCACAAACTGGGATGATCATAAACATTTTGCAGTGGTGGTAGGAAATTCAGGATATCTGCAGGCATGTGGACTTTGTTTTTGAAACTGTGTGTGAAATGGTGACAAACATAGAGATATATTTCCTTCTCATTCTACTATTAGAGGCATAGCATTAATTAGTGTAAAGATTGCTAAAGGCACATTTTACATTTTCAGTAAGGGCTGCTTACTCCTGCTGTGAAAAGTAAGCTGTGAAGATTGCAAACAGTAGTGTGCTGAGGATTTGTTTAGTTGAGGATAAACAGATTTCATTGGTTTAAATTACTGAATAACAATATTTAGCATGGATGTTAAAGTTGCAAACTTACACATCTATATGTATATTTTAATGTCATTCTTCATTTCTCAGTATCTGGTATTTATTTTTGGAATACAAGTTTCTTGACATTTCTGTTATACACCTTTAACATTTACATTTTAATCACTTACGTGCCAGTGGTTGCAGTTTTACAAAAAACTGTTTTTTGAAGTGACAGTTTCACTGGGCAAGTCATGCAGTTAGCCTGTCCTGAAGTCATCTCCTGGCAGGTCAGCGATGAAGTTTGAGTGTGTTGATCAGTAGATCAATGGTTCAGCCAGCTATTTGGACTACACGGGTGATTAGTGCTGCTTCTGTGGCTGCGGTGCTGGAGGAGGACTGCACATGCATCATCCCTGTGGGTTATACTACTGTTGAGCAATTAGCTGTATTACTTGTTTCTGTATCCCTACATATCTTTCATTCTTGGATGGAAGTTTTTGTGGGATTTTTTTTCTCCTTATGGTAGTAAAGATAAAAGCAAATTGACTTAAAAAAGAACAAAATAGAACATTATGTTTGGAGTTTAGACCTGGACTCTGGATTTGCACCATGCTTTTGCATGAAGTGTCTACTAAGATAATAAACAGGTGGAATTGCTAGTTTCTTTTTGCGAAACTTGGTAATAACATACTATGCACTCGGATTACTATAGTATGCAAACTGTGCATTAAAAACAACATCAGTGCAGAGTTCTGCCTTTTGTTTACTAGCTAAAGCTGACTACAGTTTTAATGTAGAGTGGAATTAAAGCTAGATTTTCCCCCAAGAGGTGGGAAGAGAGATGGAACAAATTCATTGTTACAGAGCAGGCATTTGGCTATGTTAAAATGCATGTTGATTTTATTGTGTCAACCTTATCAAGTGACCATGTTGGTTTATATGGTTCCTCTTCTTGATAACTTTTGACTCTGTTGTATGATTTCCACCAGTGCTGACACTTAAAGAAGTCTCAAAGCACTGAAGTTGCTAAATATTTGATGTTGGTAGCTGGATGAGAGACACAGATGTGTGTACTCACTGAGGGAAGGGCAAAACATAATATAGTAGAGCAAATACTTCGGTGTTGTAAATTGTGCCAGCCCACGCAGAAGCGTGAAACCAAGCGTCATCTTTTATGCCACCTACCTTCCAGTGTTCCCATGCTTTTGAAGGTGCAAAAATCCTCCGCTTCCCACCTTGTTCTCCCCGTCCCTTCCAGCTGCAGCCTCAGCCCTTGGTTTCACAAGGTGTTACCATTCCTGGCAGTATCCTCTTAAGACATCACTGTGCCTCTCTTCTTCCCAGCCGCAGCACCCAGATATTTTTACTGGTACCAGCAGCGATATACCGGTGGTGAGAATCAGTTCCCTCATCTGATCTGGCATATGTGACCACAGCCTCGGGCTGAATCGGGTATCGCTTGTTCTGCCGAGTCTGCAGTACGCTGAACACTTACCCGAAAGTATCCATGCAGTCGTTAACTTATAAGATATGAACAGTGTAAGTAAAATGTCCACGGATAATCAGAATTGATACTGTGTATGGTAAAAGTAAGCTAAGTAGAAGACTGAAACTCTGCTGGGAGATAATTGTATTATTGGAAATAACAAAAGAAGGTTGAACTTTTGCCCTGTGATTTCTGTGGCCTATTTGTAATAGTTTCGGAGTAGGATCAAAGATGCACTTAAAAGTAGGACTTCAATCTTAATTGAATCTGATTGTCAGCAAAAGGAATCAAAGTTTACAGATGTTACACAAGACTAGATTATGACAGAATGATTTTGCATTTGTATTGGACTTAACTCTCTTCAGGTACGTTCCAAACACTTAATTGTCATAAAGAATCAGCAGAAAATGAATGCATTATATTAAAAAAAAAAATTGCAATGCAGAACATGGAAAGTGCAATGCTTAGTTGTTAATGCTTCAGAAAAGCTAAGAGGCAGATGCACAACAGATTGGCAAGTACAAGACAAATTTCCATGGTTTGATCCACTCCAGTATAAGAATGCAAAACCCGTTAATGCTCCACCACTTTTTCCTCACTATAATAATGGATCTTTTGTTAAAAGTATAAGTCCCTGCATGGTTTTGGGGTTCAGTGCTCCCTGTTGGAGCACTCGTGGCATTATGAGATTGGAGCAATTACCTAGAAAGCAACAGTTACAATGTACTTGATTAGTTTTCAGAAAAAACCAAACTCGCATAATGAAAAAAACAAAACCAAACCACAAACCCATCACCCTTAAATAAGTGCTTTTGATTTGGGTAAAAGTGGTGCCTTCTTTCAAACCAAATGCTAGGTAAACTATGTCTTTTGCATGTCAGATGCTTATATTCACCTTTAGTTCGGTCTCTCTTGAAATGGAAGTCCCTGTGGTTAATAAAGTCTATTTCCCCACAGCCAGATAACCTCTATGTAATATCATCTGAACGTTTCATTTAATAAGAAAATCCACATGTAGGGGAGAGGGTTACATTACCCACTCTGTCCTTCGCCTGATACAGGGCTACATCTTTCAGTCACTGATGATCATCTCAGATGATCATCTCAGTTTTAGGAGGGATCTCGGGTCAGGATTTAACCAAACCAAATAGACATTCATCAGTTTGGTGCTGGGTAAAAACTGCATCTTCAGTGTTTTGACTGCTTGAATTGTCTGTGTGGTAACCTATAGAGTGGATCTGACATTTTTTTGGAGTTTTAAAAAAAATGGTAGTGAGATAAAGTAGTTTACATACTCTGTCAGATGAAAAGTATTGTAGTTCATCATACAAAAACCTGAAGTCTTGCAAACCTTGTTGAATTTGCAATTCTGCAGAGTGCACCTCAGCTACAGAAACAGGCACTTTCGGGAAATACTATGTGAAAATTGAGCAAAAACCGTGGACAGCCCAAAGCAAAGCCAGTGCACAGGCCGCTGCTTTTGAAGGAGATTTAATCCTTTACCCTGTATGTTGGTACCTTAAAGCTTAAATATCCCACTCTCTGTTTTCCAGACAGAAGCAGTCTCCGCCAGCCAAGAAACCAGCAAAAATATTTCACAATGGATGTAGACGATGAAGAAAACATGAGTAAGATGTGCTTATTTACACAGTAATAATTGCTTCTGAAGATGACTTTTTCTCATGAGCCCAGGGATGACTGTGAAGAAACTTCGGAAGCACAAATTAAAAGTATTTCTTTGTATGTTTTAAAATACAGTATAGAAGAGTGAATTGGAGCTTTTGCATTAGAAGTGTTTTAAATACACATAGTTATATGCTAGTCTAGTTATACCTTGTGTCTTGTATTTTTCTTCCAACAACTGACCAATTAAACAAAATATTTTTCCTGTATTGAACCAGCAATGAAGAAGAGAGGGAGAATACCAGTAATGCTGATGCCAAGGGTTAGGGACCAGTCAGAAGGGAGGGGTGAGATGAAGGAGATGGATTTGAAGTGCATAAAATAAATGAGCAAAAGCAGAAATGGCGGAAGGAAAAGCAAAAAGAGGAGCTAGAAGAGCTCCCCTCAGGTCTTGCATGGCTGATTATTCTCATTAGATGCTGATTGTTCTAACCCTGAACTACTGAATTATGAAAATGTGTTTAAGCACAAAAATAGTCAAATATAGTGATCACCTTGATGCATACACTGGCAAAGTGCTGCAAGATTGCTAACTCTGTGGTATAATTAACATCTGATAACCCGTGGAGAAAAGTGTTCTCATTAAAATATTATAAAAATATTTTTACTATTATTGGCCTTTCAACTATCTTTTTTTTGTGAATGAGAGAAATGTTCTGTTGCTGCTATGCTGATGTGCTGTGCTTGACTGTAAATAATTGTGTATGATATAATAACAAACGTGCTTATTTTTCCCATAAGCGACGATGGCTAAACGACACATCTCTGGCAAAGCTGACAAAGCCCAGCAGTGCAGGAGGCGTTGCAGCAGAAGACTTGTAGTTCAGTCTGAAGGAGTTACAGAACATTTTTATTGGGAGATAAAGAAGTTAGATCATTGTGTTTAAAAACAAACAAACAAAAAAACCCACAAACACACCACCACCACCACCCCCGCCAAAACCCTAAAAATATTATCTGGTCTAGAATGCATCTTTTTTCTTCAACTGAAAGAGTGAACTTAACTGGAATAAGCTTGCTAATGCTTTCTTTTCCTTGGTATAAAAGAAATTACTTCAGATGGATGCTTTAGCCATTTCTAAAAGTGGTCTCCCTAAGGAGGACTTCAAAAAAGTAAGAGCTGTAATTGGATAATTCACATACTTTTTGGATAAAACATCCCCTTATCTCAAGGAGTATATTTGAGCATGAATAAAAGGTGCCTTCCTGAGCTGGAGAAAATACCATCTCTTTACAGGGGCATTCTGTAAGTGTCCTTAAGCAAAATACACAATTTTTGTCTGCTTCCAGGTTTTTTTTGTGTGTTGGTGCTTCAATATGGGAAACCATTCACTGAACTTTTTGTCTTGTCAGGAGGCTGGCTCTGTGGAGTTGTTATAGGTTTGGGGCATGCGTTTGTATAACTGCAGTTGTCTCCCAGAAGTTTGTTGTGAGATGTCATCTGTACCATGTTTTTGAAAGGAAACTACAGATAACAATGTCTACTTGGATGAGCCCAGTTAATAGAAGGTGCAAGCAGACCTTCCTGTGTCCGTATGCCCACACAAACATCATGAATTTGAAATGTTAAATCATTGGGTTTGGGGGGGAGAAATCAAAGTTCAAATTCTTAAGTTTTTCACCTTGATTCATACAAAGATTTTTTTAAAAAAAATTATCTTTCTGTATTTTTCTATCTCTAAAGATTATGAAGTGCCTTACAGGAAAGGAAGGTGGGCATATACAACATTTGTAGCTTGCAGTTGCATAACTAGAAATGCTCTACAGAAGCCAGATTTAAAATTGTATTAGTTCAGCTGAAATTTAAGACAGTGATAAGGTTACATTAATATCCCTGATAACATACAATGTTTCAGACTTCAGGTTTTAAGGTCTTCCTCCTTTCTCTCTTGAAGATAGAGAAGATGTTACAAGAGATTTGGGGAAAGATTTTTTTGAGAATGTTTTTATTTTATTTTCTGTTGCTTTGCATGGAGGGTATGTCTGCAGCACTCTGAACACCCCAGGAATCTGTGCCAGAAGCCCATCTGCATGTTATCTGAGCGTCAAATCAGAGCACCCTGCAGAAGCATCGATACAATAGAAAGAAATAATTTGCTAGGTATAAATTCACCCTGTTGCCTATCCTTATCGATTACCTTATGGGCAAGGGAGAAGTGGGGCATTTTGCAGAACACTTGGGACACTAAGCATGTGGCTGTCCTAGCCTTTCTCTTTGATCATTTTCCCTCTTTTTCTGAAAAGATGCTCAGAAGACATCACATGTTTTTTTCTGCCTGTTTTTTATGAAAAAATTACTGACTTACTTAGAATTTTGCCAGGCCAGTAAATGAGAGCAGGCATATAAGGGGTAGCTAGAAACATCTTTCAGTTCAGCTAAGAGTCATCTAAATTTAATTAAGTGTGCTCCAGATCAGATAGAGCAGGGAGAGTGTTGTCTCTCAGCAAGCAGGTAATGGAAGTTCCTCAATGGATAAAGCATCTTAATTACAGACACTTTTTAATTACAGGAAATAAAACCAAAAATAAATGAACACACTCAAACGGAAGATTTCTTTCTTTATTGGCATGAAAATTTCCTGTGCCTCTTTCCTTCTTCAAGTGCTCTTTGCGTTTGTAAACCTCTCAAACAAGATTTCAGGGGCAGGACTTTTCTTCCACTGAAGCACATGATACTGTCAGTTATCATGATTTTTACTAAGGCAGCTTCCACAGACGTCAGTCAAATCTAGTCAAAGCTCTCACCTATTTTTAGTGACTAGAAAATAAGCTAGTCTTATTAAAAAAAGCCTTATTCTTAAATCATGGGTAGTATTAATGTTTAAGAAAACAGGATCCCATTATCAAATGTTTATGTCTGTATTAATGCTACTTTAAAATGTTGAAAACACAGCAGGCATGATGAACCTTAAAGAGCTCTCTAAAGCATTCATTTCTTGAAAACTTATTTAAAGACTGGAAAAGACATAGACTTGAAAGGATATTTAAAATCTGGGATCAGGCTGTTTTTTAAACCTCTTGATTTTTGAGTATGTTAGGAGATCCACCAAGACTGTGTAACCTTTCTGAGGCAAGACGTATGATGTTAACATATGGACACTTGTCAACCCCAATAAAAGTTTAATAAAAAAGAAAAAAAGGATAATGAAGACTATCCATTACTGAATGCAGAGATTTTTTTTATAAATCAGATAGATAGTAATTTTTTTTCTCCTGCCAACTCCCTCCTATGCTTTATACTTTCTAAGAGTGTTTTAGCATTCACAGTTCTCATTTTCCTGCCTTATTCTAGCTGTGATGCTGGCAGTACAAAGCTTAATACTGGTCTCCAAATCAGACCGATAGACTTTGAAATTATCTAAACTGTTTTTTAGAACATGCATGGAGTGGTGGTCCATGTCTGCCATGACCTCTGCTTTAGAGCAATAAAATTTTACTCCTTTTGAGTACTGATGCTCCCAGCTTGAGCTATGATGGGATCCTGAATCTGAGCTTTCGGAGGGTGAAGATGCCCTCCCTCATTCTCTTTTGAATGAGTGAGAGACTCCCCAAAGTCTTACAGTCTCTAAAACAGTGTTACCAGAATGAAAAAGACTGCAGAATAGAGCAAGAAGAGCAAATATACAGTGCATCCAGCTGTGGGTCTGCTCCTCCCATGTCAGAAAGCATGCAGGAGAAATAAGGAGCTGCTCTGAGAAGAAGAGGATGATCTCAGGACAAGGGACAGTTAGATCCCTGTGGTGTAGAGGAGGGATGACAAGGTTGAAATATTAGAGATCTCTGTAAAATTATGTATAGCAGAGAATGTTTAATATTAGAATCATCAAATTGAAAAAATAGCAAATAAAAAACAATAGATGCATTAAGTAAGACTAGCAGATGGGGGTTCAAAGCAAGCAATGGGAGATGTTTTCATGAAATGTGTAATGACATTGTGGATATCAAGGGTTTATGGGGTCTTGAAAAGCAATTAGAAAAATTTCTGGGTGGAAAAAACCCATTGGTGGCTCCCTGCCATGCTCTCTGGGACAGCCCAGAGCTGCAGCTCCCTGCAGGCTGAGAGGCTGCCCTGGGGAAGGGCAGCTGTGTCCTTGGTCTGGTCTGATACCCTCTCTTGGGGTCTGCTGGTGGCCCTGTCACAGGCAGGGAGCTGGGCAAGGTGAAGATGAGCTAGTAAGGCCGTTCTTAACTTCCTCTAACAAGATGAGATGCCTGGAAAAAGAGAGCGCTGTTTCTGAACAGCAGGGAGAGGCTGGGTTGGAGGAGTTACTCCATGTCTGAGTATGGACAAGATTAAACAAGATGACTTCTCCGACCTTAACAGGCTAATCTTTCTTACTTTTTGACTAATCTGTCAGACCTTCTCCAGCCCTAAGATAATTAGAGGACCTCACCGCTGCCAGGAAGGACAGGCTAAAGAAAAGGACTGAAAGCACATCTTCACCCTCAGCCTGAGAAGCAGTTGCTCTTTCTTGCAGTCCAGTGACTCTGTGGGTTGAAACAAACCCGGGTCCTGGTTCACACGGAAAGTCTTTTGCTTTCCATCACATGCAAGACTTGGATGTGGATCACCTCCACGATGTAGAAACTTGCCTACTTTCGGAGTCTCTGGGTTTGACTCAGGCTGCTAGCTCCCTGCTTGCTTTCTCTCCTAGTTTCTTCCACCTTGCAGGTTCTCCAAAGCTAACAAGCCTAGTAGCTCTAAGGCAAGGAGTAGTTTTCTTCCCATCTTTCTTATTGAGACAAGGTAAGCATGCGAGTTTCTGTCCTGGTTCCTACAAGTCCCCCCTCTCTGTCAGGGCATTGTTTCCCCTACCTCTGTCATGAGATGGATTAGGAGTTCCTCCAGCTGCTGTACTTACATGCAAAAGTTCTTTTTTTTTACGTTCAGCTGGAGTCTATTCAACTCGTATTTTCCTTCTGTGGTTTCCACAGGCAGTGGTAGCAGACTTCATATAAAAAGAAAGATAAAAACAGAGGCCATTAATTAGTGTTACCTAAATGATTTCTGTTTAGCCTAAAAGTCATATCAGTTGATAGCAAATTCCTGGTGCTGCTAGTAAGAGCAATGTTCCAAAAATGGTGTTTTAGATGAGATGTAATATTTGGACATTACAGCTTCAGGTAAGAAGATTTAAAGATTTAAAAATTCACTCTATTGTCCTTAGATTCCTTCACTGTATGTATATATATATATATATATATCTATATATATATAAAAAGAAGAGATATGCGTGAATACTGTGTATTGACAGTTGTGGCTCTATAGCACACATGCTACAGGCAATATAATTTGTGACTGAACATTACAAGAGATACTTCATTAAATTTAGCAGCTTTCTAGCAATGAAATGCTTCAGAATATTTAGTGTTTCATTCCTGACCGAATTAGCTGACTGGAATTCGATGTTCAGTACTGTACAATTCTTTGTTGTGCTACTGTGATTTAACAAAATGTGTTCCTACTTTCGCTTTCTCTTTTGATCTTTTTTTTTTTTTCTTTTTTTCTCTTCGAGCACCGAAAGGAGTAACCTATCGAGCTTTTGCTGGAGGATGTTATAAATGAAAATTTAGTAACTATTCCATCAGCTTTGTAACCTGGGTGAAGTGATGTGTGCATGTTAAGAGGATTCTTAGGGAAGGCTTAGTGTGGCTGCAATTTGTCACTGTGAAAGAGAGCTTCCACCTTGGTTTGCTCTCATTTCAATTGATATTTATCACCTAGTATCAGTGTAGATGTAATATAGAAGTTTTGGACAGATGAGTTAGAAATACTTGACCTACTAAATTTGCCTTTTCATTCACAAATGCCAATATAAAGCACAAATAATTAATTTCCTTGGTTTCTTTATCAGGGTAAAAATGAGGTCTTTGCAGTTATAGCAAATGTAATTCTTTAAATATACCTCTGACATATCATTACCCCAACTTTCTACTTCAGAAAATAAATCATTAAATTAATATTACAATGCCTTTTTTTCCCCATTAAAATATCATTGTGATTGCGCAGCTTTTGTCACACTTCTTGTATTCTGCATAGTCTTAAGAGAGGATCTTTATCATTATTTTTGGGTTTGTACCTCTGTGACAGCAGTTTTCTTTGCAAGGAATTACAAAATAGCTTGTAAATGACAAATATAAGGTTTCTTAATAGAAGGCTTTGTGGAAATATATGAAGTAGTCTTGTGGTTATGCTGGCACAGTGGGCAGCTGTAGTTCCTGAGCAAATTGCGGTGAGGTGAAATGAACATCTAGGAAAAGCATAAAAAAGAATTCAATTTGGAGAATATGGAATAGCTAGAAAGAAACAAAAGCATTCAAACACTCTTCAGTCAAGGTGCCTACCAAAGAACTGCCTAATTTTTCATGGCTCAGGTTTTGTTTATGTCATTTCTCAATTTGCTCAATGAGCAACTAAAATTACTGAGAAAAAAATTGTAACATGACTAAAATAAGAATAAAGTAGAATTAAATATCCATCTCCTAGTATTGGTCTTAAGCATCCACTTTTATTTTACTAGTGGTAGTTCTTTGTTTTATAGGCGTGTGCTACTGTGACTTATATTTTTGGTTTAAAGCATTTTTCAGGCCAAACATAACTTATGAGTCAAAGTTTTGTTCCAGTGTGATTTAAATGCAAAAAAAAAAAAAAGCTGCAATGTTTTTTTGCTATGTGATTGTATCAAATATGTAGTTTGAAAATAATTTTTCAGTGTGTTATTTCTTGAATTATCAAGAGGTTGTATTGCATTATTATCTCTGATTGTATTGCAAAACATTTAACCTGTGAGCACACATCACTTAACCAGTTACAAAGAGAGATAAAGGAATCTATAAATTTTGCATTTACAAGATCCTGCAACGAAGGCATTGTAAGTTACTCTTTCTGGGCACCGCAGGTTCGAGCAGCACCGATGTTAAAGAAAACCGCAACGTGGACAACGTTCCCCCCAAGGACGGCGGTGGGCAAGGCACTGGGGAGGGAACACAGCTCTCCAATGGCGGTGGCAGCAGCAGCAGAAAGCGTCCTTTGGAGGAGGGCAACTCCAAATTTCGCCCGAAGAAGAGGAAGAAAACGCCTGGCCCTGTTCTGCCAAAGAATGCCCTGATGCAACTTAATGAGATTAAACCCGGTTTACAGTACAAACTCCTCTCCCAGACAGGGCCAGTCCATGCCCCCATGTTCGTGATGGCAGTCGAAGTCAACGGGCAGGTATTTGAGGGGTCTGGCCCGACAAAAAAGAAAGCCAAGCTTCACGCTGCCGAGAAGGCTCTACGGTCTTTTGTCCAGTTTCCAAATGCCTCGGAAGCCCACCTGGCAATGGGGAGGACTCTGTCAGTCAACACAGACTTCACCTCTGACCAAGCGGACTTCCCCGACACCCTTTTCAACGGGTTCGAAACGCCGGTCCCTTCTGATGCTTCCTTTTACCTAGGGTCCAATGGGGACGGGTCCTTTAGCTCTAGCGGGGACTATGGTTTGCCGTCATCTGCCGTAGCCATCAGCCTTTCCCAGTCGCCTCTTCCCACGCCATCACCCTACCCCTCCGCCAGTGGGAAGAACCCTGTCATGATCCTCAATGAGCTGCGGCCAGGGCTGAAGTATGAGTTTCTCTCAGAGAGCGGGGAGAGCCATGCCAAAAACTTTGTCATGGCTGTGGCGGTGGACGGTCAGACGTTTGAAGGCTCAGGAAGGAATAAAAAGCTGGCAAAAGCTCGGGCCGCTCAGTCAGCCCTGGCATCCTTGTTTAACATGCAGCTGGACCAGACCCCATCTCGACAGCCAATTCCCAGCGAGGGGCTCCAGTTACACTTGCCACAGGTGAGAAGCCCTTTGAGTTTTGTTGATGTCCTTGAGCAATGACCAAGAGTAGTCAAGTCATGCGTATTGTGTCAGTTTGAGTAGCATTTCTGCTGTTTATTCTGCTTCTGTAGGTGTGTGTGTGCATATATATATATATGTATGTATTAGGTGATTTATATCCACTTATGACTTCTGACAATTACATGAACTCTTTGTATTCTGTTGGACAGAAAGGAGGCTTTGTTGCTGATGCTTTCAGCCTTGATCATGTCACGTAAGAAAGCACCAAGCCTAGTGCAGTGCCAGCTTGGATTATGGTTTGTGCTGAGGAAAGGTTGAATCACGTCTTGCTTGTCTTAGGCAACAAGACTTAGATGGAATTCAAGTCAGAATTACTGCTTTAAGTAAAATTATTATTTGATACAACAGTTTTTAGCAGAGAAGAAAATCGTTCTCTTCTGCAAACTGAAATTGTTGGCATTAACAGAGCTGAATAATGGAAGTCAAGGACAGATTAAGTGAGGCTGATGCAGTTCCCACGTATTTCCAGGGTCTAAATAAACGACACAATCTCAATGCTTGTATCCAAGACTTGTGGTTAAATAGCTGTCATCTAAAGGATTGTGCTCTAATCAAGTTATTAAGTATATGTAAGTTACTTAGGCAAGTAAATCTGGATGAGAAGTAGTTTAAATCAAATAATTAATGAACTAGGGAAAGTATCAAACACACCAGACATAGATCAGAAGCTTAAAGTTGCTAGAATGGAGTAATTTTTTATTTTTTTAATGAAGAAAAATTCTCCCTTATTTGCTTGCCTGTGTTTCTCCCCAGTCAAACTACAGTAATGTTTGTTCAACTACCCTCTTTCTACTGTGTCTCTTGGGTCTTTTTAATGATATTATATGCCTGTCTAAATCCAAATACTTACCTGTGACTTTTTTGTGACTTTCTATCTGTTTATTATGAGAATTTCAAGGCTTTGCCCTTTTTTATCTCAAAAATATTGTTTTAGATTTCATTAAAATTACAAGATACTGTTCTGGTTTGATAATGTGGGGTTGAAGAGTGTAAGTAGATGTTGTGACTATTTTAAGTATGTTGTTTTCTCAAAATGCATGGACAATATGCATCGTTTAGAAATTCCTATATGCTTTCTTTTTTAATGTTGCACAATTATTGCATTATTGATGAATGTTTCCTTCATTTTCAAATCTAGGATCCTGCTATTTCAGGTAGTTATTATTTCTTCAGTAGATTCAGTACTTTCAGACTGCATTTTCTGCTGTGCTTTTAAAAGTAGATTTGGCCCCAGGCACCAAAAAGTTTCACTGCCAGTAATTTATGTGTTATTAGTTCTTGAATCAGTAAAATGGTGAAAATTGGAACTGGAATAGGGAAGTGGGAAAGATCCACAAGCTGAGACATGAAAGAGGTGTCATTCTAAGAGGGTAAAATTGTTTCTCTGCCCATCAGCCCAGCGTATAACAGCTTACACAGCCTCTTTTCTTTAAGGGACTTTGATGGACCGCTGGGCAGTGCTGGGTTTTTCTGAGCTCCTTGCCTTTGTCAGGTTTTGACTGAGTCCTAGGTTGCTGTCCCAGAGCTTATGGGATGATCAGGGCATTCAAGCCTAGGGTACAGTGTTAAATAACAAAGAAGCAACCCATGCAAGCACTATTTTTAATTTTTTCCAGTGCTCCTACACTGACCTTGATACCCATATTGTGTACAACAAAGCATGCCCCAGGGCTAGCTTGTGTTTCACTTGTCTTATAGGTGTGCACTGAAAAAGGCTGCTCTGGTGTGGAGGAGAACCCGGTGGGCTGTAGGAGTAATGCCGAATACACTGGGTGGGAAGGGAGAGGTTGCTGGTACTGTCTCGTTTAGACCAGATTCAAAGTCAGTTATTTATTCAGAGGCTTTTGATTGGCTTGTGATCCGGACGTCGTTGTCCTTTCTACACTTCATTGTATTGTATGAATTATCCTGCTTTTAATTATAATTAGCTGTCAACTTATTGGAATTATATAATGGTCTGCTACATGTTAGTGATTTTGGTCTGGTATCTATTAATGATTAATAAGGGATTTAAGCATTTGTGATGTTTTCAGGTCCTGCTTTATTTATCTTTTTTTTTTTTTAACTCTGTGAGTTGTTTTATTTTTTTACAGAGTGTTTACTCAGGATATGTAAAGACATTAAACTGGGACATAATCCTAAATTGGGTGAAGTTGCAAACATTGGAGAGTGCAAGAATGATGTAAATGAGGATAGGATTTGTTATAACTCATAGACCAAATAAAATGGTGATTGGGTTGGAAAAAAAATGGAAGCTAGAAACAATGCAAGGGGATGAAAAATCCAAATACCAAATGCTCAGTGGAAATAGTAAAAGTACAGTGTGGTTGTGCCAATGAAGACATTGGAATGGACTGCCTGGCTGGCGGGTTCAAAACCTGTTTGTAGCTGGTGTGTTAATTTGTGGTGCCTCATGAGAAAAAGCAGTAGAGCAGAAATAGTTGAGAGAAGAGATGATCCCTGCTCCAGCGGTGGTCATGAGTATCAGCTGAAATGCACATCTGTGATCCCACACCTCCTGATAGCTGCAGGTGCTCTGGGGGAAATTAAATGCGGAAATGCATGTGCAAGCTATCGAATGGTACAGAAGGGCAGCTGACATCAGAAATCAGCTTATAAAATGGGCGTAGATATAATCTTATGGTCTGTAGGCTGGGTTATCGAGGTTCTGATCCTGTGGTTTAATACATTTAAAACCAGTCTCTGCAAAGCAAGCTTATCTGCTTGCTTACAGCTTGATCTTTTGTGAGGGATGAAGCAATGTTGCCTGCGGTGAGGAAAATCTCTTTGCTGGGAAAGTGAGTTAAAGCCAGTAAGTCACTCAACATGCGCCTCAGAGTGGGTAAAAACACCCTGCTGAAAAAATCAGCCCTCGTGCATTTATTACCTTGGCAGCGAGTGTGTTAAAATAGAAGAGGTTGTCAGTCTTGCATTATAGGGACTTGCCTCTCCAAAACAAAGGAAATATTTTTATGGTTAGCTACACTTTGTAAATTCATAACCATCCTCACTTTACCTCCCACCTCTCAGTGCAAGGGGGTGACCTGTATTCTGCAGTAAGCCACAGGACATACCAAGGGCTCTAAAATGTGCGTGCTTCAAGTTTTATTCTTTTCCATGGAAGAAAACTGCATGTTTCAGCATACTTAGATTAATATCATTAAAAGGTTTAAGTGCATGGCTTGTCATAGGTCTGCAGCATTGGTAGTTGATGAGAACCGGAGAAGACCGCAAAATGTGAATAGTCTTTTAAAATCACTTCTGAAAACAAAAGGATCACGCGTTTATGGATGAAGTGTGGAAGTCGATGTAACCAGGTTTTTGAAAACTGGTAGTGCGAAGTCCAAATCTGATTTCTAGGGAAAAGAATATTGTTCAGCACTCGACCACAGCAAGAGCGATGCTGGGCAAGGCAAAAGCTCTTTCTCACACATCATCCTGCCCCAGTGCCATGTCCCTGCCAGCAGCCCCAGCACTGCCAAGCGGGAGGTTTGCAGGGGATGCTGGTGCCGGCTGAGACTGTCTCCAGCCGCAGAGCCAGTCCTGTTGCTGAACAGCACCTTGGACATCTCAGGAGATGGAACAAGGACATCCTTGCACATTTCAGGAGCAGCAGATGCTCTATTGGATTTCCCTATTCTTTGTTGATGTCTTTATCACCCAGAGAGAAGTCTCCCAGAGACCACTTGTTTTCTCTACTTTTTTTCTTTTCCCTTAGACGCTTCCTGCTTCCCAAGGAAGGCCGTGAGGGGTCTCACGCCTCTGTCAAAGGTGGGATGGTGCTGTCCCTAAAAGAAGTACTCAGGCCAGTACCAAATGCCTTGGAAAAAACTGAGAAAAGGGCATATTGGTAGCAGTACTTCCCCAGCATGCGCTTCTAACCTTCAGCAGTTTGTGTCTCAAGGATTTTCTCAGCCAGAAATGGTGTCTTTCCATCTGAGAGTCCTTGATGGATTATTGTTTTCCCTCATGAATTTCAAACCTTTCTTGAACTTCTGTAATCTTTTACCTTCCACAGCACCTTGTAGCAATAAGTTCCGCTGTTTAAGTGTGTATTGCGGGAAGAAGAGTCTCATCTTGTTTGTTTTGAACGTGCGGCATGCATCCTGGTGTGCCCTAAGGCACTTGCTGACTTTCAGTAAAGTCTGCTGGCCCAGGCTGCCGGCATTACTGATGGAAGCAGTTTCCATCAGATGGTAGGAACCTGCTGGTGGAGGTATGCTCTTTAGGCCACTATGGCCTCTCATAGGAAAACCTCCATATAAGCTTTATGATATTTCCCAGATTTCCTCAAACTGTTTACTTAAAAAGATAGCTGATTAGTCAGGATGCAAAGAGGTGGAAATTAGAGAATTGGAACTGTAAATATTAGAGTTTAAAAACAGACTTATTTAGATTAGTGAAAGCTGCACTATTGTGAGAGAAAGCAACTTGCACTAGACAAATAAGCAGTGTAGCTGCAGGTGAAATTAATTTTTAAAAATCCACTAGAGGGAATACTTTTAATCATTCACCTAATTGTCTTGCAAATTCATTTTATCCTGTATATGATTATGGACAGACATTGAAACAAAACATTAAGCAGAAGGAATGGAGTGAGAACCTGTACTGCAATGGCTACTTTTACTTGAAGTGCTATGTTAATCCTGGTTCAACTTGGGGAAGGGGGGAACTATAAAAGAAGCATTCAAATATAGGAAAGATATATAAATTAATGATGAAAATGATCGGAGATCTGGAAAGCTGCTTCTGCAGACGTACTGAAGAGCTCTAGGCAGTTTATTGCAATAGACTGCTTAGTGTATACAGGAGAATGAGAATGTAACATTCAAACTTAGCAAAAAGGTAATACTGAATGTGTTTATGGGAATTAGTGAGTAATATGCTGGAGTAATTGCTGCGGAATTGGCAGAAATGTAAAAGATACATTTGCATAAGAAAGGAGAGAATCTACTGCCAGGTAGCAGTTCCTTTAAATAAATACAGGAAACTTTGGAGTACTAGAAAATAGTTACCCTGTTTTATTAGCATAGATATGTTTGCGCCTTCTCTGAATTGTGCATGCTGGCCACTGTCAGAGGAGAGATAATGGACCTTGATTTTACCTACCACAGGCACTGCCACTGCTCATCAGCTTGTGAAAGTTCACATAAGCCCTAAACTGTGAAGGTAAGAGGAAATAAAGCTGAGGGAGGACATTTGTGCTTGAGAAGTATCACTGGAGAGCACAAAAGATTGGGAGGTCTTGAGTCAGGTCCCCAGTGAGAGCTGGGTACTGTCAGCCCATGCAGTGCCCCTGCTCCTGCTGCGTTTGGTTCTACCACGCGGGTGCTCACCAGCATTCATCTGGGGAGGTCTCTATGGCCTGACAAGGTCTTCTTCCAGATCCAGACAGACCTGAACTTATCAGCTTCAGAATATTTTAAAACATGGATGGTCAGGGGGCTTCTGCTACAGCATTGCTGCAAGATATATATTAACCAAAATCAGTCTGCATGTGTAGAAAAGAAGTGGATTCACTGTAACTTCATCAGAGAAAGGAACAGCACACCCAAAATAGCTTTGAGCTCACATGCCTTAATGAGCAAACTGTCAGCTATTTTAGGTCTTTCCTTTTTTGGATTACCCAACTTTGAATAATGATTTAATGCAGGAGCGGGGGTAGAGAAACTGCATGTCAGATGTTAGGGCACTCACTGGGAAGGTGAGATATGAGTTCAATTTCTGTTCCAATTAATATTTATTTATATGAAAGGGAGTAGAGTCAGAATGAGAAGTGTAGGATCCCTAGCCAGGCCAGTCAGTGGCCTGGGCTTGATGTGGAAACAGCTTCAAGTCCTTGGTTTTGAGATGGGGACAGCAAGGACATCATTTTAGGCCAGTAAGTCTTGTTCCCGGCGCTGCAGGGGTCTGTTTATAGCCTGCCTTATTCCCATTGCTTCCATGCTTTTAGTGACTCTTAACTATGTTAATGTAATAGACCACCTGGGAGAAAAGGATAATTCTAATTTATCGTGTGAGTATTCTTATAAAAGACCAAAACCTTAGTAACTAAACCTGTAGACATTTAATAGTGTTTATTCCTGACCACCCACCTGTTGTCACGCAACTTGAGTATCAAATAGAATAAAAAATTCTTGAATATATCTGCCTGTTTTCTGGCAGTGATTTTTTCTCCCCTCCCCTACAGTTCTTCCTGTATTGTTTGCATTTCTAGTGGTCATTTTGTCTTGCTTGAGTTCTGCTTAGTCCTTCTTATTAGCCCTCCCCAGTGTCTGGCTTCATGTTCATTCAAGCATTTTTAGGTTTCCTTGCCAGCAGCTTAGTTCCACGCTGTTTGAGATACAGCCCCATTCCATCTTTCTGTGCCAGCTTACATCTTCCTAGAGGGACTCACCATGTTCTCACTTGTATACCGACACCACAGTTTCCTCTGCTTTGCTTATTATGTGAAAAAAATAATCTTTTTGGAAAAAGCTAATGTGTCCACCCTATATGCAAGCATGCTACCCAGTTCCTGTTCAAGTAGCCTTTTTGTCAGCAGTATTGGCAGGTAAGTTGGCCATGGGTTTCTTCCCAGAAATGCCTGGCAGTTTAAGTTCCCACCTCATGATGAGAACCTCCTCAAGCCAGCCCTGGTTCCCCCAGGGGTTGGGCAATCGCATGTGTCTGTAGATCAGCTTCCATTTGGCTGGGTAGGTTGAGGATCTGTGTAGTGAGTTACCTATGTTCGGTGATCCTGGAAGAAACGTTCCTCTATGTTCATCCTTGGCAACTGGTTTGTTTTGGTTCAGCATCTCGGAATCAGCATTTCTGGTATGTACTGAACTTTGTGTTTTTGTGTAGCTCAGCATCGAAGAAGACTCTTCCAGTTACTAGTCATCATGCTCACTTGTTCTTGGAGAAGGGGTTACCCATATTGTCTATTACCTGGATGGCAAGCCTTTCTAGCAGGCTTTGAAGCTTCTCTGAAGCATGTATTCTCTTTGTGGATCAGGTCCATCCCTATTTTGAAAAGTTTGTTTCGCTAGTATATTCCATCATAATGTCATTCAGCACGATTTTACATTACCTGGTAGCTTGTCAGCTGCCAGCCATGTTCTCCTGTCCAGCACGTCATGACATAAGGTAGAGCAGAAAAATATATATGTTACAGAAGTGAGCATAAAACTTGCAGCTGGGAAGCAGTATCCATAATTACGCATGGATAAAACATGTCCCTGCAGTGATCTGCCCGCATGGATGCAGGGAAGTTAATCATGTAAGCATTTTGTGCATTAGTTTTCCGTTTCTAAAACCAGGGTGATAATAGAACTGTTGCTCATTATTTTTCTTTTGTGTATTTACCTTAAAGTTCAGCTTTCTGTGTTAGCTAAGTACTAGCACAGTTAAATGCAGATTTTGTGCTGCGTGGTTATAGTGCTGTCAGAGCACAGATTGTAACACAATTTTGGGTCCAGCAGCAAAAAGACCTTGTTTGAAAATCAGTGCCTAACCAGACATGTTTGTAGCCTCTGAGCAAAATTGCATTCCTGAAAAACTTCGCAATCTGTTGATAAGAGTTGCAGTCCATTCAGATGCATCAAGAAAACTTGTATTTGCAATGTCAAGAGTCTTCTGGCTCTGTAAGTTGTGCAATTGCGAAACATTGACCAATGCTTGGTGCAGATGTGCCCTCAGTCACCACTGGCTGCTGGTCGCTGTCTCCAGTCAGATTCTGGAAAAAGCTGTTGAGCTCTGAAATCATGATGCATGAGCTGTAATTATTGCTTCCTTGGCTGATAAAGCTTTTCCAGAAGGAAGTTAACATTCAGAGCTCCTCCACATTATTTCTAGGCTGTCGGTTCTCATAAGCATTGTTAAGAAAACAGTGGTGAATCAGGCTGGCAGTCTTCAAACCCTCTTTTTCTTGTCTTTCTTTTCCTTTGACCCTGGCAATCTGTTTTAAGAACTGATTATGTTCAAGAGTTTGTACTGTTTCAAGTGGGTGCCCCCAGGCTCTGTATACTGTTGCCCATCAGCCCTGGTGATTTGCCTTGGGCCCTTTGGAGGGCTGAGAGTGGTGATCTTCCATTACTGAGAGCCCAAAGACAGTTTGTAAGCAGAAGACTCTCAGCCACAAGCGTCCTTTTGGGCTTGATGTAGTTGCTTACGTGTGTGTTTAGCACCACGTTGGATGCTCTTGGGTATCTAAGACATCTGCATGGTGCTGGCAGGTATGAAACAGGACCTGCGTCCTTCTGGTGTGTCAGCCTGTGGGCCAGGTGGTTACCCCAGAACATCTCAAGTACTGCTGGGTGCCAACACATGGACAACCGGATCAAGCTCTTTACGCATGGCGCTCCGAGATAGGGACCTGAGCTCCCACCCCAGCTGTCCACTCCTCCTCTCCGGCTGCCGGTCCCGGTGCTGGTGGAAGATGGGTGGGGATGGGCTGCCCTGTCTCTCCTGCCAGCCTGGAGGACCGCTCATCACACTGTCTAGCACATAACTTGCTTTTCTAAGCTGGTTCCTTGGGAACAACCAGCTGTGCTAGCAATGCTGTTGCATAGATTTCCCTGGTTTTCAGTTTCTTTTCAGGTGAAAATTCCAGAATTTGATCTTGACTCATCTCTTCTAGCTGTTACAGTTCCAGCTGCCTTAAAAACAGCAGGTGAGATTAGCAGCAGTGTTGAACTGAACCATTGTTCAACAAGAGCAGGACTGGTATAAGTTTTCCTTAATATTAGAAGTTAGCCCCCCCTGCAGCCTGACTGACATTGCTTGCTAACCCTGCTGGCAAGATACAACAAGGCTGTGACTGTTATTGTTCAAGTTTTCCTGAAGGTGAAAGAGATAAATCCTTCCTAATTTTGAGACAGCTTATTTTGGGTTATACATTGACATTTTCTATTCCCAGATTTGTATATGTCTTGTAAAAATAAGAAATAGAAAGTGTTTAACCAGTGTTGAAAACAGATTTGTTCTTATTTATGTAATAGCTAGATAATGAATTTGATTGTTATAAAAGGTTTACATGTTGGTTTGAGGAGCCTGGTTTTTGCACTTCAATCTTCTTGTCAGGTCCAATGTTGAGGATACTGAAATGATGTGTTTTGAGGTTTGAGCATGAAAGTATAGACTTATCTGTCTATCCAGTTGTTCTCCTAAGCCTCAAATGTTCATAACGATGATGAGCATTAGGTACTTTGATGCTTGGCTTAGGGCTGTCTTGACCCTGTTTTAATAGACGTGGAGCACACAGAGCTCTGCTTCCACTTATAAAGAGCTGTGAGTGCTCAGTATGCTTGAAAATTGGACCTAGCCACCTCCTTGATATACTGCTTGATGCCTCAATGTCCATTCTTAAAATGAACAATAAAAATTCATTTAATTTATTGTGTCAGATCATTTAAAAGTGCAAATCTTTATAACCTAATGCTGCTGTAATTTTTAAGTTACTTGTTTAATTTTCTAATGTGCAATTCTGTGTGATCCTACAGGTTTTAGCTGATGCTGTTGCACGCTTGGTTGTAGATAAATTCAGTGATTTGACAGAAAATTTCACATCTCCACATGCACGTAGAAAAGTCCTTGCTGGAATTGTCATGACAACAGGTAAAGAAAAAAAAAAGTACTATTTTACCTGCTTAAATACAAGAGCTCTGCCTGCATTCTAGGAATCTTTTTTTAGTCAACCAGCATTGAAATATATTTTTATTGTTTAATCCTCAAGGTGCACTAAATATAGCAATTAAATCTTGGCTAAAGATAATTACAGGAAAATTAGACCTGCAAATACTTCTGTTTCCACAGAGGTCCTGTCTTCTGCCTGATTGAGACATCTGAGATAACTCATGGTCTACAAAATACATGTACCTTTTAAAATTAATCATGCAACTTTTTGAAAGTAAATCTAAAATAAATTTCACTGCATCGGTCACACAGATGGCATTCTTGGGTTTTGGCATATTATGTGAGAAATTACACTTGCTTTCCAAATTTTTAAGGTTTTGCACTTTGTTAGCGTTATCTTGCTATATTTTATTCTTAGTGCTTTGTGTCTCAGTCATTTTAGTAAAAATATCTGAAGAAAGCAGCTTATGTTTTGGTAGCTCAAACTGGTGTGCATGTGCAAGCTGCAGTAATGTTGTGGCTCTGTGATTCCTGGCACAAGATCCGTGCTCTGCCAGGTCACCCAAGACAGTGAAGTTCTGCCCTAAGCCAATCTGTGACCACACTACTGCTGAATTTTCCTCGGGCTAGGATTTATCTTGGTCTTCAATCCATCTGAACCCTTGATGGGACATTGATTTTGGGCCTGTCATGAAATGTCCCCAATTAGTTGTACGAGTCAGATGAATATCGGTGATAAACGTACAGCCTTCCCTTGGTGACTTGGGCAATGCCTCCTTTCCTCCTGTGGGGATGTTTGTAGGGGCCTCCTCCACACAACAGAGAGGTCTGAGGGTGCTGGCTAGGGTAGATATTAACCACATGCTCTAGGGAGAGGGGACTGTGACAAGGGGGCAGTGTGGCCCAAACGCTGTCACAAGACATCCGTGGTGGGCTCACCCTGGCCAGCAGTCAAACACCTACCCAGCCTCTCGATCACTGCCCTCTCATGGGGAATGGGGAGAAAATGGAAGGAGGGCGAGAAGACTTGTAGGTAGACAAATGCCATAACCTCAAACGTCCTCTCTTCCTTTCCCTGGGCTCTTATTGCTGAGTACAACGCTTATGGTGTGGGATATCCCTTGGTCACTGTTGCTCAGCTGTGCCAGCTGTGTCCCCTCCCAGTCTCAGAATTAGAAACCATCTTTGCATGGACATGTGTCTGGGGAACCCCTGGAATTAGATGACCCCATTGCACAGCCTTGTGTTGTAGAGTGAAGTGGCTCCCTGCTTCTCCTCCATGGTCTTCTCCTCCAGCTCTGTGGGAAGCAGGGGGCAGCTGGGCTCAGGTTCCTTTTTTTTTAAGGCTGTATATTTCATCAGGAGTGAGAGCTCAAACAGTCCATGTCTCAATTACCTTTTTAATTACTCAGTTACCAGTTCCCAATTACTAGCTGTGCCCCTTATATCGGCACTGTCATCGTGCAGCCAGGTGGTTATGGGAGGATCCTCAGCTCTAGGTGCTTAGGATGCGTTGAAAGTGGTTTTTCTGCTTTTCCATGCCACAGTAACTATTCTGTGGGAGGAAGACAGCAGCAGGCATTTGCAGGGCTTGGCTGCTATCTGCCTCTGCTGGTGAGACCTCAAGAGCTTCAGAGGGATTACTGTGGCTTGCTGGGGCTTTTTTTGCTGAGTGTTTTGTTAGAGGGATATAACATTTTGACCTGTCTTTCTGAATTCTTCATGCAGCTGACCTTTTTTTTTTCTGTGTGTGTGATAAAGACAGTTCTCTATATAGAAAACACCCAAAGTATTTTTTTAATTCTATTGTATGGAATGATTTAATACCAAGAACTACACTTCTAAAAGCATTATACTGCTGATAAGCTTTACAGTGGTTTAAGCATTTAAACTTCTTTATTCCCTAGTCTTACCTTTCCTGTTGTTGGCTTAATATGCTTCCATAACATGTTGCTGTTTTAATAAATCAATGCCTTTCAGATTTCTAAAGTCGCTGTGAATATCTGCATAGGTGGCCAGAAGGTACATGCTGGAAGCCTGGCGTTCAGGAAAAAAGCACAATCTTTGGAGCTCCGGCTTTAATAACTCTTCCTGAAGCAGCAATTTTTCCCTGCAGGTTTTCAATTTTTACCTTGTCTGAACTCCAACTTGAAGAACTCACAAGAACTATAAATCATACTGGTACAGGGAGGGTATGGCTGAGTGAAGCTTTTGCTTTAAAGAAAGTATCAGAAGAAAAACCTTTTTTTTTTTAAAGAATCTAACAAAAAAAAAGCAGCCTTGTTTGGGTTCTGCAAGAAGATCATTTGCTAGATTATTTGTGATTTTAGTTGCATCTTCTTTGTGAAATTTTGTTTTGCAGGTACAGATGTGAAAGATGCCCTGGTAATAAGTGTTTCTACAGGAACAAAATGCATCAATGGTGAATACATGAGTGATCGTGGTCTTGCATTAAATGATTGCCATGCAGAAATTATATCTCGCCGGTGCCTGCTTAAATTTCTGTATACACAACTTGAGCTTTATCTAAGGTAAGCTGGAGGGAAAAGGAAGATGAGCTGATCACACGGAGCTGAAAAGGTGTCTGTGTAAAACATCTCTCTTAATTATTTCAATGTGAAACACTTGTCCTGTTGCATTAGGATGTATAATTTAGAGCTCAGGCCCTTTGCCCTAAAGTTTGATTTTAACAAAACATGTATTCAGTTAGGTGTCAATCATGAGAGGAGAGGACAGAAAAAATAATTGGGAATAAGTTTGTAAAGTGTAAACATATAAATCAAAATAATCTCAAGTGGGCTAAAAGGTGGTGATTTTTCATTTGTTGCTAAGTGCCTGAAAGCTCTTGACATCTGGGGATGTCAAGGAGTCTCTATTTCTTGTCTCGATGGTCTTTTAATTTTGTTGATTATAATAACTGTTAGTTTTAGGCTATAAAATTTCCAGACATCCTGTGTTTGTTTTTAATGCCTATTAAGACTGCCCAGCTTATGGTTATTTACGTGTTAATGTCAGTTTTGACTCTAGCTTTATTCTATGTTTCAGCAATAAAGAAGATCAACAAAAATCCATTTTTATGAAATCGGAGCGAGGAGGGTTTAAGCTGAAGGAGAACGTGCAGTTTCATCTCTATATCAGCACATCTCCTTGTGGCGATGCTAGGATTTTCTCACCACATGAAGCAGCACAAGAGGGTATGACAGCAGTCCTACTCAAGCAAGGGTGTTTAAAGTATTCTTTGAGCATGTACAAGTGGCACAGTTAAAATGTAGGTGTCTTCTTTCCTTTTAGTGTAGATGTGTGTTAGACAAAGATCTCTTCAAAAAAAATCTGAGCTGTACTTGTGTGGTAGAAGTTAAGTATAGACTGATCCACCATGTGGTCTTGAAGAGGCTGAATGCTAGCCGAGATAAGCCAGTGAGTCAGCAAGTATTTGTACAGAACTAACCAAACCATTTCACTGTTTCCATCTTTTAACAGTGGTTGTCTGCCTGCCCCTTTCTTGATCTGTCCATTAACTTCATTCTAATGCTGTAACACGCAGAACAGAATTGAAGAGCTACCTGCTGCATACTGCTCCTTCGTGGAAACCTTGGTTTAATTGCAAGTGTGTTTTAGAAGACAGTATTTGTGAGATATGTCTGATGCTGTAGCTAATTTGCAAGGAGCAATAGAAATCGTTATGCAAGCCAGCAGTTACGCAGGCAAATACCTTTAATCGACTCTTCTTATTTAATGCTATCTGTAAAATGCTTTGAGAATGTTTCTCAGCTGATTGTAAGTGATTTTTGTCATTTAGATCAAGGGGACAGGCATCCAAACCGCAAAGCGAGGGGACAGCTACGGACAAAAATAGAATCTGGGGAAGGGACCATCCCTGTACGCTCCACTACCACTATCCAGACATGGGATGGCGTATTGCAAGGAGAAAGGCTACTTACCATGTCGTGCAGTGACAAGATAGCAAGGTGAGATATGGAATGATGGGTTTCCTTGCTATTGCTTTTTATTGCTGAACAGGAAAGGAGGGTTGCATGATACCTGCAGTGAACGTGCAGGTTATTGATTGGCTTATTTCATTGCTTAGATGTAGCATGGGGGTGGCTGTAACTCCAGTGATAAAGCTCTGATTCTTCATCTGCAATTGGTGTCAGATCTTCTGCTGGCTTCAGAAGCAAGGTGAAATCATATCTATCATTCCAGCCACTTTAAGTCATGACAGCTTGGTTTTGTATTTATATCACTGGAAAATAGCAGAGGAATGCCTTTTATTTTTTTCCTAAAGTAGTATAGCATTAGCAAAACAGTGCAATAAATATATTACATTAGTTATATTTGGATAACTTCCTCTGATGTTATACATCCTTGCCGCATCATTGGAAATGTTCAAAGTCAGGTTGGATGGGACTTTGAGCAACCTGATCTAGTGCAGGTGTCCCTGCCCATGGCAGGAGGGTTGGACTAGATGATCTTTAAAGGTCCCTTCCAACCCAAACCAGTCTGTGATTCTATGATATCAAAGATAAATACATTTTCCATCGATAGGTTTACATTTGTATTATTTTATACAGGGAAAATGTGTTGAGTTAAAAAAAAATCTTAATTGATGAGCACTTTTAATTTTTAACTTTAAAATTATTTTAATTTTAGTTTAAATATTTTTGCTGTAATTAAATATTTTGTTTCCAATACTAGCTTTTATTTATATTTTATTCGATTCCTTCTTTGTTATCCTTTTTGACAAAGATTGAAAGATTTTTTTGTTTAAAATCATAAATGGACAAATGATTACCACCCAAAAAAATTGAGCAGCAGTATCAGAATTATGAGAGAGTTGCAACATAATTTTTTGAAATGACTCTGTGTGTTTGCAGCCTCTGTGTTCTTGCAAAATAGATGAGAAATGCCAAGTTTTTCAGCTGATGATATTTTACTTATTTTTTAATTAAATAGCTCTGCTGTTTTGTCAAGTCACAGTTAGCCTGATTTAAAAATTACTAAGTGTATTAAGTTGGAACTATTCTTGTGAACTGTGTATGCCAAATCAAAAATACAGGAGGAAGGTTATGTAATCGCTTTGTTCATCTAGTCTTGTCTCAAGTAATCAGCATCTCTACTAAAGGAAGACATTTTACTTCAGTTTAAATCCCCCTAACATAAATGGATAGGGCCTTTCAGAAGCTAGAATAGTGGCTTGTTGAAAGGTAATTCTACAAAGATTACATTTCGGTTTCTTTTACAATATTTTCAATAAAATTCACCAAATAAATTCCCTAGCTTTATGCCAGGGACTTCTCCCAACCACCTGACACAGTAATTGCGTCACATTCATTTGACTTCTTTTATCACATCGTCATTGCTGTTAGTGCAAGTAAAAAAATGAAGACAGTTGTTGAGCTAGAACAGATTTGACTGTTTTGTTGACTTTGTGTGATGCAGAACAGAATCCATCTCTCGCTTGCGTAGCTAGCTGTCACCTTTCCTTGGGGCTAATGGGAATAATTTTGTTTATGCCAGTGAAGAAAGCAAATAGAACCCCTTGACCCAGAACAAAGACTGTATGACGGGTAAGGAGGCCCAAATTTTCATATTCTTTTTTTTTTTTTTTCACATTTCCCTGACACTTATGACCGTGTTTAGTCCATTTACATTTGAAAGAATGCATTGCTCTGTAGTGTCCAACAGTCAGTCCTCCAGTATGCCTGAGCCCTGTGAATTTCCACTGAGCTTTCCCAAAGGTTCACAGTCCCAGCCTGGAAAAGACATGGATAAATTCGGGTTGCAAGATTGCACAAGGAGGAAAACTCCTTGTATGTGAACAGCCTCATCTGTGTGGATTATATAAATAATCCAAGCTGTTCTTTCTAGCCTCTGAGCGCTTTGTTGCAGTGTGCTGTCTAGCACCCTCCTGAGCCTGGTAGGAACATCCAATAAGTATTGTGAGAAACATGGAAGGGCCATGAACGTAATCCCATTTGGGTCAGAAGCATTAGAACAGGAATATCCTAGTGCGCTAGTGCCTGGTGGCACTGCAGTTGTTAGCGTGTTTTTTGTGACCAGAGTAGCTGTTTTGGGACATTAATATACATGCATTTGTTTTAAATGTATCCTAACCTTGTTTCATGGTACTTTATGATGTCTGGGTTTGTCATTCTCCTTTTGATGTGTTTTTCCACCCACATTCATTTTAAGTTTTTTGGCTTCAAATAATTACTTAACTTCTCATGAAACATTCCAGTTGTGGCTAATGTCTTGCTGAGAAGAACATAATTTTTTTGCACCCTGTTTCATTGGTAGGAAGGCTGTAGGAACTGAGAAGAGCTTTAACATTAGGTGGAGTTGTTAAAGGGGAAGTGATTGGTGCTCTTCTACTCTAAAGAAGGGAAAATATTATTTCTGATAATCTTTCATGTGAAAGAACATCACGTGCCCATGCACTAGCCTCATTTTGGCTTATTCAGAGTGGGAAATCAGAATGAAAGTTTGCAAGTCAATCTTTCTCTGTATCTCCCCAATGGCTTTGTCTTCTTGACCCTACCACCTAGTTTTTTGGGACTGATGAAGTTGCACAAACACATCTTAAAATCCTATTGCATGCTCACTAAAGGCTGCATGTTCTGCAGCTATGTCCATGCCTATCCATGAGTTTGAGAGTTATTTCTAAGTGGCAAGCTCCATGACAGAGCCGTGTGATTTCTGAACAGCAATAGAAAGAGCAGTTCTCCTCACCAGTTCTTAACCCAGGTGACAGTGACCAATGTGAATGTATTCACTTTGATATGTGGTGGTTGTGTGACACCTAGGTAAAAAACCTGGGGAAAAGTGGTAGGAAACCACTACCCAAGATGTAGCATCTAAATAACCAGATGTAGCATGATGTAACCTCTCAAACCAGTGACCTGAGTCTTGACCCAGGCTCACTGGTATGCAGCAAATCCAGGCAACACCAGAAAACCTGGGACAAGCTGTGTGGTTGCCAGCCTAGGTACAGCTACAAGGGAAAACAGATTCTCTTGTCTGTAATTGCAAATCTTACCTCAGGATAAATAAAAAGATGTTTGCGAGAAGTTCTACTGTCAAAGACCATGGACTTCTTCCACTTACTGATTGATAGTGTGGGCTGCTGACCGCGCCACTTCATGTAAAAGAAGCTCTGACTCCACTCCACGTAAAGATGTTGCTGCCTGTTTATGCTGTGGCTCATGAAAGGCACAGGCTGGTCATCGAGATTCAGTTAATCTCTTAAGGGAACAAAGAGAAAATGGATTTAAAATCAGAAAAGAAACCAGATTGCAGTTAGCTGAATGAAGTCAGCTCTGCCCATTCGTTCTGCCAGGTGATGAGATTAAAGCCCAGCTAGATGGGTGTCCACAGCAAGCAGATCATGACCTGCCCAGTGTGGGTCTGAGTTGAAGTTGAGCAGCAGAAGTGTCCCTGCACGTGAATGATGAACCACAGTGAACGTGGTTGCAAAGACAGACAAGTGCTTGTCACTGAGCTACAGAGGTGAAGGCCACCACAGGGCTCTTCTGCAAGCATCCTTGGGGATGCTGCCAGGCTCAAACTTGGCAGGCTGATCACAGCAGTCTTGGAAACCAGAAATATGCCAGAAAACCCACGGGCGCAGCTACTGCAAACACAAGCGCCTTCTGTTCAGAGCTAGTGGGAGCCCCTGGATCTGCAGCTTCCAGCGTCCTCATGGTAGGAAGCAAGTTGCCCCACATCTTGGATGCACAGTGGTCATGGGGAGCTCTTGGTTCACGTTGCAATTCAAAAGACCTTGAAACCTTGTTGGTGTCGTGGTAAGCCAAGCCTCCCTTTGAGATTACTCCCCGAGACAGCTGACATTTGAGCTGTGTGCCTCTGTCATGGAGGAGGGCAGGAGATGCATGTGAGGAGGCAAAATGCTTTCTGGGGATAGTCTGACATCTTCTCATACATTGACACCTTCTCTCCCTTGCCATCAGTTGCAAGTAAAAGATTGACATAAACAAAATGCCTACTAAATAATTTTCCTGTATTCATAGTCATTGCTGTTTATAAATTATATTGATAAGAGCAGCACTTTGAATCGTAAACATGTTCTTGTCAGGTTTTGCAGTCTTATCATAAATATAACTTCATTTTTTCAACAGTAAACTCTCATTATGGTAGTTGAAGGAGACTATTAATTTTCCTATGATGGATTCTGACACCAGTTCCACATGCACACCATTTTAAATGCAACACATAGTGACTGACCTCCTCCATACTACTGTCTGCATAAAAATTATTGAGTGATACTAAGACATTTGATATTAGTGTCAAGCTCTATTGCTTACTGCTGTTAGGCTCCCCTCATTTCTATGTTTTCTCTAAAATAGTGCGAATAACAGAATTTCTATGCAGTTTGGGTTTGGAAAGTTCAGAGGAGAGTTTTTACCTGAAGCATGTGTTTTCAACCTGTTTTTTTTTTGCAAGAAGTGCACTAGCACACCCTGTGAAAGTGTTCCTGCAGAGTTAAATTTTACTTACCTTTTCATGTATCAAGAGTTGTGAAATCAGCTGTGTGTCATGAAGAAATCAATAGACCTTTTAGGAACCCACTGTAGATACCCTTGCCTCTGAGCACACGGTAGTCTAAAGCAGAAATGTAACAACACAGCAAGGAAGAGAGGACTCCTCTTGATTTGGTGTCGGTCTCTGGTTTCTCTGCCCTCTTTTTTTAATGCAGTGTGATTGAGAACAGCAGAAAGGTTGAGAAAGTGCATCCATGCTCCAGGTTGTTACCAATAGTGGTGAATACAGAATAAGGAAACCAGTGAGTATGATAAATTTGTAAAATTCAGATTTCCCCAGTGCAGTGCTTGTCTATAAAACCTCAGGTGAGCACACTACACAGAGAGTATTCTCTGTGTAAATAGTCAGGAGTTGAACACAATTCATGTGCACAGATCTGCAAAGGCCACCGTGAGGCTCTGTAATGGTGGTGAGATGTTGTGGTTTGAAAGAGCATTTCTCTGGATGCTCAGGCACAAGATTACTTCGTAGATGAGGTAGAGGACATGGCAAAATCTTGGTGACAGGGAAAATCAGGTCTTTTAGTTTCACTGTAGCTAAGTGTGCATGGAGAACTGTGAACTGTAGAGCAAAGTGGGGATACAAGGCACCCCAAGCTATACTCCCAGGGAAACATCTCAGTAGCATTTCTGAATTGAAGTAGTTTTTGATTCACACCTGAAATTTTTCAGATGGCTGAATTTTTCATGCTAAACAAAAATACTCAGTGGAAAGAGAGTTTTTATATAAGAAAAAGACTTCATCAAAAAAAAATGATCTGCTGGTGCAACTGATGGAAGTTTCTCAAAATAACAAACCTGATACCAAATGAGAGCACTGTATGTAATTTTATATTATTTCTTCCTCATAGCAAACAGTGAATATATGAATTTATGAAATAATAATGAGTTTAGAGAGGAATAATAAGAGGTTACTAAAAGGATACATGTTATATGTCAGTTAGACCAGATGTAATTTGTTGCTTCTTAGACAGTTTGCTCCATCTTGCATCATTTTGCTCAGCAGAGTGGCTCCTCCAAAATCAATAAGAATATCTGCAGGAAAAAGCATCATTTGTCCAGTGCCTCTTTCCTTTCTAAAAGCAAGCTAACTTTCAGATGGGTTCGGGAGTGTGCTTTCGGTAGTGTATTCTCTGATGGAGAATGTGTTTTAGGAGACTCCCAGCACCCGTGCCCAGGTGCTGCATCCCTCCTGTGTGCTGCATCTCCCTGCTTCTCAGCGGTGGTCCCGCAGTTGTTTGTGGAGCTGTGCTGTAAACCAGACTAGAGAAACTGCCTCTTCACAATACAAGGCCAGGGTTTGTTTTTATTTTTAAAAAACTTGAATCATGTCACTGATCTGACTTTATGGAAAGCCATACGAGCAATAGAATCAGTAGGCTGAGGAGGATCAAGGTGGTGATAGGCAGAGTCCTTCTCAGTCAGGCTTAATGCGGGGGAAATGATGGGGTGCAACTTCACACTTTATAGCAGCAGCAAATTACAGCATTCTTTGACTGTTGTCCTCCTTATGTTTTTGAACTGTTTGGAGCTGCTCAGTGGCCAGATAGTCAGATAAAGTTATCATTTCTTTTTTTCCTTGTCCCAGAAAAGCAACAGTAGCTCATACGTGTAATGATAGGAACACTGAACCTCCTAATCCAGGTGCCATTGCAGTGTGTTAGGCCATTGTGATGTGTTGGCTGGCCTGTCCAGGGAAAAAGAAGAGCTGTGGTTTTGATTTGCAGCTCTTGTTTCCCTTCTCATGCTTAAGTACTTTTCTAATTATTGCTAGAAGAGCTTTAGAAATTTTGCTGCCACATGAAACATGGTAGGGCTTAAACATCACCTCAGTGAGCCCCTGGTAGAGAGTGAACCAAATTGCTTGGTGACTGAATGATCTTCTGTCTCACAAAAGGCAGCTCAGCAGTGAAAGGCCAGTTCAAGATGAGTAAATAAGCCATTGTTTGAACTTTCTGGCATCACATCAGGTTGCCTTTCCTTGTGCCGTGCATCACTTGCAGAACTGCAGAGTTGAAGATGAAAGAGTATTGCACGCTGCTGAACACGCAGCTGGCATTCGGCCACAGGTTTCTTCATCCACACCAGGTTCCCCAGGTTCCCTGGCATTAGATGACTGACTCATTGATGGAGAGCTGTTCAGCCCAAGAACTATGGTGGTACTCAGCTGCTGAGTGAATCACCATTAACTGTAGTGAGATCTAGGCACCCAGCTCAAATCAAGGCACCTTCCTGGAAGTGCTGGCAGTCTGGACCTAAATCCTGTGGCTCGTGCTTTGTGTCAATATAAAAGCTTGTATTTTAAATGTCAGTTTTATTTTGAAGTTTTATAAAGGTTGTGAAAGAAAATTCTCGTAGTAACTTAAAACCAGAACACTCAGAATATGTAAAATACTGTCATAAGAGGCATTGGTTTTATGCTCAGCTGAGACAAGCATCTCACATTTTTCCAGTGAGGAGTTTTACGTTGGAGGGTGTCTCCCTGCCTGCTGAGGTGTTCTTCCCCTTTGGCAAATCTCTTGTCTACATGCTTTACTTTAGGCATTTCAGTATCGCCATTGATGTGATGCAGCATTCCTGTATTCTGCTTACTCTTGTGCTTTAGTGCTTTTCTCTCTTGCAAACATGGTGCCATTTTCCTGCTTTAATAGTGGAAAAAGGTACTGCATGGGTCCGGTCTGCTCTGTGATCTGCGCAGTAAGACTGGACCCGAGATCAGGTCATTTTACGTGGGAGCTTTGCATTTTTGCCCATGGCCGGTGTAGGAGAGATTTAGACTGGTGAATTAGTGATGGGAGAGTTGTCTTCCATTTTCACTTTCTTGAGCCATCAAATGCTCCTAAATGAGTACTGTGCTGTGGCCAGGGTCTATGTCTGCTCTACTGCAGTGTGGAAAGGTTCATTTCTGTGTTATATATAATCTACATCTGAGCCTTGGAAGGTTTGAGTTTGTAACCTAGATTTAAGTCGCTTCAGTTACTTAACCCTTTTCTGATACTATTTTTAATGTGAAGAAAAAATCCTTTGCTTAATTGTTTCACTGGAAAGGCAACGCTGACTTTGTTTTCTGTAATAAATGTTGCGCTTTCTGCTCTGCGCCTCACGCACGGTTTGTAGTGAAATACAGAATTTGACCCATTAACTTCAAAAGAAGTTGTGGTTTCAGTAAACTTAGTACTTAGATTGACAGTATTTGTTGGCATGCATTCTGACAATTCGTGCCTGTAAAAGGGAAGGATGAGGCAGTTTTACTATTTCAGGAGGCAATGCCTGTGGCCTTTCGAAAACTGATGCGTGGTATTGGAGTAGCTTCTTCTCAGTTTATATCTATAAAGGTTGTTTTTAGTGTACGTGCTAATGGAAGTGAGAAATTACTGTTTGACAGAAAGAAGTACAGTATAAAAAAGGAACAACAAGGAAGTCTCTGTGCAATCCTTCCTTTTGACTCTGTTACAATCTGCAGAACTTCATTTGGGTTTCGTGTTTATCTCTGCATTACTGGCAGTTTCTCATACAAGTATATGTTTCAGTAGAAAAGTATATGTTCTTTTATTATAATAATTGAAATTTAAAGCTGGTTTTATAAACTCAAACACCATCCAATCCTGCCTAATCAATATTAAGAACTTGAGGCTTTGGTTGTATGAACGGTTTCTGCAGCAAGCCAGCTGCTTCGAATCCAGTGCTCATGAGCATGTACTGCAGTGGTAAACGTGATGCACCACACCCCAGCAAAAAAGCAGGCGTGTGGGCAGCCACAGAGTAGCTCTTGTAATACCAGTTCATACAGTCCACCTTGCAGAAGCTTGTTCAGGTGTCCATACTCCTCCTCTTCTTTTAATCAAAAGAAGTTGAGCAAGACAAACTTCAGCTTTCATTTTCTGTGCTGGAGAAGGTCAGCAAGTGTGGGAAGAAGCAGCAAAACACAAGCTCTGGAAATACTGAAGACTGAAGCAAGGAAAAGGGTCTGGCAAAGGTTTTATTTAGGGAGCTAGGGCTTGCCAGAGGAATGCTTTGGCCTTTTTTAAAATGTCCATCTGTCACTCAAGTACTGGTCATGAAAAGTAAAATGTGATGTGCCTAACTGACGGAAGCTCTGTTTGTGTGCCTGAAAGTTTCAGATACAATTGTAAGACCCCAGTTTGCAATGCTCAGGCTTGAATTCTTTTGAGATGTTTCTTCCATAATATTATCTGTGTCTGTAGCAGTCCATATGCTTCTCTATGCTTGATGTAGGTAATACTGCAAATAACAAGAAAATACTATTGTGATTCATTTGGCACTTGAAATACCTCTCTGCTTACAAAATTCTAGTCATGGTAAGGTCCTTAGAAAGGCATCTAGGCCCTGGGAAGCAATAATGTTCACTTCATATCTTTGCTCTGATGTTTGGTTGGTGATTGCATTTTCAGTGTTCTTCAAAATACGCCTTTATTCAATGTAAAATATGTTTTATTTTTTATTAGCACAGTATTTTTACTCATTCATTAGGACCAGCTTTTTTAATGACAGGTGAGTAAGCTAATGCACATTGCCTCCATTTTCATTCTCAGTAAAGAGAAATTGTTTCCTTGGATTGCAATTTTTGGTTTACTTTTTTTTTAAATATTTTGCAAGTCTTGTAGCCAATATGTGTAGTTCAGTTTTTGCAGTAGTGAAGCAGTTGTGCTATATAGTTTCTAGCCTGAAATGATGATGATGTGTACCCATGCCATCCCAGCACAAGCTGCAAGAAACACTGTTAGCAACATCTGAGTTCCCTGTTTTCCTAGGGGAACCTTGCAACCTGGTTTAGGATGGGCCTTTTAATAAGGACATATTAAAATGCTATATAAGCACGAGAGCTTCAATTGTGCTCATCTGTTTTATTCAAGCATGAAAAGAAACTTTCCTGCTACTTGTGTCTGGGTGTTGCAGTTGTACTCAAGTATGCTATTTTAATAGTGCCAAGGTGTTTGCAAGTATACCTCAGAGACAAGGACAGTCAGAAAACTCTGCAGGAGACTTCGAGGTTTTAAAAAATACTTTGTATGACTGTTACATGCAAACTGAGAGCCAAAATGTGATCAAACGAACACAGGTACAAAAAAACGTCGGTATTTTGCTCCTATGCATGCTATATCCCTGCCACCAGACCTGATCCAGTGTAGGTCACAGTGGTGCAGGTAGGGATTTATGGTTGCAGTTTATGAAGCAGCTAAAGTGAGCAAAGAGTATATGTACTCTTTGCATATTTTCAGTTTTCAGATTCAGTTTTCTCCCCGCTCGTGGATATTGCAAGCAACTGCATATGTCCTTTCTGGCAGCAGGATGTGGACAGTTTGGCTAGGGTGTGAAGGACAAGCTTTCCCTTATGGTGATGAGGTGCTGAGGTCTTGCAGACACAATCCTTCTTGTGTTCTGGGAAGGATGGTTTGCCCACTGCCAGGTGTCTTTTGGAGGCATCAGCTACTGTTTCTGACTGAGGATCTCACAGTTTGGCTTTCTCTGATTGAATAATCCTGCCCATCTCTGGCATTAGGGTGCTGGAAATGCATCAGCAGACATGTTAGTGGGGAAATAAAGTTATGGAGTCTGCTCCTGAAATGGATGCTGACAGTAGACCTGTTGCTATAGGTCAGGATGTACTCAGGATTTCATTGAGCATCCCATAAGCTGATCTCTGAAATTCTGGCAGGTGTCACAGCTATGCTACCATAGTCATGTGCTGGTCAAGAGGAAGGGTTGAAAGTCTGGTCCATTGTGATTGACTGCTATTATGTCTGGCAGATGTTAATTGTTCCATTAAAAAGAAAGTGTTTTTTTTTGTTTTTTTGTTTTGTTTTTCCCTCCCTCTTAGGTGGAACGTATTGGGTATTCAAGGAGCCTTACTTAGCCTCTTTGTGGAGCCAATTTACTTCTCTAGCATCATCTTGGGGAGTTTATATCATGGGGATCATCTATCCAGAGCCGTATACCAGAGGATAGCAGAGATAGAAGATCTACCACCTCTTTATACACTCAACAGACCTTTACTTAGTGGCAAGTATCTAATGGAGAAGGCCGTGCCGGTAACTAAGTCTGTTCCAGTAGCAATGTGATTTTGCGGTTCTCAAAACTTTGCAAATTATGTACTGTGAGTAAACTGCTTTCTGGTTACAACAGAGAAGTTATGGTCTAAACCTAATATAGATACTCAGTCAGAAATACCATAGCAAGGACCCTTTGTGAGTTAAAAGGTGGAAAGAACTGGGGTATGAAACTTTGGATGCTGTTTTGCATAATTGCTGTCTGGTGCGTGCCCTAGCAATATGTGAGGCAAGTTGAAGGCCCCGGCTTAGTGAAACCTCTTCCCACCCATGAAATAGTGTGTTAGCTCTCACTGTCACTTCTCTTGCCATTGCAGATATTTGTTGAACATCCACGTCATTAATCAGTATGCCAAGACAGACACATTTGGTTCACAATGTCTAGATCAATAACCAACTAAAAATGGATGGAGAGAACATCACAGCTGCCATTGGTTGTATTTTCTTTTTGTCATCAATCTCTGTTGGATGCAGGATTGGCTTTAATTAGCATGGCACCCAACTTGTTTGCATGACCCAATAATATTTTAATTTCCACTTTGTAGGTTAAGGCAAAAATGCTGCATTCAGAGCCTGGTGGCCCATTCTTTGGGAATGTTTTTAATAGAGTATTAAATATATCTGACAGACAGCAATATGGTAAGCCCTGGCCATTGTAGTTAGTGGTTGTCTTTTGCAGCTGCTGTTGAACATTTAAGTACTGTTCTTTGGCTTTGCGCTGATCCTAGGCTCTAGTGGGGCTAAAAGGAATGGCAGTATTTGAATTAACAGGTCGTAGTTTCTAATGGAGCCGTGACTTTCAAAGGAAAGTTCTGAAGTGTCTTAAATTCTAAAACTGCTAGTTACAGTACTGCTGTGAAAGCTTGAAAACTGAAATCTCTTATCCTCCCTCTCATTGTGTGCATTGCTTTGTTCTGTAGAGCTTGGCTTTTAGCATGTGTCTGTTTATTTTCCAGGGAAAAAAAAGCTCAGTATTTTAAAGCATGTTTAAAGTTTGACATGAATTTCTAAAACAGATTTAGGGAGGGAGTGGGGAATAGAGTATATTGAACAACCAGCATTTCTTTAGGTAAGAAAGGTAATTAATAAGGATTCCCTGGACTGGGACATATTAAAATGTTAAGTAACGTATTTGTCCTTATATTAGCAATTAAGTAACAGTTACAACACTCACAGTACCAAATATTACATTGTTGTATGGGCGTAATAGCTGATGTATGGACTGTTCCTGCCTGATTTTGGAGAATTTTTATCAGTTCTTCAAGACAGCAGGTTTGGGGTGGGGTGGGAGGAGTTTTTGTTATCCTTTTCAGAACATATAATAGTACCTTGTCTTCTTAAAAATCATCTTTCTGAAATATTGTTATCATCTATTTGCCATGAAATAGCACCATCTGTTTAAACAGTTCAGTTGGGAATTGCTGAGCAGTAGAGAGAGTTCAGAAATGTTCTCAGCTGTTGAGTTTTCATGAAAATACACGTCTCAAAAATATACAGGAAGCTGCTTTGGGAGGTTGGGCAGAGAATTGTGTTGATGGATTTTCTTCTACTGGTTCAGTCTTGAAAGCTAGTCTTCTGACCCATGCTGTTGGATTCAGCGGGGGCATTTGTGTAGCTACCCATCCGCTCTTTGATTCACACATTTTACAGTGTATTCTTACCTGGAATAAGCACCGCAGAAATACCTCTCCCCAGTTCTATGTTCCTCCTGGTACCACAGACACAACTGTGTGATCGTGACTCATTTCTACCAGAGGAATGAACTAAGAGAAATAGCTGTCTTTTCCCACTGTCTCACCTGTTTAGCTGAGAAAGTACTGTAAAAACTGTTTTTTTCCCTCTCATAAAACCAGTTTTATGACTGCAGGGACAATTGCATTAAGTCAAAGTCAGACTGAGTTATTGTTATCTACTGCTAAAAATTGTCTTTTCATCATCTTTCTCTCCTCATTGGAGATTTTCTACTTATACCTTCTTTTGCCAGCAAGTTAAATGTGAACATGCATATCAGAGTAGCTGGTGTTCAGCTAGGGGATGCGGGAAACACATATATTGGTAGAAAACTCCCTCCGTGTGCTGACTCTTGGAAGCCTTGGTTGCAGGATCCAGCCTTTCGCGATGCCTTTAGCACCACAGCAGTGAGGGCACGTGAGCTCTCACTGAGAATTGTCCAGCTCGTTTGAAGAGAAGACCGGTTTGAATCTTGTGAATTTCTAGAATAATCTGAAAAGGGATAAATTTCTCGATCAAATAGAATGGGGATGATTGCATAAATCAGCCAATAACAAGTGTCAGTCTGCAGGGTAATCTGCACAGACTCTTTTTGGAGCCATTGTGGGAGGTGGGCATGAAGGAGTTCACCCGGGGGGGAAGTAGGGTGTTACATATAGAATGCAAGCTTTTCATTACTGGAGGCAACTAATGTGAACCAGATCTCATCAGGCATCTGTCCGTATGGTTCCTGTTGCTGGTAGGTGTACCTCAGATGCCCAAGGACCTGGGCTACTGGCATCCGCTGGGGCTATGACCACAAAGCAGACAGCAGGCTGGACCCCAACGTGCTCTCCTGTCTGCAACGGCTACTCAACTGAAGCCCAAACGCTGCAGTAGTGTTTGTTTTTGTGGACAATGCCTTTTTTCTTAGCTGTGATTATAATATTAACACAGGCATCTCTGTTTTGATGTCCAGTCAGTTGATAGTTTCTTATGCTTTAGTTTCTCTAGAGCTTCCCATCTTTTACTAGAGTATTATCAGAAATTACGTTGTTGGCGGTTTTGACCCATTCCTCATGGTGCTGCTGACAGGTGTTTTCTATTTCAGTTCTTGGCTGAAACATCCTGGAGCAGTGTCACATCTGCTGATTGTCTTGTCACCAGCATAAGAACTGTCTTAGGTAAGACCAAGATATTAAGGTACGATCCATCCGGCCCAGTGCTCTTTTCCACAGGTAGTTAGGCAGTGAAAAGCAAAAGGAAATAGTAAGCCTCTGCAGATACCTCCTGAGAATCGCAGCAGTAATCTGTGGATCAGGGACATCCAGAGTCAGGTATTGAGAATCTTTGTGTTTAGAAATCCTTAATGGATCTTTCATTCGTGAACTCCTGGTTTTCTTTTTTGAGCTGGTTTAAACTTTTTACCATCCACAGTCTCCTTTAGTAAGGAGGGCTGTAGGACATGTAAAGATTTGTGCAATGGAATTTCCTTTCTGCTAATTTAATTAGATGTTCCTCAGTGCTTTGTATCATACAGGCTGTAAGCAGTTGTCATGGCGCTTTTGTCATGGTATTCAGTTTTCTATATCTCTGCCATATTCCTACATAAGTCCTATTTTTTGCAAGCTGAAAAGTCTTAGTCTGCTTTGTTGTTCCTTGCATGGAGACCCTTACATGTAAGGATCATCCCTTCCATTTTACAATTGCATTTTTGAGCTAGTAAGACTGGAGCAGCACCTGATACTCAAGATAAAGCAGCAGTACTGATTTATATGGTGGCATCATGATATTCTGTTCAGTTATGTGGTCCTTCAGTAATAATTCCTAACATTCACTTTGCTGCCTTTGATTACTGTTGATCATTGACCTGACCTTTTGGTAGCACTAAATATTAGAAACTAAAATCTTATTCCTGAATGCTAATATCCAGCTCCAAGTCCAGCACTCCTTATGCAAAATTGCTTGTTTTTTTCCTCATGTATATTACTTAATATTTATCTGTGAGAAATTTCATCTGCCTTTTTATTGCCTGCCACCCTATGTTGTGAACTTTTTTTCTGCTACTCTTTGCAATTGCTTCTCTTATTTACCTTCTCAAATAACGTAGTATCATCACCAATCTTATTCACCTTGTTTTTTCCCACACACACACTTTCCAGGTCTGCACAGAGCTTGAGGGTCTCCAGCTGTGTTGGCTCTTCCCAAGGAGAAGGTGTTCATTAAGTCTGTTTTTAAGGTATACATTGAACAGACAGGCCTTCTAGTCCCTGGATTCTCTAAGAATTAGTATCACACTGGCCACCTCATTCTTCAGTTACTAAGGCAGTTTTTTGTTGAGTCTTTCCCAATATTGTTTTATTTACATCTGTGCCCAGTAGGGCGGTATTGTAGTTCCTGCAGCCTTCCTGGTGCAGATGTCATGTTTATTGACTGGTAGTTCCCTGGCACACCTCTAAACTCCTTAAAAATTGGAGTTGCATTGGCCACCTTTCATCCTGGAGAACCTGTGTGGTTTGTGATGAGAGGTTATGTACCATTGACTGCTGTTCCTGCTGCCTTGTCTTTAGTTTCATTGAACATGGTTGAATATTGTCTGGGTGCCGTAACCGGTGTTTGCTTACTTCATACACATGTACTAGAACTATTTTTACTGGCACCTCAATTTTGAGATGGCTCCTCTGGCACGTTGCCTGTGAAGAGGGGCTCTGGCCTGGGAACCTACCCACCCTTTTTGCAAAACATTCATTCATTTTTTGTACACAAGAAGACTTTGGCCACTACAGCAAGAGCTGTTATTATAAATGTTTATTCCTCAGCACTTTTCTGACTGCTATCTACCTTTGCCCTTTTTTTTAAAAAACAAAAAAAAATCCTTCAGCAGAACTTTTGGTGATTTTTTTTGGCTGTTTCCTTGGTACCTTATCCTCCTGTTCACATTGGTGTTTTTCAGCTGTCTCCTTTTTAATTAAGCTTTTTTGAGCTCTGTCCTCAAAGAACTGTCAAGCTTTATTATTTATATAAGCACTGGCACAAAGAGCTGTGACCTTTGCTTTTGTTTATTATATCCCATTATAATAATATTCAAAAATAAGTTCTGAGTGATGTTCTCTAAATAGCTTAGTTATATCAGTTTTCAAAGGAGAATAAAATATTTTACTTTCTGTGCTAGCTTTCTCTCCCATTGCTAGTTTCAGCTTATTGTGCTATGTTCATGTCTAAGTTTTGAGGGGGAAGATATGATCCACCTAAAGTGTTATCAGATGCTTTGCTTTTGAGATGACCTTTATTCCCTGTCCGTGCTACCTGTGATCCACCTTCAGGGACTCCTTTGCCATCTCTCCAGGGTTCATGCAGATAATTAAGCAGCTGAACAGACTGTTGTTATTTAAGTCTGTTTGAAATTCTGAATCTTTAATTTATTTAATTCATCAAAATAACCTAAGGAATGCAATTGTATGATTGCCATGGAAATGTAGTGCATACTGGATGTTCAGCTTCCTCATCTTTATTTGATTTGCTTATGCAGGTGCTTGCGATGTCACAGGTGTCGAAGTAGCTGATAGGGCAGGAGCAGGCACCCGGCTTGTGCAAGTGCTTGTAATGGTGCAGGTGTCTGAGTAGTAGGAGCAGGCTCAAGGAGCAAATGGTGTTTTGCAGTACTCCTCGATGAACTATATCTGATTGCTGTACTTGTTCAGTAGTGTATGGAAAGAAAGCAAAGGTAATAGTATAGATATCATTAAATGAAAGAAAAAAGATGACTGACCTGCTTGTCATGTGGTGGCAATTTCTTAGCCCTCTTGCCTCAGTAGTTTTGGTAAAACCAATATTTGATTAAGAAAGAGGTTTGTCAGCGTGGGTCTGTTTCACATAAGCTTCACAACAGCAGCCTGAATTTATATGCTTTTGGAGACTAAGAGTTCAGATTTGTTTTGTGTGCACCCAAAATTTATGATTTATTAGGTGTTTAGGTGCAAGCTTCTTGTTGTGTGACTCATGGAGTGGCAGTGTTTGCTCTGCAGCATTTGGATTTCAATGGCACAGGACATGCACAGGCGTTGTGCATGATCAGGTCCAGTTTTCAGGAGGTGTGATGTACATGTTCATTGACAGCTGCTCAGAAGGACCACAGAAGCTGTGATGAGGACTTTTCAATTCTCATCTTGTCATAAAGCCCTGTTCTTGCTGGGTCTTCCTCAAGTATTGCTTGTGTGATATTCTTGATGGTACCTGCTCAGCAGGGACTGCTGTCTGCCCTCCTGGATTGGTCAGTGTGTGGATCCCACATCCCTGCTCACCGATGCTCAGATTTACAGGGTCTAGATCTATGGCATCCTGCTGTATTTCAGCTCCTGGATGCATCTCCTAAAAGAAATCAGAAAAGAGCTCTTCAGGAAACTTTTGTTCCAATTCTCAACTTTTTCAGCTTATATTTTAAGAAAATGGGGAACGGTAGGGTTATTTTTTTTATTATTTACTTATTCACTTAATTACTGGTTATCAGTCATAGTGACCAGGTTGACATAAACCAAGCATAAAAATACAACAGCTTCAGGCAGTTCAGTATGATTGGTATTTCAGAATGTTTGTTTATTTAGTAAATGAGGAATTGATTACAGTAAGCAAACTGAATTTTGCTGTGTTGTTCAGACCTCGTAGGTCTCACACACTCTCCACGCTGGGCCCAGAGGTGCTGTGAGACCTGGGCCAAGTGAGCCAGTCCTGCACTCGGGTGCCTGAGGTTGGCTTAACTTTGTTTATTAGATAGATTGTGTTTCAAATATCAGACAGAAATGCATCCTGCTGCAATACTTATGTTCAATTTATACAAATTCACTAGATTTTATAAAGTGTAGGACCTAGCATAACCTCGGAGTGGTTTTGAAATAGGCTCTCAGTGAGAGTTGCGTTAGAGTAAAAATGGGATCTTTACTTATTAGAAAGAAAAAAATCCCGTTTGTTCTGGTGAGACAACTGAGACATCTTAAAGGTAGAGTTTTGCCACCCCTATGATGTCTGCAGGATCAAAAGCAATGTGCTCCTCAGCTTTTCCATAGCACACACAACCCAAACTTGTGGCCCTGGCTGCTGCTTGCAAGCACCGAGCGCCATCCCGCTGCATATCCGGGAGAGGAGTTGCACGCGCATGGCAGCAGCTGCCATGATCTTCAAGCACAGTACTGTAGTCATTATATACAGTGCGTCTCTGCAGCATTGGGGTGCTGTGGAGGAATAAATCCTGCCCTGGGCAGGCAGCTAGCCTCGCTTCACACTTGGGTTAGACTTCTGGTGGCTTTGCTTTTTCATTAGTAGAGATGAAGCCGTATTTGAGACGTGTCACACAATTTAACATCTGAGCAAAATGATCTGTGTCCTCTCTTGAGTCCTGTGTTTCGCCATTTCTGGGCACTGTAAGTAGCGACGGGCATGTAAAGTGGGGAGGCAGCTGAAGCATAGCCAGATTCATGCTGAAAGACTCAAATATCTGCCAGTTTTGGCTTTCTGTGCAGGATGCTGAGGATGTCTAACTCGGATGCACACAACGTCAGTGCTGCTGCCTGTGCTAGTCACACCATGCCCCGGTGTGGTCCGTAAGAAGGAGGAAATAGATTGGTAGCTTTTAATGAAACATGCTTGACAGATAGATACTGAAATGTAGGCACCTTCATGCCTTAGTTTGCAAGGCATCCTGCCATCTCATACCGCTGCTCTCCATTTTTATGAGGGAAAGTGAAAAAGCACATTGTAGGCACTTCTAAATAAGCACAACCTCACTGAATAAGACTGCAGTCCAAAGTTGTTAGCTGAATTTTAACTGTGTGTTGAAACATGACCAGGGTTCATAGTTTCACACCCATTTTGAAATGAGATAAGCAACAGGCACCTAAATTTTTACAACAGCAAAGTGAAAGGGAGATTGGAGAGTTATAACTGTCAAAACCTCACAGCATCTGCTCTTTCCTACACTCGACTTGTCCCACTACTGAGTGGGCTCTGAGAGCAGCGGTTTCTTGTGCAGGAGCAGAGCAACTTTTTTTCTGCTTCATAGTTATTTGTGGATTAATAATTAGTTCATTTGTTTGCCCTGTAAGCAAGACCAGATCCTCCTGAGATGGATGTGGCAAGGCGCTCATGTTACCATCCACATGGACCCTTGCCACAGGCCTCTTTGCAGTCCCCTCTGCTGAGGAGGCTGTTTTCTCACAGCTCCAGCAATGCACATTTGCCCTGCTAGGAAGGACAGAAGGAGAGAGCACTTTAGCCAGGGTGAGAATGAGATGTGCATGGTTGTGCATGCAACCGTGAGTTGGTGAAAAATCTGCAGGAGAATTTCCTCAGAATAAAAGATCCACTTGTAAAACTGCTTAGCGATGTGATTTCAGTAGCTCTGCTGTATCACTTACTCCTCAGTAAAAACAAAAATCATGAGTTAGTATTTACTGTTGTCATTAAACATTGCTTTTCTTTCAGGTATTAGCAATGCAGAAGCACGTCAACCAGGGAAAGCACCAAACTTCAGCGTGAACTGGACAGTAGGAGACACTGGTCTTGAAGTTATTAATGCTACAACCGGCAAAGATGAAATGGGTCGTGCATCTCGCCTTTGTAAGCATGCTTTTTACAGCCGCTGGATGCGTATTCATGCAAAGGTATATCTTCCAGAGTGCTAGATTTTCCACTTCATCTTAATTCTTAATGAAACATCTGTGCATGCTGCTTTCTGTATTCAGAAGCCACTTTCTGAGCCTGTTTTAAGCTGAGCCTGGTGTTAGCTAGTGCTCCATGTAGTAAGTGAAAAGAACAAGTCGTTTGTTTAGCTTATTTTTTAATTTGATGATGAAAGGTCCAAAACACTTGCAAGGATCTAATAATCCTTGGTTTATAGCTAAGTAAACAAAGGGTGGTATCTCCTTTAAGCTTGCCTTCTCATTTAATTTATTTGGAAGGATAATCCCAGTTTCACTGCAATCGAACATACTGAGGTTTCGCTCAGTCATCTCTTAGAAAGAAAAGCTTCAAGAAAGTATCTGTCAGTGGCTTTTCAGTGTCTAGATTTCTTCCACCAAAGGCAGTTGATAATCCAGAGGAAGCAAAAGGCAGGGCTAGCTGGGGTGAGACTAGTCCAAAGAGTGCCTCTGCCATGGTGTGGCACTGCAGAAGGGCTTGCTTTGCAAGAGGCAAACATTGTATTTGGGTGCGGTGAAGCTGGGTACAGAGCCGTGATGGCTGGAATGAGCAGTACTGTGTACTTGTCTGCCTTTGCCTGAACATTTGGTTTAGTAGTTCATTACTTTGTTTTAATAGCTCAGTCACTCTCAAACTGTTTGGCTTAATAGTTTCTTGTCTGTTTTCTTTTCTTGTCTTTAATCCACACAGCTTTCCTCCAGCTTGCGCTCAAAGATCCTCAAGCCTAACCTGTACCACGAAACCAAGCAAGGGGCCACCGAGTATCAAACTGCCAAAGAGTGTTTGTTTAAAGCATTCCTGAAGGCAGGACTTGGAGCCTGGGTGGAGAAGCCCATAGAACAGGATCAGTTTTCTCTCACGGTCTAATTCACAGACTGCACATCACTTTGGAAAGGGGGTTGTTCTGGAAATTCCTGGTGTCCAGCATTGCTTTCTGGCATCTCCACAGCTGTCAAAACATCTTTTTACTGTTTGGAGTTGGGTTTTTTCCTTTGTTTTTTTTTTGAAACTTCATAGTAACTGTTTCTGTTTTGCCTGAGTATTGAAACTCAATGATGATCTGACACATAATTGTATATTTTGTTATGGGAAGGTAATTTCTGGTGTATTTCTAGAAATACTTTTACTGTAGAAAACTTGCAGTAAGGCTGTCCTTACAGTATACAATGACTCATTTTTTCTGGGTTAAAATAATTTCTTTTTTTAATTCAATGTCATCAAGTGCATGAAGAAATGAAAGTTTCTCTAGGTTTTACACCACACTCTTAGGAAGTAGCTTAATTTTTTTTAAAAGAGAATAGGTGACAAAGCTGATTCTACTCCTCTGTTCACTTGGTTTTGAACTGCAGATATTTCTAGCATATAGACCACAGAGCCAGAATGGAGTCTGGACAGCTAGTTTTTCCCCACTTCCTTGCTCTTTAAAACCAGCTGCTGAAAATTTCATGTCTTTGATGTATGTATTTATTAGTCTGTGATCCAGTTTTTAACATGCAGCTTTTTATTCTGTTTTTAAAAATACATTTACCTCCCATTTACACACATTGTGAAGTCTTCATTTTTTTTACCATTGTAGACTGGAAACAGCAAAATAATTATTTGTAAGTTAAGAAGTTTAGTCTATAACGTGCAGAAACATGTTTAAGAAGTAGGTGATTTATATATCCCAAGGACTCATCAGAATACAATCGTAACTGTAACAGTAATATGACAACTTAAAAAAAAAATCGCTCATTTTAAGGGCACTAAGCCTAAATTGCCAAAAACAGTCACTTGCTGGGTATTGATTGGTCTCCTCTCGAAGAAATGAAAAGCTCTCGTATGGACAAAAAGTTGTTAAAACTTCTTTCCTGTGAGTTATATCTGCTTTCACCCAAGTTATTGTGTCTCTGACATTTCCTTGCCTTTTGGCTTTACGTGTGTGATGGTCTTCATGAAGCTAATTAGGTAAGTTGCTTTCAAATGTGCTTTCGTTTGCTTTTACGATTACTTAGAAAGCTGTTTTTCCTAAAGGTGTAGACACTTCTGCTTTATGTAAAAATGTAAGATAGAAGGGCAATATTGTGAGATCAGTTTGATTAACTGGTGTATACACATTTTTAGGCATTTTTAAAAACACTTTTTAGTACATGATGTTTAGGAGCAATGAGACAATGTCTGGTATCGCTTCTCTGCTCACATGGCGTGTATCCAAACACATCCCTTGGCTCATGCTCATCCAGGTATCACCTGTGCTTTCTGAAGAGCATCTCCATGTTCCTTTTGCAAACGATGAAGGTTATGCTTTGTGACATGGGAGTTTGCCTGACAAAATCAAATTGGTGCACCACCGCTCCAGCTGTTGCTTCCTGTCCCTCTGCTCCACCGCCCCTTGCCTGTGCTGCACGGGACATCAGATCAGCGGGCAGGTCCATGCTTTGAAGTCAAGTCAAGTGTTACTTTCAGACCCACATTGGGTCAGAGATCCAGTTTAGAGTTGTGCCAGTGCATCTGTGGAGGCAGTGGAGTGGAGGCACTAACCCAGAGGTTAGTGTCTTGGAAGTAATGCATTGAGGTGCAAACAACGCATTTTTGGCAGTATTATGGATAATAGTGAGTACTGCTGTGGGAAGACGAGCAATTCTGTGGCCTAGTGATCCCTCTGGAAAAGACTGTGTTGCTTCCACGGGTTACTGCCTTTTCCAGACACCAGAGGAAGAAATGTTGCAAGCTGCAATAGACAGGCTGTGTTAATTCAGCTTTGGCGACTTAAGCCGTCCTGTCCGCTTCTCATTAAAACCAAGAGTGCTCCCGTGGCCTCTGCCAGCCCAACAAGGCTTTTGTGATCATCATGCAACTGAGGCTTGGACTGACCTATTCTAAAACTAGAAGGAATTTAATTGTATGTGGTCAGATTTTGCAAGCACTCGGGCATCTGCCTTTGAGATCAACATTGTCTCGTTCATGTTGCAGAAATCTGTTGTGGCTGTAGTTGGATATGTGCATACATTTCTGCAGGATCGAGGGAAAGCTGGTCGCACTGTGTGCATTTTATTGAAATCATTACTGCTATTAGATGAAATGCACATTTTTAAGGGGCTCAGTCTATTGATAACTGAAGTCTGTTGATAATTTCCAGCAAATTATTTTTACCCATCTTTCTGAAGTGCTCATTCAAAAGTTGGTGTCTCTCTGGATTTTTTTGATGACTAGGAAAGTATTAGCTCAAACTATTTTTTTTATGAAGTCACAAATATGAGCAATATATTTAAGTATTATTATAGACATAGTTTTTTAAGCTGTTCAAATGAATGATTAAAATTAAACTGTAAAGGAAATATGTTCCATGCCAAAATCTTTTGACGAAGGAATGGTGTCAGGTTATTTATGAGGAATGAGTTCTCTTGTTTATAATTCCGACATTTTAAAAACTTTTCCAGGGTTGTATGCAATCCGTGTCTGTCTTCTGGGAGTCAATAAAATACTGCGTGGCTTCCTTCACTTGCTTGTTCCTTTTTGTGCAATGAAAAACATGGAAAGAAGTTGGGAGGCAGAGTTGTGATTGCTGATGCTCCCGTATTCCTCGCAAATCACCACCACTGAGCAAGAATGGATAGCGATGTATATAATTTTGAGCGGCTGCAAAAGATAACTCAGCTTCTGGCAGCTGCTGAATTTTGTTGCTGACCTTTCTGTTAGGAGCTGTCAGTCTTTCCCGTGGGTTGGGAGGCTGAGTGGTCTTATCTGAAAAGCCTGGGCTGGGTGGATGGGTGCTGGACTGCACAGGGACTTGCAGTGCTGCTCTGGGAGCTGCTTCAGTTCTTCTAATTACTTTTTTTCTTATTTTTTTATTGAATATGAGTGTTTGTCTCAGGATCTTCAAAGGACTTAAAGAGTAACAACTTTAATGTTGATGAATACTTGAAATCTAATTTAAGGTGTTTTTCAGATGACAGTCTAGCTACAATAAAGTTTGTAGGTTAGTAAAATATATAATTTTAAATATAGATGTTTGAAATGTATATGTTCCGCAGGATCATTTTAAGAAAATTTGGGCCTAAAGGTTAACACTTGGAGTATCGGTTATGGCTGTACTCAGGACCTGGTAATAACTATAGATTATTTCTTACCACTTGTGTGTGAAGAGTGTTGTGTGTAGGAGCTTGTTAGCAACCGTTCTCCCCCAACGGCGTGGATGTCCCCGTAGCTCTCATGCTCGCAGCCCCCGCTCTCCCTCATGTAGCTAGTGATGGTAATCATGACTCTGCATACTTATGAATGTACAGCAATGGGGTTTCTGTACAGTTGGTGATTTTGGTCTTCTTCTCATCTTAGAGAAATCTTTTCACAACTGGTTACTACATAGGAAACTCAGGAGTAGAAGATTTTTGTGTGCTGTTACTCTATGTCCTCTAAATCTAAAATAACTTGCAGCTGAAAGTCTAAGGATCTCGGAGCTGGCGTTGCATTTCATCAGTCCAGTTCTGTGATGTCTAAGAGTGCCGCCGACCCAAGGGAAAAAAATAAATCTCATCCTGCTCTCTCAGTGAAAATGTGCATGAAATAAAGCTGTTGGTTCAGAGTGCTTGGTAGCATGAAGCAGAGTGTGTGTCTCATGGAAGAGTAGTGCTGCCTTTTGAAACCAAGCTGTCTTTTTAAAAAATAACCAACCAGGAATTGAGAATCAATTCTAAGAATTGCTTGGTCATGGTCACCACATAATAGAGAATATATTTTTTAAAATATCTATGGTTTTCTAAATAGCGAAGATTATTATTGCCATTCCTTAAATTAGGCTTTAATGCTTGGGAGGCTCACACTTGCAGAGAAGCTACGCTTTGAATTCCTTGCATTTTTATCATCATAAAATGTCCACTGTGAAAATTATCCCAAAGTTTACTGAAAAGAAAGAAGAGCTGCAATTCAGGTATACAGTCAGTACAAAAATGTCTAATGTTATTTAAAACCTAAGAACCCACAGAAATAAAATGTATAAAATATAATTATCTTGTCTCAGAATCGCTGTGTGTTACTTTTTTTTTTTTTTTTTTTTTCCTAATACCAAATGTTTTCAGTTGAGTTTAAAAGATTGCATCTTCACTTAGTGTCTTCCTGTTTGGAGAGGAGTTGGCGTTTATCCCAGAGTTAACCTCGAGGTAACAGAGGCACAGTGTTTGAAAGGGACATGAAGTGGATTTTGGAAGGGACACTGGACTGGGTGCCGCAGGGCCAGGAAGGGGCTGGTGCAGGGGCAGGTCCCTGTCCTGCTGGTGGCTCAGTGGAGACCGCTGGTAGCTCAGTCTGATACGCTACAGCTGTTTCTGAGTGAGCATCTGACTGAAGCAGGAGGAGGAGAGAGAAATTGCTGCTTTCTCTAGTTCCTAAAGCAGAAATGATGGCGTAGGATGGGATTTCTGCTCCCTCCTGCCCTCTGCAGGAGATGAGCAGCATGGGCCAAATGAATTGTCCGCTTGGCAGCAGGCGCTTCCCAGCCACCAGCTTTCCCAGAGATGTCCCAGCACAGGTGGGCCCCAGCTGTGTGCAAATCTGAGGCTTTTAGGGTGCATTGGGCTTGCTGCTATTTCTTTATGGAAACAACTGCTCTGGACTATTTAAAACAATTTTGGGTTGACCCCCAAGGACGAATGTTGCGTGGGTCTCTCTGGCAGGCAGGCTGGGTATTTACAGATGCAGAATGCGTGGTGTTTCATCACTAAGCAGGTGGTGTGTGTCCCTAAAACACACCCAGGTGGATAAAACTAAGGCCCCTAAGTGCATCCACTAGCATCACGTGCCTAAGCTGTTACGGTGCTTCTGATAAAACAACTTCTTTCGTTGTTTCTATTGATCTGGCTGTGGTAGGAACAATGCAGACCTATGGGGGCTGCAAAAAAATGAGCTGTGGCTGAAATCCTGAGCCTATCGGAGCCAGTGGAGAGCAGATAGGACCTGAGTTTCTCCTTGGATCATGTCAACATATGGTGTTTTTTAGAGCCTTTACAGCCAAAGGTCTGTCCTGTTGCCTGTTAATAAATGGGCAATTAATTGTGCCAAGGGCATTTGCATGTGCAGGAATGAGTTTTATGGGTAGCTATGTTTTGTTTTCTTCAGTCATTCCAGAAAAGAGGAATTTTGCTGTCAGTACTGAGGCCAGCCAGTCTCATCAGGTGTAACTATTTAAAGAATTTCTGTTCTTTGGAGGGAAAGATCCCCAGTCGAGGTCACTGCAGTGTTTTTTACTTTTTTAATATCTTCATCATTATCATACCAGTATCATTTTTGTTGTAGTTCAGCTGAGACATATTTAACAAATTTAAGATCAAATGTGTGTGTGAATATATATTTATACATATATATATAGGTATATATTATTTGCATTAAGCAGTTTTTCTTCCTCAGTCTTCCTGTGTGATAGTGCAAATACATTAGCTTTACCTACCTGGTGTAAGGATATTAAAAAACACTCTCAAATACTGTCCTCAACACTTATTTTCTCCATTCATAATCCTAACTTTGTAGACAAGACCTCATTTTACCTCTGGTTTGTCGCTTTCCTTACAGCACACTTGTTCCTATCCTGGTGTCACCACTGAAGCACAACCCATCGGTCAATTATTCTAAGCAATGACTGTTTTGCATACTACCTTGCTTTGTTTAATTGATGTTTGTACAGAGATTTGAAAATATAAAGAGCTATATCATTGCTAAGTTTCATCATTGGTTTTGTATATTGATATTTCTAGTGGCAGCAAAAAAATAAGTGAAAAGTCACAAAATAATGTGCATGTCCTTGAAATGGTGGTTTTGGTTACATCCTGAAGAGCTAGCGAGGAAGTAAACTGAGGGTATATTTCTGAAGCTGCCAACTCAATCTCTGAAATCGCAGCTTTTGCAAAGAGAAAGGGAGGGAGGGAGGCAGGGATTGCACACTTGGGAATGTACGGCACCACCTCACAGAGGAAGCAGGAGCACCCCGGGTGTGCGGGTGCCTGCAGCTGGAAAGGGGAACCTCTGGAGGTGGGAGCTGACCTCCCTGCCTGTGGAACACCAACCTGCTGTCTGGGTGCAGTGCGGTGGGTGACGCATGGTGTCACTGCTGGCCAGAGCGCAGGAGTGGGGAGGGCAAGAAAATACGCAACAGGTCTGCAGGTCCAGCATCGATGCATGGTCTGCGGCTGGGGAGGGCTGTGCAACTGCTGCTGCTTTTGGAAAATGTTGTTTTGCAGTTGTTTACTCAAATGCCAAGTGGATGTCCCCCTAACTTCTAGGGACTTATAGGTGGTCACCAGGGTTTTCATCCAAGCGTGCATCCTCTGTTGGGTTTGGATCCTGCATGTGGTCGCAGCTTTGAGCCCTGCTGCCAGGTGAGCTGAGTGAGCCCTGTAGGGTGCCAGCACTGCCACCACCTGGGGTGGGAACCCAGCTCCCCAGTGCTGGGGACAGCAAAAGCCCAGCCACCTGGTGCTCACACTTAGTCAGCACCTGTCCTGGCAAAGTAAAAGAGGCTGGTCCTAAATGTGCTGCTCTTGCATCCTGCTCAAGGGACATCTCTGCGGCAGCATCCAGAAACCGCCAACAGAGCCCTGGGACATTCCCCCCCCAAAGTGCCCCAGTAGAGGAGTGGAAGATCCTGGCGTCCGTTGAGTTGACCAGCCACAGAAATGTCCTCTCAGATCAGGGGCTGCAGCAATGGCTGGGGCATGGCAGGGACCCCCTGACCCCTCTGCATGCAGCCCAGCCTCCAGAAGCAGATGCAGAGCTCATGGGCCACTGAGGTGGTGCTCTCCCTGCACACCTTTCCATGCACAAACCGCATGAGTTTTGATGACAGAGCTGACTGCCATCTGGGCACTGTTCATCTGACCCTGCATGGAGGAAATTAATCTTAAAAAGGAGATAGATCAATGTCAGTTCAGCTCCACAACGAGCTTGTTGTGGGACTCATGTGGATGGTGGCCTTCAGGCTGATATTTGTTCTCACCTGGCTTATCAGCTCAACTCCTGTTTGGGAGAAAGAGCAAGATGGGAGATCCCTGCATGGATGATGCACCCTTTTTGGAAAGACCCCTTGTAAAGCTCCGTGACCTTCTTTATGAACAACAGGGAAAGCAAAGACCAGGCACATACAAAAGAAAACTCCATCAGTGTAAAAATGGTTTCTGAGATGATGGCTTGATGGGTATTGTCACCAACCACATGCCATGGTCCCCAGCACAACCACAAATTGGATGATGCTGGATAGTGGGAACTGCTCGGAGGGGGAAGCAATGGGGTTGGCAGAGGCACGGCACAACCCACTCACTCCGCTCTGGGCAGTTTGCTCCAAGGCACAGCTTGTTTCACCAAGAAAGGCAATAGCTTTGTGGAGGAAGGACATGAGTTTTGAGCACCTTTGCCCACTGCTGTGAGCACGCGTGAGTTGGCTGGATCTGGCATCTGAGCTGCTGTGTAACAACAGGGCCACATCCCTCCAGCAGATGAGGCCACTGAGCAGAGAGCAATTCCTCCTCCTAGCATCTGCTTCTGTCCCCTCCACCCTGCCTGCTCAGCCAGTGACACCACCTCAAGAGGCAGCAGACACAAGAGCATCTCCTGGCTAAGACATGTTTCCCCACAGCCTGGCGACACTGGTCTTTGTCCAGCCAGGTGATGTTGTCACCTGCTGAGACCATCTTGGCTCAGGGACCTATTGCACCAGACTCAGCAGCAGGAACTTAGGGGAGGGCAGCGATCTCCTCTGGAGGTGTTTCCTTGTGCAATGAAAGCAGGATGGTGATGGCTGGGGGCAGGAAGGGCGGGTGGAGAAGCTCTTCCCCCGAAGGTGAAGCTGTGTTTACTCAGTTTCCTTGACTTGAAAATTGGTGCTTTGTGGCAAATTCCTTGGTGAGGGCTATGGGAAGGTTATGGGAGAGGTGAGTCAGCAGTTTTTTTGTGTGTCTTACAGGAAGCACCAGTCTGCAGATATTGTAGGATGTTTTAATGGATTTTTTTTTTTTTCTGTCTTCTTCCCTATCTCAACTCTATTGCAGCCTCATCAAAAAGCTGGGCTCTGAATTTCATTTCCAGGCTTTGCAAATGGCCAGAATCACTGCAACTCACCCGTGCCCCCTGCCACAATGTGAACACGGAGGTGAGGCTTGTTGGTGCTGCTGCTGACCCAGCTCTTCCCGATGCAAGATCAGCCCAGACCTGGTGACCTTAGCTGCTAAAAATGTCACTTTTCTCCCTCCCACAGCCTGCACTGAAGTGGGGCCTGTAAAAGTCCCAGGGCTGTGGCAGCCTTTGGCCCCTGCCCCAGCTCCTGCAGGGGGATGTGTCCCCCACAGAAGTGCTGGCTATGGCGCAGTGAGGAAGCACCACGTGCTCCCTTACAGAGTTCGAGGTAAGTGGTAAGCAGGAACTCACTCTCCTGAGCACGCCTGTGAGGATGCTTGCAAACGCACCTGGGTTCAGTGATCAGAGGTCGGGGGTGGCCACCTATGTGACGACCCAGACGGACAGGTCCTGGAGGGCCTGTACTTGCTGCCCCAGGGAGCTGGTAACTGCTCTTTACCACCCTTGGAGGCAGCCACTGACCATCAAGGTCAAGCTTTTCATGTTTGAATGTCACCGTGTCTCCAACTTAACACTCAGGCTTCCCAATGAATTTGCATGTCAGCCAAAATTCAACATTTATGAGGACAGCAAAAGTGTTTGGGACATATCCACCTGCTAAATGTCATGGTCTAGCTAATGCCCACATTAGAGCTGTTCAAAGATAGTGCTTCATAGCAACAGTGAACAGTGGCAACTACTTTAGATGCTATGCAGGAATGGTTGCATGCCTTTTAAAAACAAGCAAAAATATTCCCAGGCATGAGAAGCATCACCCCAAGCTTAGGTAGTGTACCCGCATTTGAAGTGGACAGCTTGCAGCATCACTGCCACAGCCATGGACACCACTGGGACATCTGCCATGGTGGCAGACAGCCTTCAGAGCAATTTTTTTTTAACCTCAAAATGGCAAGATGAGAACCCATTTGAATTTCCAGAACGGCAACAGGGTGTGGGAGAGGGTCCCTGGTCGACCCTTGTCTGTGGGGCACCATCCCCAAGGCTGCTGTTGGCTGGCATATGCCAGCATGCCCAGCTTATCCCCATGCAGGGACAGGGCTCGGTTTGCAGCTGTGGTTTTGCTGGTGCTGTAAAGGCCGAGTCAGCATTTGCCACCCAGCCAAGCTGTGTCTGCCTCTGCAGCTTGCTGCTAGCCACCTGCATGGTTTGGCATGTTGCCATGAGGAGCTGCTGTGTCCCATGCCATGGCTCACGGGGGACTTGTATCTGCCTTCCCCTTCCCCCACATCGCAGCAGCTGTGTTTTTGGGCTCCTGCCAGGTACCACCTGGTGCAGATAATGGGGAACTGGCTAGCCCTGTCACACATTCATCGTGTGGGCAATATGGGCGAAGATGTGAAGGAAAGAGCCTTCATCCTGCGACAGGAGCAGCAGGCAAGTTACTTGTTCCCCTGGGTTATTTTTGCCAACAAGAGGTAAATGCTTTGAGGGAGGCTATGCATACAGGAATGAGATTACAGTGATGAGCCATCACACTTTCTGTGAGGCAGAACGCAGCGAAAAGGTGAAGGTCTGTTGCTGTACAGGCACCTCTCAGTGCACTGCACTGGCCTCTACTCACATGGCCACATACTGGTGAACATTCCTATAACCTAGCAGAGTTGCACTCCTCCCTCCCTTCTTTTTTGGAGGAAAAAGAGATACTTGGCCCCCTCTCTTATGTACATGGCTGAAAATATTCAAATCTGTTATGCATTACAACGTGGTGAATACCAAGTAGGATGTTACTTCTTGGATGGCTGTGCAGTCAGTGATGGGGTGCTGACAGCTTTTGAAGGTAATGGGTGCTTTTTCCATGTCTGTATCAAATGGTATTATGGAAACGATGGGAACCCTCTGGTGGGGGCCACTGTTGAATATTTGTATTACACAACAAAACAAAAGATGAACCATCTAAAGAGAGCGGATTTCAACAGCAGACTTGTATGGGAGCACGAGTGGGTTGCTGCAGCACAGTGAGATGGGGAGCACAAGCCAGTGCCAGATGGAGTGCTCCAGATGGAGTGCTCAGCCAGGACCACTGGTTGGTGGCAGGATAAAAGTCGTTTGACTGTATTACAAAGCAGCCACTGATGAAAAGATATATCATCATGATTTTATTAGCCTCTATTCCTTCATCATCTAAACAAAACCACACCACTACCTCCCAGCCTTTCATCCACTCCCAGCCTACTTGCGGAGGGCAGAGTGAGAAACAGAGAAGACCTTGACACTGTGCAAGTGCTGCTCAGCATTAGCTAAAACACTGGTGTGTTGTCAACACTGTTCTGGTTGCAAATCTACAACGCACCACCATACCAGCTGCTGTGAAGAAAATTAACTCCATCCCAGCCAAACCCAGTACAATCTCCACCGCTTATTCCATACTATTTGCATCATGCTCACGTCCTACAGTATTCAATACATTTTTATCAGCCACCACTGCCTGCTTCCTCATCCTTTGTCATATACACAGGTATCGTTTCTTTAGTCTGTGAGCCATGCCCATTGAAATGTCCATTCAAATGTCTCTTCAGTTAATTTAGTCCATGACTTGAGCTTCATCTGTTGCGATGGTCATTCAGGACAGTGTGTTGTGTTGGACTGTTGGGTGCTGAAACCAGCTCAGGTTGGATCACTGCTGCACTTACCTGGTTCCTTACGAGGTTCAGCCTTCACTGGCTCAGGTGACTCCTGCTGTAGTACTTTTGACATATAGCAATAGCATCATATGACTATGGCATCGTACAAGTCAAACAGTGATCCCCACAGTGCGCGGAGGACGCGACGGGACAGGACGGGACGGAGAAGGGCTGCGAGGAGCCCCTGCGCAGCCCCGTCGTTCCCTGCAGACCCGCGTCCACGTCGCTTTTCCGAGGCATCTCCCATCCCTGCGACAGGAGCCCTCGAGGCCAGGCCTCAGCGGGATGGCGGAGAGACCCCCCAGCGTGCCCAGGCTGGCCTGGATGGTGGGGGAGGGGGAGGAGGAGGAGAAGGAGAAAGGCACTGGGGCTGGCCCAACATGGCAGCCTGATGAGGTGGAGGAGATCCAGCCGCTGCAGGCGGGTGAGTGGCTGAGCTGGGCCACAGGGCTAGTGGCTGCAGCCGGCTTGGCCCCATCCCATCCCCCATGGACATCCCCAGGGAAAGAGCCCTGGGGCTGTGCCCCACGGCCGGGCTCCAGCCATGCTCCATCCACTGGGCACCCCCAGCCCCAACCTGCGGCCAGAGAGACAGGAGGCAGTGTCCCCACCAGCCCCTGTCCCGGGGCTGGCCCTGTCTGGGGAGCGCGGGGCTCGGCTGTGTTCTCCAGCCTCTGCCGCAGCCCCTCAGCTCTGCCTGCGCTTGGTCTTTGCCCGATCCAGACTGGGACCTGCCAGAAGAGGAGCAGGAGCAGAAAGACTCCCGTGCCCTCTTCCACAGCATTGCACAGGTACCCGCAGCCATCCCCGCCTGGGCTGGGCCTGCTGTCGCTGCTCAGCCAAGCGCTGCCGTCGGGGCACTCGATGTGACATCCCTCTCTTCCCTGCCCTTCCTTCTCCTGCAGGTGTTTTGGGAATCCCTCAAGCCCGCCGTGCGTGAAGACACCACCATCGCGGCCGTCGAGGGCATGGCAGACTCTGGCTCCTATGATGCGGAGGCTTGTGCTGCCATGCTGGATGTGCTGGTGGAAAACGATGCCTCCAATTTGAAGCATGTAAGTAGCCTGTGGCCGGGGCTCGAGCCCCCCTGGGGATCGTGTGCCCCCTGAAGCCGGGTCCGCTGGGCCCCCGACAGCCTCTTAGGCCAGCACAGTGTGGTGGGAAGGGAAGCACTTCTCGGGGGAAGCTGGGGAAATGGCTCGCTCTGGCAGCACTACAACTCTCATCCGTGTCTCCTCCAGGTGCCAAGCATCGTGAGGTGCATCTACCAGTGGCTCACGTCCAACGCGGATGTGTCTGCCAAGCACAGGCTGGACAACACTCTTCTGGAGCTGACCCACACGCACCCCCATGATGTGGTGGTGACCCTCCTGCACTGTGCCCCATCATGCGACAGGTACGCGGCCCACCTGCCTTGAGGGCTCAGGGCTCACCAGCCTGTAGAGCCCACCAGCCTGTAGAGCCCGTCCCATGTGGGCTGCCAGCCAGACAGAGATTTTCAGGCCCCTCCGGCCCCTCCATTTCCCAGCCCTGGCGTGTCAGTCCCTGAGCCCACTGCCATGCTCCCTTCCTGCCGCTCAAGGCACCGATGCTCGGCCGCCTGCTGCCTGCAGGGGCAGGCCTGCTGGGTGCTGCCGGTGAGGGGCAGTGGGCAGAGGCAGGGCCGGTGGCCAGCCCGGGCCCCCGGGGTTGCCCAGGCCACAGCACTGTGGCCGAGACCCCCACTGACACAGAGCTCTGGGCCTGCAGAGCTGCTGCGACCATGTGGAGGGCGATGGTCTCCACGAGCAGGACTGCAGAGAAGGTGCTGCTGGAGCTGCTCTGCGTGCTGGGGGACTGGCCGCTGCACAGCACGTTCACCTCCGATGGGGACAAAAAGGACGTCTTTGCCCTGGCCGTGAGTTTCTGGACCAGGCCTTTGCTCATCCCCAGGGTCGCCTCTCTGGGCGGCTCTCCATCCTCCCCCGCCACTGCATCTCCCTGCCTCACGCAGTGGGCTGGAAACCCCGCTTAGGGGCAGGTTCAGGGGCAGCCAGGCCGGGTGCTCCCCCTGCATCTCCCGTGGCCCAGGGCAGCGCCTGAGCCTCGCCCTCCCACGCTCAGGCCCTGCCACGGGGCCATCTCAGCACTGAGTGCTGTCTCCGGGTGTTTTGTTTTCTGCAGGCAACCAGGGTGCTGTGGGAGATGCTCCGGGCGCCCAGGTGCCCACAGAGGCTGAAGGCGCATTTCCCACGCCTCTTCCTGGCTCTACTCTTCCAAATTTTCTCCAGCACAGAGCAGATGCCAGAGGAGGTCGATACCTTCTGGAGGCGATGCCGGCAGGAAGGCTGCCTTCCCACCAACCCCAACAGGTGCTCCATCCCAGTCTTCCCATCCGTCCCATGGCCCCGGAGCTGGGGCCGGGGCTCCCAGCGTGACCTGGGCTTTGCTCTGCACACAGATTTGCAGTGCTGACCGCGACGGCACTGCTCTGCCGTCTTGAGTATGAGGAGGTGGTGTTTGACGTCGAACGTAAGCGTGGCTGGGACACACTCCTCAACGCTGAGGTCCACCACTGCGCAATGGGTCTGCTGGCCAGGTGAGAGCCCCCTTCTCCCCGTTCCCCCCGCCATTTCTGTACTGCAGACGGGGTCGTGGGTGAGAGGGACTTGTCACCGAAGGATGATGGCTCAGCAGACTGGAAAAGCCTGGGAGAGGTGGGTGCGCAGGAGCAGCCACCTCCCAAAGCACCAGCGGCCCCTCCCGTGGGGCCTGGGCTGACGGCACAGAGCGGGGCGTCTGTCTGCAGGCAGCCCCACCCAGGGCAGCTGGCTGGGGCAGGGCAGGATGCACTGAGGGCCAGCGACAGAGCCTGGGGGACATGAGTCCCCTGTGGGCAGGAAAGGGAAGGCTTCGGGGCAGGAAGGGTGTGTTTCCAGTCTCCTCCCCAAAAGGAGCCTGCTGGTGAGGGGTGGTGGGGAAAGACAAGGCCTGTGTGAGCCAGTGCCGAGAGAGGTTTGCCCGCCTTGCTCAGGGTCGATGGTGCCTTCTTCCCCCTGCCAGAGAGATACGCGGCATCTCGCGGACATTGCGTTACTGGATTGCACACTACCTGGTCGAGCTGCTCAGCAGGAAGGAGCCGCGCTGGGAGGTCCCGGCCATGGCGTTCCTTGTCGAGGTGAGCGTGATGGCGAGCGCTGCCTCGCTGAGCTGCCTCCCACCACTCTGCCCTCTGGTAGCCGCAGCGGCGGGGGGGAGCCCCAGTCGGCGGAGCTGGGGCAGAGGGTGGGCTCCGCTGCGTGCCCTTGGCCGCTCGCTGCTGGGGTGACGCTTGTCCCCACCTGTGTTTCGTGCCACCCTAGCGCCAGCTCTCGCTCTTCCATCATGGCTCCTCGAAGGCCGAGGAGTCAGAGGCTGCTGAGAGCTGGGAGGCACTGCGGAGCGGGCGAGCGACCTGCGCCATGTGCCCCGCAGCGTGGGGCAGGGAGCCCAGGGGCTCTCTGCAGCCGCTGCTGCCTTTGGACTCGGCTGCCTGGGACGGTGCCCACGCCCTGTGCTGCTGGCTGGACCCAGCCCTGCGCGGTTGCTAGCGTCCTGCCGGCCAGGCACCCCTGTCACTGCTCTGTGTGTTTCAGCTCCTGGCCTGCCCTGACATAAGGGGATGGGCTAACGGCATCCTGAAGCTCGTCCCAAGGTACCTGCAGAGTGAGTGCAGAGTGATGCGTCGCCTGGTGCTCAGAGGCCTCATCGCGCTCTGCAAGAGACACTTCATGGTGAGAAGGGGGCAGCCAGCTGGGGCTGGGTAAGGGGTGCTGGGTAACACAGTAGCTTGGACTTGGCTGGGCTTTGGGAGCTATGGCAGCTGCTCCCAGCTCTCCTGCCTCCCCGTTCACCTGCCCGAGTCCTTTGGGGCAGGCCTTTGGCTTCTGGGCCCCGAGGCAGCAGCGTGGGGTCAAACTGCCGGAGCTGTTTTGGCAGTGCAGCCTTTTATGGCTTCCCAACACAGCATTGTGTTCCACACAGGCCAAAAGAATGCAGTTCCTGCTGCCAAGTCTCATAGAGCTGCTGCAGGATGCGGACGGGGAGGTGGTCGAGATGACCCTCTATGTGGTCAGCAAGGTGCTCCTGGACGGAGACATCCCAATTGCCAGCCCCATCGCTCTGCAGCTGGCTGAGAGGCTCCGGCCGCACTTTGACAACGTAAGGCTTTGTGCCCCTCACCACGGGCGCTGGGTGCTGCCAGGGAACTTTGTGCCCTGTGGATTTTCAGACCCGTGGCCAGGTGGGCCTGGAGCAGCCGGTGCTGAGGTCTTGCTCTTCCTTTCCACCAGGATGTCGACTATGTGCAGCTGCTCTCCATGTACCTCTTCCAAGGTGTGATGGAGTCTGTAGAGGAAGCGGGAAAAGAGCCACTGAAGACGCGTGTGCACCAGAGCCTCCTCCCACTGCTCTGCCACTTGCATGATGAGAACCAGCATGTGGCAGAGGTGAGGATTTCTGACCTGCTGGTGTCCCCGCGGGAGGTGGCTCCGCTGCTTCCTGCCCAGCCTCCTCATGGCCTTGGCTACAGAGCAGCAGCCCTGGGGGACCTCTGTCCTGCTGCCCTGGCAGCACCAGGTGCCCGAGATGGGGGTTGACCCACTCCTCTGCCCAGGCACCGAACCCACCGACAGACGCAGTCCCCAGCTGCCGCATCTTCCCACCAGTGGCCAGGAAAGGCCCTGAGCCTTGCCCATGTGCAGGGGATGTAGGTCCCGTGCCCTGGGCAGCGGTGCCATCCCCCAGTCTCTGCTGCTCTGCAGGCCTCTCGGGAAACCCTGCTTCGAGCTACCGAGTTCCTGAACAAGAGGAAGCTCAGGCAGCTGCTGGAGAGGGAGCAGACATGGGCGGTTGGCGAGTGCCTGGTGAGGACGACCCCGAAGCACCAGGCCCAGCCCAGACAAGCCCCCTGCCCCCAATGCCCAGCGTGTGGGGCTGGCAGCTGTGCCCCTCCCCGCTGCTGCAGCCCATCGCTGCCAGCCTGCACCCCACACACGCTCCCTTCCCTCGGGCATGTGGCCCCACGGGCTCTTCTCCAGGCTCCTCTCCCTCCCTGAGCCTGGGGGTGCCAACGGAGCCCCAGCCCAGCTGGGCTTTGGCGCCAGGGTGGCACCGCAGCTCCCCGGGGAGCAGCCAGCCCTCTGCTCCCTCCAAACCCCAGCACCAGCCGGCTGCTGGCTGGGCGTCGTGGGTGTCCTGGCAGGGGAGGCCAGTCCTGGGTGCAGGGGGAAGAGTCTGCACCAACCCTTCCCTCCGTCCCCTTGTGCTCTCTCCAGCTGACAGAGTACAGCAGCAGAGCAGACGAGTACCTGCAGCAGTGCCTGCTGTACCTGGACAGCCCACAGGAGTCCATCCGAGAGGCGGCCGTCAGGTTCATTGGTGAGCCACAAGCCCCCGGCGGTCCGTCCCTGCCCCACTGCAGCTTGGCCCCAGCCCCGGCTGTGGCACCGGCAGCAGGAATCGGCCCAGTGGCTGTGGAGCCCCGACTGCCCGATGCAGGGCCAGGGCGCCCACGGGGCTCCCTGCCACCCTCTCCCACCCCCTGCCCTTGGGCGTCACGCTCGGGGAACGCCCCAGCCTGAGCCCTGCCAAGGGGAGGAAAGCGTGTAGCTGGGCTGATGTGGGGAAGCTGTGCTGCTGAGGCTAGCAGGATTTGTGATGGGCTGTGTGTGCCTAGGGCTCGCTGGGCGGCACATGAGGGGTCAGCGGGAGGAGAAGCTCCAGATCATCTACAAGGGTGAGTGAGGGCAGCGGGGTGTCAGCAGGGACTGGCGGGGAGGAAGAAAGACCCTGAGCAGGGAGCTGCAATCCCTGCCCCGGCTGGGGAGGGCTGTGCTCCCTGCACGCACGAGGGGCAGCGTGGGCAGAGCCGAGCAGAGATTTCAGGGGCACGTGGGGTATTTGTGGCCAGCACCTTCCAGCTGATCCCGTTGGCCCCTGCTCCCTCCTGGCCATGGGAAGAGCTGTGTGGGGCGGTCCTGGCAGGAGGGGTTTCTGGGGTCCCCGCAGATCCAGGTTCTGACCTTGGCTCTGTTCCTCTCTGTTCCAGCCCTTCAAGGCATGACAAATGATATCAGCCTCTCCGTCTCAAACCTGGCAGCTCAAACCGTATTCCTGCTCAGAGCTGCAGAGAGAATGCCTTCCTCCAGATTCAGGCTGCTGCAAGACCAGCTCCGCAGGGCGTGGAGGAGGCGGCCTTCTCTCCGGGGCAATGGCTGGCTGTGCTGCTGGAGCTCTGCACAGAGCTGATCCCGGGAGCTCCGTGTGCTGGAGCCACCTGAGCCTGCGGGGAAGGCTGGGTGGCTCCTGGCCTCTCCCTGCCCACAGGACAGCTCTTCTCTAAGAGCCCTGGGGCTGTGCCCCACGGCCGGGCTCCAGCCATGCTCCATCCACTGGGCACCCCCAGCCCCAACCTGCGGCCAGAGAGACAGGAGGCAGTGTCCCCACCAGCCCCTGTCCCGGGGCTGGCCCTGTCTGGGGAGCGCGGGGCTCGGCTGTGTTCTCCAGCCTCTGCCGCAGCCCCTCAGCTCTGCCTGCGCTTGGTCTTTGCCCGATCCAGACTGGGACCTGCCAGAAGAGGAGCAGGAGCAGAAAGACTCCCGTGCCCTCTTCCACAGCATTGCACAGGTACCCGCAGCCATCCCCGCCTGGGCTGGGCCTGCTGTCGCTGCTCAGCCAAGCGCTGCCGTCGGGGCACTCGATGTGACATCCCTCTCTTCCCTGCCCTTCCTTCTCCTGCAGGTGTTTTGGGAATCCCTCAAGCCCGCCGTGCGTGAAGACACCACCATCGCGGCCGTCGAGGGCATGGCAGACTCTGGCTCCTATGATGCGGAGGCTTGTGCTGCCATGCTGGATGTGCTGGTGGAAAACGATGCCTCCAATTTGAAGCATGTAAGTAGCCTGTGGCCGGGGCTCGAGCCCCCCTGGGGATCGTGTGCCCCCTGAAGCCGGGTCCGCTGGGCCCCCGACAGCCTCTTAGGCCAGCACAGTGTGGTGGGAAGGGAAGCACTTCTCGGGGGAAGCTGGGGAAATGGCTCGCTCTGGCAGCACTACAACTCTCATCCGTGTCTCCTCCAGGTGCCAAGCATCGTGAGGTGCATCTACCAGTGGCTCACGTCCAACGCGGATGTGTCTGCCAAGCACAGGCTGGACAACACTCTTCTGGAGCTGACCCACACGCACCCCCATGATGTGGTGGTGACCCTCCTGCACTGTGCCCCATCATGCGACAGGTACGCGGCCCACCTGCCTTGAGGGCTCAGGGCTCACCAGCCTGTAGAGCCCACCAGCCTGTAGAGCCCGTCCCATGTGGGCTGCCAGCCAGACAGAGATTTTCAGGCCCCTCCGGCCCCTCCATTTCCCAGCCCTGGCGTGTCAGTCCCTGAGCCCACTGCCATGCTCCCTTCCTGCCGCTCAAGGCACCGATGCTCGGCCGCCTGCTGCCTGCAGGGGCAGGCCTGCTGGGTGCTGCCGGTGAGGGGCAGTGGGCAGAGGCAGGGCCGGTGGCCAGCCCGGGCCCCCGGGGTTGCCCAGGCCACAGCACTGTGGCCGAGACCCCCACTGACACAGAGCTCTGGGCCTGCAGAGCTGCTGCGACCATGTGGAGGGCGATGGTCTCCACGAGCAGGACTGCAGAGAAGGTGCTGCTGGAGCTGCTCTGCGTGCTGGGGGACTGGCCGCTGCACAGCACGTTCACCTCCGATGGGGACAAAAAGGACGTCTTTGCCCTGGCCGTGAGTTTCTGGACCAGGCCTTTGCTCATCCCCAGGGTCGCCTCTCTGGGCGGCTCTCCATCCTCCCCCGCCACTGCATCTCCCTGCCTCACGCAGTGGGCTGGAAACCCCGCTTAGGGGCAGGTTCAGGGGCAGCCAGGCCGGGTGCTCCCCCTGCATCTCCCGTGGCCCAGGGCAGCGCCTGAGCCTCGCCCTCCCACGCTCAGGCCCTGCCACGGGGCCATCTCGGCACTGAGTGCTGTCTCCGGGTGTTTTGTTTTCTGCAGGCAACCAGGGTGCTGTGGGAGATGCTCCGGGCGCCCAGGTGCCCACAGAGGCTGAAGGCGCATTTCCCACGCCTCTTCCTGGCTCTACTCTTCCAAGTTTTCTCCAGCACAGAGCAGATGCCAGAGGAGGTCGATACCTTCTGGAGGCGATGCCGGCAGGAAGGCTGCCTTCCCACCAACCCCAACAGGTGCTCCATCCCAGTCTTCCCATCCGTCCCATGGCCCCGGAGCTGGGGCCGGGGCTCCCAGCGTGACCTGGGCTTTGCTCTGCACACAGATTTGCAGTGCTGACCGCGACGGCACTGCTCTGCCGTCTTGAGTATGAGGAGGTGGTGTTTGACGTCGAACGTAAGCGTGGCTGGGACACACTCCTCAACGCTGAGGTCCACCACTGCGCAATGGGTCTGCTGGCCAGGTGAGAGCCCCCTTCTCCCCGTTCCCCCCGCCATTTCTGTACTGCAGACGGGGTCGTGGGTGAGAGGGACTTGTCACCGAAGGATGATGGCTCAGCAGACTGGAAAAGCCTGGGAGAGGTGGGTGCGCAGGAGCAGCCACCTCCCAAAGCACCAGCGGCCCCTCCCGTGGGGCCTGGGCTGACGGCACAGAGCGGGGCGTCTGTCTGCAGGCAGCCCCACCCAGGGCAGCTGGCTGGGGCAGGGCAGGATGCACTGAGGGCCAGCGACAGAGCCTGGGGGACATGAGTCCCCTGTGGGCAGGAAAGGGAAGGCTTCGGGGCAGGAAGGGTGTGTTTCCAGTCTCCTCCCCAAAAGGAGCCTGCTGGTGAGGGGTGGTGGGGAAAGACAAGGCCTGTGTGAGCCAGTGCCGAGAGAGGTTTGCCCGCCTTGCTCAGGGTCGATGGTGCCTTCTTCCCCCTGCCAGAGAGATACGCGGCATCTCGCGGACATTGCGTTACTGGATTGCACACTACCTGGTCGAGCTGCTCAGCAGGAAGGAGCCGCGCTGGGAGGTCCCGGCCATGGCGTTCCTTGTCGAGGTGAGCGTGATGGCGAGCGCTGCCTCGCTGAGCTGCCTCCCACCACTCTGCCCTCTGGTAGCCGCAGCGGCGGGGGGGAGCCCCAGTCGGCGGAGCTGGGGCAGAGGGTGGGCTCCGCTGCGTGCCCTTGGCCGCTCGCTGCTGGGGTGACGCTTGTCCCCACCTGTGTTTCGTGCCACCCTAGCGCCAGCTCTCGCTCTTCCATCATGGCTCCTCGAAGGCCGAGGAGTCAGAGGCTGCTGAGAGCTGGGAGGCACTGCGGAGCGGGCGAGCGACCTGCGCCATGTGCCCCGCAGCGTGGGGCAGGGAGCCCAGGGGCTCTCTGCAGCCGCTGCTGCCTTTGGACTCGGCTGCCTGGGACGGTGCCCACGCCCTGTGCTGCTGGCTGGACCCAGCCCTGCGCGGTTGCTAGCGTCCTGCCGGCCAGGCACCCCTGTCACTGCTCTGTGTGTTTCAGCTCCTGGCCTGCCCTGACATAAGGGGATGGGCTAACGGCATCCTGAAGCTCGTCCCAAGGTACCTGCAGAGTGAGTGCAGAGTGATGCGTCGCCTGGTGCTCAGAGGCCTCATCGCGCTCTGCAAGAGACACTTCATGGTGAGAAGGGGGCAGCCAGCTGGGGCTGGGTAAGGGGTGCTGGGTAACACAGTAGCTTGGACTTGGCTGGGCTTTGGGAGCTATGGCAGCTGCTCCCAGCTCTCCTGCCTCCCCGTTCACCTGCCCGAGTCCTTTGGGGCAGGCCTTTGGCTTCTGGGCCCCGAGGCAGCAGCGTGGGGTCAAACTGCCGGAGCTGTTTTGGCAGTGCAAGCCTTTTATGGCTTCCCAACACAGCATTGTGTTCCACACAGGCCAAAAGAATGCAGTTCCTGCTGCCAAGTCTCATAGAGCTGCTGCAGGATGCGGACGGGGAGGTGGTCGAGATGACCCTCTATGTGGTCAGCAAGGTGCTCCTGGACGGAGACATCCCAATTGCCAGCCCCATCGCTCTGCAGCTGGCTGAGAGGCTCCGGCCGCACTTTGACAACGTAAGGCTTTGTGCCCCTCACCACGGGCGCTGGGTGCTGCCAGGGAACTTTGTGCCCTGTGGATTTTCAGACCCGTGGCCAGGTGGGCCTGGAGCAGCCGGTGCTGAGGTCTTGCTCTTCCTTTCCACCAGGATGTCGACTATGTGCAGCTGCTCTCCATGTACCTCTTCCAAGGTGTGATGGAGTCTGTAGAGGAAGCGGGAAAAGAGCCACTGAAGACGCGTGTGCACCAGAGCCTCCTCCCACTGCTCTGCCACTTGCATGATGAGAACCAGCATGTGGCAGAGGTGAGGATTTCTGACCTGCTGGTGTCCCCGCGGGAGGTGGCTCCGCTGCTTCCTGCCCAGCCTCCTCATGGCCTTGGCTACAGAGCAGCAGCCCTGGGGGACCTCTGTCCTGCTGCCCTGGCAGCACCAGGTGCCCGAGATGGGGGTTGACCCACTCCTCTGCCCAGGCACCGAACCCACCGACAGACGCAGTCCCCAGCTGCCGCATCTTCCCACCAGTGGCCAGGAAAGGCCCTGAGCCTTGCCCATGTGCAGGGGATGTAGGTCCCGTGCCCTGGGCAGCGGTGCCATCCCCCAGTCTCTGCTGCTCTGCAGGCCTCTCGGGAAACCCTGCTTCGAGCTACCGAGTTCCTGAACAAGAGGAAGCTCAGGCAGCTGCTGGAGAGGGAGCAGACATGGGCGGTTGGCGAGTGCCTGGTGAGGACGACCCCGAAGCACCAGGCCCAGCCCAGACAAGCCCCCTGCCCCCAATGCCCAGCGTGTGGGGCTGGCAGCTGTGCCCCTCCCCGCTGCTGCAGCCCATCGCTGCCAGCCTGCACCCCACACACGCTCCCTTCCCTCGGGCATGTGGCCCCACGGGCTCTTCTCCAGGCTCCTCTCCCTCCCTGAGCCTGGGGGTGCCAACGGAGCCCCAGCCCAGCTGGGCTTTGGCGCCAGGGTGGCACCGCAGCTCCCCGGGGAGCAGCCAGCCCTCTGCTCCCTCCAAACCCCAGCACCAGCCGGCTGCTGGCTGGGCGTCGTGGGTGTCCTGGCAGGGGAGGCCAGTCCTGGGTGCAGGGGGAAGAGTCTGCACCAACCCTTCCCTCCGTCCCCTTGTGCTCTCTCCAGCTGACAGAGTACAGCAGCAGAGCAGACGAGTACCTGCAGCAGTGCCTGCTGTACCTGGACAGCCCACAGGAGTCCATCCGAGAGGCGGCCGTCAGGTTCATTGGTGAGCCACAAGCCCCCGGCGGTCCGTCCCTGCCCCACTGCAGCTTGGCCCCAGCCCCGGCTGTGGCACCGGCAGCAGGAATCGGCCCAGTGGCTGTGGAGCCCCGACTGCCCGATGCAGGGCCAGGGCGCCCACGGGGCTCCCTGCCACCCTCTCCCACCCCCTGCCCTTGGGCGTCACGCTCGGGGAACGCCCCAGCCTGAGCCCTGCCAAGGGGAGGAAAGCGTGTAGCTGGGCTGATGTGGGGAAGCTGTGCTGCTGAGGCTAGCAGGATTTGTGATGGGCTGTGTGTGCCTAGGGCTCGCTGGGCGGCACATGAGGGGTCAGCGGGAGGAGAAGCTCCAGATCATCTACAAGGGTGAGTGAGGGCAGCGGGGTGTCAGCAGGGACTGGCGGGGAGGAAGAAAGACCCTGAGCAGGGAGCTGCAATCCCTGCCCCGGCTGGGGAGGGCTGTGCTCCCTGCACGCACGAGGGGCAGCGTGGGCAGAGCCGAGCAGAGATTTCAGGGGCACGTGGGGTATTCGTGGCCAGCACCTTCCAGCTGATCCCGTTGGCCCCTGCTCCCTCCTGGCCATGGGAAGAGCTGTGTGGGGCGGTCCTGGCAGGAGGAGTTTCTGGGGTCCCCGCAGATCCAGGTTCTGACCTTGGCTCTGTTCCTCTCTGTTCCAGCCCTTCAAGGCATGACAAATGATATCAGCCTCTCCGTCTCAAACCTGGCAGCTCAAACCGTATTCCTGCTCAGAGCTGCAGAGAGAATGCCTTCCTCCAGATTCAGGCTGCTGCAAGACCAGCTCCGCAGGGCGTGGAGGAGGCGGCCTTCTCTCCGGGGCAATGGCTGGCTGTGCTGCTGGAGCTCTGCACAGAGCTGATCCCGGGAGCTCCGTGTGCTGGAGCCACCTGAGCCTGCGGGGAAGGCTGGGTGGCTCCTGGCCTCTCCCTGCCCACAGGACAGCTCTTCTCTAAGAGCCCTGGGGCTGTGCCCCACGGCCGGGCTCCAGCCATGCTCCATCCACTGGGCACCCCCAGCCCCAACCTGCGGCCAGAGAGACAGGAGGCAGTGTCCCCACCAGCCCCTGTCCCGGGGCTGGCCCTGTCTGGGGAGCGCGGGGCTCGGCTGTGTTCTCCAGCCTCTGCCGCAGCCCCTCAGCTCTGCCTGCGCTTGGTCTTTGCCCGATCCAGACTGGGACCTGCCAGAAGAGGAGCAGGAGCAGAAAGACTCCCGTGCCCTCTTCCACAGCATTGCACAGGTACCCGCAGCCATCCCCGCCTGGGCTGGGCCTGCTGTCGCTGCTCAGCCAAGCGCTGCCGTCGGGGCACTCGATGTGACATCCCTCTCTTCCCTGCCCTTCCTTCTCCTGCAGGTGTTTTGGGAATCCCTCAAGCCCGCCGTGCGTGAAGACACCACCATCGCGGCCGTCGAGGGCATGGCAGACTCTGGCTCCTATGATGCGGAGGCTTGTGCTGCCATGCTGGATGTGCTGGTGGAAAACGATGCCTCCAATTTGAAGCATGTAAGTAGCCTGTGGCCGGGGCTCGAGCCCCCTGGGGATCGTGTGCCCCCTGAAGCCGGGTCCGCTGGGCCCCCGACAGCCTCTTAGGCCAGCACAGTGTGGTGGGAAGGGAAGCACTTCTCGGGGGAAGCTGGGGAAATGGCTCGCTCTGGCAGCACTACAACTCTCATCCGTGTCTCCTCCAGGTGCCAAGCATCGTGAGGTGCATCTACCAGTGGCTCACGTCCAACGCGGATGTGTCTGCCAAGCACAGGCTGGACAACACTCTTCTGGAGCTGACCCACACGCACCCCCATGATGTGGTGGTGACCCTCCTGCACTGTGCCCCATCATGCGACAGGTACGCGGCCCACCTGCCTTGAGGGCTCAGGGCTCACCAGCCTGTAGAGCCCACCAGCCTGTAGAGCCCGTCCCATGTGGGCTGCCAGCCAGACAGAGATTTTCAGGCCCCTCCGGCCCCTCCATTTCCCAGCCCTGGCGTGTCAGTCCCTGAGCCCACTGCCATGCTCCCTTCCTGCCGCTCAAGGCACCGATGCTCGGCCGCCTGCTGCCTGCAGGGGCAGGCCTGCTGGGTGCTGCCGGTGAGGGGCAGTGGGCAGAGGCAGGGCCGGTGGCCAGCCCGGGCCCCCGGGGTTGCCCAGGCCACAGCACTGTGGCCGAGACCCCCACTGACACAGAGCTCTGGGCCTGCAGAGCTGCTGCGACCATGTGGAGGGCGATGGTCTCCACGAGCAGGACTGCAGAGAAGGTGCTGCTGGAGCTGCTCTGCGTGCTGGGGGACTGGCCGCTGCACAGCACGTTCACCTCCGATGGGGACAAAAAGGACGTCTTTGCCCTGGCCGTGAGTTTCTGGACCAGGCCTTTGCTCATCCCCAGGGTCGCCTCTCTGGGCGGCTCTCCATCCTCCCCCGCCACTGCATCTCCCTGCCTCACGCAGTGGGCTGGAAACCCCGCTTAGGGGCAGGTTCAGGGGCAGCCAGGCCGGGTGCTCCCCCTGCATCTCCCGTGGCCCAGGGCAGCGCCTGAGCCTCGCCCTCCCACGCTCAGGCCCTGCCACGGGGCCATCTCGGCACTGAGTGCTGTCTCCGGGTGTTTTGTTTTCTGCAGGCAACCAGGGTGCTGTGGGAGATGCTCCGGGCGCCCAGGTGCCCACAGAGGCTGAAGGCGCATTTCCCACGCCTCTTCCTGGCTCTACTCTTCCAAGTTTTCTCCAGCACAGAGCAGATGCCAGAGGAGGTCGATACCTTCTGGAGGCGATGCCGGCAGGAAGGCTGCCTTCCCACCAACCCCAACAGGTGCTCCATCCCAGTCTTCCCATCCGTCCCATGGCCCCGGAGCTGGGGCCGGGGCTCCCAGCGTGACCTGGGCTTTGCTCTGCACACAGATTTGCAGTGCTGACCGCGACGGCACTGCTCTGCCGTCTTGAGTATGAGGAGGTGGTGTTTGACGTCGAACGTAAGCGTGGCTGGGACACACTCCTCAACGCTGAGGTCCACCACTGCGCAATGGGTCTGCTGGCCAGGTGAGAGCCCCCTTCTCCCCGTTCCCCCCGCCATTTCTGTACTGCAGACGGGGTCGTGGGTGAGAGGGACTTGTCACCGAAGGATGATGGCTCAGCAGACTGGAAAAGCCTGGGAGAGGTGGGTGCGCAGGAGCAGCCACCTCCCAAAGCACCAGCGGCCCCTCCCGTGGGGCCTGGGCTGACGGCACAGAGCGGGGCGTCTGTCTGCAGGCAGCCCCACCCAGGGCAGCTGGCTGGGGCAGGGCAGGATGCACTGAGGGCCAGCGACAGAGCCTGGGGGACATGAGTCCCCTGTGGGCAGGAAAGGGAAGGCTTCGGGGCAGGAAGGGTGTGTTTCCAGTCTCCTCCCCAAAAGGAGCCTGCTGGTGAGGGGTGGTGGGGAAAGACAAGGCCTGTGTGAGCCAGTGCCGAGAGAGGTTTGCCCGCCTTGCTCAGGGTCGATGGTGCCTTCTTCCCCCTGCCAGAGAGATACGCGGCATCTCGCGGACATTGCGTTACTGGATTGCACACTACCTGGTCGAGCTGCTCAGCAGGAAGGAGCCGCGCTGGGAGGTCCCGGCCATGGCGTTCCTTGTCGAGGTGAGCGTGATGGCGAGCGCTGCCTCGCTGAGCTGCCTCCCACCACTCTGCCCTCTGGTAGCCGCAGCGGCGGGGGGGAGCCCCAGTCGGCGGAGCTGGGGCAGAGGGTGGGCTCCGCTGCGTGCCCTTGGCCGCTCGCTGCTGGGGTGACGCTTGTCCCCACCTGTGTTTCGTGCCACCCTAGCGCCAGCTCTCGCTCTTCCATCATGGCTCCTCGAAGGCCGAGGAGTCAGAGGCTGCTGAGAGCTGGGAGGCACTGCGGAGCGGGCGAGCGACCTGCGCCATGTGCCCCGCAGCGTGGGGCAGGGAGCCCAGGGGCTCTCTGCAGCCGCTGCTGCCTTTGGACTCGGCTGCCTGGGACGGTGCCCACGCCCTGTGCTGCTGGCTGGACCCAGCCCTGCGCGGTTGCTAGCGTCCTGCCGGCCAGGCACCCCTGTCACTGCTCTGTGTGTTTCAGCTCCTGGCCTGCCCTGACATAAGGGGATGGGCTAACGGCATCCTGAAGCTCGTCCCAAGGTACCTGCAGAGTGAGTGCAGAGTGATGCGTCGCCTGGTGCTCAGAGGCCTCATCGCGCTCTGCAAGAGACACTTCATGGTGAGAAGGGGGCAGCCAGCTGGGGCTGGGTAAGGGGTGCTGGGTAACACAGTAGCTTGGACTTGGCTGGGCTTTGGGAGCTATGGCAGCTGCTCCCAGCTCTCCTGCCTCCCCGTTCACCTGCCCGAGTCCTTTGGGGCAGGCCTTTGGCTTCTGGGCCCCGAGGCAGCAGCGTGGGGTCAAACTGCCGGAGCTGTTTTGGCAGTGCAGCCTTTTATGGCTTCCCAACACAGCATTGTGTTCCACACAGGCCAAAAGAATGCAGTTCCTGCTGCCAAGTCTCATAGAGCTGCTGCAGGATGCGGACGGGGAGGTGGTCGAGATGACCCTCTATGTGGTCAGCAAGGTGCTCCTGGACGGAGACATCCCAATTGCCAGCCCCATCGCTCTGCAGCTGGCTGAGAGGCTCCGGCCGCACTTTGACAACGTAAGGCTTTGTGCCCCTCACCACGGGCGCTGGGTGCTGCCAGGGAACTTTGTGCCCTGTGGATTTTCAGACCCGTGGCCAGGTGGGCCTGGAGCAGCCGGTGCTGAGGTCTTGCTCTTCCTTTCCACCAGGATGTCGACTATGTGCAGCTGCTCTCCATGTACCTCTTCCAAGGTGTGATGGAGTCTGTAGAGGAAGCGGGAAAAGAGCCACTGAAGACGCGTGTGCACCAGAGCCTCCTCCCACTGCTCTGCCACTTGCATGATGAGAACCAGCATGTGGCAGAGGTGAGGATTTCTGACCTGCTGGTGTCCCCGCGGGAGGTGGCTCCGCTGCTTCCTGCCCAGCCTCCTCATGGCCTTGGCTACAGAGCAGCAGCCCTGGGGGACCTCTGTCCTGCTGCCCTGGCAGCACCAGGTGCCCGAGATGGGGGTTGACCCACTCCTCTGCCCAGGCACCGAACCCACCGACAGACGCAGTCCCCAGCTGCCGCATCTTCCCACCAGTGGCCAGGAAAGGCCCTGAGCCTTGCCCATGTGCAGGGGATGTAGGTCCCGTGCCCTGGGCAGCGGTGCCATCCCCCAGTCTCTGCTGCTCTGCAGGCCTCTCGGGAAACCCTGCTTCGAGCTACCGAGTTCCTGAACAAGAGGAAGCTCAGGCAGCTGCTGGAGAGGGAGCAGACATGGGCGGTTGGCGAGTGCCTGGTGAGGACGACCCCGAAGCACCAGGCCCAGCCCAGACAAGCCCCCTGCCCCCAATGCCCAGCGTGTGGGGCTGGCAGCTGTGCCCCTCCCCGCTGCTGCAGCCCATCGCTGCCAGCCTGCACCCCACACACGCTCCCTTCCCTCGGGCATGTGGCCCCACGGGCTCTTCTCCAGGCTCCTCTCCCTCCCTGAGCCTGGGGGTGCCAACGGAGCCCCAGCCCAGCTGGGCTTTGGCGCCAGGGTGGCACCGCAGCTCCCCGGGGAGCAGCCAGCCCTCTGCTCCCTCCAAACCCCAGCACCAGCCGGCTGCTGGCTGGGCGTCGTGGGTGTCCTGGCAGGGGAGGCCAGTCCTGGGTGCAGGGGGAAGAGTCTGCACCAACCCTTCCCTCCGTCCCCTTGTGCTCTCTCCAGCTGACAGAGTACAGCAGCAGAGCAGACGAGTACCTGCAGCAGTGCCTGCTGTACCTGGACAGCCCACAGGAGTCCATCCGAGAGGCGGCCGTCAGGTTCATTGGTGAGCCACAAGCCCCCGGCGGTCCGTCCCTGCCCCACTGCAGCTTGGCCCCAGCCCCGGCTGTGGCACCGGCAGCAGGAATCGGCCCAGTGGCTGTGGAGCCCCGACTGCCCGATGCAGGGCCAGGGCGCCCACGGGGCTCCCTGCCACCCTCTCCCACCCCCTGCCCTTGGGCGTCACGCTCGGGGAACGCCCCAGCCTGAGCCCTGCCAAGGGGAGGAAAGCGTGTAGCTGGGCTGATGTGGGGAAGCTGTGCTGCTGAGGCTAGCAGGATTTGTGATGGGCTGTGTGTGCCTAGGGCTCGCTGGGCGGCACATGAGGGGTCAGCGGGAGGAGAAGCTCCAGATCATCTACAAGGGTGAGTGAGGGCAGCGGGGTGTCAGCAGGGACTGGCGGGGAGGAAGAAAGACCCTGAGCAGGGAGCTGCAATCCCTGCCCCGGCTGGGGAGGGCTGTGCTCCCTGCACGCACGAGGGGCAGCGTGGGCAGAGCCGAGCAGAGATTTCAGGGGCACGTGGGGTATTTGTGGCCAGCACCTTCCAGCTGATCCCGTTGGCCCCTGCTCCCTCCTGGCCATGGGAAGAGCTGTGTGGGGCGGTCCTGGCAGGAGGGGTTTCTGGGGTCCCCGCAGATCCAGGTTCTGACCTTGGCTCTGTTCCTCTCTGTTCCAGCCCTTCAAGGCATGACAAATGATATCAGCCTCTCCGTCTCAAACCTGGCAGCTCAAACCGTATTCCTGCTCAGAGCTGCAGAGAGAATGCCTTCCTCCAGATTCAGGCTGCTGCAAGACCAGCTCCGCAGGGCGTGGAGGAGGCGGCCTTCTCTCCGGGGCAATGGCTGGCTGTGCTGCTGGAGCTCTGCACAGAGCTGATCCCGGGAGCTCCGTGTGCTGGAGGCACCTGAGCCTGCGGGGAAGGCTGGGTGGCTCCTGGCCTCTCCCTGCCCACAGGACAGCTCTTCTCTAAGAGCCCTGGGGCTGTGCCCCACGGCCGGGCTCCAGCCATGCTCCATCCACTGGGCACCCCCAGCCCCAACCTGCGGCCAGAGAGACAGGAGGCAGTGTCCCCACCAGCCCCTGTCCCGGGGCTGGCCCTGTCTGGGGAGCGCGGGGCTCGGCTGTGTTCTCCAGCCTCTGCCGCAGCCCCTCAGCTCTGCCTGCGCTTGGTCTTTGCCCGATCCAGACTGGGACCTGCCAGAAGAGGAGCAGGAGCAGAAAGACTCCCGTGCCCTCTTCCACAGCATTGCACAGGTACCCGCAGCCATCCCCGCCTGGGCTGGGCCTGCTGTCGCTGCTCAGCCAAGCGCTGCCGTCGGGGCACTCGATGTGACATCCCTCTCTTCCCTGCCCTTCCTTCTCCTGCAGGTGTTTTGGGAATCCCTCAAGCCCGCCGTGCGTGAAGACACCACCATCGCGGCCGTCGAGGGCATGGCAGACTCTGGCTCCTATGATGCGGAGGCTTGTGCTGCCATGCTGGATGTGCTGGTGGAAAACGATGCCTCCAATTTGAAGCATGTAAGTAGCCTGTGGCCGGGGCTCGAGCCCCCTGGGGATCGTGTGCCCCCTGAAGCCGGGTCCGCTGGGCCCCCGACAGCCTCTTAGGCCAGCACAGTGTGGTGGGAAGGGAAGCACTTCTCGGGGGAAGCTGGGGAAATGGCTCGCTCTGGCAGCACTACAACTCTCATCCGTGTCTCCTCCAGGTGCCAAGCATTGTGAGGTGCATCTACCAGTGGCTCACGTCCAACGCGGATGTGTCTGCCAAGCACAGGCTGGACAACACTCTTCTGGAGCTGACCCACACGCACCCCCATGATGTGGTGGTGACCCTCCTGCACTGTGCCCCATCATGCGACAGGTACGCGGCCCACCTGCCTTGAGGGCTCAGGGCTCACCAGCCTGTAGAGCCCACCAGCCTGTAGAGCCCGTCCCATGTGGGCTGCCAGCCAGACAGAGATTTTCAGGCCCCTCCGGCCCCTCCATTTCCCAGCCCTGGCGTGTCAGTCCCTGAGCCCACTGCCATGCTCCCTTCCTGCCGCTCAAGGCACCGATGCTCGGCCGCCTGCTGCCTGCAGGGGCAGGCCTGCTGGGTGCTGCCGGTGAGGGGCAGTGGGCAGAGGCAGGGCCGGTGGCCAGCCCGGGCCCCCGGGGTTGCCCAGGCCACAGCACTGTGGCCGAGACCCCCACTGACACAGAGCTCTGGGCCTGCAGAGCTGCTGCGACCATGTGGAGGGCGATGGTCTCCACGAGCAGGACTGCAGAGAAGGTGCTGCTGGAGCTGCTCTGCGTGCTGGGGGACTGGCCGCTGCACAGCACGTTCACCTCCGATGGGGACAAAAAGGACGTCTTTGCCCTGGCCGTGAGTTTCTGGACCAGGCCTTTGCTCATCCCCAGGGTCGCCTCTCTGGGCGGCTCTCCATCCTCCCCCGCCACTGCATCTCCCTGCCTCACGCAGTGGGCTGGAAACCCCGCTTAGGGGCAGGTTCAGGGGCAGCCAGGCCGGGTGCTCCCCCTGCATCTCCTGTGGCCCAGGGCAGCGCCTGAGCCTCGCCCTCCCACGCTCAGGCCCTGCCACGGGGCCATCTCGGCACTGAGTGCTGTCTCCGGGTGTTTTGTTTTCTGCAGGCAACCAGGGTGCTGTGGGAGATGCTCCGGGCGCCCAGGTGCCCACAGAGGCTGAAGGCGCATTTCCCACGCCTCTTCCTGGCTCTACTCTTCCAAGTTTTCTCCAGCACAGAGCAGATGCCAGAGGAGGTCGATACCTTCTGGAGGCGATGCCGGCAGGAAGGCTGCCTTCCCACCAACCCCAACAGGTGCTCCATCCCAGTCTTCCCATCCGTCCCATGGCCCCGGAGCTGGGGCCGGGGCTCCCAGCGTGACCTGGGCTTTGCTCTGCACACAGATTTGCAGTGCTGACTGTGAAGGCACTGCTCTGCCGTCTTGAGTATGAGGAGGTGGTGTTTGACGTCGAACGTAAGCGTGGCTGGGACACACTCCTCAACGCTGAGGTCCACCACTGCGCAATGGGTCTGCTGGCCAGGTGAGAGCCCCCTTCTCCCCGCTCCCCCCGCCATTTCTGTACTGCAGACGGGGTCGTGGGTGAGAGGGACTTGTCACCGAAGGATGATGGCTCAGCAGACTGGAAAAGCCTGGGAGAGGTGGGTGCGCAGGAGCAGCCACCTCCCAAAGCACCAGCGGCCCCTCCCGTGGGGCCTGGGCTGACGGCACAGAGCGGGGCGTCTGTCTGCAGGCAGCCCCACCCAGGGCAGCTGGCTGGGGCAGGGCAGGATGCACTGAGGGCCAGCGACAGAGCCTGGGGGACATGAGTCCCCTGTGGGCAGGAAAGGGAAGGCTTCGGGGCAGGAAGGGTGTGTTTCCAGTCTCCTCCCCAAAAGGAGCCTGCTGGTGAGGGGTGGTGGGGAAAGACAAGGCCTGTGTGAGCCAGTGCCGAGAGAGGTTTGCCCGCCTTGCTCAGGGTCGATGGTGCCTTCTTCCCCCTGCCAGAGAGATACGCGGCATCTCGAGGACATTGCGTTACTGGATTGCACACTACCTGGTCGAGCTGCTCAGCAGGAAGGAGCCGCGCTGGGAGGTCCCGGCCATGGCGTTCCTTGTCGAGGTGAGCGTGATGGCGAGCGCTGCCTCGCTGAGCTGCCTCCCACCACTCTGCCCTCTGGTAGCCGCAGCGGCGGGGGGGAGCCCCAGTCGGCGGAGCTGGGGCAGAGGGTGGGCTCCGCTGCGTGCCCTTGGCCGCTCGCTGCTGGGGTGACGCTTGTCCCCACCTGTGTTTCGTGCCACCCTAGCGCCAGCTCTCGCTCTTCCATCATGGCTCCTCGAAGGCCGAGGAGTCAGAGGCTGCTGAGAGCTGGGAGGCACTGCGGAGCGGGCGAGCGACCTGCGCCATGTGCCCCGCAGCGTGGGGCAGGGAGCCCAGGGGCTCTCTGCAGCCGCTGCTGCCTTTGGACTCGGCTGCCTGGGACGGTGCCCACGCCCTGTGCTGCTGGCTGGACCCAGCCCTGCGCGGTTGCTAGCGTCCTGCCGGCCAGGCACCCCTGTCACTGCTCTGTGTGTTTCAGCTCCTGGCCTGCCCTGACATAAGGGGATGGGCTAACGGCATCCTGAAGCTCGTCCCAAGGTACCTGCAGAGTGAGTGCAGAGTGATGCGTCGCCTGGTGCTCAGAGGCCTCATCGCGCTCTGCAAGAGACACTTCATGGTGAGAAGGGGGCAGCCAGCTGGGGCTGGGTAAGGGGTGCTGGGTAACACAGTAGCTTGGACTTGGCTGGGCTTTGGGAGCTATGGCAGCTGCTCCCAGCTCTCCTGCCTCCCCGTTCACCTGCCCGAGTCCTTTGGGGCAGGCCTTTGGCTTCTGGGCCCCGAGGCAGCAGCGTGGGGTCAAACTGCCGGAGCTGTTTTGGCAGTGCAGCCTTTTATGGCTTCCCAACACAGCATTGTGTTCCACACAGGCCAAAAGAATGCAGTTCCTGCTGCCAAGTCTCATAGAGCTGCTGCAGGATGCGGACGGGGAGGTGGTCGAGATGACCCTCTATGTGGTCAGCAAGGTGCTCCTGGACGGAGACATCCCAATTGCCAGCCCCATCGCTCTGCAGCTGGCTGAGAGGCTCCGGCCGCACTTTGACAACGTAAGGCTTTGTGCCCCTCACCACGGGCGCTGGGTGCTGCCAGGGAACTTTGTGCCCTGTGGATTTTCAGACCCGTGGCCAGGTGGGCCTGGAGCAGCCGGTGCTGAGGTCTTGCTCTTCCTTTCCACCAGGATGTCGACTATGTGCAGCTGCTCTCCATGTACCTCTTCCAAGGTGTGATGGAGTCTGTAGAGGAAGCGGGAAAAGAGCCACTGAAGACGCGTGTGCACCAGAGCCTCCTCCCACTGCTCTGCCACTTGCATGATGAGAACCAGCATGTGGCAGAGGTGAGGATTTCTGACCTGCTGGTGTCCCCGCGGGAGGTGGCTCCGCTGCTTCCTGCCCAGCCTCCTCATGGCCTTGGCTACAGAGCAGCAGCCCTGGGGGACCTCTGTCCTGCTGCCCTGGCAGCACCAGGTGCCCGAGATGGGGGTTGACCCACTCCTCTGCCCAGGCACCGAACCCACCGACAGACGCAGTCCCCAGCTGCCGCATCTTCCCACCAGTGGCCAGGAAAGGCCCTGAGCCTTGCCCATGTGCAGGGGATGTAGGTCCTGTGCCCTGGGCAGCGGTGCCATCCCCCAGTCTCTGCTGCTCTGCAGGCCTCTCGGGAAACCCTGCTTCGAGCTACCGAGTTCCTGAACAAGAGGAAGCTCAGGCAGCTGCTGGAGAGGGAGCAGACATGGGCGGTTGGCGAGTGCCTGGTGAGGACGACCCCGAAGCACCAGGCCCAGCCCAGACAAGCCCCCTGCCCCCAATGCCCAGCGTGTGGGGCTGGCAGCTGTGCCCCTCCCCGCTGCTGCAGCCCATCGCTGCCAGCCTGCACCCCACACACGCTCCCTTCCCTCGGGCATGTGGCCCCACGGGCTCTTCTCCAGGCTCCTCTCCCTCCCTGAGCCTGGGGGTGCCAACGGAGCCCCAGCCCAGCTGGGCTTTGGCGCCAGGGTGGCACCGCAGCTCCCCGGGGAGCAGCCAGCCCTCTGCTCCCTCCAAACCCCAGCACCAGCCGGCTGCTGGCTGGGCGTCGTGGGTGTCCTGGCAGGGGAGGCCAGTCCTGGGTGCAGGGGGAAGAGTCTGCACCAACCCTTCCCTCCGTCCCCTTGTGCTCTCTCCAGCTGACAGAGTACAGCAGCAGAGCAGACGAGTACCTGCAGCAGTGCCTGCTGTACCTGGACAGCCCACAGGAGTCCATCCGAGAGGCGGCCGTCAGGTTCATTGGTGAGCCACAAGCCCCCGGCGGTCCGTCCCTGCCCCACTGCAGCTTGGCCCCAGCCCCGGCTGTGGCACCGGCAGCAGGAATCGGCCCAGTGGCTGTGGAGCCCCGACTGCCCGATGCAGGGCCAGGGCGCCCACGGGGCTCCCTGCCACCCTCTCCCACCCCCTGCCCTTGGGCGTCACGCTCGGGGAACGCCCCAGCCTGAGCCCTGCCAAGGGGAGGAAAGCGTGTAGCTGGGCTGATGTGGGGAAGCTGTGCTGCTGAGGCTAGCAGGATTTGTGATGGGCTGTGTGTGCCTAGGGCTCGCTGGGCGGCACATGAGGGGTCAGCGGGAGGAGAAGCTCCAGATCATCTACAAGGGTGAGTGAGGGCAGCGGGGTGTCAGCAGGGACTGGCGGGGAGGAAGAAAGACCCTGAGCAGGGAGCTGCAATCCCTGCCCCGGCTGGGGAGGGCTGTGCTCCCTGCACGCACGAGGGGCAGCGTGGGCAGAGCCGAGCAGAGATTTCAGGGGCACGTGGGGTATTCGTGGCCAGCACCTTCCAGCTGATCCCGTTGGCCCCTGCTCCCTCCTGGCCATGGGAAGAGCTGTGTGGGGCGGTCCTGGCAGGAGGGGTTTCTGGGGTCCCCGCAGATCCAGGTTCTGACCTTGGCTCTGTTCCTCTCTGTTCCAGCCCTTCAAGGCATGACAAATGATATCAGCCTCTCCGTCTCAAACCTGGCAGCTCAAACCGTATTCCTGCTCAGAGCTGCAGAGAGAATGCCTTCCTCCAGATTCAGGCTGCTGCAAGACCAGCTCCGCAGGGCGTGGAGGAGGCGGCCTTCTCTCCGGGGCAATGGCTGGCTGTGCTGCTGGAGCTCTGCACAGAGCTGATCCCGGGAGCTCCGTGTGCTGGAGGCACCTGAGCCTGCGGGGAAGGCTGGGTGGCTCCTGGCCTCTCCCTGCCCACAGGACAGCTCTTCTCTAAGAGCCCTGGGGCTGTGCCCCACGGCCGGGCTCCAGCCATGCTCCATCCACTGGGCACCCCCAGCCCCAACCTGCGGCCAGAGAGACAGGAGGCAGTGTCCCCACCAGCCCCTGTCCCGGGGCTGGCCCTGTCTGGGGAGCGCGGGGCTCGGCTGTGTTCTCCAGCCTCTGCCGCAGCCCCTCAGCTCTGCCTGCGCTTGGTCTTTGCCCGATCCAGACTGGGACCTGCCAGAAGAGGAGCAGGAGCAGAAAGACTCCCGTGCCCTCTTCCACAGCATTGCACAGGTACCCGCAGCCATCCCCGCCTGGGCTGGGCCTGCTGTCGCTGCTCAGCCAAGCGCTGCCGTCGGGGCACTCGATGTGACATCCCTCTCTTCCCTGCCCTTCCTTCTCCTGCAGGTGTTTTGGGAATCCCTCAAGCCCGCCGTGCGTGAAGACACCACCATCGCGGCCGTCGAGGGCATGGCAGACTCTGGCTCCTATGATGCGGAGGCTTGTGCTGCCATGCTGGATGTGCTGGTGGAAAACGATGCCTCCAATTTGAAGCATGTAAGTAGCCTGTGGCCGGGGCTCGAGCCCCCTGGGGATCGTGTGCCCCCTGAAGCCGGGTCCGCTGGGCCCCCGACAGCCTCGTAGGCCAGCACAGTGTGGTGGGAAGGGAAGCACTTCTCGGGGGAAGCTGGGGAAATGGCTCGCTCTGGCAGCACTACAACTCTCATCCGTGTCTCCTCCAGGTGCCAAGCATCGTGAGGTGCATCTACCAGTGGCTCACGTCCAACGCGGATGTGTCTGCCAAGCACAGGCTGGACAACACTCTTCTGGAGCTGACCCACACGCACCCCCATGATGTGGTGGTGACCCTCCTGCACTGTGCCCCATCATGCGACAGGTACGCGGCCCACCTGCCTTGAGGGCTCAGGGCTCACCAGCCTGTAGAGCCCACCAGCCTGTAGAGCCCGTCCCATGTGGGCTGCCAGCCAGACAGAGATTTTCAGGCCCCTCCGGCCCCTCCATTTCCCAGCCCTGGCGTGTCAGTCCCTGAGCCCACTGCCATGCTCCCTTCCTGCCGCTCAAGGCACCGATGCTCGGCCGCCTGCTGCCTGCAGGGGCAGGCCTGCTGGGTGCTGCCGGTGAGGGGCAGTGGGCAGAGGCAGGGCCGGTGGCCAGCCCGGGCCCCCGGGGTTGCCCAGGCCACAGCACTGTGGCCGAGACCCCCACTGACACAGAGCTCTGGGCCTGCAGAGCTGCTGCGACCATGTGGAGGGCGATGGTCTCCACGAGCAGGACTGCAGAGAAGGTGCTGCTGGAGCTGCTCTGCGTGCTGGGGGACTGGCCGCTGCACAGCACGTTCACCTCCGATGGGGACAAAAAGGACGTCTTTGCCCTGGCCGTGAGTTTCTGGACCAGGCCTTTGCTCATCCCCAGGGTCGCCTCTCTGGGCGGCTCTCCATCCTCCCCCGCCACTGCATCTCCCTGCCTCACGCAGTGGGCTGGAAACCCCGCTTAGGGGCAGGTTCAGGGGCAGCCAGGCCGGGTGCTCCCCCTGCATCTCCCGTGGCCCAGGGCAGCGCCTGAGCCTCGCCCTCCCACGCTCAGGCCCTGCCACGGGGCCATCTCGGCACTGAGTGCTGTCTCCGGGTGTTTTGTTTTCTGCAGGCAACCAGGGTGCTGTGGGAGATGCTCCGGGCGCCCAGGTGCCCACAGAGGCTGAAGGCGCATTTCCCACGCCTCTTCCTGGCTCTACTCTTCCAAGTTTTCTCCAGCACAGAGCAGATGCCAGAGGAGGTCGATACCTTCTGGAGGCGATGCCGGCAGGAAGGCTGCCTTCCCACCAACCCCAACAGGTGCTCCATCCCAGTCTTCCCATCCGTCCCATGGCCCCGGAGCTGGGGCCGGGGCTCCCAGCGTGACCTGGGCTTTGCTCTGCACACAGATTTGCAGTGCTGACCGCGACGGCACTGCTCTGCCATCTTGAGTATGAGGAGGTGGTGTTTGACGTCGAACGTAAGCGTGGCTGGGACACACTCCTCAACGCTGAGGTCCACCACTGCGCAATGGGTCTGCTGGCCAGGTGAGAGCCCCCTTCTCCCCGCTCCCCCCACCATTTCTGTACTGCAGACGGGGTCGTGGGTGAGAGGGACTTGTCACCGAAGGATGATGGCTCAGCAGACTGGAAAAGCCTGGGAGAGGTGGGTGCGCAGGAGCAGCCACCTCCCAAAGCACCAGCGGCCCCTCCCGTGGGGCCTGGGCTGACGGCACAGAGCGGGGCGTCTGTCTGCAGGCAGCCCCACCCAGGGCAGCTGGCTGGGGCAGGGCAGGATGCACTGAGGGCCAGCGACAGAGCCTGGGGGACATGAGTCCCCTGTGGGCAGGAAAGGGAAGGCTTCGGGGCAGGAAGGGTGTGTTTCCAGTCTCCTCCCCAAAAGGAGCCTGCTGGTGAGGGGTGGTGGGGAAAGACAAGGCCTGTGTGAGCCAGTGCCGAGAGAGGTTTGCCCGCCTTGCTCAGGGTCGATGGTGCCTTCTTCCCCCTGCCAGAGAGATACGCGGCATCTCGAGGACATTGCGTTACTGGATTGCACACTACCTGGTCGAGCTGCTCAGCAGGAAGGAGCCGCGCTGGGAGGTCCCGGCCATGGCGTTCCTTGTCGAGGTGAGCGTGATGGCGAGCGCTGCCTCGCTGAGCTGCCTCCCACCACTCTGCCCTCTGGTAGCCGCAGCGGCGGGGGGGAGCCCCAGTCGGCGGAGCTGGGGCAGAGGGTGGGCTCCGCTGCGTGCCCTTGGCCGCTCGCTGCTGGGGTGACGCTTGTCCCCACCTGTGTTTCGTGCCACCCTAGCGCCAGCTCTCGCTCTTCCATCATGGCTCCTCGAAGGCCGAGGAGTCAGAGGCTGCTGAGAGCTGGGAGGCACTGCGGAGCGGGCGAGCGACCTGCGCCATGTGCCCCGCAGCGTGGGGCAGGGAGCCCAGGGGCTCTCTGCAGCCGCTGCTGCCTTTGGACTCGGCTGCCTGGGACGGTGCCCACGCCCTGTGCTGCTGGCTGGACCCAGCCCTGCGCGGTTGCTAGCGTCCTGCCGGCCAGGCACCCCTGTCACTGCTCTGTGTGTTTCAGCTCCTGGCCTGCCCTGACATAAGGGGATGGGCTAACGGCATCCTGAAGCTCGTCCCAAGGTACCTGCAGAGTGAGTGCAGAGTGATGCGTCGCCTGGTGCTCAGAGGCCTCATCGCGCTCTGCAAGAGACACTTCATGGTGAGAAGGGGGCAGCCAGCTGGGGCTGGGTAAGGGGTGCTGGGTAACACAGTAGCTTGGACTTGGCTGGGCTTTGGGAGCTATGGCAGCTGCTCCCAGCTCTCCTGCCTCCCCGTTCACCTGCCCGAGTCCTTTGGGGCAGGCCTTTGGCTTCTGGGCCCCGAGGCAGCAGCGTGGGGTCAAACTGCCGGAGCTGTTTTGGCAGTGCAAGCCTTTTATGGCTTCCCAACACAGCATTGTGTTCCACACAGGCCAAAAGAATGCAGTTCCTGCTGCCAAGTCTCATAGAGCTGCTGCAGGATGCGGACGGGGAGGTGGTCGAGATGACCCTCTATGTGGTCAGCAAGGTGCTCCTGGACGGAGACATCCCAATTGCCAGCCCCATCGCTCTGCAGCTGGCTGAGAGGCTCCGGCCGCACTTTGACAACGTAAGGCTTTGTGCCCCTCACCACGGGCGCTGGGTGCTGCCAGGGAACTTTGTGCCCTGTGGATTTTCAGACCCGTGGCCAGGTGGGCCTGGAGCAGCCGGTGCTGAGGTCTTGCTCTTCCTTTCCACCAGGATGTCGACTATGTGCAGCTGCTCTCCATGTACCTCTTCCAAGGTGTGATGGAGTCTGTAGAGGAAGCGGGAAAAGAGCCACTGAAGACGCGTGTGCACCAGAGCCTCCTCCCACTGCTCTGCCACTTGCATGATGAGAACCAGCATGTGGCAGAGGTGAGGATTTCTGACCTGCTGGTGTCCCCGCGGGAGGTGGCTCCGCTGCTTCCTGCCCAGCCTCCTCATGGCCTTGGCTACAGAGCAGCAGCCCTGGGGGACCTCTGTCCTGCTGCCCTGGCAGCACCAGGTGCCCGAGATGGGGGTTGACCCACTCCTCTGCCCAGGCACCGAACCCACCGACAGACGCAGTCCCCAGCTGCCGCATCTTCCCACCAGTGGCCAGGAAAGGCCCTGAGCCTTGCCCATGTGCAGGGGATGTAGGTCCCGTGCCCTGGGCAGCGGTGCCATCCCCCAGTCTCTGCTGCTCTGCAGGCCTCTCGGGAAACCCTGCTTCGAGCTACCGAGTTCCTGAACAAGAGGAAGCTCAGGCAGCTGCTGGAGAGGGAGCAGACATGGGCGGTTGGCGAGTGCCTGGTGAGGACGACCCCGAAGCACCAGGCCCAGCCCAGACAAGCCCCCTGCCCCCAATGCCCAGCGTGTGGGGCTGGCAGCTGTGCCCCTCCCCGCTGCTGCAGCCCATCGCTGCCAGCCTGCACCCCACACACGCTCCCTTCCCTCGGGCATGTGGCCCCACGGGCTCTTCTCCAGGCTCCTCTCCCTCCCTGAGCCTGGGGGTGCCAACGGAGCCCCAGCCCAGCTGGGCTTTGGCGCCAGGGTGGCACCGCAGCTCCCCGGGGAGCAGCCAGCCCTCTGCTCCCTCCAAACCCCAGCACCAGCCGGCTGCTGGCTGGGCGTCGTGGGTGTCCTGGCAGGGGAGGCCAGTCCTGGGTGCAGGGGGAAGAGTCTGCACCAACCCTTCCCTCCGTCCCCTTGTGCTCTCTCCAGCTGACAGAGTACAGCAGCAGAGCAGACGAGTACCTGCAGCAGTGCCTGCTGTACCTGGACAGCCCACAGGAGTCCATCCGAGAGGCGGCCGTCAGGTTCATTGGTGAGCCACAAGCCCCCGGCGGTCCGTCCCTGCCCCACTGCAGCTTGGCCCCAGCCCCGGCTGTGGCACCGGCAGCAGGAATCGGCCCAGTGGCTGTGGAGCCCCGACTGCCCGATGCAGGGCCAGGGCGCCCACGGGGCTCCCTGCCACCCTCTCCCACCCCCTGCCCTTGGGCGTCACGCTCGGGGAACGCCCCAGCCTGAGCCCTGCCAAGGGGAGGAAAGCGTGTAGCTGGGCTGATGTGGGGAAGCTGTGCTGCTGAGGCTAGCAGGATTTGTGATGGGCTGTGTGTGCCTAGGGCTCGCTGGGCGGCACATGAGGGGTCAGCGGGAGGAGAAGCTCCAGATCATCTACAAGGGTGAGTGAGGGCAGCGGGGTGTCAGCAGGGACTGGCGGGGAGGAAGAAAGACCCTGAGCAGGGAGCTGCAATCCCTGCCCCGGCTGGGGAGGGCTGTGCTCCCTGCACGCACGAGGGGCAGCGTGGGCAGAGCCGAGCAGAGATTTCAGGGGCACGTGGGGTATTCGTGGCCAGCACCTTCCAGCTGATCCCGTTGGCCCCTGCTCCCTCCTGGCCATGGGAAGAGCTGTGTGGGGCGGTCCTGGCAGGAGGGGTTTCTGGGGTCCCCGCAGATCCAGGTTCTGACCTTGGCTCTGTTCCTCTCTGTTCCAGCCCTTCAAGGCATGACAAATGATATCAGCCTCTCCGTCTCAAACCTGGCAGCTCAAACCGTATTCCTGCTCAGAGCTGCAGAGAGAATGCCTTCCTCCAGATTCAGGCTGCTGCAAGACCAGCTCCGCAGGGCGTGGAGGAGGCGGCCTTCTCTCCGGGGCAATGGCTGGCTGTGCTGCTGGAGCTCTGCACAGAGCTGATCCCGGGAGCTCCGTGTGCTGGAGCCACCTGAGCCTGCGGGGAAGGCTGGGTGGCTCCTGGCCTCTCCCTGCCCACAGGACAGCTCTTCTCTAAGAGCCCTGGGGCTGTGCCCCACGGCCGGGCTCCAGCCATGCTCCATCCACTGGGCACCCCCAGCCCCAACCTGCGGCCAGAGAGACAGGAGGCAGTGTCCCCACCAGCCCCTGTCCCGGGGCTGGCCCTGTCTGGGGAGCGCGGGGCTCGGCTGTGTTCTCCAGCCTCTGCCGCAGCCCCTCAGCTCTGCCTGCGCTTGGTCTTTGCCCGATCCAGACTGGGACCTGCCAGAAGAGGAGCAGGAGCAGAAAGACTCCCGTGCCCTCTTCCACAGCATTGCACAGGTACCCGCAGCCATCCCCGCCTGGGCTGGGCCTGCTGTCGCTGCTCAGCCAAGCGCTGCCGTCGGGGCACTCGATGTGACATCCCTCTCTTCCCTGCCCTTCCTTCTCCTGCAGGTGTTTTGGGAATCCCTCAAGCCCGCCGTGCGTGAAGACACCACCATCGCGGCCGTCGAGGGCATGGCAGACTCTGGCTCCTATGATGCGGAGGCTTGTGCTGCCATGCTGGATGTGCTGGTGGAAAACGATGCCTCCAATTTGAAGCATGTAAGTAGCCTGTGGCCGGGGCTCGAGCCCCCCTGGGGATCGTGTGCCCCCTGAAGCCGGGTCCGCTGGGCCCCCGACAGCCTCGTAGGCCAGCACAGTGTGGTGGGAAGGGAAGCACTTCTCGGGGGAAGCTGGGGAAATGGCTCGCTCTGGCAGCACTACAACTCTCATCCGTGTCTCCTCCAGGTGCCAAGCATCGTGAGGTGCATCTACCAGTGGCTCACGTCCAACGCGGATGTGTCTGCCAAGCACAGGCTGGACAACACTCTTCTGGAGCTGACCCACACGCACCCCCATGATGTGGTGGTGACCCTCCTGCACTGTGCCCCATCATGCGACAGGTACGCGGCCCACCTGCCTTGAGGGCTCAGGGCTCACCAGCCTGTAGAGCCCACCAGCCTGTAGAGCCCGTCCCATGTGGGCTGCCAGCCAGACAGAGATTTTCAGGCCCCTCCGGCCCCTCCATTTCCCAGCCCTGGCGTGTCAGTCCCTGAGCCCACTGCCATGCTCCCTTCCTGCCGCTCAAGGCACCGATGCTCGGCCGCCTGCTGCCTGCAGGGGCAGGCCTGCTGGGTGCTGCCGGTGAGGGGCAGTGGGCAGAGGCAGGGCCGGTGGCCAGCCCGGGCCCCCGGGGTTGCCCAGGCCACAGCACTGTGGCCGAGACCCCCACTGACACAGAGCTCTGGGCCTGCAGAGCTGCTGCGACCATGTGGAGGGCGATGGTCTCCACGAGCAGGACTGCAGAGAAGGTGCTGCTGGAGCTGCTCTGCGTGCTGGGGGACTGGCCGCTGCACAGCACGTTCACCTCCGATGGGGACAAAAAGGACGTCTTTGCCCTGGCCGTGAGTTTCTGGACCAGGCCTTTGCTCATCCCCAGGGTCGCCTCTCTGGGCGGCTCTCCATCCTCCCCCGCCACTGCATCTCCCTGCCTCACGCAGTGGGCTGGAAACCCCGCTTAGGGGCAGGTTCAGGGGCAGCCAGGCCGGGTGCTCCCCCTGCATCTCCTGTGGCCCAGGGCAGCGCCTGAGCCTCGCCCTCCCACGCTCAGGCCCTGCCACGGGGCCATCTCGGCACTGAGTGCTGTCTCCGGGTGTTTTGTTTTCTGCAGGCAACCAGGGTGCTGTGGGAGATGCTCCGGGCGCCCAGGTGCCCACAGAGGCTGAAGGCGCATTTCCCACGCCTCTTCCTGGCTCTACTCTTCCAAGTTTTCTCCAGCACAGAGCAGATGCCAGAGGAGGTCGATACCTTCTGGAGGCGATGCCGGCAGGAAGGCTGCCTTCCCACCAACCCCAACAGGTGCTCCATCCCAGTCTTCCCATCCGTCCCATGGCCCCGGAGCTGGGGCCGGGGCTCCCAGCGTGACCTGGGCTTTGCTCTGCACACAGATTTGCAGTGCTGACTGTGAAGGCACTGCTCTGCCGTCTTGAGTATGAGGAGGTGGTGTTTGACGTCGAACGTAAGCGTGGCTGGGACACACTCCTCAACGCTGAGGTCCACCACTGCGCAATGGGTCTGCTGGCCAGGTGAGAGCCCCCTTCTCCCCGCTCCCCCCGCCATTTCTGTACTGCAGACGGGGTCGTGGGTGAGAGGGACTTGTCACCGAAGGATGATGGCTCAGCAGACTGGAAAAGCCTGGGAGAGGTGGGTGCGCAGGAGCAGCCACCTCCCAAAGCACCAGCGGCCCCTCCCGTGGGGCCTGGGCTGACGGCACAGAGCGGGGCGTCTGTCTGCAGGCAGCCCCACCCAGGGCAGCTGGCTGGGGCAGGGCAGGATGCACTGAGGGCCAGCGACAGAGCCTGGGGGACATGAGTCCCCTGTGGGCAGGAAAGGGAAGGCTTCGGGGCAGGAAGGGTGTGTTTCCAGTCTCCTCCCCAAAAGGAGCCTGCTGGTGAGGGGTGGTGGGGAAAGACAAGGCCTGTGTGAGCCAGTGCCGAGAGAGGTTTGCCCGCCTTGCTCAGGGTCGATGGTGCCTTCTTCCCCCTGCCAGAGAGATACGCGGCATCTCGAGGACATTGCGTTACTGGATTGCACACTACCTGGTCGAGCTGCTCAGCAGGAAGGAGCCGCGCTGGGAGGTCCCGGCCATGGCGTTCCTTGTCGAGGTGAGCGTGATGGCGAGCGCTGCCTCGCTGAGCTGCCTCCCACCACTCTGCCCTCTGGTAGCCGCAGCGGCGGGGGGGAGCCCCAGTCGGCGGAGCTGGGGCAGAGGGTGGGCTCCGCTGCGTGCCCTTGGCCGCTCGCTGCTGGGGTGACGCTTGTCCCCACCTGTGTTTCGTGCCACCCTAGCGCCAGCTCTCGCTCTTCCATCATGGCTCCTCGAAGGCCGAGGAGTCAGAGGCTGCTGAGAGCTGGGAGGCACTGCGGAGCGGGCGAGCGACCTGCGCCATGTGCCCCGCAGCGTGGGGCAGGGAGCCCAGGGGCTCTCTGCAGCCGCTGCTGCCTTTGGACTCGGCTGCCTGGGACGGTGCCCACGCCCTGTGCTGCTGGCTGGACCCAGCCCTGCGCGGTTGCTAGCGTCCTGCCGGCCAGGCACCCCTGTCACTGCTCTGTGTGTTTCAGCTCCTGGCCTGCCCTGACATAAGGGGATGGGCTAACGGCATCCTGAAGCTCGTCCCAAGGTACCTGCAGAGTGAGTGCAGAGTGATGCGTCGCCTGGTGCTCAGAGGCCTCATCGCGCTCTGCAAGAGACACTTCATGGTGAGAAGGGGGCAGCCAGCTGGGGCTGGGTAAGGGGTGCTGGGTAACACAGTAGCTTGGACTTGGCTGGGCTTTGGGAGCTATGGCAGCTGCTCCCAGCTCTCCTGCCTCCCCGTTCACCTGCCCGAGTCCTTTGGGGCAGGCCTTTGGCTTCTGGGCCCCGAGGCAGCAGCGTGGGGTCAAACTGCCGGAGCTGTTTTGGCAGTGCAAGCCTTTTATGGCTTCCCAACACAGCATTGTGTTCCACACAGGCCAAAAGAATGCAGTTCCTGCTGCCAAGTCTCATAGAGCTGCTGCAGGATGCGGACGGGGAGGTGGTCGAGATGACCCTCTATGTGGTCAGCAAGGTGCTCCTGGACGGAGACATCCCAATTGCCAGCCCCATCGCTCTGCAGCTGGCTGAGAGGCTCCGGCCGCACTTTGACAACGTAAGGCTTTGTGCCCCTCACCACGGGCGCTGGGTGCTGCCAGGGAACTTTGTGCCCTGTGGATTTTCAGACCCGTGGCCAGGTGGGCCTGGAGCAGCCGGTGCTGAGGTCTTGCTCTTCCTTTCCACCAGGATGTCGACTATGTGCAGCTGCTCTCCATGTACCTCTTCCAAGGTGTGATGGAGTCTGTAGAGGAAGCGGGAAAAGAGCCACTGAAGACGCGTGTGCACCAGAGCCTCCTCCCACTGCTCTGCCACTTGCATGATGAGAACCAGCATGTGGCAGAGGTGAGGATTTCTGACCTGCTGGTGTCCCCGCGGGAGGTGGCTCCGCTGCTTCCTGCCCAGCCTCCTCATGGCCTTGGCTACAGAGCAGCAGCCCTGGGGGACCTCTGTCCTGCTGCCCTGGCAGCACCAGGTGCCCGAGATGGGGGTTGACCCACTCCTCTGCCCAGGCACCGAACCCACCGACAGACGCAGTCCCCAGCTGCCGCATCTTCCCACCAGTGGCCAGGAAAGGCCCTGAGCCTTGCCCATGTGCAGGGGATGTAGGTCCCGTGCCCTGGGCAGCGGTGCCATCCCCCAGTCTCTGCTGCTCTGCAGGCCTCTCGGGAAACCCTGCTTCGAGCTACCGAGTTCCTGAACAAGAGGAAGCTCAGGCAGCTGCTGGAGAGGGAGCAGACATGGGCGGTTGGCGAGTGCCTGGTGAGGACGACCCCGAAGCACCAGGCCCAGCCCAGACAAGCCCCCTGCCCCCAATGCCCAGCGTGTGGGGCTGGCAGCTGTGCCCCTCCCCGCTGCTGCAGCCCATCGCTGCCAGCCTGCACCCCACACACGCTCCCTTCCCTCGGGCATGTGGCCCCACGGGCTCTTCTCCAGGCTCCTCTCCCTCCCTGAGCCTGGGGGTGCCAACGGAGCCCCAGCCCAGCTGGGCTTTGGCGCCAGGGTGGCACCGCAGCTCCCCGGGGAGCAGCCAGCCCTCTGCTCCCTCCAAACCCCAGCACCAGCCGGCTGCTGGCTGGGCGTCGTGGGTGTCCTGGCAGGGGAGGCCAGTCCTGGGTGCAGGGGGAAGAGTCTGCACCAACCCTTCCCTCCGTCCCCTTGTGCTCTCTCCAGCTGACAGAGTACAGCAGCAGAGCAGACGAGTACCTGCAGCAGTGCCTGCTGTACCTGGACAGCCCACAGGAGTCCATCCGAGAGGCGGCCGTCAGGTTCATTGGTGAGCCACAAGCCCCCGGCGGTCCGTCCCTGCCCCACTGCAGCTTGGCCCCAGCCCCGGCTGTGGCACCGGCAGCAGGAATCGGCCCAGTGGCTGTGGAGCCCCGACTGCCCGATGCAGGGCCAGGGCGCCCACGGGGCTCCCTGCCACCCTCTCCCACCCCCTGCCCTTGGGCGTCACGCTCGGGGAACGCCCCAGCCTGAGCCCTGCCAAGGGGAGGAAAGCGTGTAGCTGGGCTGATGTGGGGAAGCTGTGCTGCTGAGGCTAGCAGGATTTGTGATGGGCTGTGTGTGCCTAGGGCTCGCTGGGCGGCACATGAGGGGTCAGCGGGAGGAGAAGCTCCAGATCATCTACAAGGGTGAGTGAGGGCAGCGGGGTGTCAGCAGGGACTGGCGGGGAGGAAGAAAGACCCTGAGCAGGGAGCTGCAATCCCTGCCCCGGCTGGGGAGGGCTGTGCTCCCTGCACGCACGAGGGGCAGCGTGGGCAGAGCCGAGCAGAGATTTCAGGGGCACGTGGGGTATTCGTGGCCAGCACCTTCCAGCTGATCCCGTTGGCCCCTGCTCCCTCCTGGCCATGGGAAGAGCTGTGTGGGGCGGTCCTGGCAGGAGGGGTTTCTGGGGTCCCCGCAGATCCAGGTTCTGACCTTGGCTCTGTTCCTCTCTGTTCCAGCCCTTCAAGGCATGACAAATGATATCAGCCTCTCCGTCTCAAACCTGGCAGCTCAAACCGTATTCCTGCTCAGAGCTGCAGAGAGAATGCCTTCCTCCAGATTCAGGCTGCTGCAAGACCAGCTCCGCAGGGCGTGGAGGAGGCGGCCTTCTCTCCGGGGCAATGGCTGGCTGTGCTGCTGGAGCTCTGCACAGAGCTGATCCCGGGAGCTCCGTGTGCTGGAGCCACCTGAGCCTGCGGGGAAGGCTGGGTGGCTCCTGGCCTCTCCCTGCCCACAGGACAGCTCTTCTCTAAGAGCCCTGGGGCTGTGCCCCACGGCCGGGCTCCAGCCATGCTCCATCCACTGGGCACCCCCAGCCCCAACCTGCGGCCAGAGAGACAGGAGGCAGTGTCCCCACCAGCCCCTGTCCCGGGGCTGGCCCTGTCTGGGGAGCGCGGGGCTCGGCTGTGTTCTCCAGCCTCTGCCGCAGCCCCTCAGCTCTGCCTGCGCTTGGTCTTTGCCCGATCCAGACTGGGACCTGCCAGAAGAGGAGCAGGAGCAGAAAGACTCCCGTGCCCTCTTCCACAGCATTGCACAGGTACCCGCAGCCATCCCCGCCTGGGCTGGGCCTGCTGTCGCTGCTCAGCCAAGCGCTGCCGTCGGGGCACTCGATGTGACATCCCTCTCTTCCCTGCCCTTCCTTCTCCTGCAGGTGTTTTGGGAATCCCTCAAGCCCGCCGTGCGTGAAGACACCACCATCGCGGCCGTCGAGGGCATGGCAGACTCTGGCTCCTATGATGCGGAGGCTTGTGCTGCCATGCTGGATGTGCTGGTGGAAAACGATGCCTCCAATTTGAAGCATGTAAGTAGCCTGTGGCCGGGGCTCGAGCCCCCCTGGGGATCGTGTGCCCCCTGAAGCCGGGTCCGCTGGGCCCCCGACAGCCTCGTAGGCCAGCACAGTGTGGTGGGAAGGGAAGCACTTCTCGGGGGAAGCTGGGGAAATGGCTCGCTCTGGCAGCACTACAACTCTCATCCGTGTCTCCTCCAGGTGCCAAGCATCGTGAGGTGCATCTACCAGTGGCTCACGTCCAACGCGGATGTGTCTGCCAAGCACAGGCTGGACAACACTCTTCTGGAGCTGACCCACACGCACCCCCATGATGTGGTGGTGACCCTCCTGCACTGTGCCCCATCATGCGACAGGTACGCGGCCCACCTGCCTTGAGGGCTCAGGGCTCACCAGCCTGTAGAGCCCACCAGCCTGTAGAGCCCGTCCCATGTGGGCTGCCAGCCAGACAGAGATTTTCAGGCCCCTCCGGCCCCTCCATTTCCCAGCCCTGGCGTGTCAGTCCCTGAGCCCACTGCCATGCTCCCTTCCTGCCGCTCAAGGCACCGATGCTCGGCCGCCTGCTGCCTGCAGGGGCAGGCCTGCTGGGTGCTGCCGGTGAGGGGCAGTGGGCAGAGGCAGGGCCGGTGGCCAGCCCGGGCCCCCGGGGTTGCCCAGGCCACAGCACTGTGGCCGAGACCCCCACTGACACAGAGCTCTGGGCCTGCAGAGCTGCTGCGACCATGTGGAGGGCGATGGTCTCCACGAGCAGGACTGCAGAGAAGGTGCTGCTGGAGCTGCTCTGCGTGCTGGGGGACTGGCCGCTGCACAGCACGTTCACCTCCGATGGGGACAAAAAGGACGTCTTTGCCCTGGCCGTGAGTTTCTGGACCAGGCCTTTGCTCATCCCCAGGGTCGCCTCTCTGGGCGGCTCTCCATCCTCCCCCGCCACTGCATCTCCCTGCCTCACGCAGTGGGCTGGAAACCCCGCTTAGGGGCAGGTTCAGGGGCAGCCAGGCCGGGTGCTCCCCCTGCATCTCCTGTGGCCCAGGGCAGCGCCTGAGCCTCGCCCTCCCACGCTCAGGCCCTGCCACGGGGCCATCTCGGCACTGAGTGCTGTCTCCGGGTGTTTTGTTTTCTGCAGGCAACCAGGGTGCTGTGGGAGATGCTCCGGGCGCCCAGGTGCCCACAGAGGCTGAAGGCGCATTTCCCACGCCTCTTCCTGGCTCTACTCTTCCAAGTTTTCTCCAGCACAGAGCAGATGCCAGAGGAGGTCGATACCTTCTGGAGGCGATGCCGGCAGGAAGGCTGCCTTCCCACCAACCCCAACAGGTGCTCCATCCCAGTCTTCCCATCCGTCCCATGGCCCCGGAGCTGGGGCCGGGGCTCCCAGCGTGACCTGGGCTTTGCTCTGCACACAGATTTGCAGTGCTGACTGTGAAGGCACTGCTCTGCCGTCTTGAGTATGAGGAGGTGGTGTTTGACGTCGAACGTAAGCGTGGCTGGGACACACTCCTCAACGCTGAGGTCCACCACTGCGCAATGGGTCTGCTGGCCAGGTGAGAGCCCCCTTCTCCCCGCTCCCCCCGCCATTTCTGTACTGCAGACGGGGTCGTGGGTGAGAGGGACTTGTCACCGAAGGATGATGGCTCAGCAGACTGGAAAAGCCTGGGAGAGGTGGGTGCGCAGGAGCAGCCACCTCCCAAAGCACCAGCGGCCCCTCCCGTGGGGCCTGGGCTGACGGCACAGAGCGGGGCGTCTGTCTGCAGGCAGCCCCACCCAGGGCAGCTGGCTGGGGCAGGGCAGGATGCACTGAGGGCCAGCGACAGAGCCTGGGGGACATGAGTCCCCTGTGGGCAGGAAAGGGAAGGCTTCGGGGCAGGAAGGGTGTGTTTCCAGTCTCCTCCCCAAAAGGAGCCTGCTGGTGAGGGGTGGTGGGGAAAGACAAGGCCTGTGTGAGCCAGTGCCGAGAGAGGTTTGCCCGCCTTGCTCAGGGTCGATGGTGCCTTCTTCCCCCTGCCAGAGAGATACGCGGCATCTCGAGGACATTGCGTTACTGGATTGCACACTACCTGGTCGAGCTGCTCAGCAGGAAGGAGCCGCGCTGGGAGGTCCCGGCCATGGCGTTCCTTGTCGAGGTGAGCGTGATGGCGAGCGCTGCCTCGCTGAGCTGCCTCCCACCACTCTGCCCTCTGGTAGCCGCAGCGGCGGGGGGGAGCCCCAGTCGGCGGAGCTGGGGCAGAGGGTGGGCTCCGCTGCGTGCCCTTGGCCGCTCGCTGCTGGGGTGACGCTTGTCCCCACCTGTGTTTCGTGCCACCCTAGCGCCAGCTCTCGCTCTTCCATCATGGCTCCTCGAAGGCCGAGGAGTCAGAGGCTGCTGAGAGCTGGGAGGCACTGCGGAGCGGGCGAGCGACCTGCGCCATGTGCCCCGCAGCGTGGGGCAGGGAGCCCAGGGGCTCTCTGCAGCCGCTGCTGCCTTTGGACTCGGCTGCCTGGGACGGTGCCCACGCCCTGTGCTGCTGGCTGGACCCAGCCCTGCGCGGTTGCTAGCGTCCTGCCGGCCAGGCACCCCTGTCACTGCTCTGTGTGTTTCAGCTCCTGGCCTGCCCTGACATAAGGGGATGGGCTAACGGCATCCTGAAGCTCGTCCCAAGGTACCTGCAGAGTGAGTGCAGAGTGATGCGTCGCCTGGTGCTCAGAGGCCTCATCGCGCTCTGCAAGAGACACTTCATGGTGAGAAGGGGGCAGCCAGCTGGGGCTGGGTAAGGGGTGCTGGGTAACACAGTAGCTTGGACTTGGCTGGGCTTTGGGAGCTATGGCAGCTGCTCCCAGCTCTCCTGCCTCCCCGTTCACCTGCCCGAGTCCTTTGGGGCAGGCCTTTGGCTTCTGGGCCCCGAGGCAGCAGCGTGGGGTCAAACTGCCGGAGCTGTTTTGGCAGTGCAAGCCTTTTATGGCTTCCCAACACAGCATTGTGTTCCACACAGGCCAAAAGAATGCAGTTCCTGCTGCCAAGTCTCATAGAGCTGCTGCAGGATGCGGACGGGGAGGTGGTCGAGATGACCCTCTATGTGGTCAGCAAGGTGCTCCTGGACGGAGACATCCCAATTGCCAGCCCCATCGCTCTGCAGCTGGCTGAGAGGCTCCGGCCGCACTTTGACAACGTAAGGCTTTGTGCCCCTCACCACGGGCGCTGGGTGCTGCCAGGGAACTTTGTGCCCTGTGGATTTTCAGACCCGTGGCCAGGTGGGCCTGGAGCAGCCGGTGCTGAGGTCTTGCTCTTCCTTTCCACCAGGATGTCGACTATGTGCAGCTGCTCTCCATGTACCTCTTCCAAGGTGTGATGGAGTCTGTAGAGGAAGCGGGAAAAGAGCCACTGAAGACGCGTGTGCACCAGAGCCTCCTCCCACTGCTCTGCCACTTGCATGATGAGAACCAGCATGTGGCAGAGGTGAGGATTTCTGACCTGCTGGTGTCCCCGCGGGAGGTGGCTCCGCTGCTTCCTGCCCAGCCTCCTCATGGCCTTGGCTACAGAGCAGCAGCCCTGGGGGACCTCTGTCCTGCTGCCCTGGCAGCACCAGGTGCCCGAGATGGGGGTTGACCCACTCCTCTGCCCAGGCACCGAACCCACCGACAGACGCAGTCCCCAGCTGCCGCATCTTCCCACCAGTGGCCAGGAAAGGCCCTGAGCCTTGCCCATGTGCAGGGGATGTAGGTCCCGTGCCCTGGGCAGCGGTGCCATCCCCCAGTCTCTGCTGCTCTGCAGGCCTCTCGGGAAACCCTGCTTCGAGCTACCGAGTTCCTGAACAAGAGGAAGCTCAGGCAGCTGCTGGAGAGGGAGCAGACATGGGCGGTTGGCGAGTGCCTGGTGAGGACGACCCCGAAGCACCAGGCCCAGCCCAGACAAGCCCCCTGCCCCCAATGCCCAGCGTGTGGGGCTGGCAGCTGTGCCCCTCCCCGCTGCTGCAGCCCATCGCTGCCAGCCTGCACCCCACACACGCTCCCTTCCCTCGGGCATGTGGCCCCACGGGCTCTTCTCCAGGCTCCTCTCCCTCCCTGAGCCTGGGGGTGCCAACGGAGCCCCAGCCCAGCTGGGCTTTGGCGCCAGGGTGGCACCGCAGCTCCCCGGGGAGCAGCCAGCCCTCTGCTCCCTCCAAACCCCAGCACCAGCCGGCTGCTGGCTGGGCGTCGTGGGTGTCCTGGCAGGGGAGGCCAGTCCTGGGTGCAGGGGGAAGAGTCTGCACCAACCCTTCCCTCCGTCCCCTTGTGCTCTCTCCAGCTGACAGAGTACAGCAGCAGAGCAGACGAGTACCTGCAGCAGTGCCTGCTGTACCTGGACAGCCCACAGGAGTCCATCCGAGAGGCGGCCGTCAGGTTCATTGGTGAGCCACAAGCCCCCGGCGGTCCGTCCCTGCCCCACTGCAGCTTGGCCCCAGCCCCGGCTGTGGCACCGGCAGCAGGAATCGGCCCAGTGGCTGTGGAGCCCCGACTGCCCGATGCAGGGCCAGGGCGCCCACGGGGCTCCCTGCCACCCTCTCCCACCCCCTGCCCTTGGGCGTCACGCTCGGGGAACGCCCCAGCCTGAGCCCTGCCAAGGGGAGGAAAGCGTGTAGCTGGGCTGATGTGGGGAAGCTGTGCTGCTGAGGCTAGCAGGATTTGTGATGGGCTGTGTGTGCCTAGGGCTCGCTGGGCGGCACATGAGGGGTCAGCGGGAGGAGAAGCTCCAGATCATCTACAAGGGTGAGTGAGGGCAGCGGGGTGTCAGCAGGGACTGGCGGGGAGGAAGAAAGACCCTGAGCAGGGAGCTGCAATCCCTGCCCCGGCTGGGGAGGGCTGTGCTCCCTGCACGCACGAGGGGCAGCGTGGGCAGAGCCGAGCAGAGATTTCAGGGGCACGTGGGGTATTCGTGGCCAGCACCTTCCAGCTGATCCCGTTGGCCCCTGCTCCCTCCTGGCCATGGGAAGAGCTGTGTGGGGCGGTCCTGGCAGGAGGGGTTTCTGGGGTCCCCGCAGATCCAGGTTCTGACCTTGGCTCTGTTCCTCTCTGTTCCAGCCCTTCAAGGCATGACAAATGATATCAGCCTCTCCGTCTCAAACCTGGCAGCTCAAACCGTATTCCTGCTCAGAGCTGCAGAGAGAATGCCTTCCTCCAGATTCAGGCTGCTGCAAGACCAGCTCCGCAGGGCGTGGAGGAGGCGGCCTTCTCTCCGGGGCAATGGCTGGCTGTGCTGCTGGAGCTCTGCACAGAGCTGATCCCGGGAGCTCCGTGTGCTGGAGCCACCTGAGCCTGCGGGGAAGGCTGGGTGGCTCCTGGCCTCTCCCTGCCCACAGGACAGCTCTTCTCTAAGAGCCCTGGGGCTGTGCCCCACGGCCGGGCTCCAGCCATGCTCCATCCACTGGGCACCCCCAGCCCCAACCTGCGGCCAGAGAGACAGGAGGCAGTGTCCCCACCAGCCCCTGTCCCGGGGCTGGCCCTGTCTGGGGAGCGCGGGGCTCGGCTGTGTTCTCCAGCCTCTGCCGCAGCCCCTCAGCTCTGCCTGCGCTTGGTCTTTGCCCGATCCAGACTGGGACCTGCCAGAAGAGGAGCAGGAGCAGAAAGACTCCCGTGCCCTCTTCCACAGCATTGCACAGGTACCCGCAGCCATCCCCGCCTGGGCTGGGCCTGCTGTCGCTGCTCAGCCAAGCGCTGCCGTCGGGGCACTCGATGTGACATCCCTCTCTTCCCTGCCCTTCCTTCTCCTGCAGGTGTTTTGGGAATCCCTCAAGCCCGCCGTGCGTGAAGACACCACCATCGCGGCCGTCGAGGGCATGGCAGACTCTGGCTCCTATGATGCGGAGGCTTGTGCTGCCATGCTGGATGTGCTGGTGGAAAACGATGCCTCCAATTTGAAGCATGTAAGTAGCCTGTGGCCGGGGCTCGAGCCCCCCTGGGGATCGTGTGCCCCCTGAAGCCGGGTCCGCTGGGCCCCCGACAGCCTCTTAGGCCAGCACAGTGTGGTGGGAAGGGAAGCACTTCTCGGGGGAAGCTGGGGAAATGGCTCGCTCTGGCAGCACTACAACTCTCATCCGTGTCTCCTCCAGGTGCCAAGCATCGTGAGGTGCATCTACCAGTGGCTCACGTCCAACGCGGATGTGTCTGCCAAGCACAGGCTGGACAACACTCTTCTGGAGCTGACCCACACGCACCCCCATGATGTGGTGGTGACCCTCCTGCACTGTGCCCCATCATGCGACAGGTACGCGGCCCACCTGCCTTGAGGGCTCAGGGCTCACCAGCCTGTAGAGCCCACCAGCCTGTAGAGCCCGTCCCATGTGGGCTGCCAGCCAGACAGAGATTTTCAGGCCCCTCCGGCCCCTCCATTTCCCAGCCCTGGCGTGTCAGTCCCTGAGCCCACTGCCATGCTCCCTTCCTGCCGCTCAAGGCACCGATGCTCGGCCGCCTGCTGCCTGCAGGGGCAGGCCTGCTGGGTGCTGCCGGTGAGGGGCAGTGGGCAGAGGCAGGGCCGGTGGCCAGCCCGGGCCCCCGGGGTTGCCCAGGCCACAGCACTGTGGCCGAGACCCCCACTGACACAGAGCTCTGGGCCTGCAGAGCTGCTGCGACCATGTGGAGGGCGATGGTCTCCACGAGCAGGACTGCAGAGAAGGTGCTGCTGGAGCTGCTCTGCGTGCTGGGGGACTGGCCGCTGCACAGCACGTTCACCTCCGATGGGGACAAAAAGGACGTCTTTGCCCTGGCCGTGAGTTTCTGGACCAGGCCTTTGCTCATCCCCAGGGTCGCCTCTCTGGGCGGCTCTCCATCCTCCCCCGCCACTGCATCTCCCTGCCTCACGCAGTGGGCTGGAAACCCCGCTTAGGGGCAGGTTCAGGGGCAGCCAGGCCGGGTGCTCCCCCTGCATCTCCCGTGGCCCAGGGCAGCGCCTGAGCCTCGCCCTCCCACGCTCAGGCCCTGCCACGGGGCCATCTCGGCACTGAGTGCTGTCTCCGGGTGTTTTGTTTTCTGCAGGCAACCAGGGTGCTGTGGGAGATGCTCCGGGCGCCCAGGTGCCCACAGAGGCTGAAGGCGCATTTCCCACGCCTCTTCCTGGCTCTACTCTTCCAAATTTTCTCCAGCACAGAGCAGATGCCAGAGGAGGTCGATACCTTCTGGAGGCGATGCCGGCAGGAAGGCTGCCTTCCCACCAACCCCAACAGGTGCTCCATCCCAGTCTTCCCATCCGTCCCATGGCCCCGGAGCTGGGGCCGGGGCTCCCAGCGTGACCTGGGCTTTGCTCTGCACACAGATTTGCAGTGCTGACCGCGACGGCACTGCTCTGCCATCTTGAGTATGAGGAGGTGGTGTTTGACGTCGAACGTAAGCGTGGCTGGGACACACTCCTCAACGCTGAGGTCCACCACTGCGCAATGGGTCTGCTGGCCAGGTGAGAGCCCCCTTCTCCCCGCTCCCCCCGCCATTTCTGTACTGCAGACGGGGCCCCCCACCCGGCTCCTGCAGACGGGTCGTGGGTGAGAGGGACTTTTGTTTTTATAAAAACAAGACCTTTAAACCGTGGAGTCTTTACAATACGTGGTCATGAGATGGGGGGTGACCGCGAAAATCTTTTGTGCCACGCAGAGGCTTGCTGGCTGGTCATCTCATGGCAAAGCACTTGAAAGAGCTGTCGCACGTGAAGGTGAGTTGTGCATTTTCTTGCACAAAAAGACACATCTTCCAGATTTGCTGGCTGCTTCTGTGAGCACAAGGGTCTGTCAGGAGTACACTACCCAACAGATATTTTCAGAAAAATAAACGCTCTTAATCTGTCCCTTCAAGGTGAAGGTGACGTGTGGCCAAGGAGCGAGAACATAACTGCTTTTGGGAGGGAACCATGCTGGGGAGAGGGCATTTTGAAAGCAGATCTTCGGAAACATTTCCATCAAATGGTTTTGCTGCCATGTCATGCGTAAAAGCTCTCCCTCTGTATGCTGCTAAAACTTGGAGACAGAATTTTCTAACCTGCTTTGCGATCTCCCAGACAAAGAGTTTCAGAGGGTTTTGAAGCCACTTGTCAAGAATAGAAAGAGGCACCAAGACCTCCTGATTTCTTTGCAAGAACAACTGAGCGACATCCGGGACGGAGGAAATTTCCTGGCCACCTTTCAGCAAAACCCTTTGCAGAATTGAGAAGGTGGGACTGAGAAACACAGGGGGTCCATCAGGATGCAGCAAGCACTGCCAACAATGCCCCTCTCGCATTTGGAGCTTCGTGTCCGCTGGAGGTCTCTTTTCCAGTGACGGCGGCCATTAAACCAAGTACCCAAATACACTGACCCCAGAACCGGACCTGCGCATCGCTGTGTCACAGAGCATTAAACCAAGATGTTCAAAATGAACACGAATGAAGCCTCTTCAATCGCATTGCTCTCGCTGAACAACTATTATTGATAATATGTATAGAAAAATTACTAATGCCATAATAATAAATTTGTTTTAGTGAGAGCAAAAAGGGTTTTTGTGCTGCGAGGCAGACCTGGAGGTCCTTCTTGCCCAAGGCTCGGTGGCCCTGTAACAAGGCGCTGCCGATGGGTGGCCCTGAAAACTGGGCTGCTGGGAGGCCCCAAGGGGATGAGATGGCGAGAGGCCCTGAGGACATGCTGGCGGGACGCACTGAGGGGACAGGGCAGCGGGAGGCCCAGGGGACAGGCATGTGTCAGCAGGGCACAGGGCCCTTTGTGACCCACCGTGATACGGGCACTGCCAATTGGATGGCACGTGGCAGTGTGTCACAGGGCCCTTTGCGACCCGCCGTGACATGAGCGCTGGCGGTGACGTGGCCACCCCACAGTGCGCGGAGGACGCGACGGGACAGGACGGGACGGAGAAGGGCTGCGAGGAGCCCCTGCGCAGCCCCGTCGTTCCCTGCAGACCCGCGTCCGCGTCGCTTTTCCGAGGCATCTCCCATCCCTGCGACAGGAGCCCTCGAGGCCAGGCCTCAGCGGGATGGCGGAGAGACCCCCCAGCGTGCCCAGGCTGGCCTGGATGGTGGGGGAGGGGGAGGAGGAGGAGAAGGAGAAAGGCACTGGGGCTGGCCCAACATGGCAGCCTGATGAGGTGGAGGAGATCCAGCCGCTGCAGGCGGGTGAGTGGCTGAGCTGGGCCACAGGGCTAGTGGCTGCAGCCGGCTTGGCCCCATCCCATCCCCCATGGACATCCCCAGGGAAAGAGCCCTGGGGCTGTGCCCCACGGCCGGGCTCCAGCCATGCTCCATCCACTGGGCACCCCCAGCCCCAACCTGCGGCCAGAGAGACAGGAGGCAGTGTCCCCACCAGCCCCTGTCCCGGGGCTGGCCCTGTCTGGGGAGCGCGGGGCTCGGCTGTGTTCTCCAGCCTCTGCCGCAGCCCCTCAGCTCTGCCTGCGCTTGGTCTTTGCCCGATCCAGACTGGGACCTGCCAGAAGAGGAGCAGGAGCAGAAAGACTCCCGTGCCCTCTTCCACAGCATTGCACAGGTACCCGCAGCCATCCCCGCCTGGGCTGGGCCTGCTGTCGCTGCTCAGCCAAGCGCTGCCGTCGGGGCACTCGATGTGACATCCCTCTCTTCCCTGCCCTTCCTTCTCCTGCAGGTGTTTTGGGAATCCCTCAAGCCCGCCGTGCGTGAAGACACCACCATCGCGGCCGTCGAGGGCATGGCAGACTCTGGCTCCTATGATGCGGAGGCTTGTGCTGCCATGCTGGATGTGCTGGTGGAAAACGATGCCTCCAATTTGAAGCATGTAAGTAGCCTGTGGCCGGGGCTCGAGCCCCCCTGGGGATCGTGTGCCCCCTGAAGCCGGGTCCGCTGGGCCCCCGACAGCCTCTTAGGCCAGCACAGTGTGGTGGGAAGGGAAGCACTTCTCGGGGGAAGCTGGGGAAATGGCTCGCTCTGGCAGCACTACAACTCTCATCCGTGTCTCCTCCAGGTGCCAAGCATCGTGAGGTGCATCTACCAGTGGCTCACGTCCAACGCGGATGTGTCTGCCAAGCACAGGCTGGACAACACTCTTCTGGAGCTGACCCACACGCACCCCCATGATGTGGTGGTGACCCTCCTGCACTGTGCCCCATCATGCGACAGGTACGCGGCCCACCTGCCTTGAGGGCTCAGGGCTCACCAGCCTGTAGAGCCCACCAGCCTGTAGAGCCCGTCCCATGTGGGCTGCCAGCCAGACAGAGATTTTCAGGCCCCTCCGGCCCCTCCATTTCCCAGCCCTGGCGTGTCAGTCCCTGAGCCCACTGCCATGCTCCCTTCCTGCCGCTCAAGGCACCGATGCTCGGCCGCCTGCTGCCTGCAGGGGCAGGCCTGCTGGGTGCTGCCGGTGAGGGGCAGTGGGCAGAGGCAGGGCCGGTGGCCAGCCCGGGCCCCCGGGGTTGCCCAGGCCACAGCACTGTGGCCGAGACCCCCACTGACACAGAGCTCTGGGCCTGCAGAGCTGCTGCGACCATGTGGAGGGCGATGGTCTCCACGAGCAGGACTGCAGAGAAGGTGCTGCTGGAGCTGCTCTGCGTGCTGGGGGACTGGCCGCTGCACAGCACGTTCACCTCCGATGGGGACAAAAAGGACGTCTTTGCCCTGGCCGTGAGTTTCTGGACCAGGCCTTTGCTCATCCCCAGGGTCGCCTCTCTGGGCGGCTCTCCATCCTCCCCCGCCACTGCATCTCCCTGCCTCACGCAGTGGGCTGGAAACCCCGCTTAGGGGCAGGTTCAGGGGCAGCCAGGCCGGGTGCTCCCCCTGCATCTCCCGTGGCCCAGGGCAGCGCCTGAGCCTCGCCCTCCCACGCTCAGGCCCTGCCACGGGGCCATCTCGGCACTGAGTGCTGTCTCCGGGTGTTTTGTTTTCTGCAGGCAACCAGGGTGCTGTGGGAGATGCTCCGGGCGCCCAGGTGCCCACAGAGGCTGAAGGCGCATTTCCCACGCCTCTTCCTGGCTCTACTCTTCCAAGTTTTCTCCAGCACAGAGCAGATGCCAGAGGAGGTCGATACCTTCTGGAGGCGATGCCGGCAGGAAGGCTGCCTTCCCACCAACCCCAACAGGTGCTCCATCCCAGTCTTCCCATCCGTCCCATGGCCCCGGAGCTGGGGCCGGGGCTCCCAGCGTGACCTGGGCTTTGCTCTGCACACAGATTTGCAGTGCTGACTGTGAAGGCACTGCTCTGCCGTCTTGAGTATGAGGAGGTGGTGTTTGACGTCGAACGTAAGCGTGGCTGGGACACACTCCTCAACGCTGAGGTCCACCACTGCGCAATGGGTCTGCTGGCCAGGTGAGAGCCCCCTTCTCCCCGTTCCCCCCGCCATTTCTGTACTGCAGACGGGGTCGTGGGTGAGAGGGACTTGTCACCGAAGGATGATGGCTCAGCAGACTGGAAAAGCCTGGGAGAGGTGGGTGCGCAGGAGCAGCCACCTCCCAAAGCACCAGCGGCCCCTCCCGTGGGGCCTGGGCTGACGGCACAGAGCGGGGCGTCTGTCTGCAGGCAGCCCCACCCAGGGCAGCTGGCTGGGGCAGGGCAGGATGCACTGAGGGCCAGCGACAGAGCCTGGGGGACATGAGTCCCCTGTGGGCAGGAAAGGGAAGGCTTCGGGGCAGGAAGGGTGTGTTTCCAGTCTCCTCCCCAAAAGGAGCCTGCTGGTGAGGGGTGGTGGGGAAAGACAAGGCCTGTGTGAGCCAGTGCCGAGAGAGGTTTGCCCGCCTTGCTCAGGGTCGATGGTGCCTTCTTCCCCCTGCCAGAGAGATACGCGGCATCTCGAGGACATTGCGTTACTGGATTGCACACTACCTGGTCGAGCTGCTCAGCAGGAAGGAGCCGCGCTGGGAGGTCCCGGCCATGGCGTTCCTTGTCGAGGTGAGCGTGATGGCGAGCGCTGCCTCGCTGAGCTGCCTCCCACCACTCTGCCCTCTGGTAGCCGCAGCGGCGGGGGGGAGCCCCAGTCGGCGGAGCTGGGGCAGAGGGTGGGCTCCGCTGCGTGCCCTTGGCCGCTCGCTGCTGGGGTGACGCTTGTCCCCACCTGTGTTTCGTGCCACCCTAGCGCCAGCTCTCGCTCTTCCATCATGGCTCCTCGAAGGCCGAGGAGTCAGAGGCTGCTGAGAGCTGGGAGGCACTGCGGAGCGGGCGAGCGACCTGCGCCATGTGCCCCGCAGCGTGGGGCAGGGAGCCCAGGGGCTCTCTGCAGCCGCTGCTGCCTTTGGACTCGGCTGCCTGGGACGGTGCCCACGCCCTGTGCTGCTGGCTGGACCCAGCCCTGCGCGGTTGCTAGCGTCCTGCCGGCCAGGCACCCCTGTCACTGCTCTGTGTGTTTCAGCTCCTGGCCTGCCCTGACATAAGGGGATGGGCTAACGGCATCCTGAAGCTCGTCCCAAGGTACCTGCAGAGTGAGTGCAGAGTGATGCGTCGCCTGGTGCTCAGAGGCCTCATCGCGCTCTGCAAGAGACACTTCATGGTGAGAAGGGGGCAGCCAGCTGGGGCTGGGTAAGGGGTGCTGGGTAACACAGTAGCTTGGACTTGGCTGGGCTTTGGGAGCTATGGCAGCTGCTCCCAGCTCTCCTGCCTCCCCGTTCACCTGCCCGAGTCCTTTGGGGCAGGCCTTTGGCTTCTGGGCCCCGAGGCAGCAGCGTGGGGTCAAACTGCCGGAGCTGTTTTGGCAGTGCAAGCCTTTTATGGCTTCCCAACACAGCATTGTGTTCCACACAGGCCAAAAGAATGCAGTTCCTGCTGCCAAGTCTCATAGAGCTGCTGCAGGATGCGGACGGGGAGGTGGTCGAGATGACCCTCTATGTGGTCAGCAAGGTGCTCCTGGACGGAGACATCCCAATTGCCAGCCCCATCGCTCTGCAGCTGGCTGAGAGGCTCCGGCCGCACTTTGACAACGTAAGGCTTTGTGCCCCTCACCACGGGCGCTGGGTGCTGCCAGGGAACTTTGTGCCCTGTGGATTTTCAGACCCGTGGCCAGGTGGGCCTGGAGCAGCCGGTGCTGAGGTCTTGCTCTTCCTTTCCACCAGGATGTCGACTATGTGCAGCTGCTCTCCATGTACCTCTTCCAAGGTGTGATGGAGTCTGTAGAGGAAGCGGGAAAAGAGCCACTGAAGACGCGTGTGCACCAGAGCCTCCTCCCACTGCTCTGCCACTTGCATGATGAGAACCAGCATGTGGCAGAGGTGAGGATTTCTGACCTGCTGGTGTCCCCGCGGGAGGTGGCTCCGCTGCTTCCTGCCCAGCCTCCTCATGGCCTTGGCTACAGAGCAGCAGCCCTGGGGGACCTCTGTCCTGCTGCCCTGGCAGCACCAGGTGCCCGAGATGGGGGTTGACCCACTCCTCTGCCCAGGCACCGAACCCACCGACAGACGCAGTCCCCAGCTGCCGCATCTTCCCACCAGTGGCCAGGAAAGGCCCTGAGCCTTGCCCATGTGCAGGGGATGTAGGTCCCGTGCCCTGGGCAGCGGTGCCATCCCCCAGTCTCTGCTGCTCTGCAGGCCTCTCGGGAAACCCTGCTTCGAGCTACCGAGTTCCTGAACAAGAGGAAGCTCAGGCAGCTGCTGGAGAGGGAGCAGACATGGGCGGTTGGCGAGTGCCTGGTGAGGACGACCCCGAAGCACCAGGCCCAGCCCAGACAAGCCCCCTGCCCCCAATGCCCAGCGTGTGGGGCTGGCAGCTGTGCCCCTCCCCGCTGCTGCAGCCCATCGCTGCCAGCCTGCACCCCACACACGCTCCCTTCCCTCGGGCATGTGGCCCCACGGGCTCTTCTCCAGGCTCCTCTCCCTCCCTGAGCCTGGGGGTGCCAACGGAGCCCCAGCCCAGCTGGGCTTTGGCGCCAGGGTGGCACCGCAGCTCCCCGGGGAGCAGCCAGCCCTCTGCTCCCTCCAAACCCCAGCACCAGCCGGCTGCTGGCTGGGCGTCGTGGGTGTCCTGGCAGGGGAGGCCAGTCCTGGGTGCAGGGGGAAGAGTCTGCACCAACCCTTCCCTCCGTCCCCTTGTGCTCTCTCCAGCTGACAGAGTACAGCAGCAGAGCAGACGAGTACCTGCAGCAGTGCCTGCTGTACCTGGACAGCCCACAGGAGTCCATCCGAGAGGCGGCCGTCAGGTTCATTGGTGAGCCACAAGCCCCCGGCGGTCCGTCCCTGCCCCACTGCAGCTTGGCCCCAGCCCCGGCTGTGGCACCGGCAGCAGGAATCGGCCCAGTGGCTGTGGAGCCCCGACTGCCCGATGCAGGGCCAGGGCGCCCACGGGGCTCCCTGCCACCCTCTCCCACCCCCTGCCCTTGGGCGTCACGCTCGGGGAACGCCCCAGCCTGAGCCCTGCCAAGGGGAGGAAAGCGTGTAGCTGGGCTGATGTGGGGAAGCTGTGCTGCTGAGGCTAGCAGGATTTGTGATGGGCTGTGTGTGCCTAGGGCTCGCTGGGCGGCACATGAGGGGTCAGCGGGAGGAGAAGCTCCAGATCATCTACAAGGGTGAGTGAGGGCAGCGGGGTGTCAGCAGGGACTGGCGGGGAGGAAGAAAGACCCTGAGCAGGGAGCTGCAATCCCTGCCCCGGCTGGGGAGGGCTGTGCTCCCTGCACGCACGAGGGGCAGCGTGGGCAG